>NC_052147.1:136363913-137006894 GCF_902713615.1 Scyliorhinus canicula
ACTCTCCACATGCTCCTACGCTCTCATTGCTCCTACTCTCCCCATGCTCCTACTCTCTCAATGCCCCTACTCTCCCCGTGCTCCTACTCTCCCCATGCTCCTACTCTCTCCATGCTCCTACTCTCCCCATTATCCTAGTCTCTCAATGCTGCCACTCTCCCCATGCGCCTACTCTGCCCATGCTCCTACTCACCCATGCTCCTACTCTGCCCATGCTCCTACTCTCCCCATGCTCCTACTGTCTCCATGCTCCTACTCTTCCCATGCTTCTACTCTCTCCATGCTCCTACTCTCCCCATGCTCCTACTCTCCCCATGCTCCTACTCTCCCCATGCTCCTACTCTCTCCATGCTCCTACTCTCCCCATGCTCCTACTCTGTACATGATCATACTCTCTTCATGCTACTAATCTCTCCATGCTCCTACTCTCCTCATGCTGCTACTCTCCCCATGATCCTACTCTCCAATGCTCCTACTCTCTCCATGCTCCTGCTCTCCCCATGCTCCTACTCTCCCATGCTCCTACTCTCCCCATGCTCCTACTCTCTCCATGGTCCTACTCTCCCCATGCTCCTATTCTCCCCATGCTCCTGCACTCCCCATTCTCCTACTCTCTCCATGCTGCTACTCTCCCCATGCTGCTACTCTCCCCATGCTCCTACTCTCTCCATGGTCCTTCTCTTCCCACGCTCCTATTCTCCCCATGCTACTACCCTCCCCATGCTGTTACCCTCCCCATGCTGCTACTACCCCCATGTTCCTACTCTCTCCATCCTCCTACTCTCCCCATGCTCCTACACTCTCCATTCTATTACTCCCCCGATGCTCCTACTGTTCCCATGCTCCTACTCTCCCCATGCTGCTACTCTCCCCATGCTCCTAATCTCCCCATGCTCCTACTCTCCTGATGCTCCTACTCTGGCCATGCTCCGACTCTAACCAGGCACATACTCGCTCCATGCTCCTACACTTCCCATGCTGCTACTCTCCCCATGCTCCTACTCTGCCCATGCTCCTTCTCTCTCCATGCTCCTACTCTCCCCATGCTGCTACACTCCCCATGCTCCTACTCTGCCCATGCTCCTACTCTCCCCATGCTCCTACTCTGGCCATGCTCCTACTCTACCCAGGCTCCTACTCTCTCCATGCTCCTACTCTCCCCATGCTGCTACTCTCCCCATGCTCCTATGCTCTCAATGCTCCTACTCTCCAAATGCTCCTATGCTCTCATTGCTCCTACTCTCCCCATGCTCCTACTGTCTCCATGCTCCTACTCTCCCCATGCTCCGACTCTCTGAATGCCCCTACTCTCCCCATGCTCCTACTCTCCCCATGCTCCCACTCTCCCCATGCTCCAACTCTCCCCATGCTCCCACTCTCTCCATGCTCCTACTCTCCCCATGCTCCTACTCTCTCCATGCTCCTACTCTCCCCATGATCCTACTCTCTCCATGCTCCTAAACTCTCCATGCTCCTACTTTCCCCATGCTCCTACTCTCCCCATGCTCCTACTCTCTCCATGCTCCTCCATTCCCCATGCTCCTGCTCTCTCCATGCGCCTACTCTCCCCATGCTCCTACTCTCCCCATGCTCCTACTCTACCCATGCCCCTGCGCTCTGAATGCTCCTACCCTCCCCTGCTGCTACTCACTCAATGCTCCTACTCTCCCCATGCTCCTACTCTCCCCATGCTCCTACTCTGCCCATGCTCCTACTCTCCCCATGCTCCTACTCTCCCCATGCTCCTACTCTGCCCATGCTCCTACTCTCCCCATGCTCCTTCTCTCCCCATGCTCCTACTCTGCCCATGCTCCTACTCTCCCCATGCTCCTAATCTCTCCATGTGGTCCTTCTTTCCCCATGCTCCTACTCTCCCCATGCTCCTACGCTCTCAATGCTCCTACTCACCCCATGCTCCTACTGTCTCCATGCTCCTACTCTATTCTTGCTCCTACTCTATTCTTGCTCCTACTCTCCCCATGCTCCTACTCTCCCCATGCTCCTACTCTCCCCATGCTCCTACTCTCCCCATGCTCCTACTCTCCCCATGCTGCTACTCTCCCCATGCTCCTACTCTCCCGATGCTCCTACTCTCTCCATGCTCCTTCTCTCTCAATGCTGCTACTCTCTCCATGCTCCTACTCTCCCCATGCTCCTACTCTCCCCATGCTCCTACTCTCCCCATGCTCCTACTGTCCCCATGCTCCTACTCTCCCATGCTCCTACTGTCCCCATGCTCCTACTCTCCCCATGTTCCTACTCTCCCCATGCTCCTACTCTCTCCATGCTCCTACTCTCTCAATGCTGCTACTCTCTCCATGCTCCTACTCTCCCTATGCTCCTACTCTCCCCATGCTCCTACTCTCCCCATGCTCCTACTCTCCCCATGCTGCTACTCTCCTCATGCTCCTACTCTCCCCATGCTCCTACTCTCCCCATGCTCCTACACTCCCCATGCTCCTACTCCCTCCATGCTCCTACTCTCCCCATGCTGCTACTCTCCCCATGCTCCTACTCTCCCCATGCTCCTGCTCTCCCCATGCTCCTACTCTCCCCATGCTCCTACTCTCTCCATGCTCCTACTCTCCCCATGCTCCTACTCTCCCCATGCTCCTACTCTCCCCACGCTCCTACACTCCCCATGCTCCTACTCCCTCCATGCTCCTACTCTCCCCATGCTGCTACTCTCCCCATGCTCCTACTCTCCCCATGCTCCTGCTCTCCCCATGCTCCTACTCTCCCCATGCTCCTACTCTGCCCATGCTCCTACTCTCCCCATTCTCCTACTCTCCCCATGCTCCTACTCTCCCCATGCTGCTACTCTCCTCATGCTCCTACTCTCCCCATGCTCCTACTCTCCCCATGCTCCTATGCACTCCATGCTCCTACTCTCCCCATGCTGCTACTCTCCCGATCCTCCTACTCTCCCCATGCTCCTACTCTCCCCATGCTCCTACTTTCCCCATGCTGCTACTCTCCCCATGCTCCTACTTTCCCCATGCTGCTACTCTCCCCATGCTCCTTCTCTCCCCATGCTCCTACTCTCTCCATGCTCCTACTCTCCCCATGCTCCTACTCTCTCCATGCTCCTACTCTCTCCATGCTCCTACTCTCTCCATGCTCCTACTCTCCCCATGCTCCTACTCTCCCCATGCTCCTACTCTCTCCATGATCCTACTCTCTCCAAGCTCCTACTCTTTCCCTCGTACACATGATGCCTCATGAGGCACCTCCTTTGCACTTCTCCTTCTCGGCCTGATGTGTGGCTTGCTGTCCCTCCTGGGCTGCGTCCTGTTCCATGGGCCATGCTCCACTGCTGCAGCTTTCTCCTACACCTCAAGCAGCTCCAGCTCGTCCAGCCACCGGGCATCCCCGAGGGCTGCGGCGACTAGCAGGAAGGCCACCATTGCTGGCTGGATTCCAAAATCCATTGTCTACAGGAAGCGAAATGTCGACATGTTAGCATGATTCATGTGCCTGTGCCCAACCAGGTCCACCAGGTTACATTGTGGTGCTGTTTGGAACTGCGGGCTCCACCCTTGCATGCTCCCCCCCCCCCCCCCCCCCTCCCCACCCCCACTCCCCCATCCCCACACCCCTGGCTCCATCTCTGGCCCTGGCACCAGTCCCTGATACCAGGGGTACTGTCGGCTGGTGCTACCCTTGCCAGTGGTATGCTCCGAAGCCCCCACCCCGCACCCCCATCAGGTCTACAGTGGTCATTGCACTTTGTGGACCACCTGATGCCCTGCTGGTGGGTGACGGCCTGTTGGGTGGTGGGGGATATGGTGGAGGGTGGGGTATGGTGGTGGGGGGTGGGTGGGAGCACCCTAATGGCCGGTGTCAATTCTCCAGAACCACGGGCCAAAATGGGTGTTCAGTGGGTTGCGCAGCAAGATGGCTGCGGCAATGGCGGTCCAAGCCTGGATACTGCCCCAGTCCCACGAGGAGTCACCCTGGCCACTCGGCGCATTCCCCCTTTTCCCCTCCCCCAGCCCTAGCAGCCCCCCACCACCCCAGACAGCCCGACCAGTGTCCGGCTCAGCAGCCCACAGCCACTCCTCTCTGAGTCCTACCTCCTCTCTCTCCTTCATTAGCCACAACGCTGATTTCACATTAATGAAAAGCACAAGAGAACCGCGCTGTCGGGAACTCTATGCGCATCGTCACTTGAAGATCCAGAGCACAAACATTGTGAACAGGGGTTATGTCAGAAACTTTGGGTTGAATTTTCTGGGTTGTTTAAGATTATCCCTGATGTAATGTTCATCTTTACAAGTCTCAGTGATTACTTCAAATGCTTTAACATGCCTTAGTTGACAAATGCAAGCCTCCTGTAAGCTAATGTGACCGATCTCTCTGACACGTATTTCAGAATCCAGTGCAGATTCAAAATCTGTAGTCATGTTTCACCTCCGATGGGACATCACACTTAAAGTTTGGCTTCTTAAAATCCTAATTTCTTTGGAGGCAGTGATGTAGGCACAGCAATCTTGAGAGACGATAAAGGCTACATCTGTGCCTGGCGAAGAAGCAAATCAATTACCCCCTCCCCTTAAGAGTGTGCCAGGACAGTGCGCTTCAGCCACTGCTGCTTTCAGTCTTTGAGCTTGTAAACTTAACAATTGATATAGCTAAACCCTATCTTCCTCCTCATCTTACTCCCTCCCTGTCTCCCCTTCCCCTTCCCCCTCTCTTCCCTTCCCCTCATCCCTCCCCTACTCCGTCCCCTTCCCTCCCCTTTACAAATAAAGAGAACCATCGTGTTTTTGTGGAAAATTATATTTTGCTGGCCGTTGTATTTAAGTGAGAAAATATATTTTATTGCAATAAATTGGTTAATGTTGAGGTTGTTATTACACAATATATTATTGTTCAGCTGATAACTTTAACTGGTTTCAAAGTTTGGGATTTGTAAAATTATTTTTGTTAAGAAATGCTTTCCGTTAAACTTTACAAGTTTCTACAAATGTCTTACTGAAACAACGAAATGCAACATTCAATTGTGAGATATTTATAAATGAATAAGCTAATTGCAGTACACAAGGCAGAAACATATTTAACACGGGTAACACGGTGGCACACTAGTTAGCACTGCTGCCTCACAACACCAGGGACCCGTGTTCAATTCGGACCTTGAGTGACTGGTGTTTGCACTGTGTCTGCGTGGGTTTCCTCTGGATTCTTCAGTTTCTTCCCATAGTCCAAAGATGTGCAGGTGAGGTGGAATGGCCATTCTAAATTGCCCCTTCGTGTCCAAATGTTAGGTGGGGTGATGGGAATAGGGCAAGGGCCTTGGTTGCGTGCTCTTTCAGAATCCATGCAAGCTCGATGGGCCAAATGTCTTTTGTTTGTACTACAGTGATTCTATGATTCTATAAACACAAATCAAAAAAAATCAGATGATACAAATTAAAATATCCGTGCATTTTAAACATGCCACACATAAAGTTATATAATAAATAAAAGCAAATTAGTGCAGATGCTGGAATCTGAAACCAAAGAGAAAATGCTGGAAAATCTCAGCAGGTCTGGCAGCATCTGTAGGGAGAGAAAAGAGCTAACGTTTCGAGTCCAGGTGACCCTTTGTCAAAGCCAAGTTATGTAATAATATGGTGCAGATTTAAACAGTTTCACAGATTTAAAACAAAATATTAAACTTTATGTTCACTTGTAAATAATCATCTTCAATCATAACAAAATTTAAAAATACTTTATAAGAACCAGTAATGCCTGTATAAAAGAAATAGCAAAATAAGACTGTTTAAAATAACTTCCACATACCTTTAAAACACTTGTTAAACATGTTGTTTATTGTCTTCAATATAAATCTGCAATTTAAATGCCTGTCCTCAATGGGCGTTGCCACAGCTGTTGTGTCACAATGGGACATGGCTACAGCGATTCTGCGCCATGCTGGAGCCTGCGCAGACTGTCACGCTGGAATCCCGAGGCTGCCACGAGAGCAGGAAGCTTCATCACACTTTCTGAGGGTACGTAAATGCACAGGTTTCTCTCTCAGTATCGGCAGCCCTTGGCTTTCCGCCGATAATTGGGAGTTAGGGGCCACTATATCATTCCCATCGAGATGCAGGCATGACTGATGTGTTCAGTCACGGTGAAGGCACACCATCAATGTGCTGGGAAGGTTGTACACAGCACAGGGAGAAAGCACTGGGCTGAGAACTCTGCATTTGGACAGGATTTTCCAGATGGTCCTGCCAGCATAGCTTCTGATCCCGCCGACAGTGATACCACACCATGGGTTCCCCGGAGGTGGAGAGCCGAACAATGAGAAACCCCACAGACAGTAGAGGCACCTAAAATACACCTCAGAAAGGCAGAAAACCCCAACTTTATCTTGGGCAGGAATCAGGTTTTCATTTCAGACTGATAGAAACACTGCACATCAAAACAAGAAGCCATCGTGTCATAAGGGGGACGAGGGCCAAGGGCCCCATGAGGCCCATCATCTATCTCCCTGGTGGGCTCATGGAGTACAAGCTTCCCAGGTAGAGGGCCAAGGCCCAACCAGCTGGGGCTTGTTAACCCAAGCATAAAAGCCGGCCCAAGCAGGGACCAGCATGTTGATTATCCCAATGGGGAATGTGATTACAGATAGTTACTGCCATGGGCAGCTAATTGCAAAAAATAAAATAAATCTCTCTCTTCCTATCGTTGGCTTCCTTGGTCATTTACAGTAGTTTATTTACAGTAGTGAATGGTATCTAAAAGTGAATAACGTTGAAGCCCACACTGTCTAACTACAGCTTCTTGATATTCCTTATCCTGCCGCTACATTGTGCTGCATCCCCAACATCCATAGCGGAGATGGAGGCAGCTTGTGGTCCACCATGCCCTGGTATCTGTGATAACTTCTGGAGAGGCCTGGAGAGGCCCTGGTCTTCCTTTGGCATCTTGCAGTGCCACCCTCCTCAGCCTGTGGAATTGGCGCTGATGGGGTCACAGGAAGAAGGGATCAGGTGTTCTGGACACTCCTGAGGTCACATGTGTGAATGGCCCTGGGATGTGCACCAGCTGATCATTCTCGAGGGCCACTGGCTGCCTCCTTGAGCAGGAGAAGCTTGACGTGCCCTACCCCACTCTGGCATTGACACTGATGGATGCTAGATATTGCCTCTGCCATTGAGTGCAGCTTTCACAGCAGAGCAGGACAGATGCCCTGGACCAAAATCTCCTCAGCATCCACCAGCTGATTTGTTGGCCTCAGTGCATTGGCATGTTGGTGCTCTGTCTGAAGATGAAAGTACTCCTCCATCATGCCTTAAAATCTGAGGAGGGCAGCGGACATCCCTCCCTGATTTTCCCAAGCTTGTTCTTGCAACTGTGGCATGACCGTGTCATAAATTCCTGGCCTCCAGCAATCCTTTTGAGTGCAAGCACCCAGGGATGACACTGCCTCCACCCGCTGTGGATCAAACAGTGCAATGTGCTCACCAGATTGCAACTCCGAGATGATTCTGGAACTAAATCCCACCGAGGTGTGTGTTTCTGCGCTGGGGGAGGGTAGGGGTGAGCGCTGTGTCGGTTCCTCTATTTCAGGGTCCATAAATTCCTCTTCTGTGCTGCTATCGGGGCTGGAGTCAAAGACATGGCTGGTGGGCTCCCTTGGTTGCTTTCCAGATGTGCCTGTAAAAGAAAGGAGAGTTCAGGCAGAGGCCTGAGAATTAAGAGACATGACTCACAGTGGTGGTGTTTGATGGATGTTACACTGCTGGATCCTCACTTGGTTCAGCACGGCCTACCTCAACAACAGCACATGTCCTCACCAGCTAACCTCAAAGTCCTTCAGTTCTGCCATCCCTCCCATTTGAGATCTCTCCCTATAATTGCATGCCAGCTTGTCCTGCATGAAGACGGAGGAGAAAGTGTAAGCAGGATATGTGCCAGGGCAGATGATAAGGATGCCTGGCATGTGTGGTTGGTGAATAGGATGATGAAGGTGATGAGGACAGGACCCACAGATGGAGGTGTGTGTGGGAGAGATCCCTGACGATGTGTGGCTGGTCTGTGAATCTATGAGTTGTGACTGTTGAGAAGAGTGACTTCCCCTGACAGAATGGAGCAAATCATTCACCCTCTTGCGGCATTGGATGGCTGTCCTCTTCTCCAGGGCTTTAGCACTGACCAAGCTGTTACTGTCTCCTGTGCTGGATTTGTCACCTTTGTCACCTTCGCCCAGAGCATGGATACAGTACGTTGCGGCGGACTTCCTCTGCGTCTAACAGGCGCTTGAGGGAGGCATCAGTACATTTGGGCAGCCAGCATCTTCCCCGGACTTTCATAGAATTTACGGTGCAGAAGGAGGCCATTCGGCCCATCGAGTCTGCACCGGCTCTTGGAAAGAGCACCCTACCCAAGGTCAACACCTCCACCCTATTGCCATAACCCAGTAACCCCACCCAACACTAAGAGCAATTTTGGACACTAAGGGCAATTTATCATGGCCAATCCCACCTAACATGCACTATCTTTGGTACTGTGGGAGGAAACCGGAGCACCCAGGAGGAAATCCACGCACACACGGGGAGGATGTGCAGACTCCGCACAGACAGTGACCCAAGCCGGAATCGAACCTGGGACCCTGGAGCTGTGAAGCATTTGTGCTATCCACAATGCTACCGTGCTGCCCTTGAAGTGTGCCAGCTGTGTGCAGAGGCAGCTTTTAAACATGACGCCTGGATCATTGAAGGGCTGATGTGATCGTGAGGCAGAAAAGTCAAAGGCCAACCGCCTGTGATACAGCATGGAAAAAAATCCGCCATGGCCTTCTGCAGGCTAAACGGCAATTTCCCTGTCCGAAAATCGGGGTGAGATTTTCCAGTTCCAACGGCCACCGGGATCATTCAGTCCCACTGAAAGTCCATGGACTTTTGGCTGGGGTGCCAAATCTCCCGCAACAGGTCCCGCCACAATGGGGGCCAGACAATCTCAGTTTAGGATGCAGGAGATCAGGTCGAGGGACTTAATCCCATTAGTTTTCTTAGGACTCTTTCTCTTGCGATGGTCATTGTTTTAAGTTCCCCCATCACTTTTTCCTCTTGATTTTCTACAATTCTTGGAAGGCTTTTAGTGTTTACTACTGTGAGGACAGATACAAGTCTTCCAAGTCATTTTCTTGTTTCTCATTTTTATTTCTCCAGTCTCGCAATCTAGGGGACCAACACCCACTCTTGCTCCTCTTTCCTGTTTATGTACTTGCAGATGCTTTTACTGTCTGTATTTTATATGTCTTGCTGTTTTCCCTCACACACCAAACTCCTCTTAATTATTTGTTGGTCAACCTTTGCTGGTTTCTAAAATGTTCCCAATCCGCTGGTCTTCCATTAATCTTTGCACATTGTAAGCCCTTTCTTTCAACTTGATACCATCATTAACTTCTCTAGTTAGCCAAAGATGGTGCAACTTCTCGTAATGTCTTTATTTCTTCATGGAATATATTTTTGTTGAAAGTTATGAAATATCTCCTTAAATGCCTGCCACTTTTCTACCATCTTTCCTTTTAACTTATTTTCCCATCCCACCTCACCAACTCTGTCTTTATTCCCTTGTACTCAGCAAATTACTGCCCCATTAGCCAACACTTGATCATCAGCAAAGTGATGGAAGGGGTCATTGACAGTGCTATCAAGCGGCATTTACACAGTGATAACTTGCTTAGTTTGGGTTCTACCAGGCCCACTCAGCTCCTGGGGCGGGATTCTCCGACCCCCCGCCGGGTCAGAGAATCGCCCGGGGCCAGCGTCTATCCCGCCCCCACCGTGTACTGAATTCTCTGCCACCCGAGAATCGGCGGGGGCGGGAATCACGCCCCGCCGGTCGGCGGGCCTCCCACAGCGATTCTCCGGCCCGCGATGGGCCAAAGTACCGCCGCTGACAATCCACACCCGTCGGCGTGGATTGAACCACCTCAGGTACCGGCGGGATTGGCGGTGCGGGCGGGCGCTGGGGTCCTGGGGGGGGGGGGCGATCTGACCCCGGGGGGTGCCCCCACGGTGGCCTGGCCCGCGATCTGGGCCCACCGATTGGCGGGCGGGCCTGTGTCGTGGGGGCACTCTTTTTCTTCCGCCTTCGCCATGGTCTTCACCATGCCGGACGTGGAAGAGATCCCCTCCCCTGCGCATGCGCCAGGATGACGTCAGCAGCCGCTGACACTCTGGCGCATGCGCGGACTTACGCCGGCCGGCGAAGTCCTTTCAGCCCCGGCTGGCATGGTGCCAAAGGCCGTTCATGGCAGCCGGCAGAGCGGAAACCACTCCGGTGCGGGCCTAGCCCCTCAATGTGAGGGCTTGGTCCCTAAAGGTGCGGAGAATTCCGCACATTTGGGGAGCCCCGATGCCGGAGTGGTTGACGCCACTCCAATACGCCGGGACCCCCCGCCCCACCGGGTCGGGGAGAATCCCGTCTCTGATCTCATTACAGCTTTGGTCCAAACATGGACAAATGAGCTGAATTCTCGAGGTGACGTGAGAATGATTGCACTTGACATCAAAGCAGCATTGACCAAGTGTGACATCAAAGAACCCAAACAAAACTGAAGTCAATGGACGCGATCATATCGACCATGTTGCTCCGGAAAAGCCGTTCGCTTTGGCGCAGAGTGGTCAGTGAAAACCGGAAGACTTCGCTCCCGGATCCACCCGGCTCGCAACACCTCGCGAGATTCAACGCAATCTCACGAGGCGCTGCAACGAGAATCCCGCCCACAAAGGGCAGGATCACGTTTTGGCAAATCTGCATATTAGAGCAAGGCAGTCAGCGTTATTCTAATGTGCAAATTCCCAAGGTACCTGAGGCTTTGGGATTCAACCCCTTTGCCTCAGAGATCTAGGGCAGGTGCCGTTTGCCGTTTGGTACTGGTCACCACAAACGGGGACATTCAGAACGGCACTCGTGGGCATCCCCAAGGGAATCGGAGGCCCCCCAGCTGCATGGTGGTGCCCTGGCACTTCTGGTACCACCTGGGTACCCTGGCAGTGCCACCTGGGTTCCAGCCTGGCACTGCCAAAATGCCCAGGTGGCTGTACCAGTGGGCAGGGGCACTACCAAGCTGGCACTGCCAAGGTGCCAAGCTGTCATTTTCTGTGCATGTGTGATTGGGCTGGGGCTGACCACTGTGGGGGTGGGGGTGTAGCAGGGGACCTTCCCATGTTGTGTTCGGAATGGGGGAGGTCAGAATTTTTTTTGTGAGCCTCGGAGATCAGGATGGCATTTACAAAAGGTGTCCCGATCTCTCGCTACAATGGGGAGTTCCGGCGAGCAGAGCTCCCCATTATAGAAAATAGGGCTATGTTCGGCCTTGGCCGCACATTGCCCGTTTAGGCCCTTTGTTCACCTCGAGTGGCGTTGAATAGCCACATGTTTCTCTGCACTGCGAGTGCCGGAAACAAGCTGCTAAACGTGCTCGCTGGTGGACCTTGTTCCCTTTTGGGAAGATTGTGCCGAATGGGAGGCAGAAGGAAAACTTCCCACCATTTGGAGTCATTCCTGGCTCAAAGGAAGATGTTGTTGTTGTTGGAGATAAATAATCTCTGTTCCAGGGCACTGCTGCAGGAGTTCCATGGGGTGTGTCTTCAGCTGCTTCATCAGTGACCTTCCCTCCATCATGCGATCAGAAGTAGGAATATTCATTGATATTTTCACAATGCTCAGCACCATTTGCACATCCTCAGATACTGAAGCAATCTAAGTCCATATGCAGCAAGACCTACAGAACATTCAGGCTTGTGCTAATAAGTGGTAAGTAACATTTGTGCTACAAGTGTTCTACAAGTGTGAGGCACTGACCATCTCCAACAAAAGAGAATCTAACCATCTCCATTTTATATTCAATTAGCTGGTCGAATTCCCCACTACCAACATCCTGGGGATTACCATTGACCAGACACTGAATTGAACTAGCCATATAAATACTGTGGCAACAGGAGCATGTCAAAGGCTGGGAATTCTGTAATGAGTAATCAACCTCCTGACTCCACCATCTACAAGACACAAGTCAGCAATATGATGGCATATTCTCTATTTGCCTGGCAGCTCCAACAACCTAGAAACTTGACATGGTCAAAGACAAAACAGCCACAATAAATGTTCACTACCTTCTGGTGCACAGTGACAGCAATGTCTACGTCTATAAGATGCACTGCAGCAACTCACCAAGGCTCCTTCAATAATTCCTGCCAAATCACCTCAAACGTCTAGAAGGACTAGCATACCAAAAACCTGCAATTTCCTCTGAGTCACACACCATCCTGATTTAGAACAATCTTTCCTTCACAGCTATTCGGTCACAGCCCATGTGGACTTCAGTGATTCAAAGATTATTAGGGCTAGGTAACAAATGCTGGCATGACCAACGACACAAACATCCCAGAAAAAGTGAAAGGAAATTAATGCTTCTGGGCTTCAGCTCCAGAGACTCGCTGTCTCCTTCTCCCTCTCCTCGCCCCTCGCTGTCTCCTTCTCCCTCTCCTCGCCCCTCGCTGTCTCCTTCTCCCTCTCCTCGCCCCTCGCTGTCTCCAGCTCCCTCTCCTCGCCCCTCCCTGTCTCCGGCTCCCTCTCCTCGCTGTCTCCGGCTCCCTCTCCTCGCCTCTCGCTGTCTCCTTCTCCCTCTCCTCGCCTCTCGCTGTCTCCTTCTCCCTCTCCTCGCTCCTCGCTGTCTCCTTCTCCCTCTCCTCGCTCCTCGCTGTCTCCTTCTCCCTGTCCTCGTTCCTCGCTGTCCCCTTCTCCCTCTCCTTGCCCCTCGCTGTCTCCGGCTCCCTCTCCTCGCCCCTCCCTGTCTCTTTCTCCCTCTCCTCGCTCCTCGCTGTCTCCTTTTCCCTCTCCTCACCCCTCACTGTCTCCGGCTCCATCCCCTCGTTCCTCGCTGTCTCCTCCTCCATCTCCTCGCCCCTCGCTGTCTCCGGCTCCCTCTCCTCGCTGTCTCCGGCTCCCTCTCCTCGCCTCTCGCTGTCTCCTCCTCCCTCTCCTCGCCCCTCGCTGTCTCCGGCTCCCTCTCCTCGCTCCTCGCTGTCTCCGGATCCCTCTCCTCGCCCCTCACTGTCTCCTTCTCCCTCTCCTCGCTGTCTCCTTTTCCCTCTCCTCGCCCCTCGCTGTCTCCGGCTCCCTCTCCCCGCTGCCTCCGGCTCCCTCTCCTCGCTCCTCACTGTCTCCGGCTCCCTCTCCTCGCCCCTCACTGTCTCCGGCTCCCTCTCCTCGCCCCTCCCTGTCTCCGGCTCCCTCTCCTCGCTGTCTCCGGCTCCCTCTCCTCGCCCCTCGCTGTCTCCGGCTCTGTCTCCTCGCCCCTTGCTGTCTCCGGCTCCCTCTCCTCGCCCCTCACTGTCTCCGGCTCCCTCTCCTCACCCCTCACTGGCTCCGTCTCCTCGCCCCTCGCTGTCTCCGGATCCCTCTCCTCGCCCCTCGCTGTCTTCGGCTCCCTCTCCTCGCCCCTCGCTGTCTCTGGCTCCCTCTCCTCACCCCTCACTGTCTCCTGCTCTCTCTCCTCGCCCTTCACTGTCTCTAGCTTCCTCGATGTGACTGCATCTCCACAATCGATGGGGCTGACCATTTCAGAAGCCTGAAACCCACCTGGACGGCAGTTAGTTCCTGGGTTCGCCCCGCCCTCTGACCCTCCGCCCCCTCGGGTGTTCCTACCCCCAGTTGACGTACCAGAGCAGCTATTTGGTGTGCACCAGAGGGTGTCCCAGGAGCCTCTTCACTAAAGTGCCCAACCGAGGTGAGCGTCTCAGGGAGGGTGTTGGAGACAGCTGTGACGGGAAATCTGTGTCAGCCCCAAACTCAGGCTGTGGCACTGTCTGGAGGCAGGGGACACCCGTTAGACCTGCCCCATCACCAGCAGATCCTGCGAGACTCAAGACAGGACGTGTGATTAGACCATGGGCGAGGGTGGTGTGGAGGTGAGGGGAATGTGAGAGGTGTGGGGGTGAGGGCGGCGGCTGGCAGCTGCCTTCCCAGGCTGGGGTACAGCATGGCCTGTCTCTCCTCCACCGCACCCAGGAAGGTCTCCAACTTGGCGTCTGTGAATCTTGGCACAGCGCATCTTGCTGCCATCTTGTTAGCTGGGATGGTGTGTGTGGGGAGTGAAGTGTGTATGTGCGGCTGCAGCTTGACAGCCTCCTGAGTGTCAATCGTGAAAGCTGTGAACCCTGCACCATTTCTCATTGGAATTGATTGTGTTCCACGTGGCGCCGGTTCTAGTCCCTTAACAGACCCGAAATTGGTCCAGGTGCCAGTTTTGCTGATGTGGAACTCCACAAATCCTGCGTCAGCATCAATTAGTCTCAGGAACGGAGAATCCAACCGCCTGTTCCTAAGCCACTGCTCTTTGGCGATAACTTTGAATGAGCAGTCTGACCTCACCTCCTTGATCTTTGCCTCCTCCATTAAGAGAATACTTTTACTCAGTCGCTGCTCATTAATCTGTGGCTGAGAAAAGAGATCAAACAGAAAGAGGTAATTTAAGTAAGCTTTTCCTTTTTTTGGGGCTTGCAACCAGGAATGGCAAGTATGACCATCTAAATAAGGTGAAACGATATTCATGGTGACCAAAGCTGTAGCTGATATCTGTTACAGCAGTACCTTTGGACCCTGAAATGTGAAAGTTTCCCTGGGACCTTGGGAAGGATTTGTTTGTTTTCATTGAAGACGCATGAATTAATTCTTCCAAGGCACATTTTTAGGAGCAATGAAGACTTTTTATTCTTCATTTAACACTTTAACAGCACATGTTTCAATTTCATATAATTTCACACTCTTTCAAAGAGCATGACAACACTCCAGAAGGAGAAATGGGTCATATGTCTGTTGGAGCACATATATTGGTTACATCTTTTAGATGTGGTAAGTTTGGAGGTTTATCATCTTGATGCATTTACATAAACATTGCAATTCAGCAAAATCAAAGTTCGCTGGACACCACTGTGCTCACATTATGGGTTAGGCACAACAGTCATCCAACTCATAACAATCTTCTTTCAATAAATGCAGGCAGTCTTTATCATCTTTGAAAAAAAAAATTTCAAAGGGATTTCTATCAGTGAGGGAATTATAAATCATGTCATTTTATCAGAAAACATTTTTAAGGAACCCACAGACAAAATTATAATGCGACGTACACTTAGTTCAATTTCTTTTGTGTTTTTTTATTCCGGAGATCACTTTCTACAGGCACCGTTTCAGGTCACACTGCTAAAATTTGTATGCAAGTATAAATGAAAGCAAAGATCAACACACTCTTTTACTAGTTTAAAATTAAAGCAAAATGGCTAAACAGTCTAAACTAATGTTTACATAGCTTCTTTCATGTAATAAATGTCCCTAGGTGCTTAACTGAGACCAAATACTGGGCATTTGTGAAAGAATTAGGAGAGGTGGCCAAAGGCAGGTCAGAACCCTGGGCAGTGAGGAGCCCCTCAGAATCGGATAGTAAAACACAAAGATAGAGTGATTCAATGAGAGATCACTAAAGTGAAATACTAAAAATGATTGCAGGTGTTGGAGATGACAATGAAGTAGAAACTAGAATCAGAATGCAATTCCCAAATCTCCGCAGAGTGGTGTCACATTAATTCAGTTTTTTTTTTTTGGATTTCTGATTTGGAGAAAAGTGAAATTTTCTTCCTGTGTCATTCAGTTATAAAGTGGCAACATTTTCACGCCCCACCACTTTGCATCTTGAATATGTAACGCTACCCGCTACTGGGTTGGGTAACAGAGTGGTTATGTTACTAGACTAGTACATAGAACATAGAACAGTACAGCACAGAACAGGCCCTTCGGCCCTCAATCCAATGGTTTGAGCTAATAATCTGGGGATCTGAGTTCAAAGCCCAAAACAACTCTTGAAAATTTTTAATTAACTAATTAAATTTGAAATGAAAGACTAATACCAATACCTCAATAAAGGTACCAGATCATTAGAAAAACCCAAACTGAAAATACTCTAAAAACTCAGCCGGTCTGACAGCATCTATGGAGAGGGAAATAGAGATTACATTTTAAGTCGGACTCTTTTTCAGAGCCAGACGAACTCCAAGCGTTGACTCTATTTCTCTCTCCACTGGTGCCAGAAGACCTGCTGCGTTTTCCCAGCATTTTTTGTTTTTGTTTCAGATTTCCAGCATCCTCAGTATTTTGTTTTTTTGTTGGACAATCCGGATTGGTTCACTGTTGTCCTTTAGGGAAGGGAAGCTGCTGTTCTGACCAGGTCTGGCTATAATGTAATTCAAGACTCAAATCAATTAATTGCTTCTTAATTGTTTAATAATCTAACAAGCTACTACCACCTTCTCAAGGGCAATTAGGGATGGGTTATCACTGTAGGCTTTGCCACTGATGTATAAATCCCATGAAGAAATAAATAATAAAAAGAACACTTCAGAATGATAAATTATCTCTGAATATCCCCTGGGAGTGTACAGGACTGGAATCTGGCACCAATTTTCCAAAACCAAAGAAACCTTGGAAAGATAAATATCGGGCGCGATTTAACGGAAATGAAACAGAGTCCCACGTCGAGCGCGTTTAGTCGGGTGTTTCTCGCTATTAACGACCCCGCTATTAAACCGGGCTCTGCTTTATTTCAGGGTCTCAGCAAGGAGCACCCCGCCAAGGCCACGTTTAGTGCCATTTTTAAATGGTGCGCCAATCTCTAACCACCCACACACCCCGCCCCCCCAACACCCCAATTAAGGGATCAATGGGTCCCCGTCCTCCCCCCGCCCGCTTTCTCACCTCCTATGGACAGGGCACTCCGGGGCCTAAACCCAAGGACAGGCAAAATGCCACTTGGGCACCTTGGCACTACCAAGCTGGCAGTTCCACCTGGGAAGAAGTGGCAAGGTGCCTGGGTGGCATCAGCAGTGCCAGTGTACCATCCTGCCAAGAGGCCAACAACCATGGGGACGCCAATCACCTGGAAGACCCCCACCCATCATGTACCAAACCGCGTGGTCCACATTGGTGGAAACCACTGCTAAACAACACTCTCTCAGGAGCTCTGAGGCACAGGGGTCAGATCTCGTGCCGTGGGTAACTCCAGCAAAAGCATATCCAAGTAAGTCTGACTGTACACTTGAATTTGTAAATCTGGGTTCTGCCCATTGTGGGCAGGATCCAGATGATGACATCTCGCGAGATCTCGTGAAATTTACCAGCTGCGTCCTGCACTGGGCACAACGTGGCCGTCAAATCTTGGCCATGTTTTCAGGAACATCATAGAAGAGGACAAAGTGAAGAGACACAAAGCTTTAGAGAGGTAAGTGCTGCTGCTGAAGAAGCAAAAGGATGTCCTGACTTCCAGTTGGGGTGATGTGGAACAGGTCAGAGGTAGAGAAACAAAATTCTTAGAGGGCTGTAGTGTTAGAAAAGATTACACAGATCGGGAGTGAGATTATGAAGTATTTAAGCATGCGGATGAGAATTTAAATTTGAGTTTTTTGTGAACTAAGACCAAATTTAGGTCAGGAAGCATAAGCAGGAGGGATGAACAGGACTTGGTGGATATGAGCAGTTCCTAAGAGATTTTTGAGAGAATAGTTTAAAGTTATACAACTGAGAGATGGCACGTGAAAGACAAGTTAGATTCTTTGAATTGTACACTATCACAGAGGGTCGGGAAATGTCAGATGCATTAAATTCAATTTGTAAATCACCTGGTTGAAGTTTGGGCATGCAAGGTTACATAGGAATTCTCGAGTCTTTCATTGAGTAGATTCCATATGATCAGCAGAAAGGAATGGCAGGTTCATGGGATTTAATGGAGCTTTCCCTCTCCATACCTTCTTGCATTTTTATGTTGACATGCACATCGTTTATCAGATGTTTGTCAGATTGTTTAGTTTACATCAGCAAGGAAAGGACCACTTAAATGTGATTCTCTTAAAAGGAAGTATTGTCAAGATTGATGGTACAATTGCTAACATTCTCATTCAACAACAACTCTGCCAATTAACAATGGATGATGATTTTTTTGTTACATTAATAATTTACAACAGGACTGGTTGCCTTCTAGTTTGCCAGTGCTATGATTTTCAAAGCAGATGGGCAAGTCAGACTGGAACTGTATATTGCCGTCCTTCAACAGTTTCACCTTATGAGATATAAGACCATAAGACCAAGGAGCAGAATTAGGCCACTTGGCCCATCGAGTCCGCTCCACCATTCAATCATGGCTGATATTTTTCTCATCCCATTCTCCTGCCTTCTCCCCATAACCCCTGATCCCCTTATTAATCAAGAACCTATCTAACTCAGTCTTAAAGATACTCAATGATTTGGCCTCCACAGCCTTTTGCAGCAAAGAATTCCACAGATTCACCACCCTCTGGCTGAAGAAATTCCTCCTCATCTCTGTTTTAAAGGATCGTCCCTTTAGTCTGAGATGGTATCCTTTGCTTCTAGTTTTTCTTACAAGTGGAAACATTCTCTCCACGTCCACTCTATCCAGGCCTCGCAGTATACTGTAACTTTCAATAAGATCCCCCCTCATCCTTCGAAACTCCAACAAGTACAGATCCAGAGTCTTCAAACATTCCTCATACGACAAGCTCTTCATTCCAGGGATCATTTTTGTGAACCTCCTCTGGACCCTTTTGCAAGGCCAGCACATCCTTCCGTAGAAATGGGGCTCAAAACTGCTCACAATACTCCAAATGGGGTCTGACCAGAGCCTTGTAGAGCCTCAGAAGTACATCCCTGGCCTTGTATTCTAGCCCACTCAACATGAATGTTAACATTGTATTTACCTTCCTAACTGCCGACTGAACCTGCACTCTAACTTTAAGAGAATCCTGAACAAGGACTCCCAAGTCCCTTTGTTCCTCAGCATCCCCCCATTTAGAAAATAGTCTATGCCTCAATTTCTCCTTCAAAAGTGCATAGCCTCACACATTTCCACACTGTATTTCATCTGCCACTTCTTTGCCCACTCTCCTAGCCTGTCCAACTCCTTCTGCAGCCCACCTGCTTCCTCTATACAACCTGCCCTTCTACAGATCTTTGCATCATCTACAAACTTAGCAACAGTGCCTTCAGTTCCTTATTCCAGATCATTAATGTATATTGTGAAAAGTTGTGGTCCCAGCACAGATCCCTGAGGCACATCACTAGTCGCCAGCTGCCATCTTAAAAAAGACCCCTTAATCCCCACTCTCTGCCTTCTGCCAGTCAACCAATCCTCTATCCTGGCCAGGATCTTACCCTGAGCACCATGGGCTCTTAACTTATTTAACAGTCTCCAATGCAGCACCTTGTCAAAGACCTTCTGGAAATCTAAATAAATCAGGTCCACTGCTTCTCATTTGTCTAACTTCCTTGTTACCTTCTCAAAGAACTCTAACATATTTGTCATACATGACCTTTCTTTGACAAAGCCGTGCTGACTCAGTCCTATTTTACCATACACTTCCAAGTACTCCACGACCTCATCTTTAATAGTGGACTCTAAAATCTTACCAACAACTGGGGCGAAAATCTCCCAAAGAGAGACAAAGTGCCGACGCCGGAGTGAAACCCGGAGTGTTTCACTCCGGTGTTGGAGGCCGCTCCTCGCCCCCTATTCCCCCCCCCCCCCCCCCCCCCCCCCGGGGGGCTAGGAGCGGCGGCGCATCAATCTCGCGCGCCGGGCCTTGACGCTTGCGTCAAAGCGGCGCCGCCTGAATGATGCAGCCGACGGCGCCTAAATGACGTCACCCGCGCATGCGCAGGTTGGCCGGCGCCAACCCGCGCATGCGTGGTTACCGTCTTCACCTCCGCTGCCCCGCAAGACATGGAGGATTGATCTTACGGAGCGGCGGAGGGAAAAGAGTGAGTCTTTCAGAGACACCGCCCGACGATCGGTGGCCACCGATCGTGGACCAGACCCCTCCTGAGCATGCCCCTGGTGCTCGATCCTCCCTCCGCCCCCTACAGGCCCCACACGCAAAGGTCGCGCGATGTTCGCGCCAGCAGCGACCAGGTGTGGTTGGCGCCGGTGTGAACCGGTCCGATCCGGCAGGCCGCTCGGCCCATTTGGGCCGGAGAATCGCAGCTCGACCGGAGCGGCGATTCTCCGAGCGGCCTGTCGCAAAATGCGACATGCCGCTTTGGGGGTGTGGGAGAATCGCGTGGGGGTGCCAGGGCAGCGTGGCGTGAATCGCCCGGCACTCCCGCGATTCTCCCAACTGGCATGGGGGTTGAAGAATCGCGCCCCCCGGAGTCAGGCTAACCAGCCTATAATTTCCCTTCTGCCTCGCTCCCTTCTTAAACAGGGGTGTTACATTAGCCACTTTCCAGACCTCTGGAACCCTTCCTGTTTCCAGTGATTCCTGAAAGATCACCACCAACGCCTCCACAATCTCCTCAGCTATCTCTTTTAGAACCCTGTGGTGTAGTCCATCGGGTCCAGGTGATTTATCCACCTTCAGACCTTTCAGTTTCCCCGGAACCTTCTCCTTGATAATGGCCACTGCACTCACCCCTGCCCCCCGATTCTTCTGGAGCTCTGGCATCCTACTGGTGTCTTCCAACGTGAAGACTGATGTAAAGTAAGTATTCAGTTCATCTGAAATTCCTTTGTTTCTTATCATTAATTCTTCAGCCACATTTTCTAGTGGTCCAAAGTCTATCTTTGCCTCTCTCTTACCTTTTATATATTGAAAGAAATTCTTCCTACCTTCTTTTATATTACTCGCTAGCTTGCACTCATACTTCATCTTCTCCCCCCTTATTGCTTTTTTAGTTGTCCTCTGCTCTCTTTTAAAGGCTTCCCATTAATCCTCGCCACTTTGTTGCTTTTTCATTTGCCTTTATGCTGTCCTTGACTTCCCTCGTCAGCCATGGATGCCGTCCTGCCCTCAGCATGTTTCCTCCTCCTAGAGATGAATTTCTGTTGTGCCTCCTGAATAACCCCGCAAACCTCCTGCCATTGCTGTTCCACTGTCTTCCCTGCTAGGCTCCTTCACCAATCAACTCTGGTCAGCTCCCTCCTCATGTCTTTGTAGTTACCTTTATTTAATTGTAATACCGTTGCATCTGATTGCAGCTTCTCCCTCAAACTGCAGGGTAAATTCTATCATATTGTAGTCACTGCTCCCTAATCACCTTATGTTCCCTCATCAAGTCTGCCTCATTACACATCACCAAATCCAGAATTGACTGTTTCATGAGTCAATTGTTACCATTGTTTCAGCTGAGCTGGAACTGTACTGGGAGCAGCTTCTAAAAAATCAATTTCAGATTTTTTTCAACAAACGATCCCTTGATTTGAAAAAATCTAAATGTGGGAGTGCCTCATATGAGATCAAATCACTATCGAGATAATTTTATCTTTCAAAAGAAAGACCTACTCCCTTGAGTTTTGTGTATAAATTGTTTACCTAATCGTGTTAAAAAAGGTGTTTAAAATGCAGTTCTCCATAAGGTACATGCAGATGTGAGAAAGATACTTTCATCCTTCAAACAAATAATTTATAAACATCATTCATGTCTGACATCAGGGGCGGAATTCTTCGACTCCCCGCAGGGTCGGGGAATCGCCCGGGGCTGGCGTAAATCCACTCCCCGCCATGGCCGGAATTCTCCGCCACCCGGGAATCGGCGGGGGCGGGAATCGCACCCCGCTGGTCGGCGGGCCCCCCGCGCCGATCGGCGGGCCTCCCGCGGCGATTCTCCGGCCCGCGATGGGCCGAAGTCCTGCCGCTGTCAGGCCTCTCCCGCCAACGTGGTTTAAACCACCTCTGTGCCGGCGGGAGCAGGCGGCGCTAGCGGGCTCCGGGGTCCTGGGGGGGTGCGGGGCGATCGGACCCCGGGGGGTGCCCCCACAGTGTCCTGGCCCGTGATCGGGGCCCACCAATCGGCGGGTGGGCCTGTGCCATGGGGGCACTCTTTTTCTTCCGCCGCCGCCACGGCCTCCACCATGGCAGAGGCGGAAGAGACCCCCTCCACCGCGCATGTGCCGGTGGTGACGTCAGCGGCCGCTGACGCTCCTGTGCATGCGTGGACTCACGGCGACCAGTGAAGGCCTTTCGGCCAGCCCTGCGCCGATCGGCGTAGCGCCAAAGGCCGTTGGCACCAGTCGGCGGAGCGGGAGCCACTCCGGCGTGGTCCTAGCCCCTAAAGATGCAGAGAATTCCGCACCTTTAGGGGCTAGGACCACGCCGGAGTGGCTGGCGCCACTCCGCTACGCCGGGACCCCCCGCCCCGCCGGGTAGGGGAGAATTTCGCCCAAGATCACAAATTACTTGCCCCAATACTTTCTATATTTTTTTTTCATAGGAATCAATTAATTTTTGAAACTCATACAAAGCAGCTGACACATTTTCTGGAGTGGCTCATTTCAGAGCATGCTCCGTTGGTTAAAATCCTCATTTCTCAGTTCAAAAAATGTTTGTTCTGCAAATAGTTGGACCTGAGACCTGATAACCGGGTGGCAAGGATAACCGGATACCAGGGAATGTGTGACAAGATCAACAGTCTGTATCTTTAACTGATGTCATTAAACAACTGAGAAATAAGAAGAAAATTAATTAGAGACTCGAGAGAGAGAAAGAAATAAGCAAGCAGAAAATTGGATCAAAAGAAAATAAATATACAGAACGGAAAAGCATCTCTTCCGTGCCACAAGTTGCTTGGTTATTTACAAATGAATAATAATGGTGTTAGGGAAACAAAGATAGTTTTAATCTTTGTATTGGTAAACAGTAGAAATAAGGTATGGTTATAGCTGGGTTTATTTTAATGTTTCTGTGCCTGGAAGAGACCTATAATTAGATTAATGCTGGACAAAGGGTTTTGTGTGGTGGGGGGGGGGGGCAGGTTGGTTAATTTCTAACTGCAATAGAGGGTGCTATGCCATGAAGAGTAAACACTGGCAACTTGAGGCCCTTTTAGGGAAAAACATTTCCTTTGTTTTTTCATTTTAACTGGAGGCCAAGGCAGTTAGTGTAAATAAACTACAAGAGAGGGAACATCTCCCACATCTCTGCTAATAGCAGTTGGAGACAGGGAGAGAGTGAGAAGGCAGCTCTCATAGCTCTGCTCAAAACAATAATATGCAAGAAAGCAAGCTCCAGAGAACTAAAGGATGGTTGGTTCTAGGAACCATCTAGAACAGGATAATGGTCATGTGCAGCACAGACAAAGCTGAGAAGGGATCGACTGGTGAGGAGCTAAGTTTTCAAAAGTAATCCTTAAAGTTTGGAATACCTTACTGTAGTCTGCGGAACAAATTTTTAAGTAATTAGGGGGCTGATTTCCCAGTGTTCACAGTGGAAGACAGTTGAGACAATGGAATCCTAAATGGGTTGGTGTAAAATGCTGGAGTGGATTTGCTGGTAGAAGTCGAATGGAAGCAATGTTCAAAAGAGTCCTTTGGAAAAATGTTGAGTGGATTCTGGAATGCAACTTGCGAATGGAAAGCCTTATTGGGAGTGGAGTTTGGAAATTTCCATAAGACAATCATCAGGGGGGATTCTGAGGTGAAATCTACAGACACTAACTTGGTTTCAGAGCGGAGTGTGTATTTGAACACAGCCAATTGGTGTGTCTTTAAAAAAAGAGACTTTGTGTGTCAATGAGACCATTGTAGCTTAAATATACTGTGTCATCAAAGTTAATCTTAAAATCTGTGTGTAATTGTTAGGCTAAGAGGGAGTAAAGGAGTACAATATTATAATCAATTTTTCCACGTTCAATTTTTTTTGTTGCTGCTGTAACTAACTAGCAGTCCTGTGACTCTGTTCCTTCATTCTGGGATCTTCCTGTCCAGTTATAACATCAACTGGGATCATAGCAAGTGGGCACCATTAAACTTGCCATTAATTTACAAACAATTTCTGCTTCATTATCTCATACTCTTTACAAGGCCGTGCCTTCCCAGCCTTGCCCCCCGCCTGAGGTGTGATGATTCTCAGGTTAAATCACCACCAGTCAGCTGATGGTCATCTGGGACTATGGCAACTTTACCTTACCTATACGTGCATTTCTGGTTAAATATCCTTCATGATAATGAGAATTAGAAATTAATATGGAATGTTTGAAAATTTGCACTGATTTATCTGCTTAACTATTAACCCGCTGTGCCCTGAGTTTTCTTTGCAGCTTTCACGGACTGCACATACATTCACATATAGAAAGTCTGCAGAAACCATTTTCCGTAACTTTTTGATGCTGAAGATTATAAAGTCGAACCTGAAAAATTTACATAACCACAGAACATTTCTTCATTTGCAGTTATTTTCTGTTTTTTTGTAAATGTTGTATTTTATTCCAGTTCAGAATTTTTCATACAGGAATAATTGCACCGGCAGAAGGATTTTACTTTTTAGTCTTTTTTTTTTGAATCTTTGAAAACTAATTTAGTGTGAAAATACAAAAAAAAAACAAGATAAAATGTTGGAAATCCCCAGATGATGTTTTTCATAGGTGTTTATCATTCCTTTCACTTTTGCGGTGTTGTGTTTTTATTTCAAATCTCACACTTTGTACTTGACTTTTTTTTCTCCTCATAGATGCAAGAAAAAGCAATGATGTATAAAAAATATTAGTATCAAATGTGGAGATTACCTGTGGAAGATAGTCCATGCTTCTCAAATGTCAGTGTTGCTAATGATAGTAGAAATTGATGCATATTGTGTGCGAAGTTTCCAAGAAGTACGAGTCCGGAAGCATTTAAATTCAAAAATAAAACTTTAAAATATTTTATTTCATGCTCAACGTCCTTTAACAGTTATTCGGAAGAAATATAAGTGATGAGTGGACCAGGCCCTCGCATTGTGTCAGCTGAAGGCAATAAAGAATAATACTGGATGGGTTCAACATCATCCCTTGGATTTCCAAATGAACAGCTTAAACCAAAAATGTTCAAGAATTTTAGGTGTGGACCAAGACACCCCCCATTTATCTAAGGCACAGTTTGCGAGCCTTTTGCAAGGTGGGTTTCCGAAAGGAATGTAATATTTAGGGCTGTATTGTCACCATCAACGTGGGAAACATGAGTCGGGAAATCCCCGGACTTGGCAGACCCATCTCCATGAATATAACCCTTGCACATTGTGGGGAGGGTGTGAGGGTAGCAGCGGCGTGATCAAGTTGGGCCTGCTGCCTCCAAAGGGAGTTGTGTGGCAGTTCAGAGACAGCCACGGAGGTGGGAAAATGCCAAAGTGTACTGGCTAGAAGGCCTGCCTGAGTTCTCTGAGACTTCAGCTTTGAATTTAAATGCATCCGGACTCGTACTTTTTGGAAACTTAGCACACAATATGCATCAATTGCTACTATCATTAGCAACACTGACATTTTAAAAGCATGGACGATCTTCCCCAGGTGATCTCCACATTAGATACTAATATTTTTTATACATCATTGCTTTTTCTTGCATCTATGAGGAAAAAAGTCAAGTATAAAGTGTGAGATTTGAAATAAAAACGTCAGTTGTATAAGCCTTCTAGTCCTCATCCCTGACCCTCCTACCCACTGTCCCATGTTTCTCATGCCTCCATGTCACTCCATGCCCCTAACCCACACATGCCACCTTTATATCCAATCAGTTTCCACTATGGGCAGACCTCAGGAGCCATGGGGAGACAATATAATTAAACTTCTAACAACCTAAGAGAGCTCTGCCTCACAGACACTTCATACTGAAAAAAAACTTATTTATTGAATCTGATCAAAATGTTTATATCCCTCAAGTGGTTAATCTGTTGTAAAAACAAACAAACATCTATTCATGAACCACAAAAGTCTGGCCTGTACTCTCAGAATCTGCAACTTTGGAGATGAAAGTCATTGCATTCCAAGCCACAGGGAAATCCTAAAGTACTTCACACCGTGCTTAGATCTAAGTTACGGCGTAAGAAAGCCATCATTATCCTTCCCACTATTTTTACCTCTCCTCAATACATATTTTAAGAAGAGTTTACTTTCCCTGTCTCAACCTCAAAATCTTACATTAATTACAAAAATGTAAAACTCTCAGTTTTTTTAACACGAACAGATCTGGTTAATTGAGCAAATAATCCTTTGCCCTGTTCAGGGTTGCCTCAGATGTTCCCCACCAATGCACCCAAAAAAGGTACAGAAACACAACAAAGAAAGTCGGCTAAGAGTGAATAGGGCCACACAATATGACATAAATCAAAAGAGAAAAACAATAATTCTGAACTTAAAGCAGAAATGACTGGAAATGCACAGCAGACCAGATAAAAGCTATGTTTATATTTTAACTGGAGGACCTTCTCCAAAACTGAAAGATTATCAACACCCATTGTGAATTAGGAGAGAAAAATTGAAAGAAAGTTAGCAGATATGGGTATATCAATCACAGAAAGGAAGTTAATGGATTGAACAATCTGATAATGGAGATTAGGGATGGGTAACTAATAACCAACAAAAAAACTGCCAGGTGAGAAGAATAGTTCTACAAAATAATATGAATGTTATCTGAGGAAGGGCCATGAAAAGAGATGAGAACCACAAAAGGACAGAGCTCTGGGAAAATTGGGAGCTATGTTTATTACATCAAACAGGGGCAATATTTCAAAAGTGCTTAAGTTACTGTAATGTGCTTTGGGACATTCTGGGAAGCTGAAAAGTGCAAGAAATAAATGAAAGCTTTTCTTCCTTCCTCCCTGTAAAGAGTCAGAAGATCATTAATTCTTTGATGGTTTGTCAAATAACGCAGATCTGCAAACTTCA
Source organism: Scyliorhinus canicula (assembly GCF_902713615.1). Taxonomy (NCBI): domain Eukaryota; kingdom Metazoa; phylum Chordata; class Chondrichthyes; order Carcharhiniformes; family Scyliorhinidae; genus Scyliorhinus; species Scyliorhinus canicula. Next base: position 136,390,602 of record NC_052147.1, read on the forward strand.
AAATGAAAATCACCATCCCTGTAGAATCCCTGTGCCCTAAGACTGGGTTTCATTGAAAACTCTCAAGTCAGTTGGAGAAATGAGCTTGTTCAGCCAACACCATTAAAATTCTTACATGCTTCTTTTTAATGGGATTAGATGAGCCATCATCACAAGCTCCTTATTAACATTAGAATTTGAAAATGAAATGTTCTTTCAGCAGTGTTTATTACCTCAAAACAAATGATTGGTTGAAATACATTAGATTCTGTCAAGTTATTTGCCAGAGGGTAACATTTTTGACATCATCTTTTAGCTCTTGGCGATCACTGGAAGAAAGTTGTAAGATTGAGCCAATTTAAGAACATGTGAAATATAATTGGTGTAGTCATTTGCTTCCTGGCATCTCAATATTTTTTCATGTAATTCTTGTTGAGATTATATTGGAAAAGGTTAATGTTTGCCTCCATAGCTTGCAATCCATTTTTATTTTAGGTAGAGGTGGGCACCAAAAGGTCTGAAGTAATATCAATCTGGCAATTCACCATCTGCTTAAGAAAAGCATCTTCAGTCGAAAATGACATTTTTCATGTACACTCATGGGGACAAGGGCACCCCTCTTTTCATCAGGACAATTGTTTTGTGAGTTCTACTGTCATCCTATGTTTACGCACAAGATTATTAGGTTTTTATAGTGTGCTGCTAATTCTCTTGACCTGGAATGCATTAGTTTTGCCTTGAATTTTAGGTGGCATGATCAGGTGAGAGAGGAAATTATTGGTGTCAATTAACAGCAAAATCCTAAGTGAGTCAGTGAGAGAGATACTGGGGAACCCATCAGGCTCTGTGCCTAACATGGAACGTACAATGTAAATGTCAAGAGTAGTAGCATATAGAGAAACCTACGAGTGGAACATAGTTGTATGGAGACAAGTTGAATTTTATTGCACTTTATGCAATTTTCAAGTTGGAATGTTTTGTAATGTACCTTTACAAATTTTATAAAGTATATTTCTGGTAAAAGAGATACTGGATTAATTAACTGTCTTTGTGACACCAGTTTGCATGCATTCATGTGGCCTCTGGCAATGCCTTGCTAAACTCAGAAAACTGTGATGTTAAGATGGCGTTGGGGACAAGGGCATACTAGGAGGGTGGTGGTATGTACTCTACAATTCATTTAATCACACACTTGCGCATTTTTTATCAGGTGGGCAGGGCTAAATTGTGTTAAATCTTTACAAACCATTTACAATGTCACTGTACAAATGGACCGTGGAATTCCAGCTGTCATTTTAATCCCATTGTTTCTTATTCTATTCCTATTGTTTCTTTTATGATTTATTCCTTTATTCCCCCATTCCGCTTTAATTATATATTTATGGAATATTTCAAATTCTTTTGAAATAATTTCATTTTCCCTTCCACATTCTTCTGTTTGGACTATTCCTTCCTCTGACGTATTATCAAACATCAGTCTCTTTCAAAGACCATGAACTGATTGAAGAGTAAAATGCGATGTTCTTAATGCAAACTGAATACTTTGCAAAAAGTCCTGTTAGACCGTATGAGAAAGATCACTTTCTGTTCTACAGAACTGTTCCAAAATTTGTTTTTCGGAAGTGACCTTATCTGATTTGGGTCACATCAAAAGCAATAGTTTGTAGCATAAATTTGAATTGAACCAGGATTGTATCAAGGAAGATATGAAATAGTTTTCACCTAAAACATGTACATATAATGGATAGAATCTTACCAGAATTTGGCAAAGTGTCAGGCTCAGATTAAAAGCTGGCACGTGAGTCTCCAGTTGCACAGACCAGTTTTCTCTCCAAATATTGAGCCTCTCTGATGAAAAAAAAGAGAGGACATGGTTTATACCATCACTCTGACGGGACAGGGCACCATTGAGCCGTCAACCAACTCTATAGCAATCCGTGCGCCATCTTTAAAGAATGCCCTGATCAGTACTTCAGCCTAACAGCCCCCAGCTCCTATCACTGATGTATCGGGGGGCTCTTCACCCACCCTTCCCCAACATTCCTCACTGGTATTCCCCTCCCCCCCCAACATTCCTCGCAGGTATTCATCCCCCCATGTCACCCTGGCAGTGCCGACCCAGCAGTGCCAACCTGTGCCCGGGGCAGTGCCAGAGCACTGCCGGGCATGTCCTTCTCCCCTTCCGGGCTATACTTAACTCTGCACCCCTGGAGGAATCCCCTCGACTGCTTCTCATTTCACCAAACTAGTTGTAAAACCCACTGACATAACATCATGTCAGCGGGTATGAATATAGTGAGGAGGAAACAAGTGGCGGGGATCCGTTAATAATTTTAAAATCATGAAAACATATTACAATGAGATTCATACCCTTTATGGGTGCGAACCCCGTGACATCGCTGTGAGGGTTGGGTCAAATAGGGAAACACAATCTCTCCAGCAAGAATTGCATGTACCACCAGCTCCCAATTCGCCCGGAGGACCGCCACCACACGGCTTTTGAGGCAGACAGCCTCCTCTTCCACTTCCTCCGGGTCCCCTTTGGCATAACGAACGGGGTCTCGGTTTTCCAAAGAACGATGGAACGAATGGTGGACCAGTATGGGCTGCAGGCCACATTTCCGTACTTGGACAACGTCACCATCTGCGGCCATGATCAGCAGGACCATGATGCCAACCTCCAGAGATTTCTCCAAACTGCCCGAACCCTTAACCTCACTTGCAACAAGGAGAAATGCGTTTTCCGCACGACCAGACTAGACATCTTCGGCTACATCGTGGAAAATGGGGTCCTAGGACCTGACCCCAACTGTTTGCGCCCTCTCCTGCAACTCCCCCTTCCCCACTGCCCCAAGGCCCTGAAAAGGTGCTTCGGGTTCTTTTCATATTACACCCAGTGGGTCCCCAACTATGCGGACAAAGCCCACCCACTAATCAAGGCCACCATCTTCCCACTGGTGGCTGAGGCCCGCCAGACCTTCAGCTGCATCAAGGCAGATATTGCCAAAGCCACGATGCACGCGGTGGATGGGTCTGTCCCCTTCCAGGTGGAGAGCGACGCACCCTCAAACAGGCAGGCAGGCCCGTAGCGTTTTTTTCATAATCTCTGAAGTTTGACAATCCTCAGTCGAAAAGGAGGACCAAGCCATCATGGAAGCCATGCAGCACTGGAGGCACTACCTCGCTGGTAGGAGGTTTACCCTCGTCACCGACCAACGATCGGTAGCCTTCATGTTAGACAATGCACAGAGGGGCAAAATCAAGAATGATAAGATCTTGAGGTTAAGGATCAAATTCTCCACCGATAATTACGATATAGTATATCGCCCTGGGAAGCTCAACGAGCCCCCAGATGCCCTGTCCTGCGGCACATGCGTCAGCGCGCATGATGACCGGCTACGTGCTATCCACGATGACCTCTGCCACCCGGGGTCACCCGGCTTCTCCACTACATCAAGGCCCACAACCTGCCCTATTCCACTGAGGAGGCCAGGGCCATGACCAGGGCCTGCCCGATCTCCGCGGAGTTCAAGCCGCACTTCTATCGAACAGATAAGGCCCACCTGGTAAAGGCATCCCGGCCCTTTGAGCACCTTAGTATCGATTTCAAAGGGCCCCTACCCTCCAACAACCGCAACACATATTTCTTCAACTTTATCGACGAGTTCTCCCGCTTCCCCTTTGCAATCCGTTGCTCCGACATGAACACAGCAACCATCATTAAAGCCCTACATAGCATCTTCACCCTGTTTGGTTTCCCCACATACATCCACAGTGACCGGGGCTCGTCGTTCATGAGCGACAAATTGAGTCAGTACTTGCTTAGCAAAGGCATCGCCTCGAGCTGGGCTACCAGTTATATCCCCCGGGGAAACAGGCAGGTGGAGAGGGAGAACACGACTGTCTGGAAGACCGTCCTCCTGGCCCCACGGTCTAGGAATCTCCCGGTCTCCCAATGGCAGGAGGACCTCCCCAACGCTCTCCACTCTATTAGGTCCCTACTTTGCACGGCCACAAACGAGACCCCTCATGACCGCCTATTTGTTTTGCCCAAGAAATCCACTTTAAGGGCCTCGCTTCCGCCCTGGCTGAAGACACAGGGGCCCTGTCCTGCTCTGCAAGCATGTCAGGAGCCATAAGTCCGACCCCCTGGTCGAGAGGGTCCAGTTCCTACACTCCAACCCCCAGTACGCATATATCGAACACTCCGACGGCCGACAGGATACGGTCTCCCTCTGGGACCTGGCACCCGCAGGTTCCACTACCACCGCCACCCTAGCTTACCCTGCCCAACCTACACTGACCAGCGCCCCCACCCCTACATGGTATCCGCATCCCCTCCCGCCCCCTATTCCCCCTTTACCGACCCACAGGAATGAAGCTCCAGAAGACATGCTCCCGGAGTCCACATCTGTACCCGCACCAACGACTTCACTACCGATGCCAGCACGGACGAGTTTGATGCCCGCCCAGGCCAGCGGCGACACCAGAGCTTTGTCGTTCACAGTGCACAATCCGTGCGCTGGACAGGCTGAACTAATGAACCCGTCACCCCCCGCCGGACTTCATTTTTTAAAAAAAATTTAGAGTACCCAATTATTTTTTTCAATTAAGGGGCAATTTAGCGTGGCCAATCCACCTAGCTTGCACATTTTTGGGTTGTGGGGGTGAAACCCACGCAAACACGGGGAGAATGTGCAAACTCCACATGGACAGTGACCCAGGGCCGGGATTCGAACCCGGGTCCTCAGTGCCGTAGGCAGCAATGCTAACCACTGTGCCACCGTGCTGCCCGGACTTCATTTATTTAACAGGGGGCGAATGTGGTGAATGTATTGCTGTAACAATTCACCATATGATTATCTGTATTACGCTGTTGCCCATGTGGGCTCCACCTATGGACCATTGTATGGTACCGCCTATAATGTAGCATGCTGAGGCCTGTGTGGGCTCCGCCCCTGACTCCACCCCTTGAGCAGAGGTATAAAGAGAAGTCGCCCTGTAGGCAGCTCCCACTTGCAGCCCAGTCGCAGGCAGGCACTATTCTAGTTGATTAAAGCCACAGTTTACTTCTACTCCTGGTTTCATGTAAATTGATGGTCGCATCAGCCCCCACGACCCAAAGATGTGCAGGTTAGGTGGATTGGCCACGCTAAATTGCCCCTTAATAGGAAAAAATGAATTGGGTAGTCTAAATTTTTTTTAAAAAGAAGAAAATAACCACACGGTAAATTAAGATGTTCAAATCGAGCCACATTTTTGCAGGGTACAGTGTATGGCAAATTTGCATTTTCTTTTTCATTTTTACGCTATGCAGGTGTAAACATTCACCTGTTTTTTGGTTCGCAGCAAACAAGCTGGTGCCAAACCTATGAAAGTAAGGACCACTCCAAAATAACCCATTTGAAAATATTGCCAAATCTTTCCAGAAGTGGACACCAAGGAGTGGGCAAAAGGAGTGCAGAACGAAAGGTCTTGCAGTTTGTTCTTCACCATCAGTATGATTTCCACACAACGTTATCCAATTAGGAAGTGACGGATGGTCAGACAGGTTTGGGTGAAAAACTACTTCGTATCTGTGGTGTGAAATATAGCTTTATGAAAGTCTGAGCTAAAATCGGTTAAACCTGCCTCTTTGACTGTATTTTTGCTCACCTGCCTTAATGTCTCCTTTTGTAGTTCAGCATCAAATTATAACTAATAATTGCTCCCTGTGAGGCACCTTGGGATATTTCACTACATTAAGGATGTTATAAAAATGAGCGTGTTGCTAATGGGAAGGACTGGCTTGAGGAAGATATCTCTGCAACTCAGCCAATTTTCATATACACCTACAGGGAAACTAGGAAATCATGAGCTTATAATCTATTGAAACACATTGTTGTACATGCTTTTGATATTTGATACATCTGAAACATAGATAGGAAACCGAAAAGGGTGATTATCTCTTGCAGTTAATAAAAACCTGAAACAGTGCTTTTTGTACTTTGCGACATGTCTATTTGATTGGCAAGCAAAGGGTTTGACCCTTCCATTCTATCCTCTGGGTTATGTGATGCTGCACCCTATTCATTTTCTCAGGGTTTCTCAGGCTGCATTTAAGTGATCTGTGGATTAGTGAGGAGGAGCCTGGAATATGAGACAGGACAAGGACGTCACTGAGGAAAACAGGAATCCTGTTATACTGGTATGTTAGGCCACTCCTTTGGAATTGTTTAATTAGTCCCTATCTTTGTAGAACCAAAGAAAATATGAGAGGAATTGTTATGTTACAGGGTTAATCGTGCTTTTCTCGTGATTCCTGTGTGCAAACTTTTCCACACCTAAAATACTTCACAATCTTAAAGACACCGCCCAGTGATGCATTGAATTGTGTTAACCAGAGTTTCCCGGTTCAGTTCTTAAGTTAGCTGATCTCAGCCGAAACTAAATCGGGGTCTCGCAATTAGTCGCAGGGCCCCGAGGGAAGGAGGTGAAATAAAATAGGCCAGGATCTTTCCAACCATAGACTCCTGCAGGGAATTGCTTGTGGTTCAAGTCTCTGGGAAGACAGTTTTGAGTTTGGAAGCAATTTTACAACTGCACTCCTCCCTCATTGTTATGGATTGAAATCTCAATGATTTATTTTGTCAGGCAACCTGTACAAATTTGACTTTTCTGCCTCTTTCTTTTCCAAAAGCCTTGGCTCTTACTTGCATACTGAGCTACAGGTCAGTAACTCTCCTGTATTGCAGTTAACTCTCGACTAATTGTCCTCTTTCCTATAGATCCCCCTCCTTCCCATATGCTCTCCTTTCAACTCCTCCTCACCTGACAACTGCTTGTTGCTCTTGACAACTCACTGTTTTGAAGCAAATAAGGCCTGAAGCCTAATAACAGGGTGCCTCGGCCTCCCATTCAAGTGATAGGGTTGCTCACTGTGAACACTCCTGTGAACACCCTCTGCCTAAAAATTGGTCATTATCCATTTATTCTATATTTCTGGAACATGGAAATACTTTTGAAACAAGGCAGTTATTTTTCCTTTTGATTTGCTCATAAAACCTACTAAAACATGGTCAATTTGGATTGTGCCAATAAAACCTAAACATGTGAAGAACATACCTGGTGGTGAGCACTGAAGAAGGGAAAGGGTTGAGGGGGTGGTGGTGGACCATAGGGTTGTCAAACCTTCTGGAATGGTCAGGGGTCCTCTGGAATCACCCCCCACCCCTCAAATTTCCTGGTGGGAAAACAAAGAGTTCTGGGAGCACATCAGCTCCCAGCAATACCAACCAAGGCCAGCCATCAACCAATCGCAGCCCACGCTCAGATTCCGCCTGACCCTCTATGGCAAGGACTAATTAGTTCCCACATGGCCTTCCCTACATTAGGGACTAGCTATTAGCCAATCACAGCCGCATTCAGGTACTAGCTGACCTTCAAAATGCCAGGAAACTATGCCCCCACCCATGGAAAAGCCCAACTCAGCGTTGGCAGTTGAGGCGATGCTCATGCAGACTGCAGAGCTGGAAGAAAGGGCTCTGATTATGAGCCAAGTTTAAGCTTGGCTGAGGCTGGCTGGATGTTGAAATAGTGACTAATTAGTGTCATTAACCTTTTTAATGAGTGTCACATTGAATTGGTGGTGACCAGGTGGACTGTGGCATGCTGCAGGTTTTTATCTCCCGAAAGCAAAGGTAGGGCAAAGAACAGTTCAGATTCGGTATTGGAATTTAGTAGAGACAGGCAGCCGGATTCCCCATTCCTGAGACTTGGGGCCAGATTCTCCGTCGGCAGATCCTCCATTTTGCCGGCAGCGCAGTCAGACACGCGGATTTCCCAACAGCGCGGGTGTGCCCACAATGGGAAACTCCATTGGCCGGCTGCCAGGACGAGAATCGCACTGCTGGCAGGGGTGCGCCACATCAGAAAATGGGTGCGGTGGGACGGAAGACCCTGTTGATGCCGGGGCAGGATTAGTGGAGTTCTGTGGCAGCAAAATTAGCACCACACCTGGACCAATTTGAGCGTCATGTGGAACACAATCGACCCCCCCCCCCCCCCCCCCCCCCCCCCCCCACCTCTCTTCAAGGCCAAGCAAAACCAGCAGGAGACGATTGGAGGGGGCCGCCGGTAGTGGGGAAAATCACCGCAGCAGAACAGAGGGCATTGGACATGGTCGGTCGGCCCAAAGAAAGGGCAGTCGCCAGGGCAGAGGTTGGCATCAGGCAAGGAAGCGAGACCCCGCTGAGTTGCGGTTCCCCGGCACGAGTGTCACATCCTTCCAACCACCAACCCCACACCCACCACCACCCCCAAACCCCGGCTCCACCACCACCACCAATCCTACACTCCCTCTCCTCTCCCCAACACAACTCCCTCCCTCCACACACCTTCACCACCCCCATTCCCCAATGGCACGCGATGCAATCATACATCTTTCTTGTGTCTTTCAGGACCTGCTGGTGATGGGGCAGGCCCTTCTGGTGTCCCCCAGTAGGTGGTAGTATAGTAAATGGCTGATGTGGTGTCGTTCCAGATGGAGGTGGTCAACTCCCTGTGTTCCAAGCCCGCGAGCGTGCGGACCCTGGTCTAGACAAGAGCAGACCGCGAGGACTGGCAGCACTAGGTGATGGGGGAGCCTCCGGGGTTAGCTGAGTTCGCACCTCCGTCCATGGGTGTAGCCAAGGGCCCACCGGGCCTGAGGGAGGAGAACACAGAAGAAATGTACAAAGAAAGATTACAGCCCAGGAACAGGCCCTTTGGCCCTCCAATCCTGCACTGATCCAGATCCTCTATCTAAAACTGGCACCTATTTCCTAAGGATCTGTAACGCTCTGCTCCCTGCCCATTCATGTATCTGTCCAGATACATCTTAAATGATGCTTACGTGCGGTGCTGACGGTACTGGAGTCTGTGCCAGTGACTCCTGCTGGGGAGGGGCCAAAACATCGCAGCGCCTGGGACCTCCCCCCCTCCTGTCTCTGGCAGCAGGCCGCCTCCACTCCCAATATACCATCGAGGGATGCACCTAGACGTAGCATTGGGGCCTGTAAACCCAGAAAAGTAGACACCAGTTAAGTTAGTCCAGGTGCAGCACACAGTACAGTGTTGGGGCTCGGGCACAAACCTGTATATATTTGTTCACATTAAACACCTGGGCCCAGCATTACAACCTGCCTTGGTGCTCTGTCAGAAGGGTTTGAGAGGTGGCTCATGTGGACTGGCCCCAGAGGGGGCACTGGGAGGGGGGATTGAGCCCCAGCTGCCCCTGCATTATCTGGCACTGCCAGCCCTGGCGGCTCCCCAATGTCTGCACCATCGTGCTGACGCCCTCAGCGATGCTCCTCAGTGACTGGGACATGTTCAGCAGTGCCTCAGCAATGCCCACCTGCGGCTGGGTCAATCTCTGCTGAGCCTCGGCCGTGTCCATCTGAGAATGGGACATGTCCCGCAGAACCTCATGAAGTCAGCCTGGTACTGGATGACATCCCCCAGCGAGACAAACATTCTGCCGAGACCATCAGCCATGGCCGTCACCATCTGCGAGATGCCTTGGACGCCTTCACTCATGGTGCCGACGTCGTGCACCAGGCTATCCACTGCAGTTGCCATCCTAGCAGTGTTGGCCTTGGTTCCATGCATTGCCGGCAACATCTCCTGTGCCCATAGCCTCTGGGACTCCTCCAAGCGGCTATGGATCTGCTGGAGTGATGCTGACATCTCCTCTGAACACCCAGGTTTGTCCCTATTGTCCCCATCAGCTCCAGGTAACTCTTTTTCCCAGGCTCAGCATCAGGAGGGGACCCAACTGGGTGCTGGGATCCAGCAGACCTCTGACTGCTGTCTTGCCTGGGGGTTCCTACCTCCACCCGATGTGCATCAGCAGTGCGGTGCTCACCAGATTGTGCCCCAGAAGCCTGTCCACTGACATGTCCCACTGAGGTGCGTGTATCTGCGCTGGTGAAGGGTGAAAATGACAGCTGTGTCGTGACTATAACAGTTGCATCCTCACAGCTCTCCTCCGAGGTGTTTTCCTCGGAGTCAGGATAGAGTGCTGTCTGGGTTGGTCTGGCTCTGTCGGCCGGAGGACCTGCAGGAGAATGGACATGTGGTCAATGGGAGGGATGGGTCAGTTAGTTAGGCAATCACTACTCACGTTTGACAGGTCTTCCAGTGGAGCATGGTGGTTCCTCACCTCTGCAGTGCTCGCCAGTCTCCGCGTGGGTGACCACCTTGTCCTCAGCCAAACCGGTCATCTCCAAGACCCACTCCTCGAAGGAGGTGAGGATTCCTTTGTCTGGCACCCTTCCACCGGTCTGGGCCCTCTCCCGACGATTGAGGAGACACGTGGGGTTGGGGGGAGGTGTTGGGTGGGGGGGACGGTAGGACTGGGGGTCGCATGAGGAGTTGGAGGGTGGTGCCCCCTTGGGGGATGGGGGGGTGTTGTTGTCTACTCACTCGTGCTCCCCGGTGTCGGGCATTGACCTTCTTCACTACAGGCCATCCACCTGGTCACACTCCCCGAGCTGACAGCTGCCGTACCTAACCGCAGGCAGCACTTACTGCCTTTTAGCTCACCCTCCTGGACCCTTCTGGGAATAGGACTTCCCTCCTGGCCTCCACTGCATCTAGCAACCTCCCCAGGTCGGCGTCCGCAGATTTTGGAGCCGTTCTCCTGGGTGCCATTGTTGTGAGCTGGCTGTGGTTGGCTAAGCAAGTGCTGCTCGGCCTTGTTAGTGGGGGACTGATGAACACGGTCCTGGCAAATAAGCTGGTTAGCCTTCATTTGCGGTGAGAAGCATGTTAGGCCTCGTTAAGTGGACCAATTAACGTTGAATTGCATTGCCGGCCTCGCTTGGCCGAGCACCACGGCAATTTCCGCTCGCTACCACACTGAGAAATTTTCTGCAGAGTTGCGCCCTAAGTCCTGTTGTTGGGCTGGGAATATGAAGTATTTCCCACTGTGGAGACCAGTGGGAAACCACGGCATATGTTCCAGCCACTGCTTCATTAATTATGCAACCAGGTTTCTTGTACCATATTGGGCGGGTCTGATAGCACGTAGTCCATTGAATCTGGGTGTTGTTTTGAAAAGGCCTGACCCACGATTGAAGAAAGAAGATCGACCCCCTGAAAATGAAGATAGATCTCCTGGAGTAATCTAAGTTTGGAAGATGGACCTCCTCGATGGCAGTGAACCCGGATGATTCCCCACCGAATGCTGCAGTGTTCCGGGGTTCAGGGCTGCTGCCAAATTCAATTCCAAACTCCAGAGGCAGCCTGAGGCATTGTTCAAGTGAATTCCGACACCGGTATGTCAAGTTGTTCCAGATATGTTTTGCAAGGTGTGTTTCCTGCTGCTGTTGTGGAGAATCGAGCATGGTGGAAGATTCTGGTCGGGCCTTCAGTTGCATCTCATTAGCGGGATGCAAATCGTTCCATACCGGCCTCCAGCGGGTTTCCTGATCCGCCTTGGCAGGCACCAGCAGAAGATACCGCAGGAAATTTATGCCAGCGTGAAACTTGGGCGGGATTCTCCGACCCCACCCCCGCTGAGTCAGTGAATCCCCAGGGCACCGCGTGATTCGCGCCACGCCGCTCTGACACCGGGATGCATTTCTCTGTGTGGTTGGCGCGACGCTGGTCGGGGGCAGCTCTGCGCAGACCCCCGCTCGATTTTCCGGCCCGGATGGGCCAAGCGGCCGTACCAAAAAACCCGAGTCCCGCCAGCACCATTCTAACATGTTCTGAGCCAGTGGACCTCAACGTTGAAGGGTCCGGGAATGGCCTGTTTGGGGGGGAGGGGGGGTCTGACCCTGGAATTGGCCTCCATTGTGGCCTGGCCCGTGATCGGGGCCCACCGATCAGCGGACCAGCATTTCGGGCTGGGGGCCTCCTTTCCTCCGCGCCAGCTCCTGTAGCCCTACGCCATTTGGCGTCGGGGCCGGCGCAGAGTTGGCGCTGGTGCCACTGCGCATGTGCGGATCCTGCGGCGCCCAGTTGACACTGGGGTCAGCAGCTAGAGTGGCCCGGGCCGCTCCAGCGCCAAGCGGGCCCGCTGTGGCCCGGAGAATCGGGTGGCAGAAGGCTTGTCGACGCCGGAGTAAAACACTCCCATTTTTACGCCGGCATCAACACTTAGCCACCCGATGGGAGAATCCCACCCTTATTTTTATACTCCCAACAAATTCTCCTCCATCGCCTGCTATTGAACCTACCAGCAGTGCCACGGGAAAGTTCCATCCCAGGTGACCAGCTTCACAGAAAAGCCTGTCGGCCAGAGAATTCCCGTTCATGAACAAATTGGGGGTGGCGCCGCTTTCACGATGCTCTGCCCCCTCCAAAGCGGTGTACCGGCACCCTCAGGACATTGCCTCAGGCCCTCCCCCGATGCTCCGCCCCCGACTGGCCGAGTTCCCAATGGCGTGGATCTCTCATGGACTCACCCGTCGGGACTCGCATGGCGGCTGCGGACTCTGTCCAGCGCCGCCGCAGTTCAGGGAAGGGCTGACCTGCGGGCAGGGGGGACTTTATCAGGGGCTGGGAGCACTGTTGGGGATAGCTCGGGACCCGCGATCCGGCCAAAGGGGAGGCACTATTTTGCAGACGGGGTCTGCGTGCGGCCTTGTGTACAAAGAATTAGTAAGAAGAAAGGAAGCCTAGCAATGAAAAATGACATTCTACTATTCAGTTCATGAAGTATTAATCTCCTAATTATGTCCTCTGTGTCTGTGTGAAGTTTGCCCATTTTCTCCGTGCCTACATGGATCTCACCCCTGCAACCCAAAGAGATGTAGGGTAGATGGATTGGCCACGTTAATTGTCCCTTAATTGGGAAAAAAAATTAAATAATAATAATGTCCTCTTGTTCTTTACTCCTGGTCCAGGTTTCACCATGCATATGTTTAATAATTTTAAACACTGAAATCATGACCTTCTATTGCTGTTCCCACCCTATTCCTTCCCACTGAGATGAAGGCTTGCTTTCACCAAATATATAAAGTTATCAAACCATCTCATTGCACAAATTACGTTTGGAATACAGTGGCTGTTGTCATGGTGGGAAAAGTATATGGTTTGATATATATGTGTGAAGTTCTTTTAATACGTAGAAATTTCCTGCTGTATGGGTTACAAACTGAAAATCATCTCATCTGTTAATCTAGGAATAATTTGACTCAACCAAAGAATTAGTTTGGCTTTGGATGCAAGTGGAGGTAACAACAACAACTTACATTTGTATAGCATCTTTAAAATCCCACAGCATCTCAAACACCAGTAAACAAAATGTAAACATTCAGCTACATGAGGGGATATTCGGGCAGGCGACCAAAAGCTTGAGCCTGAGAGAGAGCAGGCAGGCGGGGCGGAACGGAGAGAGAGGCCGAGGCCCGGTGACCCCCCCCACCCCCTGTGCCAGCCCCCCCCTCCCCCCCCCCCCACCCTCCAACACACCCGGGAGGAGATGGCGACGCCGGCCCGCAGCCTGGATGACATCGACTTGGCAGCTCTGCGGGACCCTGCGGATATATTCGAGCTGGTGGAAGTTGTTGGAAATGGCACCTATGGAGGAGTCTACAAAGGTCAACATGTCAAAACGGGGCAGTTTGCAGCCACTGAGGTGAATAGTAGTGTACCAAACCTGTGAACACATCACTGAATTTGCTCAGAATGTTTTCTGAATCCTAGCACTATTAATCCAATCCGTTGTGGATGCTATATATCAACTGCACAAGACCCAATTCTTCATAGGACTGACCACCTGATAATGAATCCAAGCCCTCGGATACAATATAGAATGGAATGGAATAAACTGTGTTCTTCACCACCACACTCGGGTCAGAAGATCCATAACTCCTGGGCGGCATGGTAGCACAGTGGTTAGTACTGTTGCTTCACAGCGCCAGGGTCCCAGGTTCGATTCCTGGCTGGGTCACTGTCTGTACGGAGTCTGCACGTTCTCCCCATGTCTGCGTGGGTTTCCTCAGGGTGTTCCAGTTTCTTCCCACAAGTCCCGAAAGACATGCTGTTGGGTGGTTTAGACATTCTGAATTCTCCCTCTGTGTAACCGAACAGATGCCGGAATGTGGCGACTAGGGGATTTTCGCAGAACTTCATTGCAGTGTAAGCCTACTTGTGACAATAAAGATTTTTATTATTATTGTATGTAGATTTTAAGAAGCAACTTGGAGGAGGCGAGAGCAGTAGAGAGATGGAGAGGTTTCAAGAGGGAATTCCAGAGTTTACAGCCTAGATCACTGAAGACACAGTTGCCAATGGAGGAGTGAAATAAATTGTTAAGAGTTAACCTACCACAGAGTATGAAATACAGAAATACATTAAATGTTCCTTCTGACCAACTTTTGGGTGGATAAAGATGTGACTATTGAGCTGTAATAATTATTATGCCTGTTAAATGAGGGGAACATCAAGGCTTCAATAGTCTCTCTAATGTTAAGCAAAGAAAATGTTCTCACAGCATTTGAAGCAAATAGTTTTAGGGTTTTGTTTAATCCAGTTACGCAATATTGTGTACAGTGCTTTATATTTTAATCAGTCACATAATCTCCAATATGGTTTATCTTGTGAAATGTTGCCTTTGAATGGGAAACTCCCGGCCAATATTCTTGTGGTTTCCGTCCAAATGAGTGTAAGATGAAAAGCTTTGACAGCATGTCTCTTTTTTCAGCAATACTCAATAACTTCTCCGTCTGTACTTTAAAATCATTGTCTGCTATGTGACAGCATTATCTTGATTATAATTCTAAATATCTTTTCACATCATCCTGATCTGTCAATTTTTTATGTTTCGGCACTGAGATCATACTATTCCTGAGGTCCTATACGCACAACCTATTATGTAGGTTGTGGTTGTGCCCTCCATCTTGTCTCTTCATGGTTAGGGAAATGGATGACATGATTTTCTATTGAGCCTTGGTAGAAGGGCATGTCTATCTATGTGCAACTTCCCTTCCAGAATTCCTCACCTCAGTCTTACGCACAAGATTGGCTGCCTCTCCGATTTTTCCATCCCACCGACAACAAGTCTCGCCACCAATTGCAAAGGGAACAACAATATATACTCTCTAAACTGCGTGAGAAGAGAATGCTGATTGGTTGACAAGTGGATTCTGATTGGTAGAGGCAATGCCATGGAGAATGCATAGGGGGCAGTTAACTGCCACGTTTTTGTTTAAATGCAAAATCGGCAAGTCAACTCTGATTGGTCAAAGCATTGCCATGGGAAATTGTCTTTGTCATGTCCATGCATTGCACCTTTTTCAACTAAACAAAAGCTTTTGGGGCAGCCATTTCCTCGTTCATTCCCCATTGGATACTTGATATAATAATAATCTTTATTATTGTCACAAGTCGGCTTACATTAACACTGCAATGAAGTCACTGTGAAAATACCTTAGTTGCCACATTTAGGCACCTCTTCGGGTACACAGAGGGAGAATTCAGAATGTCCAATTCATCTAACAGCACATCTTTCGGGGCTTGTGGGAAGAAATTGGAGCACCCAGAGGAAACCCACACAGACATGGGGAGAGCGTGCAGATTCCATATAGACAGTGCCCCAAAGCCGGGAATCATATCTGGGTCCCTGGCGCTGTGAAGCAACAGTGCTAACCATAGTGCTACCGTGCAATATAGATCTAGGTGTCAGGGGAATAATCTGCAGGTTTTTTAACAGTGCCAAGATAGGCAGGAGAGTGGGGATTGTAGAGAATGCTGTCAGCTACCAACAAATTGGGTATAATAGAAGGTTGAGCTCATGCTTGGCAAATGATGTTCAATTTAGAAATGTATAGTATGCATATGGACAGGTTAAACACAAAACATGCATACACTATACAGGAGTCAGTGATGAATGAAAGCAATCTGGATGTTAGTGTATCAGAATCTAGAAATATAGGCTTAGGATTGATTATGGTTTATTAAATATGGCAATGACTAGATTGTCTTTATGTAGACCAACTACATGAACTGGAGCGGACATGGTCAGGGTACACATGGGTCCAAATAACATATGTTAAAAAAGGATGAGGTCCTAAAAGTAGAATAGAGGGAGTTAGGAAGTAGGTTGAAAAGTAGGAACTCAGAAGTAGTGCTGTCAGGATGACTACCAGTGCCACATGCTAGTCAGAATAGAAACAGCCGCTATATCAGGTGAACATGTGGAAGGAAAGATGGTGCAAGGTGGAGAATTTCAGATTCCTGGGGCACTGGGACTGGTCTGGGAGAGGTGGGACCAGTACAAACTGGCCGGGTTATACCTGGGCAGGACCGGGACTCATGTCCTGGGGCGAGTATTTGCTAGTGTGGTTGGGGAGGGTTTAAACTAGTATTGCAAAGGGATGGGAACCTAAGCAGAGTGACAAGGGAAAGTGAACCAAGTACAGGAACAAAACAAAGAACAACAAAATGCAAATATGGAAGACAGGGTAATCAAGGGCAAGGGGCAAATAAGGCCACATTACAAAGAAAAGTTAGGATGATTATAAATGGCAATAAGGCAAGTCTAAAGACTTTTGTATCTTATACATGAAACATTCGGAATAAGGTAGATAAGGTAAATGGATATCATCTCAGCCAAAATGAAAACATGGTTACCACGGGTTCAAAACTGGGAACTTAATATTCAGGGATAATTGACCTTTCAGAAAGACAAGAGGTAAGAAAAGGTGGTGGGGTAGCACCGTTAATAAGACATGAAATTCGAACAGTTGTGAGGAATGATCTAGACTCAGATGATATCGAGTCCATTTGCATGGAAGTAAAAAACAGCAAGAGAAAGACATTAGAAGGAATAGTGTACAGACCATAGGACCATAGCCATGGGAGCAGAATTAGACCACTCGGCCCATCGAGTCTGCTCCAGCATTCAATCATGGCGGATATTTTCCTATCCCCATTCTCCTGCCTTCTTCCCATAACCCCTGATCCCCTTGTTAATCAAGAACCTATCTAGCTCTGTCTTAAAGACACTCAGTGATTTGGCCTCCACAACCTTCTGCGGCAAAGAGTTCCACAGATTCACCATCCTCTGGCTGAAGAAATTCCTCCTCATCTCTGCTTTAAAGGATCATACCTTTAGTCTGAGATGGTGTCCTCTGGTTCTAGTTTATCCTACAAGTGGAAACATCCTCTCCATGTCCACTCTATCCAGGCCTCGCAGTATCCTGTAAGTTTCAATAAGATCCCCTCTCATCCTTCTAAACTCCAATGAGTACAGACCCAGAGTCCACAACCGTTCCTCATACGACAAGCTCTTGATTCCAGGGAGCATTCTTGTGAATCTCCTCTGGACCCTGTCCAAGGCCAGCACATCCTTCTCTAGATACAGGGCCCAAAACTGCTCACAATACTCCAAATGGGGTCTAACCAGAGCTTTTTACAGCCTCAGAAATACATCCCTGGTCTTGTATTCTAGCCCTCTTGGCATGAATGCTAACATTGCATTTGCCTTCCTAACTGCTGACTGAACCTACACGTTAACCTTAAGGGAATCGTGAACAAGGACTCCCAAGCCCCTTTGTGCTTCTGATTTCCTAAGCATTTCCCCATTGAGGAAAATGGTCTATGCCTAAATTCCTCCTTCCAAAGTGCATAACCTCACACTTTTCCACATTGTAATTAATTTTCCACTTCTTTACCCACTCTCCTAGCTTGTCCAAATCCTTCTGCAGCCCCCTTGCTTCCTCAATACTACCTGCCCCTCTACAGATCTTTGTATAATCTGCAAATTTAGCAACAGTGCCTTCAGTTCCTTCTTCCAGATCATTAATGAATATTGTGAAAAGTTGTAGTCCCAGCACAGACCCCTGTGGCACACCACTAGTCACCGGCTGCCATCCTGAAAAAGACCCCTTTATCCCCAATCTCTGCCTTCTGCCAGTCAACCAATCCTCAATCCATGCCAGGATCTTACCCTGAACACCATGGGCTCTTAACTTATTTAACAGTCTCCTATGTGGCACCTTGTCAAAGTCATTCTGAAATCTAAATAAATCACGTCCGCTGGTTCTCCTTTGTCTAACTTCCTTGTTACCTCCTCAAAGAACTCTAACATATTTGTCAGACATGGCCTCCCTTTGACCATATTTTACCATACACCTCCAAGTACTTTGCGACCTCACCTTTAATAACAGACTCTAACATCTTACCAATGACCGAAGTCAGGATAATCGGCCTATAATTTCCCATCTTCTGCCTCCCTCCCTTCTTGAACAGTGGTGTTACATTAGCCACTTTGTAGTCCTCTGGGACTCTTCCTATCGCCAGTGATTCCTGAAAGATCACCACCAATGCCTGCACAATTTCCTCAGCTACCTCTTTTAGAACCCTGTGGTGTAGTCCATCCGGTCCAGGTGACTTATCCACCTTCAGACCTTTCAGTTTCCCCGGAACTTTCTTTGTTTCTCCTGGAGCTCTGGCATCCCACTGGTGTCTTCAGTTTGTCTGCCATTTCTTTGTTTCCTATTATTACTTCTCCAGCGATGTTTTCCAGTGGTCCAATGTCTATTTTTGCCTCTCTCTTACCTTTTATATATTGAAAGAAACTCTTCCATCTTCCGCTATATTACTAGCTAGCTTGCACTCATATTTCAGCTTCTCTCCTTTTATTGGCTTTTTAGTTGTCCTCTGCTCAATTTTAAATGATGCCCAATCCTCTGGCTTTCCACTAATCCATGCCATTTTGTATGCTTTTTCTTTTACTTTTATGCTGTCCTTGACTTCCCTCATCAACCATGGATGCCCCTGAATTACCCCCATAAAAACTCCTGCCATTGTTGTTCCACTGTCTTCCCTGCTAGTCTCCTTTTCCAATCACCTCTGGTCAGCTCCTCCCTCATGTCTTTGTAGTTACCCTTATTTAATTGTAATACCTTTATATCTGAGTCCAGCTTCTCCCTCTCAAACTGCAGGGTAAATTCTATCATATTGTGGCCACTGCTCCCGAAGGGTTCCTTCACCTTAAGATCCCTAATCAAGTCTGCCTCATTACACAGCACCAAATCCAGAATTGCCTGTTCCCTAGTGGGCTCTACCACAAGCTGCTCCAAAAAAACCATCTCTTAAACATTCCACAAATTATTTTTCTTGGGGTCCACTACAAACCTGATTTTCCCAGTCTACGTGCATATTGAAGTCACCCATGACTATTGTGATATTGCCTTTTTTACATGCTTTCTCTATCTCCTGATTTATCTGGGTATAGACCCCCAAGCAGTAGCCACACTTAGAAAAATGTATAAATCAACAATGATAGAAGCATGTAGAAAGAATAGAGAAATCATTAAGGGTGTTTTTAATTTTCATGTTGGTTGGGTTAATCAAGTTGGAAAGGGTAGATATGAAAGCAAATTAATCGATTACGTTAGGGATAGTTTCCTCAAGAAATATGTTTTGGAGCCAACTAGGTAACAGGCTACCTAGGATCTGATAATGGGTAATGAGGCATGTTTAATAAATTACCTCAGAGTAAAAGATCCTCAGGAAATAGTGAGGTAATTCATGACTCTCTGTAAAAATATATCCCAGTAAGGAGAAAAGATTCAATGGGAGGAATAAAGCAATAACCAAGCAAGTTAAGAGAGTATTAAGTTGAAAGAAAAGGAGGCATATAAGGAGGCTAAAGTCAGTAACAGCTCCAAAGGCTGAGATAAAATCAGAATCCAACGAAGGAGGACTAAAAAGGATAATAAAGAGAGAGAACATAAATTACGAGAACAAACGGCCGAGGAATATAAAAACTGATAATAGGAGCTTCTTTAAATATACAAAAAGGAAGAGAGAGGTCAAACTGAACATAAACTCCTTAGAATATTAATCTGGGGAGATAGTTATGGGAAACAGCGAAATGGCAGAGGAGTTAAACAGATGTATTGCATCAGCCTTTACAGTGGAAGATACTTCGAACATCCTATTAATACTAAAAAATGTGGCAGCAATTAAATACCATCACCACCATTAGAGAAGTAGTTTTAAACAAACTAATGGGGCTAAAGGCAGTTATGTCCCCTGGTTCTGATGGCCCTGATTGCATCCTAGGATCCTAAAAGAATTAGCTACAGCGATGCATTGGTTGTAACTTTCCAAAACTCCTTGGATTCTGGAGAAGCACCAGAAGATAGGAAAACTGCCGATGTGATACCCCTATTCAAAAAGGGAGGGAGGAAATAAGTTGGTAACTATAGGTTGATTCGCCACTCATCTACTGTTGGGATCAATTATGAAGTAAGTAATAGCAGCACATTTGGAAAACCATAATCTAATCAAGCAGAGTCAGCATGGCTTCATGAAAAGCAAATTGTGTCTAATTTATTAGATTTTTTTTGAGGATAGAGAGAACCAGTAGATGTGTGGTATTTGGACTTCCAGGACGCATTTGACAAGGTACCTCATAAAAGGTTAAGTCATATCAGCCCATGGTGTTGGAGGTAGTCTTTTGGCATGGGTAGAGAATTAGCTAATGGGCAGGAAACAGCGAGTTTGGACAAGGGGTTCATTTTCAGGTTGGCGACCTGTAACCAGTGGGGCTCCACAGGGATCAGTGCTGGGACTGAATTGTTCACAATTTATATTAATGACTTGGAGGAAAGAAGCACATGTATTGTAGCCAAATTTGCAGACGGCAAAAAATACGTGGAAAGGCAAGTTACGAGAGTTTGGAAAGAATGACAGGTGAAGTAAAAAGTTGGCAAATGGAGGATAATGAGGAAAAATGTGATGTTGTCCATTTTGGAAGGGAGGACAAAAGAACAGTATTATTTAATTGGAGAAAAACTGCAGGAAGTTGCAACACAAAGGGATTTGGGAGTATTTGTGTAAGAAACAAAGAAAGCTGACACACAGGTGCAGCAAGTAATCAGGAAAGCTAATGGAATGTTGGGTCATATTTCAAAGGGATTGGAGTATAAAAGTGGGGAAGTCTTGCTGCAACTGTATAAGGTACTGGTGAAACCATTGCCGGGATTCTCCATTGTGAGTCCACCTCACTATCGCTACCAGTGAGAACGGAGAATTTTGCACTCAGTCAAATCTGCAGTGGGACCGGAGAATCCGGAGGGCATGAAGGTATCTGGAGTACTGTGAGCAGTTTTGGTCCCCTTATTTAAGGAACAATATTGGGCAAAATTCTCCAAACAAAAAAACATGGGCGGGATTTTCCGTGAACTGGCGGGGCGGAAACTCCAGTGGCGAGGAGTGGCGTGAACCACACCGGCATCGGGCTGCCCCGAAGTTGCGGAATCCTCCGCACCTTCAGGAGCTAGGCCGGCGCCGGAGTGTTTGACGCCGTGCCAGCCAGCACGGAAGGGCTTAGCACCATGCCAAGCGGCACCGAAGTGCCTCCGCCGGCCGGCGCGAGGTGGCTCATGCGCAGGAGTGCCAGTGTGTGCTGGCGTCATCACACCGCATGCACAGGGGAGTTCTTCTCCGTACTGGCCATGGCGGAGGTTGACAACTGCCGGTGCGGAGGGAAATAGTGCCCCCACGGCACAGGCCCGCCCGCGGATCGGTGGGCCCTGATCATGGGCCAAGCCGCCGTGGCACCCCCCGGAGGCAGATCCCCCCCCGTGCCCCCCCGAGGACTCTGCCTGCCACCCGTGGAGCCAGGTCCCGCCGGTAAGGACCTGTTGTGATTTACACCAGCGGGACCCGCTGAAAACAGGTGGCCACTCAGCCCATCGCGGGACGGAGAATCGCCAAGGGGGCTGCTGCCAACAGCCGGCAACCGGCGCGCTGCGATTCCCGCCCCCGCCAAAACCCTGGCACCGGAGAATTCGGCAGCCGGCGGGGGCGGGATTCACACCGCCCCACGGCAATTCTCCAACCCGGCGGGGATCGAAGAATCCCGGCCTTAGTATCATTTTGGGTGGGAGTTGCGGGTTGAATTCTGTTGGATTAATTTTTTTTTCTTCTAATAAATTTAGAGTGCCCAATTAATTCTTTCCAATTAAGGGGCCATTTAGCATGGCCAATCCACCTACCCTGCATGTCTTTGGGTTGTGGGGGCAAACACGGGGAGAATATGCAAACTTCACATGGACAGTGACCCAAAGCTGGGATCGAACCTGGGACCTCAGCGCCTTGCGGCAGCAGTGCTAACCACTGCGCCACCATTCTGCTAATTTCCGTTGGATGTATGGGCACGAGCCAGATTGTAATGAAGTAACATTTAGTAATTTTTTTGGAGTTTGGGGATATTCTTACTGAAAAATCCCACACATTTCTCTTTATAACTACGAGCGTGATTCAACAAAAAACATCTAGGTATGATCTACTAGCCACGTTGTGCTCTAACTCGAGCGCAATGCAGCTGGTAGATGCTGGGATACGCCTCTTGCAGGCTTCCCAGCAACCCTCATGTCTTGTGGGATTTACCCAAGTCCCACGAGGTGTCAGAATCTGAAGCACACCCAAAAGGGGCATGAACAAACTGCGCACACATAAGCAGGTTTTAGACATGTTTTGGCATGCTTACCCAGGATCTACAAGCCTACTGGGATCTACCCGCCTCTCCAGGGAAGCTGTAGTGTGATGTCGTTCAGTACTGGTCCACACAAATGTGGACCAGGCTTAATGGCACCTGGGGGGTCTCCCGAACCATTGGAAACCCTTGGGTGGTCACGGATAGTTCAGGGTGGCTCCCTGGCCCTCCCCCCCGAGAATGTGGGCATCTTGGCACTGCTCAGCTGGCCACTTGGCATTCCACCCTGACACTGCCAAGGGGCCCAGGTGCCAAGCTGGCAGGAGCACTGCCCAGGTGCCAGGGTCGTGGTGCAAGGGTGGCTGGGTGCCCAGGGTCGCACTGTCAAGGGTCAGGGCCCGAGGGATCCATGCCCATGAAAAGAGAGTTGGGGGTTTTGAAGGGTGGGGGTGGATGGCAGTTAAGAACGGGTCTCTGGGAGGTTAAGGAAGGGTGACAGGTGACATTTGACCAAAAGGTCAAGGAGCCCAGGCAAACCTGAAGTCAATGGGAATCAGAGGGAAATCTCTCCACTGTCTGAGTGATACTGGGCAATAAGGAAGGTGGTTATGATTGCCAAAGCTTAATAACTCATAAGGTCAGAAGTAGGGATGTTTGCTGATGATTGTACAATGTTCAGCACCATTCACGTGTGCCAGACAATAACAAAGAGGGAATCTGACCATCTCCCCTTGACATTCATACATAGAAACAGAGATAGAAAATAGAAGCAGGAGGAGGCCCTTCGGCCCTTCGAGCCTGCTCTGCATTCATTATGATCATGGCTGATCATCAAGTTCAGTACCCTGATCCTGCCTTTCCCCCCATATCCCTTGATTCCTTTAGCCCCAAAAGTTATATCTAACTCCTCCTTGAAATTACACAATGTTTTGGCCTCAACTACTTTTTGTGGTAGTGAATTCCACAGATTCATCACTCTCTGGGTGAAGAAATTTCTCCTCATCTTAGTCCACAAGGTTTACCCCTTATCGTCAAACTATGGCCCCAAGTTCTGAACTCCCCCGCCATCGTGAACATTCTTTCTGAATCTACCCTGCCTAATCCTATTAGATTTTTATAAATTTCTATGAGATCCCCTCTCACTCTTCTAAACTCCAATGAATATAATACTCTTCTCATATGACAGTCCTGCCATCCCAGGAATCAGCTTGGTAAACCTTCGCTGCACTCCCTCTACAGCAAGAACTCCTTCCTCAGATATGGACAGCAAAACTGTACACAATATTCCAGGTGTGGCCTCATCAATGCCCTATACAATTGCAGTAAAACATCCCTATTCCTATTCTCAAACCCTCTCGCTATGAAGGCCAACACGCCATTTGCCTTTTCACATTTTGCTGTACCTGCGTGATTACTTTCTGTGACTGATGCACAAGGACACCAAGGTCTCGCTGGGTATCCACCTCTCTCAATTTACACCCATTCAAATAATATTGTGCCTTCCTATTTTTGCTACTGAAGCAACTTGTGCAATTGCAAAGTCGGGTTTTATTAAATTTGTATGTGGCTTTTGACAATACATTAGTTAATCATTGAATCCTCCTGATGGTAGATGCCAGTGGCTAGGAAATTGGATGAGGTCAGAATACAAGTGCAGAGATCACAATGCGCAATTAACCCCTGCCCATTACTGCCATAGTGGGCAGCACACAAACATTGCTCTGCTTGCTCATTGCAATTAATTCTGTCTGCACTCGCGCTAAGCATGCTGCCGTGTGGTTGCACACCAGAACAGGGGCTTGAAGTCTGAAAAGTGAGCACAAGTTCAAGCTAATTAAAACTGGCCTACCCCTCTTAAACAGGAAGTGCGTTTTGATTGTAGCAGTTGCTAAAAGTCATTCTAAGAATATATTTGGCCTGAGAAAGTCACAGAATGGTACAACATGGCAGAGAGCAGGCTCCAATGATCTCCAAAACAGCAATGGAAGCGTTAGAGCAGGACAAGAAAAGGAGAAGAGAGGCTCTCCACCCACACGAGGCCCTCCAGATATATACTGCAAAGGCAAGGGGGCAGATATCTGTCATGGCCATTGCCTGAAGTGGAACTACAAGGATGCAGTTTCAATGGCGCAAGAAGTTTAATGACCTCACAAGACTGGTGAAGGTCAGTGAATGCATCTCCGAATGCCATATGTGCACACCAGCTTCAGACAACGTTAAGACACAACCCCACCTTTACTCACTTTCCAGTAATTTATATCAACCACGACTCGTACTTTGAATTCATAGGTTCACCATACTCTCATGCACTTTTCACTGCTAAAACCTTAAACTCCACATCTCTCAACTTACAGACACTATGAGTAATTCACCTGTGGTAGCCATATCAGCCAAATTCATTGCATCACACTCACTGATTAATTTCCATTCTCTTGCATAACCAAAGACAACAGCAGCTAACTGTGAGCGATAGGCATAGCTGCTCACTCCCATGGAGGAGACATTGGTTGCCATTCTTCGAGGGGCTATTATTGAGACCATGGCCAGCAGTGGAACTGAAACTGTTGAAGTTGCAGGTATGCTCATACCAAAACATCTTCCTCAATTCCCACTTTCCTCCACAATCTCTACTAATTTACAAGGTGGTGTAAACATTGCTTTTTCCCTGTGCCTTACATAAGCCCTACCCTTGTGCTTTTCTTTTAACAGATACCCAAAAACTGCAACCTGGCCAGACATTGATGCAGAACCAAGAAGTGGAAGAGGAAGAAACCGAGGACGATGAAACACTACCACTTGCTCTCACATTCACAGCCAAACTCGCATGCTGACTTCAGAGGGAACTTTGTGGCAGAAAATGAATATGGTGGGACACGGGACATGAGTGGGCTGCAGCCAAGGCACTGGCTAAGGGTAATACTGGAAGGTACATACGAGTTCTGCTTCACAGGACTCAGGTGAAGGGTAAGGCATACAATATAAAGCTGACGGTTAAGCAGGAAGAAATGGGTGATGCATTGGAAAGCATGGGGTCACTGTTAAAGAGCATGGAAGAATCTGGCACGAACTTGGCAGAGCTTGGAGCCAATCCTTTCCAGTGTGAAAATGGTGGCCAACTTCATGGGAACACTAGCAGATCCAGCCATAATGCACTGTCAAATGGCCAATGTCTCAGCCTCCATTGTAGTCCAATGGTTAGAGGATCCCGCTGGCACTCAATAGTTTCCCTCCAATCTCTCATGGTGGATAAAATGCTGATGACACAGTGGACTGGCACTGGATAAAGGCAGGATGGCTGCTATCAGGATACCAGGCATCTACAAGCATGATACACTGACTATGGTCACACTGTAGGTAGTCATTGAGGGAGTGGCTCCCTTTGCAGTTCCAATATAGCTCAGTTCAGAATTTAGATGCAGCAACTGCATTATGACATGTATGCAGTCAATGCACCCTGCTTCGGGCTTCAGCAACTGAAGGTATGGCTACTGTTTGTGGAGCAATTTAACCTGATTAATGTCACAATCTGCTTACCCTACATACATCTGACATGCACTCCAGCAAAAACTATAACCACCCACTCAAAATGGCATTCAGGACAGCATGGACTAGAAGTGCACACGGCTGATGTCAATGCCACTTTGGACCCAAAATGATCCAAAAATGGATGAAAAATACAATTCCCAACCTACAATTGGGGCCGTACTTTAATGATTACAGCTACATACGCACATGGCCAGCGTGTTTATTCCAGTATTGCCAGAATGAACGCTATTGTTGCTTCACTATCTCGCTGTGTCCATAATAAATATTCCAATCGTGGTTTTATCCTGAATCAGGGCATCTTAAGCTGACAAATCCATGCAATCAGTGCTCCATGCTTTTAATCAGTTCTTTCTCCTGCTGCAACATTACATGTACAAGGATATTCATTAATTAAAATGAATATATCGCAGTTTAAAATGACAGTCGAAAACTGCAAAGTACTGCAAAATGTCATGTCAGGAAGTTGAACTTCACAAGCATTTGTGGGTTGCGTGGTTTTGCAGCAATTACATTCACACCACATGTTAATAATAAATAAAAATTCAATTCCCAACCTACAATTGGGGCCATACTTTAATGATTTGAATGTAGGTTCCTTCTATTCCTTATATAATAGCTACGGCACCCCCAAATGGGAAATCATAGAGACATAATACATTTAAGGCTTTTATGTCACATTTGAGGATGATTTCTCCTGTGCGTATAGTTTAACAAGATTGTCAATCTGTTCTTAAGGAATGTGGTTACCATTTAATTCCACAAGGGCTGAGATGGTACTGTTGTCAACAAGTGTCAGATGCAAAATTGGAGTTATGATGTTACAGCTCTCTGTCCAGGCAAACTAACATTTTCACAGCATAGTCTCACCATTTCTGTCCTTAACAAAATCCAAAAATGATTCGGAACTTTTTAATGCTGAACACAGTAGAAATCTTCCTCTTTTCCTGCACCATATATGCATCCTTCATGGTTCTTTCATTCATTTAAGCAAAAGGGCTACATGACCGTGTTGCAGACTGGCTTCCTCACTTCAGATAAGAGGTGTGGAGGCCAAGACTGTGTGAGAAAGATAACATTATCAAAGAACGAGGAAGATTCCGCTCACTGTAATTGTCTCCCCTGCTCAGTCAGTTATCTTTCACTCTCACTACCGTTCATTTAGCAGATGGCTTTTCTCTTTATTGTTGCCCAGAAGCTTTCATTTTGGATTGAACAGCAAAACACAACTTCTTTTGCTGATGAAACCATGCTTTTGGTTAAAGAATGAGGATTGTTGCACGTGGCAGCCTGTTACAGGATAGAGTCTTGCCAGTTGGGTCAGAACCCTGGCATCAGCTTCAATTCTTGTTGGCAAGATGGAAGTGCCGTGGCGATACGTCGTCAGCCACAATCTTCTCAGGGGAGGCCAATTAAGAATCCACCTCCAGGAGCTCCATCAAGTTAAGGACGGTGGCCCCAGGGAAGTGTGAGGCCCAGTGGAGGGGCCTGCAGCAATGTCCAGCCAGGAGCCACGGAAGGAGAGGTGGTTGCTACTGAGTCTGCCTGAAAAAAGTTAAAAATCTCTCATATCCACAGCTGAGAGTGTGGAAGTGAATTTCCTCCACAGGATGGTGGTCTTCACGTGCCAGCAAATCCATACTAGGGTGACAGAGCGCAAGTACCGATGGCCCCATGACCTGCCACTTCAGCAACTACAGTGGCATCGCTCCCTCAGTCGGCCCAATAATATCTAAAAGACTACTCAATGCTGGTCAGATAGCCTCTGGAAAGATTGCTCAGAGGTGGGAACACCTCGGGTAGCCAACCAATGAGTTCTTTTCTGATTTTGCTCCCTCCTAAACCGCTTCTTCAGATTTGGAAAAATTCACACAATTTCTGTCCAACTCTTTTAAAGGTTGGATAAAAATAAACATTTAATTAATCAACATAATCAGCAGCAGGGTACAGTGACAGAGGAGTGCATTGAGCAGGAGTCTCACTGCACGGCACACTAATTAATATCCCTCTCTCTCTTTTCCTCACTCACTGCAACTGATCAATGCTCCTCTCTTTCACTGCTCCTTACACTGATCAACACATCTGTATCTCACCACGCTCCCAATAATGAATGCGTCTTTTGCTCTCTCTCTCGCTCCCTTTGAGCGAGTCTTGAAGCTTTACCTCATAGAGACAATGCTGGTGGATGTTGAGGCCGCATTGGAGGTAACAAAAGCTGCTAAAATCTGGAAATATCATGGACAGCTGTTCACTGCATTTCGATTGTGTTGATGCACAAATGCAAAGTATGCTTCAGTTGAGAGATTTCTGGAACTATACTGTTTTCTGATGTGGATAAATTAAATCCTAATGGTGACAGAAAACTGGGAAAATGCACTTAACAAAATATCTAACAACAGCTAAAGATGGAAGAACAGTGAAAACAACTAAAGGGCAGTCATTAAATGGTGTTTGTCCAGAAAGAGGTCCACAGAATGGATAGACCTTTGTAGCACAGACAGAGATTTTTGTGCCAGGTCTTTCCCAGAATGATTTAAAATGAATCACACTGCCCCACACAATGTATTCAGATTTTAATCCAATTTGCCTTAAAATACATCTCTGTTTCAACCACACCCAACACACTGCGTAAAAACAATTCTCCTACTTCCTGACCCCACCTGTTGAACATCTATGGCGTGTCAACAAAAGGAATAAATATTTCTCTTTCAGGCAATTGTAGCCAAGGGAATGTGACCTCTTTAACATATCACCACTGTGAGAATTGTTCCGAAAACCAGACATTTGTAATAATAATCTTTATTGTCACAAGTAGGTTTACATTAACACTGCAATAAAGTTACTGTGAAAAGCCCCTCATCGCCACATTCCGCTGCCTGATCGGGTCACAGAGAGAGAATTCAGAATGTCCAAATTACCTAACAGCATGTCTTTCGAAACTTGTGGGAGGAAACCGGAGCACCCGGAGGAAATCTACGCAGACACAGGGAGAACGTGCAGACTCCGCACAGACAGTTACCCAAGCCGGGAATCAAACCCGGGCCCCTGGTGCTGTGAAGTCACAGTGCTAACCACTGTGCTACCGTGTCACCTAATGCCCTTACTTTACCAGTAGCTACAATCTGAATGGAGATGATGGCACAGTTCTTTTTGGAGTTTTAAATGAATGCAAAAGTGGTACTGCTTGTATTGTCAAAAAACTTCCAAAAAGATGAATCTGATACCCTGAAATTGTTTTTGCGTATATAAGGAGGAGAAAAATAGTTATATTAATTGTAAACATGCCGTGATTCTCAGTATGTGAACCGTGCGACGATTGTGCTCTAAAGAAAATGGTAAGAGATGCTTTTTGGAGCGTAGCCCTTCCTGTGACTACCAAACTCATGGACCCATTGGACAGAAACTCTCACAGCACGACCATCCCTCACTTTATTTGCAGTAGTTTCTTTGCAGTATCCTTTTTTTTTAACATCAGAAGAGTTCCTCTTTTCACATGTGGAAAATACAGATACTGTAATTTAGATTAAATCGCATCTTACCGTTGCTTCACTTTGTGAGTGCACTTATTCCTTTCTCCACAGTTCAAATTCATTTCAAAACTTTTCCTTCCTGTTGACAGTGTCCCAGTGATAATGACGATCCCAGGCATTGCATCGACTGAGAAACCTAACCACATTAACCAGGCAGCCTCATTTCATGCAAACTGAAAGAAGCGCATGATCTTATCCAATGTCCCTGAGTAGAAACCCTTTGCCAACTTGTATTTCTTAACAGATGGACTATCAACTTTAATCTTGTCGAAGCTTTCTCCTTTTCACAATTACAGTATTTTAACCCACATAAAGTGCTGCTTTGAAAAACATATTCCCGACTAGAAACCCTGCCCACACACCCTACTCTCATGTCGGTTAATCTTAGTATTAACCTTAATCTTAGTCACGTTCAGTATTTAGTAACTATCATCACGTTAAGGTCCTTTTAACGCATTCAGTGCTGGTGACGAAGTTAGCCTTTTAATGTGGGTACCATTTAATTACTGATTGTGGGAGAAAGTTTTACTTCCACTTGCAAAACAAAGAGACGGTGAATCGTGCCGATTCATCGACTGTGCATCATGCTAATTAGAAACATACATCCAACTGCAAGCAGTTTGCACTTGCTTAGACTTTGGTTTTTTTCCTCAAACTTCTTCCCTTCTCTCTAAAGGCAGTGGTTTACGTTAAGTAACAGACTTTGCCAGCATTTTAATTTTTCATTTAAATGGCCATTCTTTTGCCTGAACCTAGGCATTGAACTTCAGAAAGCTAAGCCTGATTGCAGTATCTTCACCACTCACTGGGAAAGAAATGATAGGCTGATAGATTGTTGCCTTCCCTACCATTGTGGCACTAAAACTGCTCGTAATGTCCAACCCACAATGTCAGCTGATGAGACCACGGTTGAATATGGATCTTTCTAGTCCAGTTACTCACTGAAGTGTTTAGGAGCCATGGCATGCTTACATTTCTTTCATTCTGTGGTAGTGTGGCCCTTTTAATGGGCGATCCCTCTTGGTCCATGTGACTGGCACAAGGCCTATCATGCATGAACTTGCGAACCCTGACCAATGGGAAAAGGGCAGAGTCCTGGGAGCAGAGGCAATAGGACCCAGGAATCGAGAGTGAAGATCGGTTTCAGAGACCTCTGTGCCTGTATATAGTTTTTTTTTAAAATTTAGATTACCCAATTATTTTTTCCAATTAAGGGGCAATTTAGCGTGGCCAATCCACCTACTCTGCACATTTTTGGGTTGTGGGGGCGAAACCCACGCAGACACAGGGAGAATGTGCAAACTCCACATGGACAGTGACCCAGAGCCGGGATCGAACCTGGGAACTCAGCGCCGTGAGGCGGTTGTGCTAACCACTAGGCCACCGTGCTGCCCCATGCCTGTATATAGTTAACCTTTCCTTCATTCTCAATAAGCCCCTTTTGTTGTACATGGAAAAGGGGTTGCATCGGAAAGAAAAAAAAGATAAAGTCATTGAAAAACAGTGAATGAAAAGCAATGCCAATGATTGGGAAACACAATCCGTTCAACCAGGGGGGCAAAGACTGGAACCAATGTATAGATACATAGATACATAGAAGATAGGAGCAGGAGGAGGCCTTATTGCCCTTCGAGCCTGCTCCGCCATTCAACACGATTATGGTTGATCATCCAAGTCAATAGCCTAATCCTGTTTCTCCCCATAGCCTTTGATTCCATTCACCCCAAGTGCTATATCTAGCCACCTCTTGAATATATTCAATGTTTTAGCATCAACTACCTCCTGTGGTAATAAATTCCACAGACTCACCATTCTTTGTGTGAAGAAAGGTGTCCTTATATCTGTCTGAAATGGTTTACCCTGAATCCTCAGACTAATCCCTGGTTCTGGACACACCCATCATTGGTAACATCTTCCCTGCATCTACCCTGTCTAGTCATGTTAGAATTTTATAAGTCTTTATGAGATCCCCCCTCATTCTTCTGAACTCCAGAGAGAACAACCCCAACCTAGTCAACCTCTCCTCATATGACAGGCCCACCATTCCTGGAATCAGTATGGTAAACCTTCGCTACACTCTCTCGAGAGCAAGAACATTCTACCTCTGAGAAGGAGACCAAAACTGCAGGTGTGGCCTCACCAAGGTGTATAAATGCAGCAACACATCCCTGCTTCTATACTCAAAGCCTCTCGCAATGAAGGCCAACGTTATCATTAGCCTTCATTTTTTTTCAAATAATACTTTATTAAGGTATTTGAAAATTTTCATAACAGTAACAAAAACAATGACATCAACATGGCAAAATAAACATCCCCCCTCCCCCCTCAGCCCAATCTTCACACACATCAACCATACAACAACAATCTGCTGTAGCCATCTGGGATGGCCACGCACAATAAGAAACATGGACGGTCGCAAAGCATAACGGGCAAAATGGACAATGTAAGGTTCAGACAGGCTCAGAGCCTGAATGTATATTTGTGAGTGAAGAATCCAGACAGCATCGAAACCCCCAACCGATTAACATTTTGATGGCCCATCTCCGTAAGACAAAAGACTGATACTTGAGCAACCGATACAACCCCAGACATTTCGGCAACACTCCCTGTACCCAGGAAGCATCAACAACAGGGTCAATGACCGCTTAGAAAAAGCCGGCCATCAAGGCACCCGGCCCTTTATTGGCTCAAATCAAATACAGTGATGGAGAACTACCCAATTAATGGGGTCCAAACCGAAGGACCGCCCAAAAGAGCGCGAAACTCCCCAAGGATAAAGAGAGAGACCGCCATGAGTTCGATCTCTCTTGGACCTGGTGCTCCGGCAACATCTACCTCCAATTGCAGCACCAGCAGAAGCAAGTTCAAGTTCAACGCCCGCTACCAGACGGATGAGCCCAGCTGAGCAGCAGTTACTTCTCCAGACCTGATAGATCCAGATTCGACCAAAGGCCACTGTTCCTCTGACCCAAGCCAGGTGCCTGAAGTTAAGTACAGGTTGTCATAGTTGATAGGTGTAGTTTAACTAATAGTGTCTATGTTGCATGATTAATTGTGTGTGTAAATAAAGTACCATTGATCTTGAACTAACTGGTGTTTGGCTCTTTGATCGATATCCGGTTGAACCTTGTGGTGGTATCATTTGATACCTGGTGACCCTGAGCAATATAATATTGATATCCAAAGAAAGAAGGGCAACCTTATTGATTGCCATATTTATAGCAAGTAAAAAAGGCAACACCACTCCACCAACACCCCCCCCCCCCCCCCCCCGGGAATACTGCACCACCTGACATTTTAAAGTTTCCCCGAGAAAGTCGATGAACGGCTGCCACCTCCGAGAGAACCCTAACATTGACCCTCTTAAGGCAAACTTTATTTTCTCGAGACTGAGAAACCCAGCCATGTCGCTAACCCAGGTCTCCACACTCAGGGGCTTCGAATCCCTCCACATTAATAAGATCCGTCTCCGGGCTACCAGGGAGGCAAAGGCCAGGACATCGGCCTCTTTCACCCCCTGAACTCCCGGATCTTCCGACACTCCAAAGATCGCTACCTCCAGACTCGGCACCACCCATGTATTTAGCACTGTGGACATTGCCTTAGCAAAACCCTGCCAAAACCCTCTGAGCTTCGGGCATGCCCAAAACATGTGGACATGATTTGCTGGGCATCCCGCGCACCTCGCACACCTGTCCTCTATCCCGAAAAACTTGCTCGTCCGGGCCACTGTCATGTGTGCCCGGTGGACTACCTTAAATTGTATTAGGCTGAGCCTGGCGCACGCTGAGGAGGTATTAACCCTGCTTAGGGCATCCGCCCACAGACCGACCTCTATCTCTCCTCCTAACTCGTTCTCCCACTTGCCCTCACGCTCCTCCACCGGAGTTTCCTCCGCCTCCGAAAGCTCCTGGTAAATATCCGATACCTTCCCCTCTCCCACCCAGGTACTGGAGACTACTCTATCCTGTGTCCCCCATGGCGGCAGCAGCTGAAAGGCCGGAATCTGCTTTCTCAGGAAGTCTTGCACCTGCAAATACCTAAAACCATTCCCTGCTGGCAATTTAAATTTATCCTTCAAAGCTTTCAAGCTGGGTAAGCTCCCGTCCATAAATAGATCCCCCAACCTTCTAATTCCTTCCCTCTGCCAACTCCGGAACGCGCCATCTAGCCTAGCCGGTACAAACTTGTGGTTGTTATGAATCGGGGTCCAAATCGATGCTCCCTCCACTCTCTGATATCTCCTCCACTGCCTCCAGATTCTCAGAGCCGCCACTACCACCGGACTTGTGGAGTATTGGGCCGGCGAGAACGGCAGAGGTGCTGTTCCTCCATCCGCTCCCATGCCGACCCCCCCCCCCCCCCCCCCCCCCCACTACCCACTTCCTAATCATGGCTATATTAGCTGCCCAGTAGTAATTGCAGTAGTTCGGCAGCACCAACCCACCCTCCCCCCCGACTGCGCTCCAGCAACACTTCCTTCACTCGCGGGGTTTTATCCGCCCACACAAAGCCCAAAATAATCTTATTCACCCGCTTGAAAAAGGCCTTTGGGGTGAAGATGGGGAGGCACTGAAAGGCAAACAGAAATCTGGGGAGGACCGCCATTTTCACGGTCTGTACCCTCCCCGCCAGTGATAGCGGTAGCATGTCCGATCTCTTAAAGTCCCCTTCCATTTGTTCTACCAACCGGGATAAGTTTAACTTGAGTAGTACCTCCCATTTCCGGGCCACCTGGATTCCCAGATGTGGAAAGATCTTCCCTACCATTCTAAGCGGCAGCTCTCCCAGTCTCTTCTGTCCTTTTGCCTGGATCGCAAACATCTCGCTTTTCCCCTTGTTCAATTTATACCCTGAAAAACTGCCATATTCCCCAAGATTCGCATTACTTCCCTCATCCCCTCCAATGGGTCCAAAATGTACAAGAGGAGGTCATCTGCGTGGAGCGAGACCCAGTGCTCTCCCCCCCACCCCCCGCCACTTCCGAACCAGCCCTTTCCGGTTCCTAGAGGCTCTTAACACCATGACCAATGGCTCGATGGCCAGAGCGAACAGTAATGGGGAGAGGGGGCACCCTTACCTCGTCCCTCGATGTAGTTCAAAATACCCCACCCTCAGCCGATTCGTACGCACACTTGCTACTGGTGCCTGATAGAGCATCCACAGCCAGTCAATAAAGCCCTCACCAAACCCAAACCTTCCCAGCACCTCCCACAGGTAATTCCACTCCACCAGATCAAAAGCCTTCTCCGCATCCATCGCTACTACCACCTCCACTTCCCCTCCTTCTGAAGGCATCATAATAACATTTAAAAGCCTTCGAACATTGGCCTTGAGTTGGCTGCCCTTAACAAATCCCGTCTGGTCTTCCCCTATCACCCCCGAGACACAGTCCTCTATCTTTGTGGCCAGTACCTTAGCCAGCAGTTTGGCGTCTGCATTCAGTAGAGAGATCAGCCTGTATGACTCGCATTGCTCCGGGTCCTTCTCCCATTTCAAGATCAATTAAATCAAGGCCTTCGACATTGTTGGGGGGAGGACTCCCTTCTCTCTTGCTTCATTAAATGTCCTCACCAGCAGTGGGCTCAATATCTCTGAAAACTTCTTATAGATTTCCACCGGATAGCCGTCAGGCCCCGGGGCCTTGCCCAACTTCATGCCCTCCAGCCCCTTGATTATTTCCTCAATCTCACTCTTAGGTCCTCCTCCACCCTCAGGAACTTCAACTGATCCAGAAATTGCCTCATCCCCTCCACCCCAGTCAGGGGTTCTGACTCATAGAATTTACTATAAAAGTCCTTAAACACCTTGTTCACCCCCGCTGGGTCTAGGATAGTATTACCGTCTCTACTCTTTACTTTACCTATCTCCCTGGCCACCTCTCTTCCCCCCCCCCCCCCCCCCCCCCCCCGCCTCCTCCCCTTGCCTTCCTCAACTGTTTCACCGCTTTCCCTGTGGTCAACAGCTCAAACTTCACCTGTAACCTCCGCCGCTCCCTCAGTAGCTCCGCGTTCGGGGCCTCCGAGTATCTCCTGTTCAACTGGTGTATCTCCTCCACTAATCTATCCCTCTCAGCCCGTTCCGCCTTTTCTCTGTGGGCCCGTATCGAGATTAATTCCCCTCTGACCACTGCCTTCAAACCTTCCCAAACCGTCGCTGCAGAGACCTCCCCCGTATCATTTGTTTCCAGTTAGTTCTGGATGGACTTGTTAACCCGCCCACAGACCGCCTTGTCCGCCAGCAACCCCACATCCAGTCTCCACAGCGGGCGTTGCCCTCTCTCCACACCAACCCGTAGATCCAACCAGTGCGGGGCATGATCCGACACTGCAATTGCCGAGTACTCAGTATCCTCCAGTTTCGCCCTGCTCAGAACAAAAAAGTAGATGCGAGAGTATACCTTGTGGACATGTGAAAAAAAAACTCCTTCGTCCTCGGCCGTGCAAACCTCCATGGGTCTACTCTCCCCGTCTGTTCCATAAAACTCTTCAATTCCTTTGCTGCAGCCGGCCTCCTCCCTGTCCGGGATTTTGACCGGTCCAATTCCGGATCAATGACTGTGTTAAAATCTCCTCCCATGATCAGGTTATGTGACTCCAAGCCTGGGATCTTACCTAACACCCGCCTCATAAATTCCACATCGTCTCAATTCGGAGCATATATGTTCACAAGTACCACTCGCACCCCATCCAGCTTCCCACTCACCATTATGTACCTACCCCACTTGTCTGACACAATTCTCCCTGCCTCGAATGCCACTCGTTTGCTGATCAAGATCGCTACCCCCCTGGTCTTTGAGTCCAGCCCTGAGTGGAACACTTGGCTAACCCGCCCCTTTCTCAATCTCGTCTGGTCTGTAACCTTTAGGAGTGTCTCTTGTAGCATTGCCAAATCCGCCTTCAGTTCCCTCAAATGCACGAACACTCGAGCCCTCTTGACCGGCCCATTCAATCCTCTCATGTTGCATGTGATCAGCCTGGACGGGAAGCTTCCAATAGCCCCCCCCCCAGCTGACTAGCCATCACCCTTTTTAGACCAGCCTCGAGCTCGCGACCTCCGCTTCCTCGAGTCCCCACTTGGACTGTCGCCGTTCCCGACCTCCCATTTGTCCCTGAGAAACAGTTCCTCCCCTTTCAGCAAAGCTGCTCCCCCCGAGCCAAAACAATAAAAACCCAATCCTCCTAGTCAAGCTCCCAGTTAACACCTGTCCACCCCCACTGCGCTTCCGAGAGTCAGCTGACCCATGCTGACTCCAAAGCTCCCGCACTGGCACCAAGCAGTCTGTCTCCCTATTGTTCTCTCCTCTCTCCCCCCACATGAATAAACTGTTTAAAAGCATCACATTCCCCAGTAAACAGACAACAGAGAAAAAAAAAACCCAGTGAAGAAACAATCACTTAAGAAAAATAGTCACCCAAATAGCAGAACTAAATTCAAAGGCCATCCCCCTCTCCAACAAGATCCCTGCAAGACAGATCAACCTTTAACCATCCACACAGCCCATTATTTCACATAGAGCTACTTAAATTTATACAATCCAGCACCACAAATCACTGCCACAGTACTTCTCCAAGGCTTCAGTGTCTTTTAATTTGCCTCCAGCTTCTTTTCTTTAATAAAGGTCCATACTTCGTCTGACGTTTCAAAGTAGAAGTCCCGTTCCTCATGTGTGACCCACAGACGGGATGGGTACAGCATCCCAAACTTCACCCCCTTCTTAAAGAGAGTCGTTTTTACCCGATTGAATCCAGCTCCCCTTTGGCCAAATCCGCTCCCAGGTCCTGATTAATGCGCACCTCACAGTTCTCCCACTTGCTGCTTCGTTCTTTCTTGGCCCACTGCAAAACATGTTCATTGTCCATGAGACGGTGAAAACGTACCACCATGGCCCTCGGCGGCTCGTTCGCTCGGGGCTTCCTCGCTCGGGCTCTGTGCGCTCTGTCCAATTCCAGGGGCCGAGGGAACACCCCAGCCCCCATCAACATCTCCAACATGTCCGTCACATAGGCCCTCCCATCCGATCCCTCACTGCCTTCAGGGAGGCCAACAATTCTGAGATTCTGCCTCCTGGACCTATTCTCCAGGTCCTCCAGCTTCTCCTGCATTCTTTTCTGCCGATTGGTCATCATCCCCACCTTGCTTTCCAGCACGGTTATATACTCCTCGTGCTCGGACAACTTTTGTTCCACCTCCTGGATCGCTCTCCCGTGGGTTTCCTGATTCTGAACCACTTGATCAATCGAAGCCTTAATCGGATGCAGCGTGTCCTTCTTCAGCTTGGCGAAGCAATCCTCAAAAAACTTCACCAGATGCTCCGTTGACCACTGTGCCGTCTTCCCGCAGCCCTTGCCCTCTGCCCTCTGCCATGCTGTCCCGTGTTACCAGCTCTGATTGCGTCTCCCTTATAGGACTTTGTCGTCTCACACGGCCACTTCTGGTCCAATTCACCAGAAGGGGATTTCTCCTTATTTTCTGCTTTATCTCATAAAATCTGGGAAAAAAACAGGAGAAAAAATGTCCATAAATCTGTTACAGGCGGGAGCTATCAAATGTGCAATCTACCCCTCTATGGCCACCACCAGAAGTCCCCCATTAGCTTTCTTTACCGCCTGCTGCACCTGCATGCTTACCTTCAGTAACTGGTGCACAAGGACACCCAGGT
This sequence comes from Scyliorhinus canicula, assembly GCF_902713615.1. Taxonomy (NCBI): domain Eukaryota; kingdom Metazoa; phylum Chordata; class Chondrichthyes; order Carcharhiniformes; family Scyliorhinidae; genus Scyliorhinus; species Scyliorhinus canicula. The sequence continues at coordinate 136,428,739 of NC_052147.1, forward strand.
CCCGCTGCACACTCCCCTCTCCCAATTTATAACCATTCAGGTAGTAATCTGCCTTCCTGTCTTTGCTTCCGAAGTGAATAACTTCACACTTATCCAAATTATACTGCATCTGCCATTGATTTGCCCACTTGCCCAACCTGTCCAGATCATGCTGTAGGATCCCTGCATCCTCGTCAAAATTCACCCTCCCACTTAACTTGGTATCATCTGCAAACTTTGAGATGTTACATTTTGTTCCCTCATCCAAATCATTAATATATATTGTGAGTAGCTGGGGTCCCAGCACCGATCCCTGTGGCACCCCACTAGTTACTGCCTGCCAATTTGTAAAGGACCCATTAATCCCTAAATTTTGTTTCCTCTCTGCCAACCAGTTTTCTATCCACCCCAATGCATTTCTCCCAATCCCATGTGCTTTAATTTTGCACAATAATCTCTTATGCGGGAACTTTGTCACATGCCTTCTGAAAGTCCAAATATACCACATCGACTGGCTCCCCCTTGTCAACTGTACTGATTACATCTTCAAAGAATTCCAACAGATTTGTCAAGCATGATTTTCTCTTCATAAATTCATGCTGACCATAAATCCATATCAAGTGTGTTCTGTTCTGTAGTCTTGCCGTTGCAATGATGCACACACAACATCGAGTTATTTAACTAGAATGATGATTTATTGATGAACAGGTGGAAAGATAACAAACAGATTGCTATGCAGACAAAGTTACTTGAGTGAGTTCAGTGAACTCTCCTGCAACTACTTTAGGTGCGACTGTCCTGTTGTACGTCTTACTACCAACTAGCGAGTGTTTCATATCACGTGATCAATGTCTAACACCACCAGCTGCTTGGAGATCGCATTACTAACTATATACAAAACTATTCACCAGCATATCACCATATCCCCCTTCTTTTGGCGATGTTAACATTTATATGGGCATACGGCATGCTTGCCTTCATTGGCCGGGGCATTGATATAAAAATTGGCAAGTCATGTTGCAGCTGTATAGAACCTTACTTAGGCCACACTTGGACTATAGTGTTCAATTCTGGTCGGCATACTACCAGAAGGATGTGGAGGCTTTAGAGAGGGTGCAGAAGAGATTTACCAGGATGTTGTCTGGTATGGAGGGCATTAGCTATGAGGAGTGGTTGAATAAACTCGGTTTGTTCTCACTGGAACGAAGGAGGTTGAGGGGCAACCTGGTCTACAAAATTATGAGTGGCATAGATAGAGTGGATAATCAGAGACTATTTCCCAGGGTAGAGGGGTCAATTACTAGGGGGCATAGGTTTAAGATGCAAGCGGCAAGGTTTAGAGGAGATGTACGAGGTACGTTTTTTACACAAAGAGTAGTGGGTGCCTGGAACTCGCTGCCGGAGGAGGTGGTGGAAGCAGGGACGATGGTGACATTTAAGGGGCATCTTAACAAATACATGAATAGGATGGGAATAGAGGGATACGGATCCCGGAAGACGGGCAGCATGGTCGGCGCAAGCTTGGAGGGCCGAAGGACCTGTTCCTGTGATATATTTTTCTTTGTTCTTTGTATACAAAAAACATGATTTGTATTATGATTTGTATTATCCTTTACATATATCATATATGTGTATACAATATAATATAATAATAATATAATAATCGCTTATTGTCACGAGTAGGCTTCAATGAAGTTACTGTGAAAAGCCCCGAGTCTCCACATTCCGGCGCCTGTTCAGGGAGGCTGGCACCGGATACAGATCTGGTATACAGATTTTAACGGTGCTTTAATTAACAGAAGATGCCTGATGAATGTGTCTGTGGTGCACTGCCCATTGTGCATCTCCGACAGGATCACCACGTTGATTTTCAGGGTTCTTATCAGTTACCTGACTTCGCTATTGCTTCTGGAAGATTGGCTTCCGTACAGGTCATTTTTGCCTTCGCCTTTGAACACAATGTGTCCTGAAGACCAGTATCCTTGCTGGCTGTGCCTGCGTCTCCAGCTTCTACTTCACCAGCTTCTTTTGTTTTTAAATGCAATGCTTTTTGCTGCGTCGTCTTGTACTTTCTGGTCTGTCAGCCCCGTTGCCGATGTCTTCTTGTTCAGCATCACAAGTGTCAGCCACATTGCTGATGTCTTCTTGTTTGGTATCATAGGTGGGACTCACGGTATCCCCCACTCTCCTTCTCTTCCTCTTTTTCATGAGAGAGATTTTGTGACTGTTCCTTTTTTTCCGCTTGGCTTTGGTCGCACCTGTTTTGCCGCTGGCCTGTACCATGGGCGTGGTTGCTTGCTGATCGTCTGCTGAGACGTCTCCTGTTGGCATACTTTTAAGGGACTGTGCACTGGTGGTCAAGTCTGTACCTTTGGAGCTGGCTGCAGAGCCTCACACTCTGGTGCCTGGGTTGGATCCACATTCCCAACGTTAGGTGCTGTCCCTACATCCTGTGTTTGAGCTGCAAGTGATGGCTCCTCGTCACTCAAAATGATAATGCAGAGATCATCTTTTCCTGAAGAACCAAGTAGTGGCTCATCCACGTCTTGTAGTATGATATACGTATCATTCATCATCGTGGAACTGCATACAGGTACAGTCACGTCTGGTAATATGGTTTAAGTATCATCTGTTGTTGCGGAGTTTCATACAGATACAGCCATCTGTTCCTCTAACTCACCTTCCAGTGGAGTGGCGTCGAGTATTGGGGAGTCCACTACCGGAACCATTTCGTTGGCCTGAGATGAATCACCGTATGCCTCTGGAGCCAGTTTCTCCAGAATGGGTATCATATCTTCCGTTATTAGTTTGTTCATAGCTGAGTTGTTCTCATCCGAAGTGTCTGCTACAGCAATCTCACTTTCAGTCTCTACAGACGCCATCTTAGAGCTTTCACACTTCTCGGTGTCCTGCGAGATCACCTTGTGATCACCTCGTCATTCCCGCCAAACCATCGGAGTAACGCTTCATAGGCATCCTCATCTAGTTTACCATCATTCCCACGAAACAACCTGACTAGCCTTTCATAGTCGACCTCATCAGGTTCACCCTCTGACCCTCTACTTTCTTCATTGTATTTATGGTCTTCATAAATATCATCATAGTACTCATCATCGGAGTCAGTATCATCTGGAAAGGCTTTTCCTGTGAAGTACGGCATTGCATAGGGAATTATGTGTTCACGCAGGAGGCGACCATTTCAAAGTCAGCAGCGAGTCTTACTGCAGAACCTTTATTTAACACTCTATGCTGTGGAACTTCAGGAGGACTGAAGAGATTTGGCACAGTTTTCATACATGTCTCAGGGGTACTCCGACCTCTTTGCTTCGGCTTCATTTTAATGGTTTTCAGTATGACATTTTTTTCTTTCTTCCAGTCGATCTGCCCTCCTGTGCATCACGAGGTTTCTGGTTCGTCAAAGAATGAGCATTGAAGCTGGCCTGGCCGTGTTTCCAGCTGGTATACTTTTGTAATTACCTCATTTGTAAAATACTCATTTGGCTCAAACTTAAACTCCAGCGTGAAACTCATTGGTTGTTCAAGCTCTAAACATTTAATGTTCACACCTAGTAGATACTTTAGTATGGGCTCAACATGCTCCTGTATCATACCGCTGAGTACGTACACCTTCTTGGAGACTGTTAACCAGAAGTCTGGATTCCTTTTGGCTTTTCCATCTCTTCATCTGATTTGTCGTCCTCCGCCTGGACTTTTGCTTGTTTCTGATTGAAAGACTGCGCCAGCATATCCCATTGAGAGTTGCAGTGATCGTCTGGCCATTCGCTGTCTGGAACATACAGCCGCTCAACTAAGTCCAGGGCCTCACACGCATCCACTCCTACGATGGGCTCACTTTTCGTGTCCACAATGGAAAATGTTAATATGTGAGTTCTGTCGTGCAGGCATAATTTGAGTTCAGACACACCCAGCGTCTCAACCTCCTTCCCACCGTAGTGTATCGCCAGTCTCGGCTGATCGACAACTTTCGGTTCAACCTACAGCTCGTGAAAATCGGACAGACTGAGGAGGTTGGCCTTCGTTCCCATGTCGAGGTTGCATTTTTATCAATGTGTCATTCATCAACGCTAAAATTGTCCATCTGTTTTCGATGGCACCAGGTTTATCATTACTATCGTCACGACTGTTCAGTAAGACTTCTTCTCTTTTATTGGATGGACTCACTGGTTGAAATGAGATCAATGAAGAACTGCTCTTCTGGGGGCATCTCATCAACTGCATTAACTGATCTGATTTGGTCCACTGTAGGGCGCAAAAAGTATTGTTCCGCAAAATGATTTGTATAGTCACACCTGGAACATACTTTTCCATATGCTGGACATTTTTGTGGCCCATGTCGATTGCCACATTTCTAGCATAAAATAGCGGATCCAGTCGACCGCTTGAAATGGCCGCCCGCACTGAGACCAAGGGCAGGATTCTCCCTTTTGGGGACTAAGTCCCCACACCCGCCGGAAAATGGGATAGAATCACTCCGGACTTTTTCCTAGAAAGTCCGAGGTGATTCTCTGTTCTCCATGGGGCTAGCACAGCCCTGGTGTGCGTCCCACAGTTCTGGCTGCCGGTGGGGCTTTCTGTCCAGTCCGCACATGCGCGCGGCTTCTGCAAGCGGGTCTGCGCATGCGTGCGGCTTCCCACTTCAGCACGGGCAACGCTGACATGGCGGATGGAGATGGTGGGCCGCGCCGAGGAAGGTAGGTCCTCCTCCGATCGCGATGGCCCGCCGATCGGTGATCCCCGATCGCGGGCCTGCCCACCGCTGAGGCCCCCCCCAGAGTCTGGTTTCCCCCCACCCTCTCCAGGACCTCCACCATGGCCACGAGTCCGAGCTCCCGCTGGGTGGTATCAGATTAGAACCATGGACTTTTTTTAGGTTAGGGACTTGTCGGAGTTTGGCCCATCGAGCGCCGGAGAATCGCCGCTGGGGCCTTTTTCAGCATCGCCCGGCCAGCGCCGTGTAGACTGCGTGCACGGCTGGCGGGGAATTCTCCAGTCCACGCAGAATCGTGTCCTGGCGCAGAGAGGCTTGGCAGCATTCTCGCGCCACTCCGGCAATTCTCTGACCCGGCACGGGCTCAGCGAATCTCAGCCCATGTTTTTTATTGAACTGCGTCACAGTGCTGATGGCGCTGGAGCCCTCGTCCATGTTGACGCCAAAATGTTTCAAAATGAGTGTACTGATTTGCTAGTGCAGCCAGTTCACTCGCATGGCAGATCTTAATAGCATTTTCCAATTTCTGGTCTTCTTCCCGTAACAATCTCTCACGGAGCTTATCATTCGATATCCTAAAACTATTTGGTCAATGATGACTTTAGATTACTGAAATCACAGGACTGGGCCTTCAGACTCAAGTTGGCTGCAAAACGATCAAAAGATTTGCCTGGTTTTTGGGTGCGAAATAAGAATCTTTCAAATGCCTCATTTCTTTTCAGAAAGCAATGCCGATCCAAGTACTTTATCGCCTCATCGTAGTTCTTGCTTTCCTCTTCACAATCAAAAGCGATGGTATTGTAGATTTCAATTGCTTGAGGACCTGCCACTGTGAGCAGCAACGCAATGCGCTCTTGTCAGGCTGTGCCTGCAGGCCAAGGGCAGAAACATGGAGCTTAAACTGCCGTTTGAAAATGCGCCAGTTTTTGTCTACATTACCCGAGACTTGAAGCTGGCGGGGTGCCTTTAAACCTTCCATCTCGAACTTCACCGACGTTTGTTGCGTTGAGTTGCAAATAGCTGTAGTTCACTAGGTCAGCAGTAGAAACATCTTTTTTCTTCTTCGGCCTGTTTCGCCTCATCTTTCCTGTTGCTATCTTGAAATGTTTGTAACCCCTGGTACCATGTTGTGTTCTGTGGTCTTGCCGTTGCAACGATGCACACAGAACATTGAATTGTTTAACCAGAATGATGATTTATTGATGAACACGTGTAAAGTACAAACGGATTACTGTACTGACAAAGTTACATGAGTGAGTTCAGTGAACTCTCCTGGAGCTACTCTATGTGCAACTGTCCTGTTGTGTACACTTTAGTACCAACGAGCAAGTGTTTCACATCACGTGATCGATGTCTGACACCACCAGCTGGTTGGAGGTCGCATTACTATGAACAAAACTATTCACAGGCATATCACCTGATATTTCTTTACCACTAAGAAAATAGTGGTTTTTCTAGAGAAAGGAGAACATAAGCAATAGGTCATTTTGTTAATGGTTTGTGGATCCCAGACCAACAACCTCATGAGGAATTTAACGACCCTGGGGGCTCCCGACACAAAATCATTTGACCAATTGGTGACCCTTGTGGAAGGGGACTTCAATCCCAGACCATCCAACATACTATAGTGCGACGAATGTAATTCAGTTGTCAGGAACCCAGGAGACAGCATTTCCGCTTTTATTGCCAGACTTCGTCAAATGGCCGAACACTGTGAATTTGGCTTAATGTTGAACAACATGCTGTATGACCATTGGGCATGCAGAATTAACAACATCAATATGCAAAGGAAGTTGCTGGCCGAGACAAAGATTTCCCTGGATAAGGCGATTGAAATAGCCAAGCAATCAAACGTCCTGAGAAGGGTGGGCCAGAGCTTCAATGCGTGAAGGAGGATGCGGGTCAACCAATTGTGGGGCAGTATGGCTGCGAGGCATGCACCCAGCTCGACAAGCACAGAGCAAATTTAGCCACGATCCCAGGAACAGGATCGGAGTCAGGGATCAGGGATCAGGAAGAAATATGGACCGTCATTCCAAGAATTATGGCAAATGCTTTAGATGTGGGGGAGATCACCCCCAAGAAATATGTCACTGAAGAGAGTTAATCTGTTTTAGGTTCAACAGGAAGGGTCACATTCAAGCAAGTTGCCATGTCAGGCAGGGCGTGCGATGTCCAAAAACAAATACACAACGACTCTAGTGAATGAAGTGGAGAAGAACCGTGGGGAGGAGTCAGAAATGTATAGACTGAATATGGTAAAAGTAAGCAAAACAGGTCCAATAGAAATTGTCCTATGGTCAACGGGAGACCATTAAACATGGAGGTCAACAGGGGCATCGGCAACAGTGGTAAGTGAACAAACTTTCAAATACCATCCAGGAGGAATTCAGCCTTTGAGCCCAAGTCATATAACTGCCAACTTGGCAACATACAGGGGAGAGCTTGAAGATATTAGTTTCAATGATGGCGCCAGTGTCTTATCAGCAATGGGATGCCCAGTTATCCATTATCGTCATGGAAGGACAAAGGCCAAGCCTCATGGGGCAAAATTGGCTGCGCCAAATCAAGCTAAACTGGTGAGAGACTTTCAAGCTACCAGATGCCGTTTTTCATGAAGTCTTGTGCTATTTTAAAGATGTGTTTCAGAACAAGCCCTTATGCCTTGCACCAGAAAATCGAGGCCGAGTTAACAGACTTCGAGAATTGGAGATTACAAAACCCATGCAGCTTTCTGAGTGGGCGGCCCCCATCATCCCTGTCTTAAAACCAGACCGCTCTGTCAGAATCTGCAGTGGCTGCAAGCTTGCGATTAATCAAACAGCTCAACTTGACAAATATCCGATTCCTTGGTTAGAAGACCTTTATTCAAAGTTGGTGGAGGACCTCACCTACATGAAATTTGACTAAAGTCATGTTTATTTTCAATCGGAACTGAATGAAGATTCCTGGAAGTATGCGACCATTAATATGCACAAAGGCCTTTTTCACGACACCAGGTTATCTTTTTGGTATCTTGCCTGCCTGTGCAATTTTCCAACATACAATGGGAAATCTGCTCCGAGGCTTCTGAAAGTTGTGGTGAACCTGGGTGACATTTTGGTGACAAGAAGATCACAGGAGGAGCACCTAGCCAGCTTCGAAGAAGTTTGATGAAGATTCAGAGATGCTGGCATCAGATTGAAATGAGAGAAGTCACATACTTAGGGTTCAAGATGGACTCAAAAGGCCTGCACCCTCTTGAGGACAAGATGAGGGCCATCAAAGAAGTCCCTGCACAAAAGAAAGTTACAGAACTAAAATCATTTTCAGGTATGGTAAACTACTGCAGTCAGTTCATCCCCAATTTGGCAACAAGGTTGATGCCACTTCCTCTCCTTTTAAAGAAGCACCAGAGGTGGAATTGGGAAGAACCACAAGAACAGGCCTTCCACCATGTTAAGCAGGCCCTAGAGTCATCCACTATGTTGGTCCATTTCAATTGGAGCAAACAAATAATCTTGACCTGCAACTCTTCTCATAGAATAGGAGCTGTCCTGTTCCTAGAATGGAGGACTGCTCAGTGAGGCTCATCACCTTCGCCTCTCCATACAGAAGAGGGATGCACAAATTGAAAAGGAAGGCCTCGTTACAATTTACAGTGTCAAGAAATTCCATCAGAATGTGTATGGCAGCCGTTTCACCATTTTAACAGACAACAAGTCACTGCTGGGGCTCCTCCGTGAGGACCATTCGAAGGTAAAGCCAATGGTCCTGATCAGATGTCACCACGATAGGCATGATATAGTGACAACATTGCACTTAATCGAGAGTGCGACAAAGCTATTAAATGGTGGGAGAGGCCAAAATCAAGAACCATGCCGGACGCCAACCTATTTGCGATCTAACCGGCCCGCCCCTGTTGGCAAACTCAGCATCCTGCCGTAGCGTGGCGAGAGACCAATAATCACTTAAGCCCAATCTCCAAACAATTAACAGGAACAACCCCCTATTTAATGTCCTCCGCACCTTCAGGAGCTTGGCCAGCGCTGGTGGGGTTGACGCCGCGGCAGCAGGCGCCAAAGGGCTTGACGTCACACCAACCTGCGCCGAAGGGCCTCTGCCGGCCGACGCAAGTTGCCGCATGTGCGGGAGTGCCAGCATGTACTGGTGTCATCCCAGCGCATGCACAGGGGGGGTTCTTCTCTGCGCCAGCCATGGCGGACCGTTACACCGGCCGACGCGGAGGGAAAGAGTGCCCCCACGGCATAGGTCCGCCCGCGGATCAGTGGGCCCCGATCGCGGGCCAGGCCACCTTGGGGACCCTCCCCGGGGCCAGATCCCCCTGCGCCCCCCGAGTACTCCGCAGAGCCAGGTCCCGCCGGTACGGACCTGGTGTATTTGATGCCGGCGGGACTGGCTGAAAACGGGCGGCCACTCAGCCCATTGCGGGGCGGAGAATTGCCGAAGGGCCGCTGCCAATGGCCCCCGACCGGCGCGACGTGATTCACGCCCCTGCCAAAAAACCGGCGCCGGAGAATTCCGGCCGCTGGCGGCGGGGCAGGATTCACACCACCCCCCGGCAATTCTCCTTCCTGCGGGGGTTCGGAGAATCGCACCACTGTTTCAGAGACCTCTGTGCCTGTGTATAATTAGCCTTTCCTTTGTTCTCAATAAACCCCTTATTTATATATGAGAAGCCTCCTCAGTGTTGCCTCAGACCACCACACATTCATTCACAAATGTAAGTGTCACCAACAAGGGCAAAATTTATTGCCCCTCCCTAATTGCCCTTGAGAAAATGATGGTAAACAGCTACCTACATCTCTTCCAGGGTACAAGTAAAATTCAGAATGGTGGTGCGAAACTAGCTAATTTGTGTAATTGGTATGTTTTAGTCGTAGTATTGAACTGGTTTCTTCACGCAGGAGGGCTCTAAATGTACACCAGTAACTTTCAGTTGGATAATTTCTGATTCAGTCAGCTCTGCTATCAAACTGGCCAAACAGCAGCCCGAGCATGTTTCATAAGGACTGAGCTTCGTAACCCGTCAGCTTTGACTGACAGGCATTCCTTTTTATCCAACTAAATGGTAGCACTTTTTAATGAACTGTATAAAGATTTCCAAAGGAAAATAGCTGGGATGATTTAATGGATGTGAGCTCCAGCAAGGCAATCCTACCCTGGTTGTATATTTTGTGAAATGGAGATCTTCTCCACATTCATTAATTAGCAGCACACTGTTCCAATAGATACAACTGCTGTGGGGTGGGGGTTGGTAGTTAGGGGAATTCCAAGCTCTCGGCCGATAGCATGCATTATGAATTTAGCTCCTTTTTGTTACCCATGGTCACTTTTACTATTTTAATCAGAATTTCCACATTTGTCGCAACATCTTTCAATCCACTCACTCCCCTCAAGCATCTTGAATACAAACTCCTCAGTTCATACTTGCCAACCCAGGAAACGAGCAAAGTGCTGACCAACAACTTGAAAAGTGCTTGCACACCCCCACAAAGAGTTGACCACAGACAGACAGCCCTGAATATAGGCCCATGACATGTGTAACACTGAGAGCATGGTGCAGCATGAACTTGTCAGGATTTCAGTTGCAACATTCTTGCATACAAATTACTTCAGAACTGTCTATTGCTAAGTCTGTTTGCTAAATTGTTTCCAAATTGTTTGTAAGCTGTCAATAAGTTAAAACTTCCCTCCTTGAGTCCTCTCCTCCACTCACCCTTCTAGGTCACTATCCCTGTCTAACCTTTGCCCCTCTTGTCCATTGTCTCGCTCCTCGCCTCCAGTCTATTCTGTCCCTCTACTCCCCTCCCCTCAAGTCCGGACTGTCCTTTTTCTCCCCTTGCCCCAGTACTCCATTCTGTCCATCACCTTCCCTTTCCCCACTAGTCCATTCAGTCCTTCTGTCCTATCCCCTCTAGTCTATTCTATCCCTTTCTTCTCCTTTCACCTCCAATCCATTTTGGCCTCTCCTTCCCTTGACCCTCTAGTCCATTCTGTTGCCCTCTCTTTCCCTTGCCCCTCTAGCCTATCCTGTCCTTCTGTCCCTGCCTTGCCCCTCAAGCCCATTCTGTCCCTCTGTTCCTCCGTTGCCTCTCTAGACCATTCTGTCCCTCGCTACTTCCCTTGTCCTCTAGTCCCTTCTGTCCCTCTCTCCTTCCCTTTGCCTCTCTAGTCCATTCTGTCCTCTCGCCCTCCCTTGCCCCTGCAGTCCATTCTGTCCCTCTCTCTTATCTTTGCCCCTCTTCTCCACTCTGTCCTTCTCTCTTCCCCTTTCCCCTCTTGTCCAATCTGTCCCTCTCTCCTCTCCTTGCCCCTCTTATCCATTCTGTCCCTCTCTCCCTCCCTTTCCCCTCTGGTCCAGTCTGGAACTAACAAGGCAAGGGAATACTCAATGAACAGTAGGACACTAGGAAGTACAGAGCACCAAGGGCACCTTGGGGTGCACGACCATTGGTCGCTGAAAGTAGCAGGACAGGTAGATAAGGCGGTCAAAAGGCATAAGGGATACTTACCATTATTAACCAAAGCACAGAATATAAGATCAGGAAGGTTATGGTGGGGCTGTGTAAATCACTTGTTAGGCCACAGCTGGAGTCCTGTGTGCAGCTCTGATCGCGAAACTATAGGAAGGAAGTGATTGCACGAGAGAGGGTGCAGAGGATATTCACCAGGATGCTACGAGGGCTGGAGATTTTCAGCTATGAAGAAAGATTGGTAAGGCCGGGTTGTTTTCCTTGGAGCAGAGAAGGCTGAATGGGTGTACAAAATTATGAGGGACATAGATAAGTTAGGTAAGAAACAACGTTTCTCCTTAGTAAAAGGGTGAATTACCAGGGGGGCATAGATTTAAGGTAAGGGACAGGTGATTTAGAGAGGATTTGAGGAAAAGCTGTTTCACCCAGAGTGTGTGGGAATCTGGAACTCACTGCCTGGAAGGGTGGTAAAGATGGAACCCCTCACAACATTTAAGAAGCAATTAGATTAACACTTGAAACGCCATAGCAAACAAGGCTAGGGATCAAGAAAATTGGATTAGGATAGATAGGTGCTTGATGGCCGGCATGGACACAATGGGCCAAAGGGCCTCTCTTTGGTGCTGCAAAATTGTATTGGCGGATTTCTCCAGCTGTTGGGATTCTCTGTTTCTGCCAGCAGCACACCCCCGCCCGTGGGTTTCCCAGCAGCATGGGATATCTTCAGTGGGAAATCCCATTGAAAAGCGGCGGGAGTGAAGAATCTCGCTACCAGCGAATGGCGCGGCACTGAGAAACACAGGGCTGGGGGATTGGAGAATCCAGCCCTCTGACTCTATGACTTTAAAATTCTGAGGAGAGTTTTATAAGGTGGTCACTGGGAAGAGGTGTTCACTTGTGAGGACGATGAAAAATAGGGATTTGTCTTTTCTTGGCTTATGTGGCTTGGGCTATGTCCCAGGAAATGTTTGGTAGCTGTCTTTGTGAGAAAGCTGAGATAAAATGCTAAAATCCTGCTTGTTTGTGGTGGTTGGAGTGGGCTAGGGCCCAGCCTGCAGTGGCGCATGTGCTGTTGAGCGGCTTTCATCTTGGTGACACTTTGTGCCGCCATTGAAGATCTTGGGTGGGTTTTCCGGCCACCCAGCCACGTGTTTCTCAGCAGTGGGAGGTGGAACGCTGGGTCTATCAGATTCAATGGAACACAACGTATCCTGTCTTCGAAGTCGGGGATCGGTCTGGCCCACTGATCACTGGTCCTATATTGTCCTGTTCAGATTGTCATTGTGGGGGTTGGAGGTGGCTGAAACAATCAAGCCAAGCCCCCCAGCCACGACATAGGTAGTAGACTGCCTGGGTGTTGGTGAGACGTCATGATAGAAGTAATGATGTCTCATGCTTCGATTGTCGGGATCGTTGAGAGATCCTGAAACCTGCTCGTTGATTCTGCTTTATCCTTGGCTCTCGATTTCTTTGTGTGACTGGAAAGATTTCTTTATCCTGAGGACTTCCCTGCAGGTCACCTGTAATCCTGAACATTACTCCCTGTTGATCATGCCGTTTTCTTGATGCTGTTTTTTTCGTACAAGGGAGTGTGAAATATGTGTGTGATTGTCTGGACCATTGGTTATCCTGATTGAGCAAACAGGAAATGGGATTTGTGTATTTTTGTAATTATGCCTCATCGTGTCTTATAATCCTTGTGATTGGTGGAGGGGCCTATTCTTCGTTATCATCCCCTCTGTCGTTTAAAAGGAAGATGAGTGGAGCTGGAGTGGTGAGAGGGGTGGAAGGCTGGCGTTGGCAGGGATGGTTCGTTCTCCCTGTGATTGAGGATAACTCCTCCCAGTTGGCGCTAATCCATTTCGAGTTCTTCATTTTTTTCTTTTCGATTTGAATTTAAGAACTCATGTTTTTATCCTTCGATAGCCCAGACAGACTTCTTGTTATTCTGGAGAGGACTGAGTTTGCTCTGGCTCTTCCTTTGGGTTGAGTTAATCTTTTCTCCTAGTCTGGGTCACTCTCTTTCACTGTTTTCGGTACTACTGGAACTAACAGAGCGCATTATTTGTTCTCCGAGTAGTTGAAGTGGGATTGGTATTCGTGGCTGAGGACTGGAGATGAGACTGGCTCTGGATATCCTTTATGTGACGGTGGTTATTATGAGTCAGTTGGGTGTCCCTTCCCTGGGGGTTTCTTTTTTCCTTTTTCATTTGGGCGAGCATTGTGCTAGTCCTCATTCTGGTCTGACCAGGAGTGGGTGGAGGTTCACAAGTGGCATGGGGAGGAGAGCCAGCCAACCCTCCCAGGACACCCTATTGACAAAAGTCTTGACAATTCTTCTTCTCCTGGACTGGAATCTCCTCATGCCTCGGATTAGAATGATTATCCTTTCCCTCCTTGTGTGAGTGGGACTGGTGCACTGCCCTGGATGGGATTGCGTGGGGTGCAGGCTCAGTGGGGTGTGGGTTTTGGGGTTGTGTGAGATGTCCTAGGAACATAATTTCCTAAGTTATCTTTTTGGACATTGCTAGGCTAGGCCAGGTCCGGCACCTTGGCTGGCACCCTGTTGTCCACGAGGATTGGATATGTCCCCTTTTGAGGGCCCCTATGGGGTGGCCCAGAGAGGCTGGCTTTTGTCCCCGGGTACATGGAGACTTGGGAATGGGCTGAGTGCTGTATTAGTAGACATCTGTCTTTTTGCCCTGGGGCAGATGTGATGCCCACTTGTTCACTGGTGATTGGCTCTCCTCCTCGATGGTGTGTCTCGGGAGGTTGCCTGAGAAGCTGGGAGTGTGGCTGGATATTGATTCCCTCTTATCCGAGTGATTAGTTCTGATGGTTCTTTCTCTTTCTTTCTTCTTTTTCTGTTCCAGGCTGCCCCAAAGGTTGAGTCCTCCGCTGGGTCTCTGACTTTGCCTCTGCCTTTCCCCTAAACTGCTTGGAAATGAAGTTCAGTCCTGGTGCATGTTGAGGATGGTTGGGTATTGGTGTTCTGGTCATTAGGAATGGGACCACTTTGAGTGTTCTTTTTACGTTGGCATGGCCTTTCTGCTGGGTGGTTTTGGTTGGTGTGGTCAATCCCACAGTGCTGAGGATAAGGGAGATGGCCCTCCCTTCCAAGGTGCCCTACTGATGATGTCTTGACTGTTCCTTTCTTCTCTGGCCCGCCCCCCCCTCCCCTCCATTCGTGCCGGAAAGATTATTGTTACTCAAGTTTTGTGCCTTGGAGGTTATCCTGTTGTTCCCCTAGGGAGTGAGATGTCCTCCTGTCGGTTGAGTGGCTGATTCCCTATTTGTTGATGGATGCCTCATGAGCCCTGAGGTCTTGTCATCCGGTGGGATAGCTGTGGGAGCTCTTTCCTTTCTTCCCATTTGATGGGAGACCTTGGATTCAAGAACAACTCGGACTTGTCCTGGGCCTGGAAGGGGGTTAAGTTGGGTTGTGGGGTATGCATGTAATTTCCCATTAGAATTGGAGTTCCTGTGGGTTATCCGTTTTTCTTGCAGAGTTGAGCATAATGAATATACTCTTGGTTTCTGCATCGTTGCTGTTGGGTCTGATAGCCAAAGAGATGGCTATGTGGGTCACTGATGCCTGTGGTGTTGCTGCTGGGGCCAAGGGAATTGCATTTTGGTATGCATCCGATCTCACTGAGGGGGATTTATCCTGCTATCTTATGCTGGTTGTAGTCCTGTGCGGCATGGGAGGGTGTGAACCGTTTTGTCATGTTTTTTATAACCTTATCCTGTTCTTCCTTCGGTTCTTGGTGGGGCTATGAGAGCATTCAGTTTTGTCTCATGATTGTACTGAGTCAGTTCTGTTGTCGTTCTCCTGTGACAATGTATGTATGTAAGCTGGTTTTTTTCCACTTCTTTTATGTATGATATTATTTTGTAACTTTGTTGCATCAATTTTTAAACATGAAAGCCTAATAAATATTATTATTTTAAAAAATATAGTGCTATGGTTTTTCTTCCGGAATGATTGCAACAATATCTGGGAGATTAAACTTTAATTCTGGATCTGAAGGACAACACTGAACTTGGGCACTCAAAATAAATCACAAAATACATTTGCCACTGATTCACCTGGTAAAACATGGAATGTCGTTAACACGAGGGAAGGGTTTTTTTTTTCAAAAAGAAAATGCGGAGCCAAAAATAAATTCTGCTTAGTACTGCCAGAGGTGAGATAAGATGGAAGGCAGTTGCAAGTGAAACTCTTTATCTATGAGCACAGCACTGGCCTGGTCTCGCTTACATCTTGATAAGGATGTAGGATTGGAGGAAAAGCTCTGTGCAAGCTGTGTGAGGGGAAAAGCACACAGGTGTCTTTTCAACTCCCAGCCGTATACTGAAGCCAAACAGACTGACACTCTCAACCACAAGAAAAGATTTACATTCCTTGTGATTGAAAAATAGATTCTCCTCATTGGAAATTGTGAATTGCATTAAAAAAATTGGAGTCCGATCTGTTTCCATGCTAGAAATCTTCAGTGGAAAGTCCAAGTGCTGATGTGTGACTCTGCTTCAAGTCCTCACATAATGCACTGGAAGTAATTACACTGAGAGCCATTCCCTGCTAAACTGGATAATTGCTATGTCTACATACAGCTTAGTTAAACAGTTTGGTTTTAATAATGCATTGTGAATATCACAATAATTTAGCTCGAATATTTGCAAATATTTAACTTTTGGTACCTCTAACATCTGAATATCTGAATATAATTATAGAATCATAGAATCCCTACAGTACAGAAGAAGGAGGCTATTTGGCCCATCGAGTCTGCACCAACCCTCTGAAAGAGCACCCGACCCAGGCCCTATCCCTGCAACCCCATAACCCCACCTAACCTTTTTGGAAACTCAGGGCAATTTAGCATCCACCTAATCTGCACATCTTTGGGGACTGTGGGAGCAAACCAGAGCACCCGGAGGAAATCCACGCAGACACGGGGAGAATGTGCAAACTCCACACAGAGTGTCACCCAAGGCAGGAATTGAAGCTGGGTCCCTGTGGCAGCAGTACTGACTACTGTGCCACCATGCTGCCACATTATGCATTAACAATATATATAACAATAAATGGACACTATGTACAGGGAAATGTTAAACCAGACTGTAAAGTAATGGTGGGGTGGCAGGGAGGGGGTGGGTCAAATTGGAATGTGCTGAGCTCATTTCCTGAAGTGAAAATGAATGCAAAGAGGTCACATTAATATTGGGGCTGAACTCCCTTGTCTGGACAGTGACCGATGCCACACCCAACACCACGCTGATCTGAGCACTGTGGTGGCGTTACTGGTGACTGTCCATGCCTTTGGACACACAAATATCGGGCGTAAAACTTATTTTATGACCCAAATCAAAAATGTGTTTGCCCTCAGAGTATTTGGCTGTGTGAAAGGTCAACTGATGTACATGTGACCTCACCAGTAATCCTTATATGAACAGCAGACGCTGCCCAAAAACTGCACCTTTTTAAGAAAATGCTTAGCTCACAGATCAATATTGAAATTGTGGTTCCCACCCACCACACCTCGAATCGACTCCCCTGTTACACCCTTTACCAGGGTTTTTTTATATTTATCCACTGAATATGTTTGTCACTGGCAAGGCCAGCATTTGCTACCCATCCCTAATTGCCCTTGAATGGAATGGCTTGCTAGACCATTTCAGAGAGTAGTTAAGGCTGCTGCACTTACTGTGCCACCATGCTGTCCTTCAATTCATTAGCTTTGATGGTGTCTGAAGCATGTCGGGTAACTATTATGCGTAACATGGGCAAATCGTGCAACGGAGAAGCATCTGTGTCACCAAGGGCATATGCCCAAGGTACGTCCACTCAGGTCTCAATATTTGTTAATGACCCGTGATACATTCTTAGTGCCTGGAACAAAAATGCCGACTTGTGCGGCTGCTGAATCCACAGATAATGGTGCTGTTCAGAACATAAACTGCATCTATTGACATGACTGTCTTGCACTTGATGTGCTCAGTGAAGGTAGCTGCATTTCTGATCACATTCTGCAGGAAAACCCCTCTCCGTGTAGATCAAATCCTAGATTCAGTCAATATTACCATGGTAAGAAGTCTTACAACACCAGGTTAAAGTCCAACAGGTTTGTATCAAACACGAGCTTTTGGAGCACAGCTCCTTCCTCAGGTGAGGATTCCCCTGAGGAAGGAGCTGCGCTCCGAAAGCTCGTGTTTGAAACAAACCTGTTGGACTTTAACCTGGTGTTGTAAGACTTCTTACTTTGCTCACTGAAGTCCAAAGCCGGCATCTCCACATCAATATTACCATGGCAAGCCAGGTGTGGAGGGGTTGATTTGGCAATGTCTTGCCCAAGTGATTTATGGTACTGCCTGGTTCACCTCGTCCCAATCATTGCTGCCTTTGCACGGTAGCGCAGTTGGTAGCACTGTTGCTTCACAGTGCCAGGATCCCAGGTTCGATTCCCAGCTTGGGTCGCTATCTGCGTGGAGTCTGCACATCCTCCCCGTGTTTGCGTGATTTTCCTCCGGGTGCTCCGATTTCCTCCCACAAGTCCCGAAAGACGTGCTGTTAGGTCATTTGGACATTCTGAATTCTCCCTCTGTGATCCCGAACAGGCGTCGGAATGTGGCGACTAGGGGATTTTCACAGTAACTTCACTGCAGTGTTAATGTACGCCTAATTGTGACAATAAAGTTTATTATTATTATCTCGAAAAGCAGAAAATGAGCCTCAAACCAAAAGAAAAAATGCTGGAAAATCTCAGCAGGTCTGGCAGCATCTATAAGTACAGAAAAGAGCGAATGTTTTGAGTCCAAATAACCCTTTGTCAAAGCTAAAAGGCATAGAAAGTGGGAGATATTTGTATTGTAGGATGAGGGAATGAAAGATGAGTCATAGCCACAGTAACCAAGGGAAAAGAGTGCTAATGGCAGTCCTCAGAGAGAATAAAAGGTGTGAAAGGCCAAACAGCAGAGGAACTACAATCAGAGGGTAAACTGTGACACATGTAGATGTGGGGGGAGGGAGAACATGGGTGGGAGAGAGGTAAAATTAGAAAAAGGGGGAAGGTGAAGCAAAGGGGCGAAAAGGTACGGAAAGGAAGGATAAGATAGGGGGAACGAGTGGGGGGGGGATATATATAAAGAAAGATAAGAAATAAATAAAAGGTAAAAGACAGTTAAAATGAAATAGAATTAAAACAAAAGGGTTGAGGTGGGGTAGAGCTCATCACCTGAAGTAATTGAATTCGATGTTGAGACCGAAAGGCCTAACAGGAAGATGAGATGCTGTTTCTCCAGTTTGCATTGAGCTTCACTGGAACATTGTAGCAGGCCAAGGACAGACATGTGGGCATGGGAGCAGGGTCTTGTGTTAAAATGGCAAGCAACGGGGAGGTCCAGGTCCTGAATGCGCACAGACCGAAGGTGCTCAGCAAGTGATCACCCAATCTACTCTGCACATCTTTGGGTTGTGGGGGCGAAACCCACGCAAACAGGGGGAGAATGTGCAAACTCTACGCGGACAGTGACCCAGAGCCGAGATTGGGGTCTCTCCAATATAGAGGAGACCACATTGGGATCTGCAAATGCAACAGGCCAAATTGAAAGAGGTGCAAGTGAAACGCTGCTTAACCTGGAATGAGTGTTTTGGGCCTGGGATGTTTAGCATGGAAGAGGTAAAGGGGCAGGTGTTACGCCTTCTGTGATTGCATGGGAAGGTGCCATGGGAGAGGTGTTGGTTATGGTGGAGGAGTGGGCTAGATTATCCCGGAGACAATGGTCTCTGCAGAATGCTTTCAGAGGGAGTGAAGGGAAGATGTGTTTGGTGGTGGCATCACGCAGAAGTTGGCAAAAATAGCAGAAGAAATGAGCCTCAAAGTCAGCCATGTTGGATCCTTTTCTTAAAGCTAAGTCTGCATGAGAAGGAAACATAGATACTTGATACAGAATAAACAGTTTCAGATGGTAGGAGGGCCAATAGCCAAAGATGCAGATTCTAAATCATTGCCAAGAGGAAAGATCAGGAAAACAAAAATTATACAGCAAATGGTTATGGTCTGGAATGCATTGCCTGAAAAGGTGATGGAAGCAGAATCAAACGTAACTTTTCAAAGGAAATTGGACTTTGACTTAAAAAGGAGGGATTTGCAGAGCTGTGGGGAAAGAATAGGGCCAATTGAGTGGCTCTTTCAAATGGCTGGCAGAGACAGAGTGGGATCAATGGCCTTCTGTGCAATGCAATGCGCTAAATTGTGTTAAAAAAAGCTAAGGATGAAAATAAAATATTTAATTGTCTTTGGATTGATGGTGAACATGCCCACAGAATGCAGAGCATCATCAACAAAAGCATTATTTGTTCTTGGCTGGGAGCCCAGACATCCATTGGGGTATTAAAACACCTGAGCCCTGGATAAAACATTGTTTGACTGACAGCTCTGGCTCTCTGATCAACGCTGCCAATTTCACTCTGTTTATTTACACAAGGTAAAGATGTATCAAATGTTGCCGTTTCAGCTATTGAAACTTTTAATGGTCTGGATGATTGATACCTTTATTGCCCTCTGGTAAAAGGACTTTTCAAACATAGTGGAAAGTTATGAATTCATAACTATTTTAAAGCTTTTTTTTAACATTTTCCATGGTCATTGTAGGCTTCATTGTTTCTATACAATGTATGGTGGGTTGATAAGCATAGAATTGGTGAATGGCTTCCTTCTGCACTATAAATTCTATGATCCTATGATATACAGCTCTAAACTTTCTCTGGTAAAATTTCAATTGCTTCTCTTCAAGGATTCAACCTCCAATGCTCAGCCAACAGTAGCACCCAAACAACCTGAATTTCACAGGCACCAAATGGCACACAGTTGCAGAACCTCCACAGTTATATTCATATTCAGTCTTGATGGTGTGGACAACCCAGAAACTCCTTTATCTGACCCCTCAGTGACAATCCAGTGTACAGTGTGGCCAGATTGGATCAAGAAACCCATGGCCGTGAAAGAGGAGGGAATCTGGAGTTTCTGTGTTTAAAAGTCAACACCTTGGTGAAAATGTAACATCTGGGGCGGGATTCTCCCGTACCCGGCGGGGTGGTGGGATGGGGTGGCATGAACCACTCCGGCGTCGGGCCGCCTTTGGCACCACACCAGCCGGGGCCGAAGGGACTTCGCCGGCGGGCGGAAGTCCGCGCATGCGCCGGAGCGTCAGCGGCTGCTGACATCATCCCTGCGCATGCGCAGGGGAGGGGGTCACTTCCGCCTCCGCCATCGTGAAAACTATGGCGAAGGCGGAAGGAAAAGAGTGCCCCCACGGCACAGGCCCGCCCGCCGATTGGGGGGCCCCAATCGCGAGCCAGGTCACCGTGGGTTCACCCCCCGGGGCCAGATCGCCCAGCGCTCCCCCTAGGACCCCGGAGCCCAACCACACCGCCTGGTCCCGCCGGTAAGGTAGGTGGTTTGATTCCCGCTGGCGGGACCGGCATGACAGCGGCGGGACTTCGGCCATCATGGGCTGGAGAATCGCTGGGGGGGGGGTGTGGCACCGACAGGAGCGGCGCGATTCTCGCCCCCGCCGAATCTCTGGTGCCGGAGACTTCAGGAGACAGCGGGGGTGGGATTCATGCCGGCCCCTGCCGATTCTCCAACCCGGCGGGGGGTCGGAGAATCCCGCCCCAGATTCTAAAGAGGAACAAAACAACATGCAAAGACAAAGAGAAGCTGTGACAGAAGATTTCATCACGATTTACAGCTTACACCCAATGAAACTCGAAAATCACAGGTTGCAGCCAGTACAGGTTGAGCATCACTTATCAGAAATTCCGAAAACTGAATAATTCCAAAATCTGCATATTTCTTGCAAGCACCGACGTGACATCATGAATGGAAAATTCCACAAGGCGCTGGGAAGTTTCCCGGGCGATGTGCAGGTCCCAGAATGCTGCACATGCGCCATTCTCAACTTCTCCACACATGCACACTTTGCAACATGCACAGATGCACATATTCCAAAATGCAAAAAATTCCAAAATCCGATACACAGTCAGCCCCAAGCATTTTGGATCAGGGATGCTCAACATGTAGCTGTGGAACTAAGCCGAGCAACGAACCTGTGCCATAACAAATGTAGTGGAATAGAAAATATTGACAAAAAGAAACTTCTGTCTTTAAGACTACACACAGTGACATCACGGTCAGGAATTGGTTTTGATGCCGAAATCGTGGCGGGTGCCGGGTTCACACCAAATCACAATTCTCCGGTGCTTCGCCAGCAGCCAATGCATTCCACTCCTTGCGTACGATAAATGCTGTTGACATATCATTAGTGGGCCTGGCCCAGAATTTTTCAGGGCCTCCGCGATTCTCCAACTCCAGCGGGGGTAATTTCCGATGGCGAGCCCGTGGCTGATGAGGGAGAAAGAGGAGGTAGGAGATGCAGAGACCCGACTGTGGGCTGCCGGTCCTGACACTGGCCAGGCTGGCTGGCTGGAGGAGGAGGGGGCGGGGACCAGGGTGCGGGCTGTGGGGTTGGTGTGACCCCCTCCCCCCATGGGACCGGGGTGTCCCGGCATGGACCAACATTGCAGTGGCCTGCAGGGCAGCCATCTTGCTGAGCACCCCACTGACCATCCAACTTGGCCCCTGGTCGTGCAGAGTGCCACCGGCCCTATGGGTGCTACCACCGCACCAGCCCCTGCACCCGAGCCCCCACTCGCTACCCCTGCATCCCGGCTCCCACCCTCCACCACACCCTCCGCCATACCACTGTCCGCCTGCCGGTGGGGCATGACGCGGCCCACCCAAAGGCAACACGGTAGCAGAGTGGTTAGCACTGTTGCTTCGCAGCTCCAGGGTCCCAGGTTCGATTCCCGGCTTGGGTCACTGTATGTGCGGAGTCTGCACGTTCTCCCGCGTCTGCATGGATTTCCTTCGGGTGCTCCGGTTTCCTCCCGCAGTCCAAAGATGTGCAGGTTAGGCGGATTGGCCATGATAAATTTCCCTTAGTGTCCAAAAAAGGTTTGGTGGGGTTACTGGGTTACAGGGATAGGGTGGAGGTGTAGGGTTAGAATGGAGGTGTGGGCTTAGTTAGGGTGCTCTTTCCAAGGGCTGGTGCAGACTCGATGGGCTGAATGTACTCCTTCTGCACTGTAAATTCTATGATTCTATGAACACCCATAGTAATCCCTATTGGAGGGTGCCAGAAGGGGGCTGTGGAGCATACCACTGACAAGCGCAGTTCTAGCCCTCACACCCTTCTGACAGAGCACCAAGGCAGGTTGTAACGTTGTGCGCAGATGTTTAATGTGAACGAATATATACAGCTTTGTGCCCTAGAACCTAACACTATACAGTGCCCTGCACACGTGCCAACTAAACTGATGTCTACTTTTCTGGCCTCAAGGGCCCTATCATTATGTCGGGATTGATCCCCAGGCTGTACATCAGGAGTGGAGGCAGCCTCCTGTGATACCCACCCTGTGACCTGGGTCCTCTTTGGTGGCTGCCTTCTGGGGCGACCAGGCCTGGATGGGCCAGGCTGCTGCTCGGGTGTCCCAGGTGGCATGGTGCCGCCCTGTTCTGCCGCTGGCCACACGATGTGCCAGGGACAGGAGGTGGGGAAGTCTGAGGTGCTGTGGGCTGCAGCACCTCCCCTGTGAGAGTCACCGGCAGGGCCCCATCACCTCCTCCTCCCTCGGGGCGCCCAGTGGCCCCGGGTTACTCCATGGGTAGAGTGTGCAGGCGGAGCTATTCCCTGAGGTTCTCCCACCACCTGGCGCTGCCAGTCCTGGAGGCCCGCAATGGTCTCAACCAGGGTCTGCATTCTCGCGCCATGTAGCGCAGACAGTGGACCATCTCCATCTGGGACTGCGCTACATCACCCATTGACAATGCCACCACCTTCTGGGTCTCTGCCACATAAACCAGTGACTCTGCCATATCCTTTTGGGACTGGGCCACCTCCCTCTGCATCTGTGACGTATCTGCCAGTGTCTGGGCAATGTTGCCAATGCTCTCAGTCATGGCCCGCTGTGACTGGATCATGCTCAGGAGTGCCGCTGCAATATCCAGGTGGCTCTGGCACATGGCTGCCTGTCAGAGGGCAGTTCTGTCATTGTCCTTGGGCATGCTGATCCATAGCCAAAACTCTCAGCCCCAAGCCCTCCACCGTGGACGCATGGCCGGCACCGCCTCCTGCTCCTGCACACGGTTGGACTCCTCCACCTGTACCTGCAGGTACTGGGTGCTCGCCGACAACCCCTCATATAGTCCCTGGCTCTACGAATGCATCTCCACAATCGATGGGACTGTCCGTTCCAGAAGCCCGAAACATTTTCTAGTGGCTGGCTCTCCATTTTGGGCAGCTGCCTCTTGCCCCTCTGCAGGATGCTCCGCTGCTACAGCTTCCTCCTCCTCCTCGAGCAGCTGAGCATCGCCCAGGGCTACAGGAAGGCCACCATTACTGATTGAAATCAAATATCCATTGTCTGCAGAGGGTGAAAGGCTGACATGTTAGCATGGTGTGTACCCCCGTGCCCAACCAGGTCCACCGGGCTACATGGTGGCCCTGGTTGGCAGTGCGGGCTCTGCCACCACATGTCCCCCCTCCCCCATCACTGGCCCAGTCGGTGGCAGGCACACTGGGGCCTCTGGCCTTGCCACCTGTCCCTGTTGCCAGGGGTACTATTGGCTAGCGCTGCCCCTGCCAACGGTACATTCCGTGACCCCTGTCTGGCGCCCCCATAGGTGCTACAGTGAGCGTTGCCCCAGGTAGGCTGCCGGCGGGTGGCGGCCGTGTAGGTGGGAGGGCTGTGGCGGGGCTGGGGGATATTGGGGATGCCCAAACAGTCAGTGCTGTCATGATATGCGGACGTGCACCTAATGAGATACAGACAGGCAGCTATTGAACACAGAGAACAGGACATAACCGATCAGCAGGCAGAACACTTGGGGGTGGTTTCCCTCTGTAAAAGGCACGAAGCACTCACACTCCGCCTCTTTCCACTGGGGACATCTACAGAGTGATACATACAGGTGTATATATCACATAACACCTACAGCACGTGGCTAAAAGCTAGTCTGGTTCAGTCAGACAGAGTAATCCCACTTAGGTTAACAGAGAGTCGAACACACAGAGAACTGAGCTGTGTGTCAGGTTCAATAAATCAGATTGAACTAACTTCAAGATCTGGAGTATCTTTCAGTTATAGCTGCATCCAGTTGCAGCCTGTGTTATCTCAGTGTGCTGAACATAACAAGTGCCACTCTGAAGAACCAGGGGCCAGGGTGGATGGTCAGTGGATGTGCAACAAGGTGGCTGCCTTGAAGGCTGTGGTAATGGAGGTCTGTGACTAGACACCGCCCCAGTCCTGTGGGGAGTCACCTCGGCCAGTCAGCCAGTTCCCCCATCACTCCTGGCCCTGGAAGGGCCCCCTCACCCCAGCCAGCCCGGCGAGTGTCCGGCCCGGCAGCCCACTGTCGCTCCTGTCCATGTCCTACCTCCTCTCTCTCTCCCTCAGAGGCATGATGCATGATTTTATGAAAGCACAGGTGAACCGCGCCATTGGGAACTCAGCCCATCGGAGGCGGAAAATCGCGGAGACGCCGGACAATGCTGGGTCAGGCCTGCGAATGACATGCATACGGTGTTTACTGTACATGCGTTCCGGAACGCATTGCCACCGCTGTCGAGGTGAGATTTCAGGGTCGGAACCGATTCTCCGCCCAATCGTGAATCGCGATTTTGGCGTCGACCAATGGAGAATCTCGGCCTTTGCCTCAGGAACGGAGAATTCCGCCGATGAACTTTGTGGCTTGTTGTAAATCCTGCTGTAAATCTTTCCACGGCTCCAACTCATTGATTTGCACCGTGGTGCATGTTTTTAAAGGAGCTCATCAAAATTATATCACAGTTCAACAGGAGGACTGTGCTTGAATTTACTGAGTGCCTGAGATTGCTCACAAGAATTGGAAGAACTGCTGAATGATTAAGGTTCAACCAGGCAGGGTGGAGTGGGAGATTTTCTCCATTTGATATTATCTCTACCTTATGTCTGTATGTTTCCTGTCTGCTACATCAAATAAGTCCAAATCATTCTGAAAGTACCGGATGGTGACAACCAATATGTTTCAACATTTTCGAGTCTCCTTCGGCACAGTGGAATTATCATGTGCTATTAATATATTGTGAAATGTTTTATGTATTCATACAGCTGGGGACATTTGATGTGAAGGTTATCAATCCATTCAATGGCTTCAGTTGGCACAGTGTAAATAGTTGTGGAAGTTCAGTCTGTGTGGGTAACGGCCTAATTCAGATGGTCAGTCACAATTTCAGCTGTTCCTTCTGTTCCACTGGTGGAACCATATCATCCCTATCCCATCCTCCACTGGTTGAAGGTTGTCCCAATTTTCCATGGAAGCCTGGGACTTGACCGCCCGGGCCAGTTAACAGGCTGCAGCTGCTGATGTTTGCAGTCAACCAGGGATGTGTCATCAAGATGTGGGCCTGTCATCAGTTTGTAAGGTGCAAAGTGTGTGCTCTGGGATGTCAGGTGAGTGCATTGTTTCCTTTTGATATTATGTGCCAATGGGAATTCTTTGAGGAGAGATTTTTCACAGACATCAGGAGACTCAATAAGTACAAGCGCAGGAAACCAACATGTCTTAGTCTCAACATCCCAGAAATAATCCTCATGACTTCCCAAAGGTGGATAGTGATCCTATTTGTGTGGCGGCTCCTGAGTCAGGTTGAGCAACTGCACTCTGCTGTTTATCATAGATTATCATAGAATTTACAGTGCAGAAGTAGGCCATTCGGCCCATCGAGTCTGCACCGGCTCTTGGAAAGAGCACCCTACCCAAGGTCAACACCTCCACCGTATCCCCATAACCCAGTAACCCCACCCAACACTAAGGGCAATTTTGGTCACTAAGGGCAATTTATCATGGCCAATCCACTTAACCTGCACATCTTTGGACTGTGGGAGGAAACCGGAGCACCCGGAGGAAGCCCATGCACACACGGGGAGGATGCGCAGACTCCGCACAGTTAGTGACCCAAGCCGGAATCGAACCTGGGACCCTGGAGCTGTGAAGCAATTGTGCTATCTACAATGCTACCGTGCTGCCCTTAAGTCGATCAATGAGTCGATCAGTGCATTGGCTCCACTGCCCCACCAGTTTCCACTTGAGCTTGACCTCAGTTTTTTGGAGGTGTTGCCAGTTGGTCAAGATATGGTCAAATATAATGCCAAGGTAATTCAGCATTGGGTCACGGATGAATGGTTAGCCGTAGAACTGGACATGGAGCTCTTCCCTCACCTTTGAGTTGTTCAAATGGAAGGCTGCAACAATAGTCTTGCCAGTGTTTGTTCAAAGTCTCCATTTTCTGAAGAAGGACCCAGGCAGCCTCGGAGTTTACATATCTTTCAGCTGGAATGTGTGAAGTCACTGGATTGAATCTTGTGGAGGTGATGGGCGTGTCAGCATCTGGCTGGAAAGCCGACAAGACCCCTGCATCACCTCTTTCTGAGTGAGTCCACCACATCTTATGCTACTCAAGCATTTGACATAGTGACTGCAGGCCTTTCCCAAGGATTAAGGAACTGGGAGGGTGCCAAGAGCTGCCAGCCTGGACTATACTCAGAATCGGCAGTGGAGAGGAAGTGGCTGCTAGTCTGAAACCAGGCCTGAGGACTCGGACTAAGGAGGGTTCCAGGCACTGGTGAGTGATGGCAGGAGGGGTTCGTGGAATGGAGGACCCAGAGGGATGAAGAATAGGAAGGATGGGGAGGAAGCATCATGCAGTACGGTTAGGGGATTAGCTTCCAGCAGGCTCTCCCGGTCCCAATGATGAGATCCTGGGACTTTGCCCTTGAATGAGGGACAGCCTCTTCCCTGGGTGTCCGCAAGTATTCACTCCAAGGCTTGGGTACTCTTGCAATGTATTAGTACCCAAGACTGTGGGCTTGATGGTTGCAGTGATCTATGAGGTAGGTTTCTTGCAGAGTGGTGATGCTCAAAATCCTGTCACAGACATATTTAGCGAATTGCTCGCGATTTTCCCAGGGCAAGCCTTTGATGATGAACTAGTATATTCTTATTGTTGGTCCTGTTTCACAGCTCTGTTCTCCCTGAGAGAATACATTTTCCAGTGCTTGGACTGGGGACCCGAGGTTAGGCCACCTTCCTGACAATATTATTTTGCAGGTTTTTGGGTTGGAAAATGATTAAGAGGAGGACCACATGAAGGTTGCTGTTTCCTTTCCATTATGAAACTATTGATGTGTTATCTATGTTGGTCTAACATCGACTGCAACTGGATGCAGTAAAATGAGAAACAGGCTTCCGACACAGGAGATGGTCCAACACTGTTTTATTGAACCTGCTGATTTCTGTACACAATCTGCTGTGCGTTGACGCTCTATTAACCTAACTGATAACCTCCTACTGGCTTGATCAGACTAGCTCTCTACCACATGGTGATGATGTTTAGTGGCCCGTGCACTGTGACTATCTCCCTAGTCGTGTCCTGTGAGAGAGGGAGAGCCTTAATGCCCTGTGGGCTTTATAGTGGTGGTGTCCTGTCTAGTGATTGGTTGTTCTGTGTCGTGTGTGTTCATTGGTTATTCTGTGTGTCAATCACTGCCTGTCTGCATCTCATGATATACATGAGTGGATATTATGACATCTCCCTCTTTTAAAATAAATTTTGGAACGTGGCTGTATATGCATGTACATATGTACATGGGAAGGTGTCTATCGTGCAGATACAGAGCAAACTGAACAAAATTTACAAGATTTAAGTCTATAGATTCAGTCTTTGTGGTGGGCGACAAATTCTCGTCGATCGCCACAGAGGTGGAGGAGAGGACGCCGGCACCTGGACAGGCGGGATGGCTGCCATCTTGGTGGCCTTGTGGACAGGTGGGATCGATGCCAGATCGGTGGAGCGGACCTGCATATGGCTGCGTAATGCCCAGGCTTTCCACACTGTAGACATCGCCTTCCTTTGGCTGGATATTGCCGCTTTGAATGGGCGGAGTCACAATTTGGACACGTCATGACGCTGACATCAGCGCATTCCGTGCACCATTACGCATGCGCAGTGCGGTCGGCTGACGTTCGCACATGCGCATCAGGGTCTTCGGCCTTGTCATCCACCCGGTCGTGGCGCGCATGCGTAGGGACCCGGGAAAGGCGTGCAAAATGCCCACTGTCCTCGATGCTCATGCCTTGCATTTTTGCGATGGCCTGCACCCTTTCTGCCACGTGGGAGACTAGTTTTACAGTTTCTGCCGTCCTGATGCGGGAGTAATGATTCCTGGCATGCTCATGGACAACGTACGTTTCGATGGCGACGGAGAGGGTCAACTGTTTGATTTTGAGGAGCTGCTCACACAGGGAGTCGGACTGGACCCCGAAAATGATCTGATCCCGGATCATGGAATCAGCCGTTGAATCATAATTACATGACTGCGCAAGGATGCGGAGATGGGTCAAGAAGGACTGAGAAGGTTAATCCTTACCCTGAAGCCTCTGTTGGAAGATGTACAGTTCAAAGCTCTCATTCACCTCAATGTCACAGTGGCTGTCGAATTTCAGCAGAACCGTCTTGAACTTCGTCTTGTCTTCGCCATCGGCAAACGTGAGCGAGTTATAGATGTGGATGGCGTGATCCCCCGCAGTCGACAGGAACAGCACGATCTTTCGGGCATCTGATGCTGCCTCGCGGTCGGGGGCCTCGATATACAGGAGGAACTTCTGTTTGAAGACTTTCCAGTTGGCGCCGAGGTTGCCTGAGATCCGGAGTTGCGGAGGAGGTTGGATCTTTTCCATGCTGCTGGATGGCTGCGTGCTGGTCTTTGCAGATTCACTCGAGGTAGGTTCATTAGAGTTAATAGCTCTCTGGTACCCTGATGTGTTTATCTGTGTTGGCCTAACATCGACTGCAACTGGATGCACTAAAACGAGAAACAGGCTTCCGACACAGGAGATGGTCCAACACTGTTTTATTGAACCTGTTGATTGTTGTACATAATCTGCTGTGGGTTGACACTCTATTAACCTAACTGATAACCTCCTACTGGCTTGAAAAGACTCGCTCTCTATCACATGGTGATGATGTTCATTGGCCTATGCACTACGACTATCTCCCTAGCCATGTCCTGTGAGCGAGGGAGAGCCTTAATGCCCTGTGGGCTTTATAGTGGTGGTGTCCTGTCTGGTGATTGGTTGTTCTGTGTTGTGTGTGTTCATTGGTTATCCTGTGTGTCAATCACTTCCTGTCTGCATCTCATGATATACATGAGTGGATATTATGACAACTATGGGGCCAATAATGTAATCCCAACTTCAATACTTTGCACCTGAAGTCATGGCCATATTTGTAGAGTGACAAGCTGACCTTGTCATATTAATATTTGATGGTGCTTCAAATATATGACATAATAGAACAACAAGATCGCAGAAGCAGGTTCCTGATTCCAGCAGCTGTCACAGGGCCGCACTGTGGTCAATAGGGGCCATGGTGCTGGAAATCGTGCAGTGAAGAATGGACATATCTTGGGGAAGGGGTCATTCAGCAAAGCAGGCCATCTGTTTTTCCAGGCCTTTTAGAATTCCCATTGTCGATGGATGCTGAGCAGATCATGGGGTTTAGCAATAGGGGGCAGGATTCTCCGTTTCTGAGACTGTTGACACCGATGCAGAATTAGTGGACTTTCATGACAGCCAAACTGACACTGAACATGGAGCGATTCCACTACTATTGAGGGGCTAGCACCAGTGCCATGTGGAACACAATCGGTTCCAAAGAAAAACGATGCAGGATTCGCCGGGTCCGTGATTGATACACGGGAGGCTGACTGCCAAGCTGCAGCTGCACATACACATTGCACTCCCCACACACATTTACCCAAGTCAACAAGATGGCAGTGGTCGTCCTGGAGCGCTCCCATACAGCTGATGAACCGGCTGAGGCCAGAAGGCACCTAATGGGCGACACCTGTACGATCCGTGTTCACGGTGGGCTGTTAGCGGTGTGTGCAGCTGCATGATTGCCTTGCCGGCTGCGGCAATGGTGTTCCTTGCCCGTCCACCCCGACCCCACAGCCCACCTCCTGGCCATCCCCCGTACCATAACTGTCAGCAAATGATGGCGATGTTGGACACCTTCCGTGCCCCTGCCTCTCTCCCTCTGCAGCCACAACTCCGGTTTCATGATTTTTAAAAGCAGACGTAAACCGCGCAGCCGGGAGGTGGAGCTTTGTGGAGGCCCCGGAGAGGACTGGGTTGGGCCCGCTAATGACATGCAAACGGTGTTTACTGTACATGCGTTCCAGACCACATTGTCGCCGCTATCGGATTGATGGAGAATAGCGATTTGGTGTCAAATCGGCGCCCAATCGCGTTCCACAATTTCAGAGTCAGCCAACGGAGAATCCCGCCCAGTGGGATTCAGTGGGGTTTTCGCCGTTTGCATGATTTCCCAACATAGAGGAGCTTCCCACAATGGGAAAGCCCATTGGCCGGCTCGCAGGACGGAGAATCCTAGGGGGCGCACCGCACCGGAAATCTGGAGAATCCCACCCCATGCTTTAAATACGAATAGTGCTTGGGATCCACATAATTGGGCATTGCGAAGAGTTAGTAGTTTACATTGCAAATTAGGGCATTGGTTCAGAATAATGAAGTAACTTTCGGGCAGCATGGTAGCACAGTGGTTAGCACAGTAACCAGGGACCGGGGTTCGATTCCCGGCTTGGGTCACTGTCTGTGCGAAGTCTGCACATTCTCTCCATCTCTGCGTCGGTTTCCTCCGGGTCCAAAGATGAGCCGGTTAGGCGGATTGGATTAGTGTTCAAAAAAGGTTAAGTGGGGTTACTGGGTTACGGAGATAGGGTGGAGGCATGGGCTTAAGTAGGGTACTCTTTCCAAGGGCCGGTGTAGACTGGAAGGGCTGAATGGCCTCCTTCTGCACTGTAAATTCTATGATTCTATGAACTCTGCAGTTGAGCTAAATATGGCGGTTAGCAGCTATAAGATGATCATATTTAACATTCAACTGGAAAGGGCAGATGTCAGCACAAAACTGAGAGCGCCATATTGGTTTGGAACAGATTCTAGAAGCGAGCAAGCTGAGCTAAGGTGAAGGGGTGTGGTAGTCACCACTGATGTATAGAGGATGTCGATGTAGGTGCTTTATGGTAAGGCCCTGTATTACAGGTACGGGGGTAGTTCCCTGCCTGCTGGCTCTGCCCAGTAGGCGGAGTATAAATATGTGTGCTCCCCATACAACAGCCATTTCGCCAGCTGCTGTAGGAGGCCACACATCTTAGTGTAATAAAGCCTCGATTACATCCTACTCTCGTCTTTGTGTACTTGATCGTGCATCAATTTATCACACTAAGTTTTTAGAAGATGGACCTCCGCAACAAGTCGGATCACCTGCATCTGGATCCGCAAGCAGACAATGCCAAAAAGGACTTTGGCTAGCCTGTTTCGAAGTGTACATCGGATCTGCGCCAGACCCCATCCCAGAAGCACAGAACATCCAGATCCTTTACACGCGGCTGAGCTCCAACGTCTTTCCACTTATCCAGGACGCATCGACCTACGCTGAAGCCATGGCGTGACTGAAGGAAAACTACGCTCAGCGGCCTAACACACTCTAAGCCAGGCACCTCCTCTCCACGCGTTGTCAACTTCCTGGTGAGTCGGTGGAAGATTTCTGGCGTGCCCTGGTTCTCCTAGTAAGAGACTGTGACTGTCAGGCCGTTTCGGCCACGGAACACTCGGATCTGCTCATGGGAGACACATTTGTTACGGGCATAGGGTCTGATTACATCCGCCAGCGCCTCTTAGAAGGGGCCACGCTCGACCTCACAGAAACCAAAAAGCCAGCGCTCTCACTTATGGTCGCTTTACTCAACATCCAGGCCTACACCACCGACTGTGCAGCCCACCCCCCTGTGCATCGTGGATTCCGCAGACGGCCGTCCCATCGTGGACCCCATCAGCGACCGCCCTCAGCCAACCCCACGCCTGTGCCACGCGGCAGCCAACCAACCCCGGGGGAACCAAATGTTACTTCTGGGGGCAGTCCAAACACCCCCGACAGCGCTGCCCGGCCCGGAGCACACTCTGCAAGGCCTGTGGCAAGAAGGGACACTTTGCTGTGGTGTTCCAGGCCCGCTCAGTCGCCGCTATTGTTCCGGCACCTCCCACGTGCGGCCAGTGGGCGCCGTCATCTTCCCCTCCTCGGACCACATGCGGCCCATGGGCGCCGTCATCTTCCCCTCCTCGGACCAGGTACGGCCAGTGGGTGCCGCCATCTTGCCCGACTCTGCGCTGCCTGCTACTCGGCCTGGACTTCCAGTGGAACCTCCAGAGCCTAACACTGAAATTTGGCGAGCCCCTACCACCCCTTACTGTTTGTGACCTCACGACACTAAAGTTCGACCCACCTTCCCTATTTGCAAACCTAACCCCAGACTGCAAACCCGTCGCCACCAGGAGCAGGCGGTATGGTGCCCAGGACAGGACCTTCATCAGGTCCGAAGTCCAGCGACTGCTTCGGGAAGGCATCATCGAGGCCAGCAACAGCCCCTGGAGAGCCCAAGTGGTTGTTGTGAAAACTGGGGAGAAACACAGGATGGTCGTTGACTACAGCCAGACCATCACCAGGTACACACAGCTCGACGCGTACCCCCTCCCATGCATATCTGATATGGTCAGTCAGATTGCACAGTACCGGGTCTTCTCAACTGTGGACCTGAAATCTGCCTACCACCAGCTCCCCATCCACAAGGACGACCGCCCATACACTGCCTTTGAGGCAGATGGCCGCCTTTACCACTTTCTTAGGGTTCCCTTTGGCGTCACCAATGGTGTCTCGGTCTTCCAACG
Source organism: Scyliorhinus canicula (assembly GCF_902713615.1). Classification (NCBI taxonomy): domain Eukaryota; kingdom Metazoa; phylum Chordata; class Chondrichthyes; order Carcharhiniformes; family Scyliorhinidae; genus Scyliorhinus; species Scyliorhinus canicula. The sequence continues at coordinate 136,461,831 of NC_052147.1, forward strand.
GGGGAGATGGACCGAATGGTTGAACGGTACGGACTGCGGGCCACCTTCCTGTACCTGGGCAATGTCACCATCTGCGGCCACGATCAGCAGGACCATAACGCCAACCTTGCCAAATTTCTCCACACCGCCACTCTCCTCAACCTGACCTACAACAAGGAGAAGTGTGTGTTCAGCACGAACCGCTTAGCCATCCTCGGCTATGTGGTCCGGAACGGAGTTCCAAGGCCCTCAAACGATGCCTGGGGTTCTTTTCTTATTATCCCCAGTGGGTCTCAAACTACGCGGACAAGGCCCGCCCATTCATTCGATCCACTGTTTTTCCCCTGACGGCTGAGGCTCACCAGGCCTTCAACCGTATCAAGGCCGACATCGCCAAGGCCGCGATGCAAGCGGTCGACGAGACGTTACCATTCCAAGTCAAGAGCGATGCATCCGACGTCGCTCTGACCATCACCCTCAATCAGGCAGGCAGGCCCGTGGCATTCTCCTCCCGCACCCTACATGCCTCTGAAATTCGGCATTCCTCCGTCGAAAAAGAGGCCCAAGCCATCGTTGAAGCTGTGCAGCATTAGAGGAATGACCTGGCCGCAGGATATTCACTCTCCTCACTGACTAACGGTCGGTTGCCTTCATGTTTGATAACACACAGTGGGGCAAGATCAAAAACGATAAAATCTTGATGTGGAGGATCAAGCTCTCCACCAACAACTACGAGATTTTGTATTGCCCCGGTAAACTCAATGACCCCCCTGATGCCCTCTCCCAAGGTACATGTGCCAGCGGACAGGTGGACCGACTCCAGACTCTGCATGACAACCTCTGTCACCCGGGGTTCACACATTTTTACCATTTCATCAAGGCCCGCAACCTGTCCTACTCCATCGAGGAAGTCAATGCAATCACCAGAGAGTGCCAGGTCTGCGCGGAGTGTAAGCCGCACTTCTACCGGCCAGACCGTGCGTGCCTGGTGAAGGCCCCCCGCCCCTTTGAACTTTGGACTTCAAAGGGCCCCTCCACTCCACCGACCGCAACAAGTACTTCCTCAGTGTGGTCGATGAATATTCCAGATTCCCCTTCGCCATCCTATGCCCCGATATGACGTCTGCCACCGTCATCAAAGCCCTCAACACCAACTTTGCTCTGTTCGGTTTCCCCGCCTACATCCACAGCGACAGGGGATCCTCATTCATGATTGATGAGCTGTGCCAGTTACTGCTCAACAGGGGCATTGCCTTGGTCAGGTTGACCAGCTACAACCCACGGGGAAACGGGCAGGTGGAGCAGGAGAATGGGACGGTCTGTAAGGCCGTCCAACTGGCCCTACGGTCCAGATATCTCCCGGCCTCCCGCTAGCAGGAGGTCCTCCCCGACGCCCTTCACTCCATTCGGTCGCTCCTCTGCACCGCGACTAATGAAACCCCCTATGAACGTCTCTTTGCCTTCCCGAGGAAGTCCACCTCCGGGGTTTCGCTCCCGCATGGCTGGCAGCTCCAGGACCCATTCTCCTCTGTAGACACGTTCAACTCCACAAGCTGGACCCATTGGTTGAGAGGGTACAGCTACTTCACACCAACCCGCAGTACGCCTACGTAGCGTACCCCGACGGCCGCCAAGACACAGTCTCCCTCAGGGACCTGGCACTAGTTGGTTCCACACACACACCCACCCCCCGAGACGGCGCCACCCTCCCCTCCCCAGGGGCACCCCACCGCAGCCCCCACTCCAGGACAATCTGTCCTCCCCCTGCTCACACCTGGGGATGAAGAGGATTTCGACATGCTCCCGGAGTCACCGAAAACCAAACCAACGACGGAGTTGCCGTCAGCACTGCGGCGCTCTCAATGACAGATGACGACTCCGGACCGCCTGAATTTGTAATATTATCTGTACTTTTAAAACACGTTTTTCTGTACATAGTTCTCCACCACCCCCGCCGGACTCAATTTTTTAATAGGGGGTGAATGTGGTCCTCACCACTGATGTATATATTGTATATAGAGGATGTTGATGTAGGTGCTTTATGGTAAGACCCTGTACTACAGGTACGGGGGTAGTTCCCTGCCTTCTGGCTCCGCCCAGTAAGCAGAGTATAAATATGTGTGCTGCCCATACAGCAGCCATTTCACCAGCTGCTGTAGGAGGCCACACATCTTAGTGTAATAAAGCCTCGATTACATCCTACTCTCGTCTTTATGTAATTGATTGTGCATCAAGGGGGAGATTGGCACACAGGATCGTAGAACTAGAGTTGTGTGTTTTATAATAGTTCTCAAATCTATCTCTACAGAGAAGGATCAGTAAATTGTTCCAATGATGAGAGGCTGAGTAATTTGAGCTGATATTTCCAGGAGTTTAGAGGAATGAGAGGTGATGCAAATTATGCAAAAAATTTCACAGACACATAAAAACTCAAATATATTACAAACTGTTTGTCATTTTTTAGTTTTTGCCAACTAACTATACTAACCCCAGAACCCCGGGCCATCCCCCTCCACTCCACACCCCCAACTCCACCCCACCCTCACTCCTCTCCCCACCCTCACTCCTCTCCCCACCCTCCCCAATTGCTGGCCACAAGCAGATCTCTGAAGAAAGCGTTGAACAGCTTCGATCTGGAATAAAACCCTTCCTCCAACCCCATAATGGCATATTTTAATGTTTTGCCAAGTCCCCCAAGCATGCCCTAGGTGGCACCGCCAGCCTGCATCCAAGCAAGACTCATCGCCGGGCAATCAGAGAGGTGAAGGCCAAGACGTTGGCCTCTTTCCCTCAAGAAGCTTCAGCAAATCCGACACCCCAAAAATCGGCATCAGTTGACAAGGTTCCAACCTACTCCTCCCACCACAATCTCTGACATGGTCTCAAAGAACAAGCTCCGCAACACGACCAAATTAGGCAGGACCAGAATATATGTGAGGGGTTCGCTGGCCCACTTAAACAGTGCTCACACCTATTTTCCACACGGGGGAAGAATCAACTCATGCACGCTCCAGTCAGGTCTGCCCTATGGACCACTTTGAATTCTATCAAGCTCAGCCTGATGCAAGAGGAAGTAGAATTGACTCCATACAAAATTTCACTCCAAACCCTTCCCTCCAGCCCTAAGCCCAATTCTTCTTCCCACTTCCCCTTTATCCCTCCTAACGGAGCCTTCCCCATCTCCAGCAACCACCCATATATGTCAGAGATCTTCCCTTCTCCCAACTCATCACAAGATAACATCCTGTCTATCAGTTTAGGTCTCGATAACTGGGGGAACGAATAGAGTTCTTTGCAAACAAAGTTTTGTACCTGCAGATATCTAACCTCGCTCCCCTTCGGGAGTTGATATTTTTCTGTAATCTCCTCCACTCCCACAAACCCACCCTCCACAAACACATCCATATACCTCTTGACAACCCCCCCCCCCCTCTCTTTTCAAATCCTGTACATTGCATTCATCCCTGATGGTGAAAACCCATGGTTTCCGCAAATTGGCGAAAATAATGACATGCCCCGCAATCTAAAATGTTGCCCGAATTGATTCCAGATTTTTAGAGATGCCACCACTACTGGGCTTGTTGTGAATCTGGCCAGAGAGAACAGGAGAGGGGTAGTAACCAGCACCCGTAAACATAACCCTACACAGGAGGCCTCTTCCATCTGTCCCCACCCAGACTCCGGCTCCCCCCCCCCCCCCCCCCCCCCCCCACCGTCACACCTTCTCAATGTTCGCCTCCCGGTGGTAGAACATTAAATTTGGTAATGCCAGCCCTCCCAAACATCATCCCCTCTGCCGAGAGGCTCTCTAAATCCTGGGTGTCTTACCCGCCATACAAAGGCCAAGGGGCAGCACGGTAGCATGGTGGTTAGCATAAATGCTTCACAGCTCCAGGGTCCCAGGTTCGATTCCCGGCTGGGTCACTGTCTGTGTGGAGTCTGCACGTCCTCCCCCTGTGTGCGTGGGTTTTCTCCGGGTGCTCCGGTTTCCTCCCACAGTCCAAAGATGTGCGGGTTAGGTGGATTGGCCATGCTAAATTGCCCGTAGTGTCCTAAAAAGTAAGGTTAAGGGGGGGGGGGTTGTTGGGTTACGGGTATAGGGTGGATACGTGGGTTTGAGTAGGGTCATCATTGCTCGGCACAATATCGAGGGCCGAAGGGCTTGTTCTGTGCTGTACTGTTCTATGTTCTATGTTCTATGTTCTATATGACTTGTCCACCCTGATGTAAACAGCTTTGGGGAGGAAGATTGGAAGAGACTGGAACACAGATAGGGATCTCGGCAATATCTTCATTTTAATTATCTGTGTTCTTCCTGCCAAGGAAAGCGGGAGGGTATCCCACCTCTTCTAGTTCCCTTACACCCCTCCCACCAGACTGGCCAAATTCAATTTGTGCAGTAGGGCCCAATCATGAGCCACCTGAATTCCGAGATATCTAAATTTTGTCTTGGCGAGCTTGAGCAGCAGCGCTCCCAAATCTGCTCCCCTACCCAGCGAGTTTACCGGGTATAGTTTGCTCTTGCTCACATTCAGTTTGTACCCTGAGAAGGATACTAACTTCCCCAACAGCTCCATTATCTTTCCCATACATGGTAGAGGGTCAGAAGCGTACAGCAATGAGTTGTCCACATAAAGGGACACACCTTATGCTTCTTCAGCACGGTAGCACAGTGGTTAGCACTGTTGCTTCACAGTGCCAGGGACCCATGTTCGATTCCCGGCTTGGGTCACTATCTGTGTGGAGTCTGCACATTCTCCCCATGTCTGCGTGGGTTTCCTCCGGATGCTCCGGTTTCTTCCCACAAGTCCTGAAAGACGTGCTTGTTAGGTGAATTGGACATTCTGAAGTCTCCCTTTGCGTACCCAAACAGGTGCCAGAATGTGGCTTCTAGGGGATTTACACAGCAGCCCCACACGTGCCAAGTGGATTCCCATAGGTGGGCGAGCCATGGAGCATGTAGGAGTCATTGCCTCGCATCCCAATCACACCTTGATTCCCGGACACTATGCTTGAACATTGCGCGAGGCAGCACCACTACACAACATCCAAACACCCAGGGGATGGGACATGGCTCCGGGGACAGGTCCATGGCTGGAAGGTGGGTGAGTACCACAGGCAGGGAGGGCGGAGCACCTGGAGAGCTGGGCAAAGAGTCCCGGGGGGGGGGGGGGGGGGGGTCAGTCTGCATTGCGGAAGAAAGTGACAGCAGCATCATAATGGTTGTGTAAAAAGAGTTTAATGTGCTGTACAATACCCCACTCCCAGTGGTACCACCCCCCCCCCACCCCACAACCCCAACGCCCCCTCCCCAGCCCCTACCGAGCCCCCCCTCCCCGCCGGTGCCCTCAGTGATCCTCGACGTGCATGGCTCTCTTAGTTCTACCATTACGTCTAGGTGTTTCCCCAGGATGCGCATCTGAGGTGGAAGTTACCAGCTGCCTACCTCGTCCCATGGCCTTTGATGCCCCTGGCACGTCCTCTGGGGGCTCTGGGGTCGGAGGGTCCCGGCTACTTGTCAGCGGCACATGCACAGCCGTGTCGCCGTGTGCTGACCTAGAGACATGGCCTCAGCAGAGGGGTTGAACTTGGGGGAGCTGGTTGCCACCATCGCCACTCCATGGGACAGGTCCGCTTGGCACCCAACACCCCATTCTCCCGAGGATTCACCTTAGGACAGAGGGGTAGCTGGTTTGAGCTGCAGCTGCCCCTGCATCATCTTGCTGTGCCAGCACTGGTGGCTCCCCAATGTCTTCACCATCGTATCAACGCCCTCAGCGATGCTCCGCAATGACTGGGACATGTTCTGCAGTGCCTCGGCAATGCCCACCCATGAATGGGACAAGCTCCGCAGTGCCTCAGCCATCCCACCTGAGAGCGGAACATGCCCTGCAGAACTCATCAAGGTCAGCCTGGTACTGGGTGACATTCCCCAGCGAATCGGACATTTTGTCGAGACCCTCAGCCATGGCCGTCACCAACTGCGCGACACCTTGGACACCTTCACTAATGGTGCCGATGTCATGCACCAGGCTTTCCACTGTAGTCGCCACCCTAGCAGTGTTGGCATCAGTGCCACTCATTGCCGGCGCCGTCTCCTGTGCCTGTAGCCTCTGGGACTCCAGCTATGGATCTGCTGGAGTGATGCTGACATCTCCCTCTGAATGTCCCAGCCACTCGCTATGGTCTCCATCAGCTTCGGGTAACCCACTTTCAGAGGCTCAGCATCAGGCTGGGACCCAGCTGGGTCCTGGGAGCCATCAGCCCTCTGACTGCTGTCGCTCTTGGGGGTTCCTGCCTCCACCTGATGTGCATCATCAGCAGTGTGGTGCTCACCAAATTGTGCCCCAGGAGCCTGAACATGGCCCACTGAGATGAGTACATCTGCACTGGTGGAGGATGGGGATGACAGCTGTCCCACTACTATAACTGTTGCATCTTCGGAGCTCTCCTCCGAGGTGTTCTTCCAGAGTCAAGAGAGGGGCCACCTGGGAGGTGCCGTCGGCTGGAGGACCTGCAGGAGAATTGATGTGTGGTGGTGGGAGGGATGGGTCAGTCAGTGAAGCAATCACTACTCATGTTTGACAGGTCCTCCAGGTGGAGCCCGGTGATTCTGTGCCATCCGCCAGCCTCCGGGTGGGTGACTGCCCTGTCCTCAGCTACATCAGTCACCTCCAGGGCCTGTTCCTCGAAGGAGGTGAGGATTCTGAAGTCCGGCACCCTTCTGCTAGTCTCGGCCCTCTCCCACCGATTGTGGGAGAGCTTTTCCCGAGGAGACACAGAGAGGGCATTGTTAGCCACATGCACAGTTCACTGCGGTGGGAGAGGTGATTGTGAAGGTGGGATTGGGAGATGGGGTTGAGGGAGGGAGGAAGGGATGGAGGTCATCAGGAGTGTTGGGGGGTCGATGCTCCCTTGTGTGGGGGAGCGTTGGTGTATACTCACTCATGATGCCCAGTGTAGGTCATTGACCTTTTTCGGGCACTGCTGGCCAGTCGTCCTGGTCACACTCCCCGAACTGACAGCTGCCGCCACCTCGTCCTAGGCAGCACTGGCTGCTCTGTGGCTCTTGTGACCCTCGGGGGAACAGGACATCCCTTCTGGCCTCCACTGCGTCAAGGGCTTCCCTGGCCAGCATCCCAAAATCTTGGGGCCGGTCCCCTCGGCGCCATTGTTGCGAGCTGGCTGGGGTTGGCTGAGCTTAAGTGCAACTTAAATGATGCTCGACCTTGTTAGCGGTGGGGGGGCTGGCCAGCGCAATCACAGCGGATCAGCTACCGACTGAATGGACCAAATAACCTTGAATTGTGTTGCTGACCTCGCTGGGTCGAGCGCCGGGAAACTCGTCACAATTCCCACTCGCTACCACACTGAGAAATTTTCCCAGAGAATCGTGCTCTCAGAGTTCCATGATAGCAAAACTGGTGCTCCACCTGGACTGGTTCAGGGGCTAGCACCGGTGCCACATGAAACACATTCGATTCCAATGAGAAAGGGCGCCAGATTCGCCAGATTCGCGATTGGCATTCAGGAGCTGAAAAGCTGCAGCCACATATCCACATTACAGTCCCCACATGCAACATCCCAGCCAACAAGATGACACTGGTTGTGCTGGAGTGTGCCCATACAGCTGATGGGCCGGTTGGGGCCAGAGGGCAGCTAGGCATGGGCCTGGGGGGCACCCAAATGACCAGTGGCCCTCGGTTCACAGTGGGCCGTCATCGCCGTGCACAGCTGCATGGCTGCCTTGCAGGCTGCGGTAATAGTGTTCTGTGCCCATCCACCACAACCCCACAGCCCACCCCCTGGCCACACCCCGCTACTCTCCCCGGCCCTGACAGAAGCAGCCAGTGGAACAACTGTCAGCAAACTATACCGATATTGTACACTTTCTGTACCCCCTCTCTCTCCCTCAGCAGCAAGGGCACCTGTTTCACGAATTTTAAAAACACAAGTGAATTTTGCCATCGGGAATTTGCTCTGGTGGAGGCGGAGAATGGCGGAGGCCCCGTTGGGTACCGAGTCAGGCCCACTAATGAGATGCCAATGGTGTTTACGTGCGGAGTGGAATGCATTGGCGCCGCTGTCGAGGCACCACAGAATAGTGATTTGCCGTGAAACCGGCAGCCGCCACGATTTCGGTGTCAAAACTGATTCCCCGCCAAATCACGTTTCCCAATTCCAGCATCACCCGACGGAGAATGCCACCCCATATCTACATAACCGCTCTCAATTTACCCCCAATCCATTCTTTCTCATGAAGTCATTCTCCTCCTCCGGTGTACATGAAATAATGTTCTCTGTCTTTAAACGTCACCCATCGTTTTGCTGGTTACTGCATTCCAAAGAGAACTTTGCTCCTTAAAAGCATTATCTTGGGCTTGATAAACTCAGCTCGACATTCAGCCAGATCAGCCCCAATGTCCTGGTAAATTTGTATGGCATGTCCCTCCCAGCTACTCTCCCATGTGGTTTTCGCCCACTTCAGAATTCGGCCCTTGTCCAAATGCTGACAGAAACAGACGAATACCGCCCATGGCACATCCACGGCTCTTGGCTTCTGGCACACTGACCGGTGGGCTTGGTATACCTCGGGGAGTTTCATGAAGACCCCCTCCCTGACCAACTTCCCGAACACCTTCGCCATGTATTCTGTGGTGCTCATACCTTCGATTCCCTCTGGTAACCCGACTATCCTCAGGTTCTGACACCTGGGTCGATTTTCCTTCAAACCTTTGTTGCCCTCCACCAGCATTGCTATTTCTGCCTCAAAAGAGACAATCCGGTCACTGTGATCTGAGACCGCTCTCCACCTCCCGAAAAACAACCCTCCAGAACCACCCTTCATCTTCTGGCATCAAGCCAATTTTGTATCCAATTGGCTACCTCACACTGGATCCTGTGAGATTCAACCTTATGCAACAACCTACCAGGCGGCACCTTGTCAAAGGCCTTGCTAAAGTCCATGGAAACAACGTCGACTGCACTGCCCTCATCTACCTTCTTGGTTACCCCTTCAAAACCTCAATCAAATTTGTGAGATATGATTTTCCACTCACAAAGCCATGCTGACAGTCCCTAATCAGTCCTTGCCTCTCCAAATGCCTGTAGATCCTGTCTCTCAGAATACCTTCCAACAACTTACCCACCACAGACGTTAGGCTCACCGGTCTGTAGTTCCCAGGCATTTCCCTGCGGCCCTTCTTAAACACAAACACAACATTTGCTACCCTCCACTCTTCAGGCACCTCACCTGTGGCTGTCGACGATTCAAATATCTCAGCTAGGAGCCCGCAGGGAAGGAGGAAAAAGGAAAAAATGTGAACATACTATATAACTGTTGGGAAGTATGTTTCCCGAATTGTTTATATGTTGTAACTTTTCTTATACGTTTGTAATAAAATACATTTTTTAAAAAGGGGACAAGGAAGTGGGAATTCCAGCAGAGCACTTTCACATCTCATTTGTTGCCTCCAGCTCAGTCAGTGCTCAGCATGTTGCCTCTCCTGATGGTAAATTCTACCTCAGGTAGATGGAGGTAGAGCAGTCTTTGATGGGGCGCCCGTGGGCTACAAAAACCAAAGGTCAAGAGGAAGCCATTGGGATTGCACCTTGAAAAAGGAGTAGGAAAGGAAAGAGAAAAGCTTTGTAGTTGCATAAGGGCATTCACATGGATTCATGAAAAATGTTACATTTAAAGTTTTCATTCCTTAATAGAATCACGTAAAATTGATTACCATACACCACTTTTCTGTATTGTCCATTCTTGATTTATTGGCAGCAATTTGCTTTTTAGTTGCTTGTGGGTGAATTGATGGGAATCAATTTGGGAGTGTGCAATGGGTGGGTGATTGGTTGGTTTTGGACTGCTATGTGTCAGTGAGATTGTCAAGCGGTGGTAGAAGGTGGGAGAGTTGGATGACAGTGGTGGGGTTGGGCAGGTGAAAGTAGCAATTGGATGTAATTGTTACACTGGTCCACCATTGGTATTATTAACTGAACCTAACAGCTATCAGGGAATCCCTGGCATCAAGGGCACTAATTATGGGCTGGTGCTGTGACACCATCTTGCTCCTCTGCTCCTCTGTGAATTTGGCTGCACTCAGTACAGTTCCAAATCTCACTTTGGCATAACGTCATGCAGAGTGTAGCACTCCACATGCATTCTGGATATCCCAGCTGGTGAATGCAGATCTGTCCAGGCACCTGAAGCATATCTTGAGCTAACAGTTTATCAGTTTATTCTTCAACGAAACACCTGGTTGTCTATATGGCTTTTGCTGTAACACTCTGTATTTTATTGGGTTGATTTCTCATAGCTATCACCAGTCAAGTTTGAAGAGAATATCCTTTGTCTCCCAGCAGCCACTCTTTAAATCTGCTTGCAGTTCCTGAGAGATCTGGGAGCTTGGCCTCCCACAGGGTGAATGTATCAAGGCTGTTCCCAGAGAATCTAATGCTTATCTGGATGAACCTTTTCATTGAGTTTCACAGCAGCTACAAAATGGATGTAATGGAAACTCTTGCATTTCACCAATACTGCAGGTTGATTTGGGGTGTGTGCAGTTAATGATGCCTTGCACTTGTGGGAAGCCAGTCAATGCCTGTAGATTTTGACTGGCACCATGGCAGGTAAAGCTAACATAATTGCCAGGCCTGGCGGATAATCCTTTAGCTACTTGCCTTATGCATTTGTCCCCTTCCGCATGTTTCACGGCAATGCACAACTCACTGGCGGCGGGGTTCTCTACAGCTGCCGCTTGTCGATGGGATTTCCCATTGAAGACAGCCCACGCTGCCAGGAAACCCACGGGCAGAGGTACACTGCCAGCAGGAACAGAGAATCCCAACTGCCGGAGGATTCTAGCCCTGGTCTGCCGGCTAGAAGATCCTGGATATTTCTCCAGTAAAACTCTCGAAGGAACTGGAAACAAAAAAAGTTGAGGATAGTGGTCACTTTGACAGCCACTGGTAATTAGGAGTGCCCAGTTCCAGCAGACAGCAGATCTTGCCACCACTGGACAAGACAACCTCAATCTTTAGAAGTACCACTGTTCTGACACGGCAAGGAAACTCAGCGGGCTGTATTCACCGCTCCTGTGGCTAAGTGGCGGCGAATCGCTGGGTCCCGGGCCGCGCATACGCAGGGCTGGCAAGCTGGAGCCGTGCACCCACACCAGTCACACCAGAAAACATGACCGGCCGTGTTGGACCACGTACCCACCCACCGCGGCCAGTCCCCACCATTCCCCCCAGCCCTAGCAGAAGCCACCCCGGCTGAGTGTGGCGGCACTGGACACTGTCTGCAGCCGGTACACCAGGCTCACGACCGCTGGGACCACACGTGGCCCGTGCCATCGGGAACTCGGCCCATTGGAAGAGGAGCATCACAGGTGGGCTGGCTGATGATGCGCCAATGGCATTGCGGCTGCGCGTCCCGATGATGCCACGTTAGAGGGGGGTGGAGCATTGCAAACCGGCATCAAACCGTCACCTATCCAATTCCGGGGTTGGAACGCATTCTCCGCCCAATCGCCGTTCCCGATTTTCGCGACGGGCTACGGAGAATTCCACCCAAAGAGGCTGTTTCCCTCGACTACTCTCGTTTCTGTTCCTTCCCTCTGCTGCTGCTTTCTTCTCTGCTGTGACCCTTTTTAATCCTGTCCTCTCTGTTATGCCCCTTTCTGCACCTTACCCCTCTCTTCATCTTCCTTCTCTGTCGCCCCCTCTTTTTTGCTCTGCTCCCTGCTAATGCTGTCTGTGCTGCTCCACTCCCTGCCTCCCCCACTTTGCTGCCCCACTGTCTGATGCCACTTTCTCAGCCACCGATCTTATTAGTCTGCGGGCAAACAAAGTCCTCGCAAAATGTTTTGGTCAGGATTGTCCCGAACCACGCAAAATGCCGTGGACATCAGTGGCACCGGAAGATCCTGCTGACAGCCAATGGCACGCCGCCTCTACTGCTGTAAAATCCTGCCCTTTTTTTGGATTTTATATTTTTTGGATTTAGGATGTGAGCATCACTGGCAATGCCCAAATTTATTGCCCATCCCTCACTGCCCTTTATTTGATCTGTTAGTGGCTATCATAATTACGTCCTCTCATTCTGAACTCGCCCAGAAGTGGGAAGTCTATTTGCATTTTTATGTAAATTGAACATTATTGTCATTGCCTACTATTGTATTCTATTCCTCTGGTTTAGCTCACCGAGCTAAATCGCTGGCTTTTAAAGCAGACCAAGCAGGCCAGCAGCACGGTTCGATTCCTGTACCAGCCTCCCCGGACAGGCGCTGGAATGTGGCGACTAGGGGCTTTTCACAGTAACTTCATTGAAGCCTATTCGTGACAATAAGCGATTTTCATTTCATTTCTAGAAATTAACCCATTACTTTATTTGCATGTTTTATGACCTTATTAACAGATATTGCTATTTCTAATGATTCATATTCCAGATTCGTTTGCTCTTCTACACCATTTACTACCTTACTTTCCCATGAAACAGTAGGATTTCCCAGGGATATTTTAATTTCCTCAGTCTGTCAGAAAGGTGTGATAAGCAGAGCTAAAATGTAGGTGGTGGGCTTGCCATGCCATTCCCACTTTGCTTCCATTTTTCAGCCCATTTCTGCTGCCCACTTTATCCAGTCAGGGGTCTCATTAGTTTACAATGTGCTATCAGTAATGTGTCAAACGCCCACCATCAGGTGACCGGTGCTGAATGGGGAAGGGGGTTTAGCCTGACCTACCTGGCCATCCTATCATTGGTTCTGTCCTTGCTAGCATCCTACACAGGGGGGAAGAGTTTCTTTTGGAAATTCACTGATGGCAGTAATGGCAGGGGAAAAAATTATGAAAAACGGGTTGGACATAGTTTGAAATCTCCTAAAAGCACTTTTCACGTGTTTAATTCTGTCTGCCTGCATGCTCAGTGGCTAGAAACACGGCCATGCACTTCCAGTGTGTTGACTGTTGATATGCATTGTGGTTTTTGTTGATTTTCTTCATTGTATTTGTTCCTTTCCTCTTTTGTTTGTCCAAGTGCTCTGCAATTTATCTTTCTACTTGTGTTTCTCTTTCTGTCTCTCCTGTTTATCTGTACTGTTTAGTTTTTGACATTTTCTTTTTGTGCTCTGGCGTTCCCTCCCAGATTGTCTCTGACATCTGACATCCCCCCCCCCATGCTTCATCCCCAGTATCTACAATGCTGGATGGATTTGAGTAGATCCATGAAGTAGTTTATTTGGTACAAGCAGCAGAATGAGCATCATAGTCTTTGGCTCACTCTGCTCTGTGGCAGTGGTTACAGCCGTCAGTTACAGTGAGCACGGCTTCTGGGTATTTCAGCAGCACTGTCCCGACCACACCACAACAAAAAAACAATCAGCAGGGGCAAAACTGCATAGAACTACCAGGGACTTGCTGGCAATTGTTCACTTTGGAGAAAATTGGACTCTCCTGCAATTGGCAATATTTAATAACAAGCTGGGAGCAGGGGTCATCTTTACAGAGTGGAAATGTAGCAAATACCTCTGGTCTTTGAAGCATTCTAATGTTCCTCACTTGAGCAAGTGTCACTGGGGGCATTGCGGTGTGGGTTGAAAGATAAAAAGTGGGAAATGTGGTTATAGAGAATGAGTGTTGTATCTCTGATAGCTGAATCTGCTGTCATTGTCACTCAGTCTGTATGCCAGCAGTCCAGAACATAATCAGCAACTCGGTTACATCTCCTGTTTGTGCATTCCCTTCCAGAAATACCATCCCACACCACAAAACTAAGTTCCTTAAAATCAGCAAGTGCTTATTTTTAATCTCTGCATGTGCAAACTTGAATAGAATCCGTTTTTAAACTAGATTGTAAACAGTGACTCAAGTTGTTGTGAAAGCTGTTGTGAAAGAAGGGTATTATTTGAGCTCACTGACAGTTGCTTGCTGTCAGGCTCCAAGTATCTCACTTCTAACCTACATAATTACCTACAGCAGTCGTTTCAAATCATTGTGCACTATAAATGTCATTCTTTATAGAACAATACCTCTGGCCAACCCTGGTTTATTTTATTTTTGTCATTGAGAAATCAGTTGTGTTGACTTGTGTCACAATGAGAAGGGCGGCAAGTGCAAGTCCTGCCTCCTATTTTCATGCATCTGCTTCTCACCATTCATTTTACGTTGATTTCCATGGAGCAGCACAGTTCTTCGCCGCCACTTCTCGTAACTTACAGTCAACTCAGAGTCATGAATCGCAAGTCTCACTATTAAAGAGGAAGTCTCACTGTCTGCCCTCCTAAAACACAAACCATTGCAAGTTAACTAGTTCTTTTCCCCAACTCTGTTCACATTTAAGATGTTTTCTTTGCTGAACAATCCAAGGGCTGATGGTCCTTCAGGGGTAACTGGTCTTCCATGTCGGAGTGGTGTGGAGTTATTATATCCAAGTTATTCTTATTACTTCAGCTGTGTACATTAATCCCAAGAGCGCAGAAAGGTCTAGGGAAATTCCCATCTCTCTGGGTGCCTGGTTTTGTTTTCAGTTCGTGCAGTGAGATGCTGAAACAAACAGTAATGCATTTAACCCAGTGCATGATCAATGAAGAGTTTGGTAGCCAAACAATTGTTAGATATGTGTGTTTGTTCAATTGGAGGGTGATAGTATTTGTTAGAACTTGATTTTCTTCCAGTTCTCAAGGTAAAAGAAAATATGTTCCAGTATACTTCAAGTCCATGGTGTTTCCTTGATCATGTCCTTCTCTTCCAGGCAGTTCCAGCTTCTTTCTGGGGCATGGTTTACTAGCATTGGTGCTGACACCTAGCTGGGTTCTGGCTCAACATCTCCCGAGCCAATCACATCTCCAGCCCAGCAATAAGTCAGCTCGAGCAGACACGAGCAGAACCCTACCTCAGAAAGGAGGTGTTACCATGTCCCAACGAGATGTGCTACCATACCTCAGAATAAGTCGACACTGACAATAAGTGCTACCATACTGCCTCAATAGGTCAGCATGGACACTAGGGGAACAATACCCCAGGGAGAGTCAGCGCCAACACAAGTTTTACCATGCCCCAGCAGTAAACTCTAACACTAATGAGTTTACCCAGTCCTTGCTGTCATATATTAGTGTATTTCTATTTGGAGCCAGTGAACGGTGAATAGAAGCTGGAACACAAGCTAATTTGCTTCTCGCTGGCAATGACGGTTGGAGATTTGTAGCTATGTGCTTGAATCTGGATAACTCAGTAGACAGAAAAGGACTGGACTGTTTTCTTCCTGGTAGGAACAGCTTAACTATTCATTTGATAAAGTCACTGGAACTTGTTGGAGTTTTTATTTAAAATGGTTGCCTGCTTGAATGGGGGAAGGTGGCAATTCTTACCATCAGCCAGTCCGGAAAAGGAACTGAGCATGTGAGCTGGATGAAGGGCTGCAGGTAGCACAGTGCAGTTCCATGCTGAATGTGGCTTCTGGCTTGGAACTGAAGTAACCTCAGTAACCATATTCATCAGAACAGTGAATCGTCTCACAGAATCCCCAAGGGACAATATTTTTGGAGAGAATAGGAGGTAATGGTAATCCGCTTGAGAAAGAGAAAGGTTGAAAATAAGTTAATGGAAATGGAAACAGAAAACCATTGGTTGCACTTTTAGGGAGATAATTGATTTTTAAAATAATTAATTGGAAATGGTGACACATTGATTAGCATTGCTGCCTCACAGCATCATGGACCCAGGTTCAACTCCAGCCTTGGATGACTGTGTGGAGTTTTCACTTTCTCCCTGTGTCTGTGTGGGTTTCCTCCGGTGCTCCGATTTCCTCCCACAATACAAAGGTGTGCAGGTTAGGTGGATTGGCCATACTAAATTGCCCCTTCATGTCCAAAAGGATAGGTGGAGTTATGGGGTCAGGGCAGGGAGTGGGCCTAGGTAGGGTGCTCTTTCAGAGGGTTGGTGTAGACTTAATGGGCCAAATGGCCTCCTTCTGCACTGTAGGGATTCTATGATTCTATGAAATGAGTAACTTATTAGATGCACAGCTGAGATAGCATCAAAGTCTACAATATTTAATTCAGGCAATTCAATGCTGATTAAAGTTCAAAGCTACCACAAAGTAAATTAAATGGAGTATTACAACAAAGCTAATCAGACACAAGGAATATCTGTTTACTGTTAACTGAGAACAGATTTGTTTTTAAAACAAATGCAAATACTTCATTCCTGCCTTTGCCTTCTCCCATTCTCTCTTCCATCTTTTTCCTATTGTAGAGAAAGTAAAATAATAAACCTATTTTGTGTTTTCCAAGTTTAATATAACTTGTCCTATCTTAACCTTTCCTCTGACCCCTTAGAAATTAGTTTTACAAGTTTTCCCTATCACCAGACTCCCATCCTTTAAATTTAAGAAGGGGGAGTGTAATACTGGCCTTTAATTGGTTTCTGATACAGCATGAAGACCAGTTGGTGATTGACACAGTCAAGTTGTCGATGCAATCAGGTCAAGCTTTACTCACCCGTATGTGTCAAAACAGTAAGAGTCCTGCAGCATGGGGAGAGTTAGCAGTCATGAGCCTCTGGAGCCAAGCAACATACAGAGAAGGAAATTAGTCAACAGAGCTTGAAAGACTTGATTAAATTCTCTCACACTGAAGTACTGAGCAATTCTATTTCTTGGATTATGTCTCTGGCATTCATCAGTTAAATCAATGTATGCAGGAATAAAAAACAAAAAGCAATCAGGTTCCTTATACTCATCTTGAGTGGCTAGACTTTTGAAAAAGGGACTCCAACTTGAAATGTAATTGAGGTTTTTTTTAAATTTAGAGTACCCAATTCATTTTTCCCAATTAAGGGGAAATTTAGCATCGCCAATCCACCTACCCTGCACATCTTTGGGTTGTGGGAGCGAAACCCACGCAAACACGGGGAGAATGTGCAAACTCCTCACGGACAATGACCCAGAGCTGGGATCGAACCTGGGACCTCGGAATTACTAAGGGCTAACCCATGGCGCCACCGTGCTGCCCGAAATGTAACTGAGTTGGCTAGGAACAGAAGTAGGCTATTTAGCATCATCTGCCTGTTCTGCCTCTCAATTCGATCATGACCGATGTGCATTTTAACTCTATTAACTTTCTTTGTGCTCCATAGCCCTTGATATCATTGCCGAACAAGAAAGTTCGGAACATCAAAAGCCAGAGAGCCACTGAGCCCTCTAGTGAAGTGATCCTGACGTTAAATTTTTTATTTGATACCTATGTTATTTCTTGATAATGGACAGATTATTTTGCAGCAAGCCTGTTGTATCGTCCTCACAGTTTTTAATGCTTTTTGGAAGTACAGTGTAGTGCAACAAGCAACGAATGTCAGCCGTAGCACCCAGCACTCGGTCTGTTTTAATTGTCAGCAAAAATCAGCTGATGCTTTGATTCTGCAGAATATTGTCCGCCCTCCCCAACTGCTGACCCAAATTCCATTCGCCAGGAGGTGTGAGCAATCCAACTGCAAATAAAACAAGAATGAAACCAAATGAAAACTGCCTCAACCAACTCCAGTTTCATATCATAGAAAATACTGAACACACAATTCTGGCTACGAGGCAATAACCTTTTCTCAGAATTCAGATGATGGGTTATCATATCATCTGAAATTTCTGTTTATAGTATTTGGATGCCCAAGAAGGGAAAACCCAAAATTAAAATTTCACAAAGATAGCACGATTAAGACCTGATTTCAATCAACACAGAAAGAGTTGGTGAGTATGAATTTATTCAAAGTTTACCATAGTGATTCAGAGACCTTTTGACTTATCTGATCAGCCTTCGTGTTCAATATGCCTTTCACATCTTTCTCATGTACAGAGGAAGGAATTAGCCGCTCAAAATCACCCAACGTTCAAATTAAATTGGGGAAACAGTATAGGGAATGATGGCTCATACAATATATTCCCTAAATTGTGGATATTGTGCAGGGATTGCGAATGAACATCATAGGACTGATCTGTGTTGAAGTGGTAGACTGATGGCCCTTGGTCCATGTTTATTCCAGGATGCTGCTCAGCATCCCCAGACACCTCACCAGTGAAGACAATCTGAATTTAAGCCACTGCATTGCTGGCATCAGTATATGGTCCGGGTGTTCTCCACATGCAGTCGATCAAACAATGGCTGGGTTGCAAATAGAACCATTTAGTGATGGGCGCACCACACAAGCATTTTGGTCCCTTATTTCTATAGGCAAGAAGCCTAACATCTGTTTTAAGCACCAATCCTGGGCACATATTTTGAGGCCTATGCCAATACCTAAGTAGATGTCCTCCCAGTTCAGAATAGCAAAAGTCAGAAACTGCTGGTGGGATTGGTCGCTCGGCCTCTTAATATAGAGAAGATGAGTTTATGGAGTGCCTTTGTGATGGCTTCCTGGAACAATACATGTGGAACCAACTGATAATAGCACTATTTCAAATTAAGTATTGTGCAATGAGGCAGGGTGCATTAGTAATCTCATAGTCAAAAGTCCACTGGGAAAAAGTGATCAGAACACTATTGAATTCCGGACTAAGTTTGAGAGTAGCAGTCCCGGACAAGAATATTAAACATGAACAAAGCCAAGTTTGGGTATGAGGGGAAAACTTACTGAAGCTGGTTGGATAAGTAGACTAAAATGTATGGTAGCAAGTAAACAGTGCAAAACAATTTTTAAATTTCAAAATATTCAACAAAAATGTATTCTGCTAAAAACAAAATCGCAGCAAGAAAGATCCATCTGTAGCTTACTAATAAAGTTATGAATAGTATTACATTAAAATAATAAGCTTATAATGTTGCAACTAATAGTAAGTCTGAGGATTAGGACTGTGTTAGAAACTGGTGAAGGGCCATTAAAAAGTTGATTAGACAGGAAAAAATAATATGAGAGTAAACTAGCCAGGAACATATCAGATTGTAAGAGCTTTTACAATTATATGTGGAGATCTTGTGGTGCAATGGGTGATGTCTCTGCCTCTGAGCCAGAAACTCTGGATTCTTGATGGACTTGATGGCCAAGGAAGATGTGTTCACAACACAGCCAAATAGGTTGAGCATCAACTTGTAAATTCTTCCAGCACACCAATAGCTGGTGGTAAGAGTGGGGGATACTCCTAGTCAGCTTTGCTTGATGTGGAGTGGCGCTACTCAAGCTGTAAGCCTCTGGTGACAGACTAACGACCTGTTCCAAAAATGAAAGTTGCCAAAGTCTCAGAGGACCATAGGCTGCTCTCCCCCTTTTTGAGAGAGAGCTGACTGGTGGTAATTAAACCTGAGGGTCACCATTCCTCAGGCAAGGGATACTTCAGCTGGTACAGGAATTGAACCCATGCTGTTGTTGTCACTCTACATTACGAACCAGCGGTCATGTCAAATGAGCTACCAGGCACCCCCACCCCACCCCGTGTTCCAGGAATTATTAACTATGGAAACAGATGAAAGGCTGCTTTAGTGAATTATGTCATGCTAGAGTACCTTTAAGAAATGGGTGTTTATAAATGGGTATGTATATAAATATCTGTAGTGATAGTACCTTTAAGAAATGGGTGTTTACTACGGCAGTGATGTCAGAGAGTGGGTGGAGCTGGGCTGTCTGTCAGCTTTTTACTTTCATTTTAGGCTGTTTGCTTCAGGGTGTGTTTTAGTTTTGTTTTCAGTGTTGGAGCTGAAGCCAGACAGAGCAGGTGTACTGTTGATCTCTCTGCCATGATAAGACTATCACTTGATCATTTGGTGAATTCAGAATTGTAAATGTTCTCAGTAGTGAATGTAAACCTGATGTGCTTCTGTTAAAAGGTGTTTCTTTTGTCTCTGGATGTTGTTTGGGAAGTTATTAAGGATTACTTAATGTTGTATTCTTTGGGGGTTGTATTTGAATTAATGGTTGCTAAGATGTTCACTGAATGTTTTAAAAAGGTTAACTTGAGTTCATGGAAAAAACGTGGTTTTGCCTTAAAAAATACTTTTCCATTTCTGCTGTACCACACCTGTAGAGTAGGCCGTGTGCTCCCTAGACCATAATCTTGTAAAAGTTGTGGGTCAGGTGAACTCCATGATACACTTTGGGGTTCTCTAAACCCTGGCCCATAACAAATACTAGGTACAGGAATGGAAATGGAATTTAGAAGTGTACATAAAAAGAACAGCAGCTAAAGTAAACATTTGTCTTCTATAGGAAGAAACAAGTACAATTATTACAGGATTGAGAAAATGGAAGAGACATTGAACAACTATTTTGTGTCTGTCTTGACAGTAGAACACAACTAACATAACGGAAATAGAGGGTAAGCGAGGGCCTTATAAAGAGTGAGGAACTTAAGGAAATCAATATCAGGAGAGAAAAAGTATTGGATAAACTTATGGGTCTAAAGTGCAGCAAATACCTAAAACAAAGAACAGAGAACAAAGAAAAGTACAGCACAGGAACAGGCCCTTCGGCCCTACAAGCCTGCGCTGATCATGATGCCTATCTAAACTAAAGCTTTCTGCACTTCCAGGGTCTGTATCCTTCTATTCCCATCCTAGTCATGTATTCGTCAAGATGTCTCTAAAATGTCACAACCATGTCTGTTTCCACCATCTCCCCTTGGCAGCATGTTCCAGGTACTCACCATGCTCTGTGTAAAAGATTTTCCTCGCTCATCACCTCTAAACGTCCCCCTCGCACCTTAAACCTATCTCCCCTAGTAATTGGCTTTTCCACTCTGGGAAAAAGCATCTGACTATCCAGTCTGTCCATGGCACTCATACTTTTGTAAACCTCTATCAGGTTGCCCCCTCAACCTCAGTAGTTCCAGTGAAAGCAATCCAAGTTTATCCAACCTCTCCTCATAGCTAATGCCCTCCAGACCAGGCAACATCCTGGTAAACCTTTTATGTACCCTCTCCAAAGCATCCACATTCTTCTGATAGTGTGGCAACCAGAATTGTACGCAATATTGCAAATGTGGCAACTAAGGTTCTGTAAAGCTGCAGCATGACTTGCCAATATTTTCACTCAGTGCCCCGACTGATGAAGGCAAGCATGCCATATGCTTTCTTGACTACGTTATCCACCTGCATTGCCACTTTCAATCATCTGTGTACCTGTACACCCAGATCCCTCTGCCTGCCAATATTCTTAAGGGTTCTGTCAATTACTCTATATTTACCACCTGTATTAGACCTTCCAAAATACATTACCTCACATGTATCCAGATTAAACTCCATCTGCCATTCCTCTGTCCAAGTCTCCAACTGATTTATATCATGCTGTATCCTCTGACAATTCTCTTCACTATCTGCAACTTTACCAATCTCTGTATCAGCCGCAAACTTACTAATCAGGCCAGCTACAGTTTCCTCCAAATCCTTTATATATACAATGAACAACAAAGTTCCTAGCACTGATCCCTGCAGAATGTCACTAGTCACAGCCTTTCATTCAGAAAAGTATCCTATCACCGCTACGCTCTATCTTCTATGACAGAGCCAGTTCTGTATCCATCTTGCCAGCTCACTTCTGATCCCGTGTGACTTCATCTTTTGTACCAGTCTGCCATGAGGCACCTTGTCACAGGCTTTACTGAAGTCCATGTAGACAACATCCACTACCATTCATTCATCAATCATCTTTGTGACTTCCTCAAACACTGAAGCAAATTAGTGAGACACAACCTCCCCTTCACAAAACCATGGTGCCTAATGCTAATAAGTCCACTTGTTTCCAAATGTGAGTAATTCTTTTCCCAAATAACCTTTTCCAATAATTTCCCTTCCAGTGATGCAAGGCTCTCAGGCCTACATTTTCCTGGATTATCCCTGCTATCTTTCTTAAACAAAGGAACAACATTGGCTATTCTCCAGTCCTCTGGGACCTCACTTTATCCAAAGAGGATAACAAATATTTCAGTCAAGACTCCAACAATTTCCTCCCTTGCCTCCCTCAGTATTCCAGGGTAGATCCCATCAGGCCCTGGGGAATTATCTACCTTAATGCTTTTTAAGATGTCCAGCAACTCCTCCTTTTTGATATTGACATGACCCAGAATATCTACATACTCTTCCTTGAACTCATCTGCCAAGTCCTTCTCTATGGTGAATACTGATGCAAAGTACTCATTTAGTACCTCGCCCACTTCCTCTGGCTACACGCATAGATTCCCTCCAACCCTTTCGCTGGCTACCCTCTTGCTCTTTATATACCTATACAATGCCTTGGAATTCACCTTAATCCTGTTTGCCCATGACTTTTCGTGACCTCTTTTAGCTCTCCTAACTCCTTGCTTAAGTTCCTTCATACTTTCCTTATATTCTTCAAGAGCTTCCTCTGTTTCCAGCCTTCTAGATCTTACAAATGCTTCCTTTTTCTTTTTGACTAGGTTCACACTATCCCTCATTGGCCAAGGTTCCCCAAACTGATCATTCTTATCCTTCATCTTCACAGGAAAATGTCGGTCCTGAATTCTAATCAACTGATGTTTGAAAGCCTCCCACATGTCAGATGTTGATTTACCCTCAAACAGCCGCCCCCAATTTAAATTCTTCAGTTCCTGCCCAATATTATTGTAATTTGCCTTCCCCAATTCAGCCCCGTCACCCGAGGACTACTCATCTTCATCCACAAATACCTTAAAATTTACTGAATTGTGGTCACTGTTCCCAAAATGCTCCCCTACTGAAACGTTGCCCACCTGGCCATGCTCATTCCCCAATACCAGGTCCAGCACAGCCCCTTTCCTAGTTCGACTATCAAGAATCCCTGCTGATTGCTCCTTGCAAATGCTGCCCCATCCAAGCTTCTAGCACCAAGTGAGTTCCAGCCAGTATAGGAAAGTTATAATCACCCACCACAACAACCATATTGCTTTTATCTCTTTCCAAAATCTGCCTACATATCTGCTCCTCTATCTCCTGCTGGCTGTTTGGAGGCCTGGAATAAACCCTGAACATTGTGATTGCACCCTTCCTATTCCTGAGCTCTATCCAGATTGCCTCATTGTATGAGCCCTCTGAGGTGTCCTCCCGCAATAGAGCTGTGATATTCTCCTTAACCAGTAATGCTATTCCCCCACCCCTTTGACATCCCCCTCTATCCCACCTGAAACATCTAAATCTTGGAAGGTTTAGCTGCCAATCCTGGCCTTCCCTCAACTAAGTATCTGTAATTGCAACAACATCATAGTTCCAAGTACTAATCCAAGCTCTAAGTTCATCTGCCTTACCTGTTATACTTCTCGCATTGAAACAAATGCACTTCAACCCACCAGTCCTGCCGTTTTCAGTAAGATCACCCTGCCCGCTCTTCCTCTTAGTCTTACTGGCCTTATTCTCTAGCTCTCCCTCAGTTACTTCACCTGCTGACCTACTGCTCTGTTTCGCACTCCCCTGCTGACCTGATGATCGATATATTAAGGTTCGAAAAGAAGTAGTTGCAGTGTAGTTGATGCTCTTGTTATGATTTTCCAAAGTTCCCTAAATTCTAGAATGGTCCCAGCAGATTGGGATTCAGCAAATGTAACTCTGCCATTCAAGAAAGGAGAGAAAGAGAAAAGAGAGGGCTCAGGACAGTTAGCCTGACATCAGTCACTGGGAAAGTGTTGCAATCTATTCTAAAGGCGGTCTTAACAGTGAACTTAGAAAACCTACTACGATTAAATTAAGTCAACTTTGTTGTACGAAAATCATATTGGACACTATTCAGAGATTGCATTTCGCCCGGATCTGAGCACGCCGGGTGTATCCCGGGAGAGCCTCAAATTGGGCCCATGTGGGCCAATCGTGAGTCACCCAACTTGCGCCGCCGGGTAAGATTTGGATCTCACCCTTGCTGGGTAAGATTCATAGCTGCATATTTAAATGCACCTGAGAGACATCCGGGAGTCGATGGCTGCGTCTGTGAGACCTCGCCAGTGTGCCGTTTAGTACTGGTCCACACAAACACGGACCAGATGTAATGACACATGGTGACTTTCACAGGCGGTCAGGGACAGGGCAGGATAGTACCCTGACACTCCCCCAGGCACCTTGGCACTGCCAGCCTGGCACCATAGCAGGGTGGCACTGCCAGGGCGCCCAGTTGGCACTGCCAGGTGCCAAGGTGGCACTGCCAGGGTGTCAGGCTGGCAATACCAGGTGCCTGGATGTCAGGTTGGCATTGCCACGGTTCAGGCCTCCGGGGGTCCTTGCCCATTGGAGGGGGGGGGGGGGGGGAGGAGTGAGGGGGTTTACCAAGGGCCTCGGCAAGTTTTGAGGTAGGGGGTCAATAAAAAGTGGGGGGTCTGAAAGGGGGGGTGGGCGAAGATCGACCAAAAGCAGACTCTAACTTTTGTCCATTGAATCGCGCCCATTGTGTTTGTCAAATGTATCAGTGTTAACCAGTAGGATGGGTAGAGGAGAACGAATAGATTAGGTAGTTGGATTTTCAAAAGACATTTGCTGACATGTGACACATAATGGAAGAATTCATGGAATTTCGATAATATATTAGCATGGATAGAGAACATAGAACATAGAACAGTACAGAACAGGCCCTTCGGCCCTCGATGTTGTGCCGAGCAATGTTCACCCTACTTAAACCCACGTAACCCGTATACCCGTAACCCAACAATCCCCCCATTAACCTTACACTACGGGCAATTTAGCATGGCCAATCCACCTAACCCGCACATCTTTGGACTGTGGGAGGAAACCGGAGCACCCGGAGGAAACCCACGCACACACGGGGAGGACGTGCAGACTCCACACAGACAGTGACCCAGCCAGGAATTGAACCTGGGACCCTGGAGCTGTGAAGCATTGATGCTAACCACCATGCTACCATGAGGCCCCGTGAGGATCGGACATGAAGCAAAGTAGAGGGTTAGCTGGCTTTGACCAGGGAGTACCGCAAGGATCAGTGTCTGAACCTCAGCGATTTCCAATCTATACCAAAAGCTTAGACAAAGAGATAGAGTGTAAAGAATCTAAAGTTTCTGATGACACAATGCTACATGGCAATATATGCGACAAGGAGGACAGAAAAAGGCTGCATAGGATTTTGGCAGATTATATGAGATTGATAACATGGGAAGGTGTGAGGCTAATTAGTTTGGGTAAAAATAGAAAAGTGGAATATTATTTGAAGGGTGTGAAACCTGTAAATCTTAATTTTCCGAGGAACTTGGGTGTATTGGTACAAGGAACACAGAAAGTTAACATGCAAGTACAGCAGACAATTGGGAAGACAAATGGCATTATGCTCTTTATTGTGAGGGATTGGAGAACAAGAATGAGGAAGTCTTGTTACAATTGTACAGGGCTTTGATGAAACCACAATGTTCACAATTTTGGCTTCCATACTTAAGGAAGACTATACTTGCATTGGAGGCAGCACAGTGAAAGCGTACTAGATTATTTCCTGCACGAGAGAGTTGTTCTGTGATGAGAGGCTGAGTAAATTGGGTCTGTACTCTCTGGAGTTTAGAAGAATATGAGGTGATCTCATTGAAACATACAAGATTCTGAAGGGGTTTAACAGAGTAGCTCCTGAGACATGGGGCGCGATTCTCCGCACTCATGACGGGGCGGAGAATAGCGGGCGGTGCAAATTTTTACGGCGATGCTGGTCCGACGCCCTCCCGCTATTCTCCCCCCCCCCCCCCCCCCCCCCACGCCCACCCCCCGACACGATTCTCCCCTGGCCGATGGTCCGATTTCCAAGGCCTTTACGGCCGTTTTCACGAATTTGAATACACCTGCTATACAAGTTCGTGAAAACGGCGCCAAAGTGCCGTTCTGCACAACCATGCCACCGATTGGCACGGCCGCATCACGGCCATGCCAAGGGTGGCATGGGCCCGCGATCGGTGCCCACCGATCGTGGGCAGCGGGTACTTGCCCTGCGCACTCTTTCTCCCTCCGCCGCCCCGCGGGATCAGTCCGCGGGGCGGCTGAGGGGCATTACGGACCGTGTATGCGCGGGTCTGACGCAAATGCGCGATGACGTCATCCGCGCATGTGCGGCTGACGTCATCGTGCGCGTCAGCCGCCGTGAATCTTGGCGGCCGGGTTTAGCGAACATTCGCTAAGCCCACGCTGCCGTTCTTCCTGGGGCCGCGATGCTAGCCCCGACCGGGGGGGGGGGTGAATCGGGTCCCGGGAACGGGCGTTAAGGCTGCCGTGAAACACGGCCAGTTTTACGGCAGTCTTTACGACTCTCCGCATTTGCGGAGAATCGCGCCCATGGGATGTGATTCTCTGACCTCGTTGAGCTTGAGCGAGAACTTGATGAGGCTGGTGAATAGCGGGAGAGGCCAAAAACAAGAATCATGCCGGTCACCAAACAGTTTTCGATGTAACCGCCTTCTCCTGTAGGCAAAATCGGGATCACCACTTATCACCAGTTAAGTCCTATTTCCATTAATGAGAATGACCCATATCCAACAGCCTCCCGTGATCCAGCAGTCTCCCCAGCAAGTGCTCTGAACATCGTTGGTGCTGATTCGTACTCCTTTTGAAAAACGTGAAACTGGAGGAAGGGTTTCTGCAAGGAGCTGAGGAGGTGAGTGGCCATCTTTGCTCACAGGCCTGGGGGCACTGGGCTTGCCACCCTGGTGCTCAGCAGGGGGTGGGGGGTCACTCTCTACTGGGGTGGGCCACCATGGGAGGGGGAAGGGGATGGTCCGCTCCGGGGCCAACCACATGCGCTCCACCATGCCAACCCCTAGATCATGTGTGTCTGCTCAGGGGGCAACCCTTGTCCCTGCCTGTCTGCCCCAGCGACCATCCAAAACCCCATCGATTGTTGTGGTTTCTGGCCATGCAGCTTAAGGCTATTGCTGAATTGACAACTGTAGCTAATTGAGCTCTTCACTCATTCTGAGTGGATTCCTGTGGCAGCAAGGAGAGCACCTCCATGCTTCAGCGATGACGGGCTGGAGACCCTACTTGACGCGGTGGGGGAGAGGCGGATGACCCAGTACCCTGGCCCGGGAAGGAGGCTGCTCGCCACCATTCATCGTGCCTGGGCGCAGGTGGCAGAGGCAGTTAGCGCCTTGTGCAACAGCAGTGCTGGAAAAAACTGCACAACCTCCTCAGGGCATTCAGGATGAGTAGGCAACACTGTGCCCCTGGCACTAACCTGCATTCCACACACCCTTAAATCGACTGCCCCCAACCCATCAGATCCCCCCCACCTTGCACCACATGCCACACTCAAAACTGCCGCCATGGCTGGGTGCCTGGCCACTGAGGCCACCAGCTACCCTGGTCGGACTGTCTAACACTGTCGTTTTCCGTTTTCCCCCTCCCCGTCCAGGAGAATATTGCCCATAAGCGTTGGGAGTGGGAAAAAACAGGAGGGGGACCGTTGGACCTGTGGCCCCTGATAGTGGCAGAGCAGAGGGCCCAGGATGAGGTCGGCGGCCCGGAGGAAAAGGAGGACGCTGAGGTGGAGGTCGGCCGCTGGCGAGGAAGTCAGACCCCGCTGAGTTGTGTTTCCCCGTGGCACAAGTGCCAACAACCCCCACCCTCACCCCTACATCACCCTCACCATTAACCCCACCCTCACCACCCCTGCACCTCCACCCTAACCCCATCCTCACACCCCCTAACGCCCACCTTCACCACCCCCTCACCCCGACGCTCACCCCCACGACCCCCTGACCCGCAGTCTAATTATGTGTCTTGTCTTCTGTCTTGCAGTACCGGCTGGAGTTGGGGCTGGTCCATCTGGCTCCGCCCCCACCCATGTGCCAAGCACCGGCGAGGAGAGCAGCTCAGAAGGCAGGCCTTGACCCACGACGCAGGCAACCGTGTAGTTCGAGTAGCTTGAGTCTGGGGATGGCACTGACTTCCTGTCAGCTATCTCCAACACTCTCCATCATCCCACACACACTCACCTTGGTCAGGCACTTTAGGGAAGAGGCTCCAGGATACCATCTGCTACTCACCACACAGCTCATCCAGTACAGCAGGTGGAGGTATGAACTCCCAAGGGGGACGGGCGGAGGGCGGGCCGACCCCAGTGCTGTCCTGACGGGTTTTGGGCTTCTGGAACGGACAGTCCCATCAATTGTGGAGATGTAGTCGCAGAGCCAGGGACTACATGAGGGGTTGATGGATAGCATTCACCATCTGCAGGTGCAGTTTGAGGAGTCCAACTGTGTGCAGGAGCAGGAGCTGCCAACCATTCGTAATACCCAAGCTAACATCACATGGGTGACATCTACGGTGGATGTATTGGGGGCGAGGGTTGCAGCTATGTCCAAGGCTTGGGCATTCTATGCCGGCGCTGGCCGAGGCCCAGGTGATGCGGGGCTTATCCTAATCGCAAGTGGGCATTGCCATGGCACTGTAGAGCCTGTCCCAGTCACTGAGGAGCAAACATTGAGGAACCGCCAGGACTGGCAGAGCCAGATGACACAGAGACAGCTAGGGCACAATAATAATAATAATCTTTATTATTGTCATAAGTAGGCTTACATTAACACTACAATGAAGTCACTGTAATAATCCCCTAGCACCATACCCCTGTTCGGGTACACTAAGGAAGAATTCAGGGGCGGGATTCTCCGTCCCCCGCCGGGTCGTAAAATCGCTGGGGGGACAGCGTGGATCCCGCCCCGCCGCTCCGACGCCACCCGCGATATTCTCCGACAGCCAAAAATTCACGCTGATGGGAATCGCACCCCACGCCTCGCAGAATAGTGAGGGCCGGCGCGACACTATGGGCCCAGGAGCTGCTCCAATTCGCCGGGCCGGATAGGCCGAAGTTCCGCCAACATGACCACGAGTCACGCCGGCGTAAATTAAACAACCTTTTTAACGACGTCAACCAGTCGTGCTGGTTGTGAGAGGGCAGCCATGTTTTGGGCCACAGATGCCGCCTGCACGGAAAGCCCCAGGCCTTACATACTGCTCCCCATGTCTGACACCATCACCCCCATTGCCTCCACCACAGATGCCACCCGTGCGGGTGCCTGGGTGGCATGTATGACCGGCACCACTCCCTGCTCCTGGACGCGGGTGGACTCCTCCACCTGCGTCTGCAGCCGCCGGAAGCTGGCCGTCACCCCCTTCAATCATCCCTGGGTCCGTGACTGCATCGGGTCTACGGGTGGGTGTGGTAACTCCAGGAACCCAGGACCCATCTGAGCGGCAGATGGTTGCTTGCGCCGGGCTGCCCTCTGACCGTCCGGCCCCTCGGCTGCTCCTACCTCCACCAGCTGTACCGGGACGACTGTGTGGTGCGTACCAGTGAGTGTACCGGAGCTCTCATCGCTAAAGTGCCCAACCGAGGTGAGAGTCTCTGCGATGGTGGTGCAGGAGATAGCAGTGGCGTAATGTCATGCTCCTCATCCGACCCAAAGTCCGGGGACCCTGGACTGTCCATCCGTCCCCTGTGCGTGGGTGTCCTGGGGGGTTGTGTCCTGTATGTGGGTGTCCTGTGTGTCAGTGCCCTGCATGTCAATGTCCCGGGTGGGTGTGTCCCTGGGTGGATGGGTCCTGGGTGGGTGTGTCCTGTATGTGGGTCTCCTGGGTGCTTGTGTCGTGTGAGTCAGTGTCATGGGTCGACTAGGAGTTGGGGGCCTGTTGCTGTGGCTGCCCTCCCCATTGATGGGTATGGCCCACCAGCGTCGCCGCGCTGGCACTCGATGAGGGCGGCGTATGCCTGACGCTCCGGTCTATCCCTGGCTCGCGGGCGCCCTGGCACTGGGTGGGGGCGTTGTATGCCTGATGGGCCGGGTCTATCCCTGTCTCGTGGGCTTCCTGCCAGGTCCTGGGGGCGGTCGGCATCCGCAGGGATGGTTGGGTCGATGTTTGGTCCTGCAATACACAATACAGCATGCAAGGTTAGACACGCAGACCAGGATGGGGGAAGTGGGGATGGGGAAGGGGAGGGGGGTTGGGGAAAGGGTGGATGGGGAAGAGGCAAGGGCGGATGGGGAGGGGGGATGGGGGAAGGGTGAAGGGGCAAGGGGAGAAGGGGAAGGGGGGATGGGGAAGGAGGGATGGGGAAGGGGATGGGGGAAAGGGGATGGGGAAAGGGGGATGGGGAAAGGGGGGTTGGGGAAGGGGGTGGGGAAGGGAGAAAGGGGGGGTGGGGAAAGGGGGATGGGGAAAGGGGGATGGGGAACGGAGGATGGGGAAGGGGGAATGGAGAAGGAGGGATGGGGAAGGGGGAAAGGGGGGATGGGGAAAGGGGGGGATGGGGAAAGGGGGATGGGGAAGGGGATGGGGAAGGGGGAATGGGGAAGGGGGATGGGGAAGGAGGGATGGGGAAGGGGATGGGGGAAGGGGGAATGGGGAAGGGGGATGGGGAAGGGGGATGGGGAAGGAGGGATGGGGAAGGGGATGGGGGAAAGGGGATGGGGAAGGGGGAATGGGGAAGGGGGTTGGGGAAGGGGGATGGGGGAAGGGGGATGGGGAAGGGTGTTGTGGGAAAGGAGGATGGGGAATGAGGGAATGGGGAAGGAGGGATGGGGAAGGGGATGGGGGAAAGGGGATGGGGAAGGGGGAATGGGGAAGGGGAAGGGGGATGGGGAAGGGGATGGGGAAGGAGGGATGGGGAAGGGGGAAAAGGAGGATTGGGGAAATGGGGATGGGGAATGGGGAAAGGGGGGTGGGAAAGGGGGATGGGGAAAGGGGGGATGGGGAAGGGGGGTGGGGGAAGGGAGAAAGGGGGGATGGGGAAAAGGGGGATGGGGAAAGGGGGGATGGGGAACGGAGGATGGGGAAGGGGGAATGGAGAAGGAGGGATGGGGAAGGGGGAATGGGGAAGGGGGATGGGGAAGGAGGGATGGGGAAGGGGATGGGGGAAGGGGGAATGGGGAAGGGGGATGGGGAAGGGGGATGGGGAAGGAGGGATGGGGAAGGGGATGGGGGAAAGGGGATGGGGAAGGGGGAATGGGGAAGGGGGATGGGGAAGGGGGATGGGGAAGGGTGTTGTGGGAAAGGGGGATGGGGAAGGGGGATGGGAAAGGAGGGATGGGGAAGGGGATGGGGGAAAGGGGATGGGGAAGGGGGAATGGGGAAGGGGGATGGGGAAGGGGGATGGGGAAGGGGATGGAGAAGGAGGGATGGGGAAGGGGGAAAAGGGGGATTGGAGAAATGGGGATGGGGAATGGGGAAAGGGGGGTGGGGAAAGGGGGATGGGGAAGGGGATGGGGAAGGGAGTGGGGGAAGGGGGAAAGGCGGGATGGGGAAAGGGGGGATGGGGAAGGGGATGGGGAAGGGGGATGGGGAATGGGGGAAAGGGGATGGGGAAAGGGGGATGGGGAAAGGGGGGATGTGGAAGGGGGGTCGGGGAAGGGAGAAAGGGGGGATGGGGAAAGGGGGGATGGGGAAAGGGGGGATGGGGAAAGGGGGGATGGGGAACGGAGGATGGGGAAGGGGGTGGGGGAAGGGGGAATGGAGAAGGAGGGATGGGGAAGGGGAAAGGGGGGTGAGGAAAGGGGGGATGGGGAAAGGGGGGATGGGGAGGGGGATGGGGGAAAGGGGAATGGGGAAGGCGGATGGGGAAGGAGGGATGGGGAAGGGGATGGGGGAAGGGGAATGGGGAAGGGGATGGGGAAGGGGGATGGGGAAGGGGATGGGGAAGGGGGATGGGGAAGGAGGGATGGGGAAGGGGATGGGGGAAGGGGGGAATGGGGAAGGGGATGGGGAAGGGGGGTGGGGAAGGGGATGGGGAAGGAGGGATGGGGAAGGGGATAGGGGAAGGGGGAATGGGGAAGGTGGATGAGGAAGGGGGATGGGGAAGGGGGATGGGGAAGGAGGGATGGGGAAGGGGGAAAGGGAGGATTGGGGAAATGGGGATGGGGAAGGGGATGGGGAAGGGGGTGGGGGAAGGGGGAAAGGGATCCGGGAAAGGGGGATGGGGAAGGGGGATGGGGGAAGGGGGAATGGGGAAGGGGGATGGGGAAGGAGGGATGGGGAAGGGATGGGGGAAGGGGGAATGGGGAAGGGGAATGAGGAAGGGGGATGGGGAAGGAGGGATGGGGAAGGGGATGGGGGAAGGGGGAATGGGGAAGGGGGATCGGGAAGGAGGGATGGGGAAGGGGAAGGAGGAATGGGGAAGGGGGATGGGGAAGGGGGATGAGGAAGGAGGGATGGGGAAGGGGATGGGGGAAGGGGGAATGGGGAAGGGGGATGTGGAAGGGGGATGGGGAATGGGGGAAAGGGGATGGGGAAAGGGGAATGGGGAAAGGGGGGATGGGGAAGGGGGGTCGGGGAAGGGAGAAAGGGGGGATGGGGAAAGGGGGGATGGGGAAAGGGGGGATGGGGAAAGGGGGGATGGGGAACGGAGGATGGGGAAGGGGGTGGGGGAAGGGGGAATGGAGAAGGAGGGATGGGGAAGGGGGAAAGTGGGGTGAGGAAAGGGGGGATGGGAAAGGGGGGATGGGGAAGGGGATGGGGGAAAGGGGAATGGGGAAGGCGGATGGGGAAGGAGGGATGGGGAAGGGGATGGGGGAAGGGGGAATGGGGAAGGGGATGGGGAAGGGGGATGGGGAAGGGGATGGGGAAGGAGGGATGGGGAAGGGGATAGGGGAAGGGGGAATGGGGAAGGTGGATGAGGAAGGGGGATGGGGAAGGGGGATGGGGAAGGAGGGATGGGGAAGGGGGGAAAGGGAGGATTGGGGAAATGGGGATGGGGAAGGGGATGGGGAAGGGGGTGGGGGAAGGGGGAAAGGGATCCGGGAAAGGGGGATGGGGAAGGGGGATGGGGGAAGGGGAATGGGGAAGGGGGATGGGGATGGAGGGATGGGGAAGGGGATGGGGGAAGGGGGAATGGGAAGGGGAATGAGGAAGGGGGATGGGGAAGGAGGGATGGGGAAGGGGATGGGGAAGGGGGAATGGGGAAGGGGGATCGGGAAGGAGGGATGGGGAAGGGGAAGGAGGAATGGGGAAGGGGGGATGGGGAAGGGGATGAGGAAGGAGGGATGGGGAAGGGGATGGGGGAAGGGGGAATGGGGAAGGGGGATGAGGAAGGGGGATGGGGGATGAGGGATGGGGAAGGGGGAAAGGGAGGATTGGGGAAATGGGGATGGGGAAGGGGATGGGGAACAGGGTGGGGGAAGGGGGAAAGGGATCCGGGAAAGGGGGATGGGGAATGGGGATGGGGAAGGGGGATGGGGAATGGGGGAAAGGGAATGGGAAAAGGGGATGGGGAAAGGGGGGATGGGGAAGGGGGGGTGGGGGAAGGGAGAAAGGGGGATGGGGAAAGGGGGGGTGGGGAAGGGGATGGGGAAGGGGGTGGGGAAAGGGGGAAGGGGGATGGGGAAAGGGGGGATGGGGAAGGGGGATGGGGAAGGGGATGGGGAATGGGGGAAAGGGAATGGGGAAAGGGGGATGGGGAAAGGGGGGATGGGGAAGGGGGGTGGGGGAAGGGAGAAAGGGGGGATGGGGAAAGAGGGGATGGGGAAAGGGGGATGGGGAAGGGAGGATGGGGAAGGAGGGATGGAGAAGGGGATGGGGGAAGGGGGGATGGGGGATGGGGAAAGGGGGATGGGGGAAGGGGGGATGTGGCAAGGAGGGATGGGGAAGGGGGAAGGGGGGATGGGGAAAGGGGGGATGGGGAAGGGGGGAAAGGGAATGGGGAAAGGGGGATGGGGAAAGGGGGGATGGGGAAGGGGGGTGGGGGAAGGGAGAAAGGGGATGGGGAAAGGGGGGATGGGGAAAGGGGGGATGGGGAAGGGGATGGGGAAGGGGGTGGGGGAAGAGGGAAAGGGGGGATGGGGAAAGGGGGGATGGGGAAGGGGATGGGGAAGGGGGATGGGGAATGGGGGAAAGGGGATGGGGAAAGGGGGATGGGGAAAGGGGGGGATGGGGAAGGGGGGTGGGGGAAGGGAGAAAGGGGGGATGGGGAAAGGGGGGATGGGGAAAGGGGGGATGGGGAAGGGAGGATGGGGAAGGAGGGATGGGGAAGGGGATGGGGGAAGGGGGATGGGAGATGGGGAAAGGGGGATGGGGAAGGGGGGATGGGGCAAGGAGGGATGGGGAAGGGGGAAGGGGGGATGGGGAAAGGGGGGATGGGGAAGGGGGAAAAGGAATGGGGAAAGGGGGATGGGGAAAGGGGGGATGGGGAAGGGGGGTGGGGGAAGGGAGAAAGGGGGATGGGGAAAGGGGGGATGGGGAAAGGGGGGATGGGGAAGGGGATGGGGAAGGGGGGTGGGAGAAGGGGGAAAGGGGGGATGGGGAAAGGGGGGATGGGGAAGGGGATGGGGAATGGGGGAAAGGGGATGGGGAAAGGGGGATGGGGAAAGGGGGGATGGGGAAGGGGGGGTGGGGGAAGGGAGAAAGGGGGATGGGGAAAGGGGGGATGGGGAAAGGGGGGATGGGGAAGGGAGGATGGGGAAGGAGGGATGGGGAAGGGGATGGGGGAAGGGGGGATGGGGATGGGGAAAGGGGGATGGGGGAAGGGGGGATGGGGCAAGGAGGGATGGGGAAGGGGGAAGGAGGGATGGGGAAAGGGGGGATGGGGAAGGGGGGATGGGGAAGGGGGATGGGGAAAGGGGGATGGGGAAGGGGGATGGGGAAGGGGTTGGGGAATGGGATGAGGAAGGGGCAATGAGGATGGGGATGGGGAAGCGGGATGGGGAAGGGGGATGGGGATGGGGAAGGGAGGATGGGGGAAGGTGGGAAGGGGTAAAGGGGGGATGGGAATAGGGAGGATGGGGGAAAGGGGGATGGGGAAGGGGGAAACGGGGGAAGTGTGAAAGGGGGGGCAATCAGTGGGGTCTCACTTGGTGTTGCGCCCCCGACCTCTGCATCCGCAACCTCCCTGTCCTCGGGTCCGCCTGCAAGTTCCAGGGCCCTCTCTTCATGAATGGTGAGGGGCGCACTTCAGGTGGACCCCCTCCGGTCCCCTCACACTCCCGGTTGTTATGAGCGTGCTCCTCGGGGGGGGGGGGGGGGGGGGGGAGGGGTGGCAGGGATAATGGGCAATAGTGTCAGGCAGGCATATACATGCGACCCAGCGGTTGTGTGCATGTTGGCATAGGTTAACACCCCATCCTGCCAATGCAGCCATGTCGGTTTCAGCTCGGCTGTCCCGCCCATCGCGGGGGGGGGGGGGGGGGGTACTCACCTTGGCTGCTCTGACTAGATCACTGACCTTCTTGTGGCACTGGGCACCTAACCTCGGTGTCACAACCAACGCGCTGACGGCCTCTGCCACCTCCCTCCACAGGCACCGGCTGAGGTGTGGTGCGACCCTGCGACCGTGTCCTGGGGTACAGGGCCTCCCTCCTCTGCTCCACTGCGCCCAGGAGAACCTCGGCGCTGCGCGGCGGGTGGCCATTTTGCCGGGTCTCCGGCGGGGGCATCTTTTTTGCTGCAACGGCGCGCAGTGTCAATGACAGCGTGTGTGTCAGTGACGGGTGACGTCATCGCGATTGGCGTTACGCCACTGCTAGCCCCTTCTGGGTCGGAGGTTTTCCGACGTTCCGGTTGGCCCGACGCCGGAGTGGTTCGCGCCGTTTTTGACGCTAGCGCCAGCCATCACGCCGATCACGAAGAATCCCACCCAGAATGTCCAATTTACCTAACAAACATGTCTTTCAGGACTTGTGGGGGGAAACCGGAGCACCCGGAGGAAACCCACACAGACACGGGGAGAACGTGCGGATTCCGCACAGAGTGACCCAAGCCGGGAATAGAACCTGGCACTCTGGCACTGTGAAGCAACAGTGCCAACTGCTGTGCCAGCTGCCCCTCTATTCTGAGGCGAACCCCAGGGCCCGATGGGCACCGACAGGAAGGAGGGGCTGCTGGGTGACAATCCGGACTCATACTATGTATTGGCAACATTAGCCACCAGTTCCCCTGAGTTTCACCCCTCTTACGAAGCCGTATCTCGCAGTCAATTACCTGGAACAAGGCGCGGCTGTGCATGCGCTGGCGTCAAGTGTGCCGGGTCCTCAGAGCCCCAGAGGATGCCTGCCAGGGGCTTCAAAAGCCGCAGGTACTGTCTATCTCCACCTCTGTTGCACATCATGGGGTTACACCTGGACACAGTGATAGAGCAAGGAAGGCATGTTGAGGATCAGTGAAAGGGCACTGAGGGTGGGCAAGGGTCAGTAGTGGGTAATGTCATAATATACATCCAGATATATAATGGAGTGCAGACAGGCAGTGATTGACACACAGGATGACCAGTAAGCACACAGAACACAGCAGCCAATCACCAGACAGGACACGACCACTATAAAGCCAGACTGCCCCAGTTTTCCCGCTCTCTTGGGATACAGCCTCTGAGACAGTCAGAGCCCGTGAGCAACAGCTAATACAAACACCAAGTGGTAGTCAGTTAGTCTGGTCAGGCTAGCCTCAGGTCTCCAGTCAAGTCAGCATAGTGTCAACCCACAGTTAAGCATATAATATAGTTAGATGTTCAATAAAATCGTGTTGCATCTCTTCAAGTGTTGGAAGGATGTCTCTCTCTCTACACTGCATCAAACGCAGTCCACATAGACCCAGCTTACCCAACACATCAGGTAAGGAGTGAGGTATGCGTGTGGGGGGAGGGGGAATTGGCGGGTGGGGGAAGGGAGAGTGCGGATGGAGCAATCGGTTCAGTGGGGCAGTGGTGTACACTTGCACAAGACACATTAAAATACTTTAACCACAACCTGTATGACACCTCCGGCTCTTTGTTCTGCGATGCGGGCCAACCACCAATCCCATGCCTCATTACCCCAGAAATGCTGCCCCACACCCCCACTCCCACACCCACCTGACACACCCCACTCGGGGTGGGGGATCTTGATTCACCTTTGCATAAAAGGTCAGCCAGGAATGCACCAACCAAAACAGGAACCCTGTAGGGATCTACCGGGCAGAGTACGTATCGTGTTGTAAATAAAACTATGTTTCTTTATTTTATTCGGCGTGAACTCCCTGTGTCCTTATTAAACTGGCGACAAGGATAAACTGGTTTGCTGTCGCCACTGTAACTATTCAGCTGAGCCACCTCCACAATTTTCTGGACCCAGGTTTGAATTTACTTAATTCGCCATGCCACTGTTTGGGCAGTTAGATGCTTTGATGCTGGGGTTGAAGGCTGGAACCAGCACGCAGAAAGGATGCGTTACTTCTTCCTGACCAACAACATCACGGAGAACGAGCTCCGGACAGTCACTGTTCAGGGAGATCTGGAGTCTCACATACCTGGCGGCACCCGATACGTAATCATTCGACCAGCTTATGGCACTTATGGCGCAACATTTAACCCAACCCCATCAGTGATTGTTTTGCGATTCCCGGCCGTGTTGTGCTCTCGCTTGAGCGCAATGCGACCGGAGAATGCTGGGGAAGGCCTCCAGCGAGCCTTCCACCAGGCTCCATGCCTCCCGGGATTTTCCAAAGTCCCACGAGACATCGGATTCGGAACTCTGCCCCAAATGGGTGTGACCGAATGATGATTGCGGAAGTAAGTGGTAAACCTACTTATAACCTACCTGCGTGGGATCCAACAATCTCCCTCAATTCTCCGGCCGTCCCAAGGAGGCTGCAGCCGGGCGCCGATCATTGCTGGCCCTCACAAATGTGGACAAGGTGAAATGGCACCCGGAGGGGTCTCCTGGGTCACTAGGGTGGCTCCCTGGCCTACACCCTGGGTGGCACTGCCAATTCAGTAGGAGCACTGCCTTGGTACCAGGGTGGCAATGCAAGGGTGCCTGAGTACCAGGAGAGCACTGCCAAGAGTCAGGGAGCAAGGGGGGGCATGCCCATAAAATGAGGGGAGGGGGTTGAAGGATGGGGGAGTGCAGGGCAGGTAAGTAACCTCTGGGAGGTTGGGTGGGTGATTGGAGGCGGTCCTAGAAGGAACGGGGTGCTGTAAAGGGGCTTGGGGTGCCTGAAAAAGGGGGACCCCCAGGGACCCCATAGTGGGGTGTCATCACTTGGGGTTGTGGGGTACTGTCCATGTACGTGGGGGTAACATTGCCCATGGGTGGGGAGGGTGGGGACCCACAAGCTTACTTAGAGATCGTGGCACCCTTTCAAAATATGGACCGATCTCTGAGTTCAGCTCCCCAGTGCTAAAAGAAATTCTAAGTGTGGGCTAAACCCATGAGAAACTCCCCGGGGCCTAGAAAAGTGTCATTGAATAATGGTGGGGAACTCGCCGCGAGAGCCGGCTGGAAGCTCACTGAAAAACCTGCCACAATTAACTTTCTGGGAAGAATCGGGTCCTTTGACTTTCGTTGAAGCAGTGGCTTATTTGCCCACTTATACGGGAGACTGACTGAATATTGTGAGGTCCACCCTTGCTCCGGTAGTTTATGGGTACCAGTTAGTTCGCTTTTCCTTCATTGTTGTGCAAGGAAGCGGCCTTAGCCTCTTGGGCTGCGATTGGCTACACCAGCTGCAGTTGGATTGACAACATCCCCACTCGGTGGGATCGGGTGGTCTGTGTGCGGTACGGAGCAAGTTCCCCAAAGTTTTCCAGCCTGGCTTGGATACAATCGGCAGCACGGTAGCACAGTGGTTAGCACAGTTGCTTCACAGCTCCAGGGTCCCAGGTTCGATTCCCAGCTTGGGTCACTGTCTGTGTGTAGTCTGCACGTTCTCCCCGTGTCTGTGTGGGTTTCCTCTGGGTGCTCCGGTTTCCTCCCACAGTCCAAAGATGTGCAGGTTAGGTGGATTGGCCATGATAAATTGCCCTTAGTGTTCAAAAAGGTTAGGAGGGGATATTGGGTTACGGGGACAAAGGGGTTGGGTAGAGGTATGGGGATTAAGTGGGGTGCTCTTTCCAAGGGCCAGTGCAAACTCGATGGGCCAAATGGCCTCCTTCTGCACTGAAAGTTCTATAAATTAAAGGGGCCATGGTCAAGGTACAGATGAACCCAGAGGCCCAACCCCGATATTTCCGTGCCCGCCTGGTTCCCTACCCTTTAGATGAGAAAGTTGAGAGTGAACTTCGTCATTTGGCGAGTTTGGACATCATTAGGCCTGTGCGCTTTGCCAATTGGGTGGCACCAATGGTCCCCAGAATGAAGCCGGTTAAGGCAGTCCGCCTCTGCGGAGACTATAAATTGTTGGTGAACACGGCTTCAAGATTGGGCCGTTATCCTTTACTGTGTAATATTGGCCAGTGGCTGTCCATTTACGAAATATGACATGAGCAACGCTTATCTGTAGTTAGAGCTTGGTTTGTAACTTATTTGACTTCACATTATTATAGAGTTTAAGTTTTTGTTTGGTTTGGTTAGCATTTTTGTTCCTTTTTTGTTGCAATGGTTGTATGTTATTTTATTGAATTGTACAGGTTAGATTGTTTTTCTTTTTCTTCTAGGACTGGATGGGACGGGACGGTATACCTGGGGGGGGGGGGGCACGGCGGGGGGGGGGGGGGGGGGGGCACCCGCGCTAGCTAACTAAAGTTGGCTAGTGACGGAGGTGAGGTGAGAGGAGGGCTGCGGACATTGGAGCCTGGTCAGCAGGTTTTGATGGGCCTATGAGGCGAGCAAGCGGGGGGGGGAGAGGATCGATACTGGGTGAGATTTGTTTGAGGGGAAGTGCGGGGAAGGGGGGATTCTGGGAGTGGGTTTGATGTTAATAATGGATAGGTGCAGGTCAGGCTCATGGGGCAGAGCCCAGTGGTATGATGATCATGGATAAGAAGGGGGGGTGGGTGAGAGACCCCAGTTAGGATAGTCACGTGGAACGTGAGGGGGTTGGGAGGTGCAGTCAAGAGGTCAAAGGTGCTTGTGCATCTTAAAAGTTTGATGGCCGATGTAGCAATGCTGCAGGAGACTCACTTGAGGGTGAAGGACCAAGTGAGAAATAAAAAGGGCTGCAGTAGCCAAGTGTTTCACTCTGGATTTGACGGAAGGGCTCGAGGGGTAGCGCTAAACGTCAGAAAAAGGGTACGGTTCTAGAT
The DNA here is from genome assembly GCF_902713615.1 of Scyliorhinus canicula. Taxonomy (NCBI): domain Eukaryota; kingdom Metazoa; phylum Chordata; class Chondrichthyes; order Carcharhiniformes; family Scyliorhinidae; genus Scyliorhinus; species Scyliorhinus canicula. The sequence continues at coordinate 136,501,665 of NC_052147.1, forward strand.
GGAGAAGGTGGTTGCAGTTCAGTGGGGTAGGTATGCGATTGTGACAGGGGTGCTGGAGGGGAGGTTAGTTGCACTGGTAAGTGTATATGGTTCCAAGGGGGGTGGGGGGGGGGCGACTGGAACTTGGTTCAGGAGCCAAGGTTGGACAGGTCACGGCTGAGCTCGCTGGTCCTGTAGGGGAGCCGGGGGGGGGGGGACAAAGGCATTGGCTGGGCTAATGGTGGAAATGGGAAGGGTGGACCCGAGGCAGCAGGAGTACTCGTTTTTCTCAGCGATCCATAAGGTATCCTCGCGGATCAACTTTTTCATGGTGGGGAAGCGCTGCTGGCTGGGGTTAAGGAATCGGAGTACTCAGCAATTGCAAAATCAGATCATGCTCCGCATTGGGTGGATATGGTACTGGAGAAGGGGATAGCGCAGAGGCCGGGGTAGAAATTAGATGTAGGACTGCTGGGGGACCGAGGGTTCTGTGACAAAATTGAAAAAGTAATCGAGGAATATGTAGGTTTCAAGTGCACGGGTGAGGTGTCGAAGGCGGTTGTCTGGGAGGCTCTAAAGGCGGTGGTGAGGTGATCTCGTTTAAAACTAGGCTGGACAAAGTGGAGAGGTTGGAGTAGCAGAGGGTAATAGATGAGATGCTGGAGGTAGATAGGAGTTATGCAGAAGATGGGGACCCAGCGAAGTTGGAAAAGAGGAAGGAAGAGGCAGCACGGTAGCACAGTGGTTAACACAGTTGCTTCACAGCTCCAGGGTCTCAGGTTCGATTCCCGGATTGGGTCACTGTCTGTGCGGAATCTGCATATTCTCCCCGTGTCTGTGTGGGTTTCCTCCGGGTGCTCCGGTTTCCTCCCAAAGTCCAAAGACGTGCAGGTTAGGTGGATTGGCCATGATAAATTGCCGAAGTGTCCAAAAGGGAGAGCCGGGGTTATTGGGTTATGGGGATAGGGTGGAGGAGTGGGTTTAAGTAGGGTGCTCTTTCCAAGAGCCGGTGCAGATTCGATGGGCCAAATGGCCTCCTTCTGTACTGTAAATTCTATGATTCTATGATAACTACAGGCGAGATTTGACAGACTACCTACCAGGAAGGCGGTACGCCAATTGAGGCGAGCAAAGGGTGCAGTTGACGAGCATGGAGAGAAGGCGGGGCATATGTTGGCAGGTCAGCTTCGAAGGGAGGCTGCGGCAAGGGAAATTGTCCAGGTGTGGGACAGGGCAGGGAAATTGGTGGTAGCTCCGGATCAGATTAACAAGGTCTTTGAGGAATTCTATGAGAGGTTGTACAGGTCAGAGCCACCTGAGGGAGGCCGGGAGATGCAGGAGTTTCTAGATGGGCTGGAGTCCCTGAGGTTAGGGGAGGGGGACAGGGCTTCATTAGAAGGGGCAATAATGAAGCAGGAGATAAAAGATGCGATTGGGAGGATGCAGTCAGGGAAGGTGACAGGGGCGGATGGGTTTCCGGTGGAATATTATAAAAAATTAAAAGATAAGCTGGTACCGCTTGTAGTTAACTTGTGATCACCACACCGCTGATGGTGGGGATGTTTGAGGAGGCGATAAGGAAGGGGGTGTTACCACAAACGTTGGGGCAAGCCTCAATTTCCCTGTTGCTTAAAAGAGATAAGGATCCGACGAAGTGTGGGTCGTATAGGCCCACATCACTTTTAAGCGTAGAAGCAAAGGTATTGGCGAAGGTACTGGCAGGTAGGCTGGAGGCGTGCCTCCCGAAGATGATAGGTGAAGATCAGACATGGTTTGAGAGAGGGAGGCAGCTATTTTCGAACATTAGGAGGGTATTGAGCGTGGTTATGGCACCAGTGGAGGGGAGGGAAACAGAGGTGGTTGTGGCATTGGACGCCGAGAAAGCATTTGACCGGGTAGAATGAGGGTACATGATGGCAGTTCTGGAGCGGTTTGGGATTGGACCAAGATTTATGGACTGGGTAAAGCTACTATATAAGGAGCCGAGGGCGAGTGTCCGCAGAAATGACATCAGCTCGGAATACTTTTCTCTTCACCGTGGAACTAGGCAGGCATCTCCTATGTCACTACTATCGTGATTGAGCAATTGGCCATCGCGTTAAGAAGTTCAAGGGTATGGAAAGGGGTAGTGCGGGGTGTGGGATAGAGCATAAGGTGTCCTTGCATGCTGATGAGTTGTTATACGTTTTGGAACCGAGTGTGTCAATCGGGGTAATACTGGAGCTGCATCGTGAGTTTGGGTCTTTCTCGGGGTACAAATTAAATCTAGACACGAGTGAATATTTTGTGGTGTCTCGGCCAGGGGTGGATGCAGAGGTTGGGGGGGGGGCTGCCATTCCGTTGGGCAAGAACTCACTTTAGACACCTGGAGGTGCAGGTTGCTTGGAATTAGGCGACGCTCCGTAGGTACAACATTTCTAGTTTGGTGGGGAGGGTGAAAGCTGATCTGGCACGGTGGGATGGTCTCCCTCCATCACTGGCGGGTTGGGTACAGGCGGTTAAAATGAACGTGTTGCCACGATTTCTGTTTATTTTCCAATTTTCCTGCCAAAGGCATTTTTCAGAGAGATTGAAGGGATGATTACCTTGTTCATATGGGGAGGGAAGGTGGCCAGAATTAGAAAGGTGCTACTACAGAGAAGAAGGCAGGCGGGGGGTTTGGGTCTTCCGAACCTGATGTATTATTACTCGGCGGCGAATGTGGAGGTGCGGAGCTGGGTCAGAGAGGTTGATTCCCAGTGGGTCAGAATGGAGGAGAGTTTGGGTAGGGGGTCATAATTGAAGGCACTAGCAACAGCGCTACTCCAGACAACTTCATTGATAATTTGGAGGCAGTTTCGGCAGCACTTCGTGTTGGGGACAGGGTCAAAGGAAATGCCGATTGGGGGAACCATAGATTTGAGCCAGGGCAGTGGGATGGAAATTTTTGGAGGTGGGAGGAGAAAGGAATTAGGACTCTAAAAGATTTATTTCTTAGGGGTCGGTTTGCAGGATTGAAGGAGCTGGGAGCGAAGTGTACGCTGGAGCAGGGGGAAATGTTTAGATACATGCAGGTTTGAGATTTTGCCAGAAAGGAGATACAGAACTTCCTGGTAGAGCCGGCCTCCACATTGCTGAAGGAGCTGCTGATGACAGGGGGACTGGAGAAGGGAGCGTGTCGACGGTGTACGGAGCTATTTTGGGAGAGGAGAAGGCACCGCTGGAAGGGATCAAGGTAAAGTGGGAGGAAGACTTGGGAGAAGATATGGAGGAGGGGTTCTGGTGTGAGGTACTCCAGAGGGTGAACGCCTCCACCTCGTGCATGCAGTTGGGACTGATACAGCTGAAGGTGGTATATAGAGCACACCTCACAAGGGCGAGGATGAGGGCGTAGAAGATGTGTGTGAATGTTGCAGGAGGGGGGCCCCACAAACCATGTTCATATGTTTTGGACCTGTCCAAAGCTGGAGGATTACTGGAAGGAGGTTTTTAGGGTAATCTCGAAAGTGGTGCACGTGAAACTGGAACCAGGCTCCCGGGAGGCCATATTCAGGGTGTTGGACCAGCCGGGATTGGAAATGGGCACGGAGACAGATGTTGTAGCCTTCGCCTCATTAATCGCCCGAAGGCGGATCCTGTTGGGATGGAGATCAACCTCTCCACCCTGTGCCCTGGCATGGCGGGGGGACCTGCTGGAATTCTTGACTCTTGAGAAGGTTAAATTTGAACTGAGGGGAAGGATGGAGGGGTTCTATAATTCATGGGTGTTATTCATCATGCACTTTCGAGAATTGCATTACATCGAACATTAGGGAGGGCATTGGGAGGGCTGCGGGTGGAGGGTGGGGGGGGGTGGGGGGGGGGGGACTGACTGTATGTGTTAAATGGTGACTATGGGTGATTCCTGATTCCTTTTTGTTATTTGTTTATGTTAACATGTGGGCAGTGGCGTGCAGAGTGGGGGGCCGGCGGTGCATTGGCCCCGGGCATCTATTGGATGGGGGCATCCAATCAGAGAAGGAAAAAAAAAAATTTTTTTTTTTTTTTTTAATTAAAAAAAAAATTTAGATTACCCAATTATTTTTTTCAATTAAGGGGCAATTTAGCGTGGCCAATCCACCTACTCTGCACATTTTTTGGGTTGTGGGGGCGAAACCAACGCAGACACGGGGAGAATGTGCAAACTCCACACGGACATTGGCCCAGAGCCGGGATCGAATCTGGGACCTCAGTTCCGTGAGGCGGTTGTGCTAACCACTAGGCCACCATGCAGCCCCAGAGAAGGAAATAAGATAGTAATTTTAAAATTTCAGCGGTGATAAATCAATTTTTGGAGGCTCACCACACTGCAGAGGCAGTTGTTAGCCCTTTATTCCTTTAACATGGTGTACCCTTTCTGTCTAGAGAAAATGGTCCTTCTCCCCATCCCCCCCACACGCATGCGCATGAAGTACGTGGTGCAACCATCAAAAGCAACAAGCAGACGTGGCTGTTCGTTCCTGCGTTTCCTCGAGTCATAACTCGTCTTTTCTTCAGCTTTTTGTGCATCTAGATTAGTTCTTTTACCTACTCAGGTCAGTGAATAGCTCTAGAACAGGTGCAACTACGGTTTTTATAGGTTTTCTGGCGATATTTAATGAAATATTTACGTGGGATGTAGTAAGAGTGAAGCCTGGATGATCAGAGGACTGCTATGGCATTTAATCTCGGAATAGGAGACATTTATTCCTTAACATGCTAATATTCGAATACAGATACCACTAATTTGCAAGTCTATGATATAAATTGCACAAAATTATCAGTGGAGAATCAGTGTGAAATAATTTGATACGAAGGAACAAAGAAATGAAATATGGTTTATCCGTCTGCAACTGACCGATTGTTTACCATTTTCTTCCCATTTTCTCATGCGTCTTACGGTTTTTGAGATAGAAAATGAAATGTTACGAGTATTTCGTGTACAACCGAGTGGAGCACAGAACAGGAAAAAAAAGAGGGCCAGAGTCGAAGAAGAGTCCCATCAAAGAGGGGCATTAGATGCATGGATAAAAAGAAGTAAAGAAGAAGTAGGAGAACCTGGAGAAGTAAAAGATGATGTGGGTGCAGAGAAGGATTTTTCTGATACGGATTCAGCTCGGTCAGAACATAATATTCTCTCTCCTCAGTCTCGTTGTCAGGATGATGATCCATGTGAAGAAAATAAAGAAGATATTTGCATATTTTTGCAAAGAAGCGATTTTGGCTGTTTGAAGAAACCGATTCCAGATCATTTGAAGATGACAATATTACAACATGGCCCTGAAAGATATCAGAAAAAAAGTGGTCCATTTGCTGAGAAGGATGGGAGATCATTTTCCAAACAGTGGTTTGATAAAGTTTCCACAAACGGAGAAATTGTGGAGAGAAAATGGTTGTTATACTCTCCATATCGGAAAGCATGCTGCTGTTTTGTTTGCTTTTTGTTTTCAAAGGAGCATTTGTTGTCTGTGTCAAACTTTGGAAAGGAAGACGGTTTCTCCACTTGGAGAAAATTAAATCCAACAATACCTGACCATGAGAAAAGCCCTTCTCATAGAGCTCACATGAGGGAATACCTGAACCTTGTAGTTCGACTCCATCATTCAACTACGATAGATGCTGAACTTCAACAGCAAATGTCTGCTGAAAAGAAAAGATGGAAAGCTATAACTGAACGGATTGTCGAGGTTATATCCTTTCTGGCAAAACAGAATCTGGCCTATCGTGGACATCGAGGAGAAGGAATATCTGGGTTATCAGAGCCAGGGGAGACAGTCAGTGAAAATACAGGAAACTTTCTAGCAACAATCAGACTTTTGGCCAAATATGATGACATCTTAGCAAAACACTTGCAGAGAGGGAAAGAGAAACCAAAAAGTGTCACCTACTTGTCCAACAGAATTCAAAACGAAATAATCAATCTTCTTGGTGAAACTGTCAAGAAAAATATAATTTCCGAAATTAAGGACGCAAAATATTTTAGCATAATGCTGGATTCAACTCCAGATATTGCCCATGAAGATCAGGTTTCTGAAATTCTGCGTTACGTTCATATTGATGAAAACAGAAAAGTAGAAATAAAGGAGACATTTCTGGGATTTTTTCAAGTCAACAAGAAAGATGCAGTCAGCCTGGTAAATAAAATTCAGGAAAAATGGGAAGAAGACAAAATTTCCATGAATGACTGTCGTGGTCAAGCATATGATAACGCAACAGTTATGGCTGGAGTGAGAGGAGGTGTTCAACAAAAAATTCTTGAAGTTAACCCAAAAGCTGTGTTTGTGAACTGCGAGAACCACAGCCTCAATTTGCCCTGTGTCCATGCAAGTGAGGTGCAACCTGTTGTTGTTACATTTTTTGGCATTCTAGAAAAACTCTACTTTTTTTTCTTCATCTACTTCTCGTTGGGAAGTGTTAAAATCATTTGTCACTCGGACTGTGAAAAGACAGTGTGACACAAGATGGAGTTCCAGCCATGATGCTGTGCAAGTAATCCACGAAGAGTGTGACAACGTTATTGCAAGCCTTCAACACCTGCTGGAAGGAGAATTTTCAAGGGAAACTAAATCTGATGCAGGATCGCTACTGAACTCTATTCAACAGTTCCCGTTTATAGCTTTATTAAATTTTTGGTACTCAGTTTTATCATCAGTGGATAAAGTCTCAAAACGTTTGCAGGATCCGAAAATGGGGTTCCATGAAGCTTCTTGTGATCTGAGAGGACTTATTCATATCTTGAATTTGAAGAATGATGAAATTATCCACAATGCAATAGATTTAGCCAATGAATATTGTCAAAATTGGGGAATACCAATTGCACGAACAAGGAGAAGAAGAATAATGCCTGGAGAGTCAGCAAGTGATAGTGGACTGATGGCACAAGAAGAAATGAATAGAGTAATGGTAGAGATTGTGAACAGATTAAAAACTGAAATTGAAGACCGCAGTGTCCGTCTTCAAAGACTCAGTGACCGATTTTCTTTTCTTCTGAACTTGAATTCAGGAGTGATTGAAGATGAACAAGAAAGAGAGAAATTAAAAAAGGAATGTTCAGACTTTGCAAATTATTATGAGAATGATGTGGTTGCAATTCAGTTATATGACAAAATTATTGATTTTGTGATGCTCCTTCGAGCTGGAGGGAATAGAGTTCCCCCTGATCCTAAAGATGCTCTGGAGTCTTTACTGCAGTATGGGAGGGATGTCTTTCCGACGCTGTGTGTTTCATACAGATTACTGCTTACAATCGCATTTTCAGTCGCAAGCTGTGAAAGGTCATTTTCAAAACTGAAATTAATAAAAACATATCTGAGGTCTTCTATGTCACAGGAGCGACTGACCAACCTGGCTTTAATAAGCATTGAAAAAGAATTTCTCACAGCTGATGTAAAAAGTGAAGTAGTTCAGGTGTTTTGTGACAGGAGGTATCATTTGGGGAAAAGAACTTAATAAATTTGATTGATTTATATTAAAATCGAATAAAGCGTTTATTTCATGTTTCATCTGTGTTTATATATTCAAAATGTTTTCCTTTCTCATAATATTTCTCAGTATATTAGGCCTTATACTTGAGTCCTAGGGGCATACAATCAAGATTTGCCCCGGGCATCACCAGACCTCTGCACGCCACTGCATGTGGGATGCTGTTTCGGGGTTTGGTGGGAGAATAGGATTGTTGTTATTGATATGGGGATTGACATTGCATTCGTTACTTTTTTTAAAAATTTAGAGTGCCCAGTTAATTTTTTCCAATTAAGGGGCAATTTAGTGTGGCCAATCCACCTACCCTGCACATCTTTGGGTTGTGGGGGTGAGACCAACGCAAACACGTGGAGAATGTGCAAATTCCACACGGATAGTGACCCAGAGCCGGGACCAAACCTGGGACCTCAGCGCTGTGAGGCAGTACTGCTAACCACTGCGCCATCGTGCTGCCCTGCATTCGTGACTGATTATTGTTTATTGTTGGTGAGTGTAAATTTGGGAGAAAATGTGCAAAAGGAGAATAAAAATATTTTAAAAAATAGTTGGAGCTTGGTAATTCATCGAGGTAGTACCTCACAATCAACGCCCAAGGGACTCTATGAGTACACCTGGCTCCCTTTCGAGGTATTCTCAGCGTGCGCAGTTTTTCCGTGCGTCATTAAGAGCATCATGCGTGATTTTCCATGCGCTGCGGTTTATGTAGACGACATACTAATCACAGGGTCCACAGACCAAGAACATTGGCAGAACCGTGAGGTGCTGTTGAAACATTTTTCAGAGTATTGAATTCACCTGTGCCGCACGAAGTGCATGTTTCACATGATGGAAGTAGTATATGTGGGGTGTCAGGTAAGAAAGTGAGAACTATCAAAATGGCCCTTGCCCACGTGACGCCACTGAGCTGTGCTCTTTCCTTGGACTAGTAAATTATTATGGGCCATTTATTCCAAATCTGCAACCATCCTGGTCCCCCTTCATTTGCTCCTCAAGAAGCACCAGCCATGGGCATGGAGCATGGCCCAGGATGAGGCGTTTAAGAAGGTGAAACGGCAGTTTTCCTCTTCAGGGGTGTTTGCAACCCGTCTACACCATTGTATGTCACGTGAGATGCTTCACCATATGGGGTTGGGGAAGTCCTGACTCATCGGTTGAACAATAGCCGTGAACGGCCGAGCCTTTGCCTCCTGGAAGCTGGCTGCAGCTGAGAGAAAATATGCCCAAATAGAGTAAAGTCTGGAAGTCAAATTTGGTATTTAAACGGTTTCATCAGTATGTCTATGGCCACCATTTCTTTATTGTCACAGATCACAAGCCGTTGCTGGGCCTCTTTTGTGAAGACAAAGTGATCCCGCCAATTGCATCTATGTGGATTCAGCGCTGCTATTGGCTGCTTACGAACACTCTTTCGAGCACTGCCCAAGGACCCAGATTGCATATGCTGATGCATTGAGCTGCCTTCAGACCGAGTCGGCAAACCTCCATGCTGCAGATGAAGTGGTCGCTGCCCTGAATTTTATGGACTCCTTGCCTATTACTGCATTGTGTATTCGTGACTGGATGAAAACCGACCTCGTCCTTTCCAAGGTGCAGCAACTAGTGCTATATAGTGGCCAGCATCGACAGCTATCAGGGGAGTTGAATACGTTCTCCCCCACGTTCTTGGAGATGACCGTGGAAAATGGTACCCTCCTGTGAGACACTGGGGTTGATGTTCTGGTGAAGGATCAGGAAATCGTGTTGAAGGACCTTCACAACCGGCACCATGGAGTATCCAAAATGAAGATGCTGGTGAGAAGCTACGTCTGGTGGCCGAGTTTGGGGACGGATATTAAGACTTTGGAGCAATAGTGTTCCATCTGTCAAGAGCACCAGAAGCGTGGGTTTCACCCCCACAACCCAAAGATGTGCATGGTAGGCGGATTGGCCATGCTAAATTGCCCCTTAATTGGAAAAAATAATTGGGTACTCTAAATTTATTTTTTAAAAAGAGCACCAGAAGCTCCCCGCAGCAGCACCCCAACATCCTTGGGAGTGGCCAGGACACCTTTGGGCTTGCGTACATTACATTTGCACCGGTCTATTCATGGGTGCGATGTTTCTCATTCTGGGTGGATGCCCACTCTAAGTGGCTGGAGGTCCACAAGATGGCAACCATCGAACGATTGCACATTTTTTTCATAGGTAACGGAGCCTCTTTCACGAGTGAAGAGTTTGCAATTTTTTGAAAAGCAACGGGATTCACCATGTCCGCACTGCCGCATGGCATCTGACATCGAATGACTTGGCAGAGGGGGCTGTTCAGACGGTTAAACGGGGGCTGAAGAAACATACTTCAGGCTGGATGGATACCAGCCTGGCAAGACTTTTATTCTCATACAGGTCCACACTGCACGCAGCAACCGGTGGGGTGGCCCCTGCTGAGAAGTTAATAGGTCATAGGCTTCGTACATGTCTGAGTTTGATTATCGCGGACATTGGCACGAAGGTGCGCCATAACCAAGATTTGCAAGGGTGTTGCCTAGTTCAACCTCTTCGGCAGTTTGCGCCTGACAACGCGGTGTTCCTCTGTAACTGCAATGGCGATGCTCGCTGGAATGTCGTCTGCAAAACGGATCAGTCTCTTACCAAGTTTGGGTCCAGGGGCAACTGATGCGATGGCATTTGGATCACATTCGCTCATGGAGGTTACTCCTTTGTGAGGTTCCTCAAAAGAAACCTGTCCTGGATCCTCTGGCTCCATTGTCGGACCAGTCTGCTGTGACGCCTCTAATCGCTCTCAACACCGACATGCCGACGTTGTGTCTTCTGACTCTGAAATGGAGACACAGATCTCTAACGTCTTGGATGCCGATCAGCAGCCTCCTGCCGATCGTCCACCACGATGTTTTGCCGCTCACCAGAAAGATATACGCCGACCAATCCGGCACAACAACTACATGCCAGGTGCCAGGCTGACATTGCACCAGGAATCAAACTCGGGGGTGCCCTGTCTGTGTGAGGTGAGGTGCGGGGGTGGCCCGAGGACCCCGTTAAAGGTGAGTTGGGACTTTGGGGAATCCCGATGTCGCATTGGGGTTGAAAGGGTTGGGGGGAGGGGGTCGAGTGATCAGGGAGCCATCCTCCTGGACTGAGGAGCTCTGGCAAGTGAAGCCCCTCAGTGCAGGAAATGGGACTAGGTGAGGCCTCAGCAAGACGTTGCCCACTGAGGCCTCGGATTGCATCAGAGTTCCGTTCGATAGCGTGGTCTTTCTCAGTGCTGCGAGCATCGGGAATTACCTGGTTAAATGTGCTCAACGCGGGATTCTGTTGCAATTCCATTAGATTGTGCCCTCTGTCTTTCTGATGAGAAGTTGAACTGAGGCCCAGTCTGGTCTGTTGGATAACAAAAGATTCTATGACAGTATTCAAAGAGCAGGGGTGTACTTCAGGTTTTCCGACCCTTAGCTAACACTAGATCAAAGTCGCATATTTTATTAGTGTTAAGAATCTTGCTGTGTGCAAATTGGCAGCTCTGCCTAAATTGCAACATTTAAAAAGTGTTTTGAGGTGTCCTGAGTAAGTGAATTGCGCTGTAAAATATACATGTCTTACCACAGTACACAATTTAAGTCAGTCACTTTCCTTTCTCTTTTAATGACTGGCAATGGAGTAATTCGTTTTTTGGTGTTTACATTGAAAAGGAGAGTTATAAATTCATAGTCGCTTTTTGAGTCATTGGTAAAATATGTAGTAACTGGTGCCAAGGTGACTCAATGATACATAATATCTGGTTTGTTAATTTTTGAAATGAAAAGCCCCTCGTCGCCACATTTCAGTGCCTATTTGGGAAGGCTGGTCCGGGAATTGAACCATGCTGCTGGTCTGCCTTGGTCTGCTTTAAAAGCCAACAATTTAGCCCTGTGCTAAACCAGCCCCTAAAGGCAATCACCAGCAAAGAGGTGAACTACATCTCATGCCACAGTTAAACATATGAAAGTGAGTTGTGGAAGCATATTGGGTGGCACGGTAGCACAGTGGTTAGCACAGGTGCTTCACAGCACCAGGGTCCCAGGTTCGATTCCTGGCTTGCGTCACTGTCTGTGCAGAGTTTACACGTTCTCCCTGCTTCTGCGTGGGTTTCCTCCGGGCGTCCGGTTTCCTCCCACAAGTCCCGAAAGACGTGCTTGTTAGGTGAATTGGACATTCTGAATTCTCCCTCAGTGTACCCGAACAGATGCCGGAATGTGATGACTAGGGGATTTTCACAGTAACTTCATTGCAGTGTTAATGTAAGCCTACTTGTGACAAAAATAAAGATTATTATTATTAAGCCATCTGAAAAGGAAAATTTAAAAAATTATATTTTGTTACCCTTTGGAAGATATTTCATTTCTTTCTTTGTTGTACTATCATTTCCAGGCTCAGGTGGTTGAGACAAAAAAATGTCAACATTCAGGATTAGTTTGGATAGATCAATGAAGCTAAAGGTGCTGAAGAGATATGGGGGAAAGGGTGTGATTATGACTATTTGCTCGTGTTAAGGGTAAACACGCACAGACTGGTTGAATCAAATTGTCTGTCCCTGCATTACAGCTTAATGTTTTTTAATGCAAGGAATCAATTGGGTACTTCCATCAATTAAGATACAAATTAAAAGAGCGATAACTTGAAAGGTGCCTGGAAAACATCTTTTACTGTGTTTAAAGCATTTGTCACAATAACATAATGCAACTCCATTAATTGAAAGTAATTAGAATTTTAAAAATGCGTACCTTCTCCAGGTTCAAACGTAAATTATTTTTTAAGATATTACATGTGTCAACCTTAGCTCAATGGTAGCACTCTTGCCTCAGTCAGAAGGTAGTAGGTTCAAATCCAATTCAGAGGCATCAGGCTGGATTTTCCCCATTGAAGTGGATAGCTTAAGTCGGGAAATTTAAAAGGCCCTGCTGTACCTAATTTTCACTCTGTGGAGGTAGGGACGGATCAAGGCGGCCGCACCAATCCTGGAAACAGGTCATAGGTAGCCACTGGGTGGGCGGGTGCTGAGGCGGTTGGGCAGGTTATTCTGTTGGAATTCATTCGACTTCTTTTAGAAATTGTTTGGCCCTCTGGCCATCACCTTTCTCATCCAGCCCTGATTGCCTCTCCATGCCAACCCTGGCACCCACTGACACCTACCCCCCCCATACCCACCTATGCCACTATGGGCAGACCGAGGTAGCCAGGTGGAGGTGGAAAAAAAAACTAACAATCTAAAATGGCTCCCACTGACAGGCACCTGATAAGTGAAAAAACTCCCATTTGTGAAACCCATTCGAAGCTTTTAAGTCTCAAGTGGTTAATCTTTTCTACAAACAAACAAACTTTTGTTTAGATGCCATATAATAGACAGCAAATCTTTAAGTAGACTCTTTAAACTGTCAATCATACTGAAAACTCAAAACCCTCTGCTAAGATAATTGGACCTTTTAAAACTCAGTCAAATATTAACAATTCGTTAATAATAACCCTTTGTGAAATGTCAACAAAGCACTCTATTAAAACTGTAGACCAGATGGTAATGTTTTTTCTAAGTTACTCAAGGTGGGCAGTCAGTCAAAGCAGTCCAGCAGAGGGCTTTTTAAACTCATACTGACATTCAGAGTGTTTCTTTTTCATTTTTGAAAAACAGGCTCTTTAAAATGCTTCAGATCATGATACTCACACAGAGCTTATCCACCCTTAAGAGTGTTTATGTGTACTGCATAAAGTTGTGACTCCCACACTAGCGATTAAGCGATTGGACTAACCAAAATGGGGCATGTTCGAACACAGCTCTAAGTTTAAATGGCCCTGTTGAGTTAGGATATCCTCATGTGTGATTCCTGCCTTGCCTGTTGGAAAAAATGGATCTGTTGGAAATGGCAGTGGAATATCCAAGTGCAGGTCCTGCCTACCATTTTTAAAGGTTCATGGAGTCTTCCCAACTTTGCAAAAATCCATCCCATTATCTGGGCAGAATTTCAGCGCTGTACTGAAAGAGTGCTGTCTTTTGGGTGACACATGAAACCAAGGCCCCTCTGGATTCTTAGGTGGATGCAAAAGATCCCAGGCGACTGTTCAAATAAGAGCAGAGGATTTCTATCTTAGTGTCCGAACCGACGTTTGTTCCTCAACCAGTATTACTACATCAGATTATTAGGTCAACATCAAATTTCTTGCTGTGTTTACAAATTGCCTGTCTTATTTCCTCACGCTTCATCAACTATAAAGTACCCTGGGATGTTCTAAGTTTGCAAAGGTGCTATATAAATGCATGTTCTTTTTGTATTTATTTCTTTTTAAATTTTTTAATTTAGAGTACCAATTATATTTTTCTAATTAAAGGGTAATTTAGCGTGACCAATCATTTTTGCACTGAGTGCATTTGAGTGCTATAGTGAGAGTTTGGTGACTGAGGGATATTAAGGGTTTATTTTAATTTTTATCTAAAGTCCAGTCTTTCTTTTATTTAGTTAATTAACTTAAAAGTTGCTGTTTGGTTGAGAAGAAGGTAAATTTTCAATCAGCTTTAAACAAAGTTTCTACTTGTAACTATTTGCAGCTGGAGCTTGTTAATTAGTTAATTGGATTAGGCCAGTTTTCAGAGGCTAGAGTCACAGTATAAATCTGAGCTAGTTACAGTGCAAACAATGCACTGAGTGCTGAATTTGGGTGCATTTGAGTGTCATACTGAGAGTTTGGTGACTGAGGGAGTGGTGAATTTGGGTGCATTTGAGTGCTATAATGAGAGTTTGGTGACTGAGGGAGTGGTGAATTTGGGTGCATTTGAGTGCTATAATGAGAGTTTGGTGATTGAGGGAGTGGTGAATTTGGGTGCATTTGAGTGCTATAATGAGAGTTTGGTGACTGAGGGAGTGGTGAATTTGGGTGCATTTGAGTGCTATAATGAGAGTTTGGTGACTGAGGGAGTGGTGAATTTGGGTGCATTTGAGTGCTATAATGAGAGTTTGGTGATTGAGGGAGTGCTGAATTTGGGTGTATTTGAGTGCCATAGTGAGAGTTTGGTGACTGAGGCAGTTAGGTGAGGAGAGAGTAAGGTGCTCCTTTTCATTTCATTTCCTACATTTCCTCAAAGAGGTGAAGGGAGCCGGGAGTTTACAGAGTACAGCTGACTGGGAGCAGAGTCGGAGGGCGGAGTTCCAGTTGGTCCACAGTGCAGCTGTATTCTGTAAGATAAGAGGGGATGGAGGCCAGGGCAGTTGCATGCTCCTCCTGTAGGATGTGGGTGGTGAGGGATACCACCGGTGTCCCCGCTGACTATACCTGCGGAAAGTGCACCCAACTCCAGCTCCTCAGAGAATGTGTTAGGAAACTGGAGCTGGAGCTTGATGAACTTCGGGTCATCCGGGAGGCAGAGGGCGTAATAGAGAAGAGTTACAGGGAGGTAGCCACACCCAAGGTACAGGACAAGAGTAGCTGGGTTACAGTCAGTGGAAAGAAAATGAACGGGCAGACAGTGCAGGGATCCCTCGTGGCTGTTCCCCTTCAAAACAAGTATACCATTTTGGATGCTGTTGGGGGGGGATGACCTACCGGGGGAAGGCCCTAGCGGCCAGGTCTCTGGCACTGAGTCTGGCTCTGGGGCTCAGAAGGGAAGGGGGGAGAATAGAAAAGCAATAGTGATAGGAGACTAAATGGTTAGGGGAATAGATAGGAGATTCTGTGGTCACGAGTGAGACTCCCGGGTGCCAGGGCCAGGGATGTCTCGGATCGTGTCTTCAGGATCCTGAAGGGGGAGGGTGGGCAGCCAGAAGTCGTGGTGCACATTGGTACCAACGACGTAGGTAGGAAAAGGGGTGTGGAGTTAATAAACAAGTTTAGGGAGTTAGGCTGGAAGTTAAAAGCCAGGACAGACAGAGTTGTCATCTCTGGTTTGTTGCCGGTGCCACGTGATAGCGAGGCTAGGAATAGGGAGAGAGTGCAGTTGAACACGTGGCTGGAGGAATGGTGTAGGAGGGAGGGCTTCAGGTATTTGGATAATTGGAGCGCATTCTGGGGAAGGTGGGACTTGTACAAGCAGGATGGGTTGCATCCGAACCAGAGGGGCACCAATATCCTGGGAGGGAGGTTTTCTAGTACTCTTCGGGAGGGTTTGAACTAATTTGGCAGGGGAATGGGAACCAGACTTGTAGTCCAGCCACTAAGGTCGCCAATGTTCAGGACGTCAAAGCGTGTAGTGAGGCAGTGGGGAAGGTAACACTGACAAAGGAGAGTACTTACAGGCACGGAGATGGGTTGATGTGTGTATACTTCAACGCAAGAAGCATCAGGAATAAGGTGGGTCAACTTAAGGCATGGATCGGTACTTGGGACTACGATGTGGTGGCAATCATGGAAACTTGGATAGAAGAGGGGCACAAATGGTTGTTGGAGGTTCCTGGTTATAGATGTTTCAATAAGATTAGGGAGGGTGGTAAAAGAGGTGGGGGGTTGCATTATTAATTAGAGATAGTATAACAGCTGCAGAAAGGCAGGTCGAGGAGGATCTGCCTAATGAGGTAGTATGGGTTGAAGTCAGAAATAGGAAAGGAGCAGTCACCTTGTTGGGAGTTTTCTATAGGCCCACAATAGCAGCAGAGATGTGGAGGAACAGATTGGGAAACAGATTTTGGAAAGGTGCAGAAGTCACAGGGTAGTAGTCATGGGTGACTTCAACTTCCCAAATATTGAGTACTCTTTAGATCAAATAGTTTGGATGGGGTGGTGTTTGTGCAGTGTGTCCAGGAAGCTTTTCTAACACAGTATGTAGATTGTCCAACCAGAGGGGAGGCCATATTGGATTTCGCACTTGGTATTGAACCAGGGCAAGTGATAGATTTGTTAGTGGGGGAGCATTTTGGAGATAGTGACCACAATTCTGTGACTTTCACTTTAGTAATGGAGAGGGATAGATGTGTGCAACAGGGCAAGGATTACAATTGGGGGAAGGGTAAATACGATGCTGTCAGACAAGAACTGAAGTGCATAAGTTGGGAACATAGGCTGTCAGGGAAGGGCACAATTGAAATGTGGAACTTGTTCAAGGAACAGATACTATGTGTCCTTGATATGTATGTCCCTGTGAGGCAGGGAAGAAATGGTCGAGTGAGGGAACCATGGTTGACCAGAGAGGTTTAATGTCTTGTTAAGAAGAAGAAGGATACTTATGTAAGGCTGAGGAAACAAGGTTCAGACAGGGCACTTGAGGGACACAAGATAGCCAGGCGGGAACTGAAGAAAGGGATTAGGAGAGCTAAGAGAGGGCATGAAAAATCTTTGTCGGGTAGAATCAAGGAACCAACGCCTTTTACACATATGTGAGAAATATGAGAATGACTAGAGCGAGGGTGGGTCCGATCAAGGACAGTAGCGGGAGATTGTGTATTGAGTCAGAAGAGATAGGAGAGGTCTTGAATGAGTACTTTTCTTCAGTATTTACAAATAAGAGGGGCCATATTGTTGGAGAGGACAGTGTGAAACAGACTGGTAAGCTCGAGGAGATACTTGTTAGGAAGGAAGATGTGTTGGGCATCTTGAAAAAACTTAAGGATAGACAAGTCCCCCGGGCCTGATGGGATATATCCAAGAATTCTATGGGAAGCAAGAGATGAAATTGTACAGCCGTTGGCAATGATCTTTTCGTCCTCACTGTCAATCGGGGTGGTACCAGGGGATTAGAGAGTGGCGAATGTCGTGCCCCTATTCAAAAAAGGGGAATAGGGATAACCCTGGGAATTACAGACCAGTTAGTCTTTCTTCGGTGGAAGGCAAAGTAATGGAAAGGGTACTGAAGGATAGGATTTCTGAGCATCTGGAAAGACACTGCTTGATTAGGGATAATCAGCACGGATTTGTGAGGGGTAGGTCATGCCTCACAAGTCTTATTGAATTCTTTGAGGAGGTGATCAAGCATGTGGATGAAGGTAAAGCAGTGGATGTGGTGTAAATGGATTTTAGTAAGGCATTTGATAAAGTTCCCCATAGTAGGCTTATGTAGAAAGTAAGGAGGCATGGGATAGTGGAAACTTTGGCCAGTTGGATAACAAACTGGCTAACTGATAGAAGTCAGAGAGTGGTGGTGGATGGCAAATATTCAGCCTGGAGCCCAGTTACCAGTGGCGTACCGCAGGGATCAGTTCTGGGTCCTCTGCTGTTTGTGATTTTCATTAATGACTTGGATGAGGGAGTTGAAGGGTGGGTCACTAAATTTGCAGACAATACGAAGATTAGTGGAGTTGTGGATAGTGAGGAGGGCTGTTGACGGCTGCAAAAAGACATAGATAGGATGCAGAGCTGGGCTGAGAAGTGGCAGATGGAGTTTAACTCTAAAAAGTGAGGTTGTCCATTTTGGAAGGATAAATATGAATGCGGAATACAGGGTTAACGGTAGGGTTCTTGGCAATGTGAAGGAGCAGAGAGATCTTGGGGTCTATGTTCAGAGATCTTTGGAAGTTGCCACTCAAGTGGATTGAGCTGTGCAGAAGGCCTATGGTGTGCTAGCATTCATTAGCAGAGGGATTGAATTTAAGAGCCGTGAGGTGATGATACAGCTGTACAAAACCTTGGTCAGGCCACATTTGGAGTACTGTGTACAGTTCTGGTCACCTCATTTTAGGAAAGATGTGGAAGCTTTGGAAAAGGTGCAAAGGAGATTTACCAGGATGTTGCCTGGAATGGAGAGTAGGTCTTACGAGGAAAGGTTGAGGGTGCTTGGCCTTTTCTCATTAGAACGGAGAAGGATGAGGGGCAACTTGATAGAGGTTTATAAGATGATCAGGGGAATAGATAGAGTGGACAGTCAGAGACTTTTTCCCCGGTTGAACAAACCATTACAACGGGACATAAATTTAAGGTGAATGGTAGAATATATAGGGGGTATGTCAGAGGTAGGTTCTTTACCCAGAGAGTAGTGGGGGCATGGAATGCACTGCCTGTGGAAGTAGTTGAGTCGGAAACATTAGGGACTTTCAAGCGGCTATTGGATAGGTACATGGATTAAAGTAGAATGATGGGGTGTAGATTAATTTGTTCTTAATCTAGGACAAAAGTTCGGCACAAAATCGTGGGCTGAAGGACTTGTTCTGTGCTGTATTTTTCTGTGTTCTAATCCACCTACCCTGCTTATCATTGGGTTGTGGGGGCGAAACCCATGCAAACACGGGGAGAATGTGCGAACTCCACACTGACAGCGACCCAGGGCCAGGATCGAACCTGTGACCTCAGCGCCACCATGCTGCTCTTAGTTTTGTCTTATGGTTCACAAAAGTTATGAGTTATGCTTTGAGAACAGCATTACTTCTCATTTAGATTGAGGGACTCTTTTTCTGGAGGCTTTTTTTACTCAAGATGTTTTTTGGGACCGGTAATGTCAGAAATTGAGTGATTGTACAGAAGTTGCAAATGTATCTTTAAAGCAAGTACCTAAGTAAGACCTTGTGCATGTATATCAACTCGAAGGTTGTTCTTAATTTCACACTTCTGAGCAATGTGTTTCTAAATACTATAGAACGGTTCACAAAAGTGAGCAAAGTGAAAATCTGAACAGTTCCACTCCTTAAATAGGCTGGAAAGCTTAATTTGGTTGACCAAAATGGTTGCACCAACAGCAAGCATTGGTGGCAATCATTTTTGTTGCCACTGGTGCTTTCTCAGGAACAAAACCAACCCACAAAATAATCAGCGGCTTTGAAAGCAGACCAAGGCAGGACAAAGCAGCATGGTTCATTTCCCGTACCAGCTTCCCCAAACAGGCGCCGGAATATGGCGACTAGGGGCTTTTCACAATAACTTCATTTGAAGCCTACTTGTGACAATAAGCGATTTTCATTTTATTTCATTTCATAATGGTCATCTGCTACCTGCATATTACCTCAATTATACTGGAATGTAACGTCTGGTGACATTGCCACAACAAAAAACTTCAGCAATTAAATTGTGTTACATGAGGTTCAGCTAAATGCATATAATTATATAATTAGCAGTGGGTAGGATGTCAAATTGCTTCTTGTTATCCTGGCAACCAATTTATTTGAAACTGCATCCTAGCTGGGAGCCCATGCCTCGATGATAGGAGAGCAAATCAGATAATGATCTCCAGGTAATTCCTATCTCATATTCAATCAGATTAGATACACAGGGTGAGATTCTCTGACCTCCTCGTGGTGTGTATCCCAGCAACAGCAGACAGCCCACCATTGGCCAGTGGCAGGATCTTCTGGTCCCGCCACTGTCAATTGGTTTTCCCATTGAATCTACCTCATCCAGCTGGGAAGCCCGCCGATGTGAACAGCCGGAAGATCTTGCTCAAAAACTCCGGTTCAAGATTGAAGATTTAGTTTTCTTATAGCCTCATTATAACTTTCTTTTAAAAGTACAGCTTTCTAAAATGTCCAATTATAGATAGAGGGCAGGGTTTTCGCTGTCAAGGTGGGTAGTTCAAGTATGAAATTTCTCGACTTGACAGACCCACATCCGTTTAACCTCATTTATGCTCCATTTTTGTTCCAGGAGGGCTGGGACAAGATCGAGTTGGGCCCTTTGATCCTCGATGGCACTTGAGGTGGTTTTTGGGACAGGCAATGCCAGAAATTGGGTGATTTTACATAAGTTGCAAATGCATCTTTAAAACAAGTATCTAAGTAAGACCTTGTGCATGTACATCAACTACCAACTCAAAGGTTGTTCTTAATTTCACACTTCTGACCAATGATGCTTCTAAATACTGCAGAACGGGTGGCACAGTAGCACAGTAGTTAGCACTGTTGCTTCACAGCGCCAGGGTCCGAGTTTCAATTCGTGGCTTGGGTCACTGACTGTGCGGAGTCTGCACGTTCTCCCCGTCTCTGCGTGGGTTTCCTCCCAATACTCCGGTTTCCTCCCACAAGTCGTGAAAGACGTGCTGTCAGATAATTTGGACATTCTGAATTCTCCCTCCATGTACCCGAACTGGTGACTGGGGCGTTCCACAGTAACTTCATTGCAGTGTTACTGGAAGCCGACTTGTGACAATAAAGATTATTATTATTAGAAGTAATTCTTAGTCATCACGGGAGTGAGCAAATAATGTGGATTCCACCGATTCACAACCCTTTGGGAGTAGTTTCTCCTCAAATCTGTTTTAAATTTGCTACCTTGTATTCTAAGATTATAACCCCTCATTTTAGAATGTCCCACAAGAGGAAGCATCTGCTCCACATCTAATTTATCCATACCTTTTAGCATCTTGTATACCTCAATTTGATCTCCCCTCATTCTTCCAAACTCTAGAGGGTATAGGCCGAAACTGTTCAATCTCTCCTCATACAACAAACTCTTCATCTCTGGAATCAATCTTGTGAACCTCCTCTGAACTGCCTCCAATCCCACCACATGTTTTCTCAAATAAGGAGTACAAAACTGTGCACAATACTCCAGGTGCAGTCTCAACAATGCCTTGTATAATTGCAACAACATTTCCTTACCTTCAGACTCAATTCATTTTACTATAAATGGCAACATTCAATTTGCTTTCCTTATTACCTGCTGCACCTGCATGGTAGTTTTCTGCGACTCATGCACGAGTTCACCCAGATCCCTCTGCATCGGAGAACCCCAAAGTCTCTCCCCAATTAGACAATAAGTTGCCTTCCCATTTTTTCAATCAAAATGCATGACCTCACATTTATCCACGGTAAACTTCATCTGCCACATTTTTGGCACACTCTTCTAACCTAGCTATATCCACTTGTAAGGTTCTTGGGCGCGATTCTCCGACCCCCACACCGGGTGGGAGAATCGCATGCGGGTGCCAGGGCGGCATGGCGGGAATCGCCCTGCACTCCCGCGATTCTGACACCCCCCCCAAAACGTCGTGTTGCGTTTTACGACAGGCCGCTCGGAGAATCGGCGCTCGTCGTTTCTAACGGTCGAGCGGCGATTCTCCGGCCCGGATGGGCCGAGCGGCCTGCCCAATACGACCGGTTCAAGTTGGCGCCAACCACACCTGGTCGCTGCCGGCGTGAACAGCGCGAGAACGCTGCGTGTGCGGCCTGTGGGGGGGGGGGGGGGGGAGGATCGAGTACCAGGGGGCTGCGCAGTGGGGGTCTGGCCCGCGATTGGTGCCCACCGATCGGCGGGCCGGCATCTCTAAAAGACGCACTAAAGGACGGCAACCGTGCATGCGTGGGTTGGCGCCAGCCAACCTGCGCATTCGCGGGTGACGTCATTTAGGCACCGCCGGCCGCGTCATTCAGGCGGCGCCGCTTTGACGCCAAGGGCCGGCGTGCAAAATTGACGCAGTGCCGCTCCTAGCCTCTTGCCCATCAGCCCCAACAACTACCCATTACTCCCACCCACTGCGGAGGCCTCTGGCTGCACGGCTAAAGTGAGCACCACATTTGGAAGGGGATTCTGTGAGTGAGCGGGCCATGTAGCATGTGGGAGTCATTGCCGAGCATCCCAATCACACCTTGATGCCTGGACACTGTGCCACTGTTCTTGAACATTGCGGGAGGCTACAGCACCGACCCCCCTCCCCACTCTATACCTACCCCCCTGCAACACTCTCAATTATCCTCAGCATGCTTTGCCCTCTTAGCTTTACCACTACGTCCTGGTGTTTGCCCAGGATGCACATCTGAGGTAGAGGTTTACCTCATCCCGTGGCCTTTGATGCCCATTGAGGGCATAATCTGGGGGCTCTGGGGCTCACCTTGGGATGGAGGGGCAGCTAGTTCGAGCTTCAGCTACCCCTGCATCATCTGGCTCTGCCATCCCTGGCAGTTCCCCATGGTCTGCATCATAATGTCGACACCCTCAGCGATGCTCCACAGTGACTGGGCCATACTCCGCAGCACCTCAAGCATGCCCACCTGCGACAGGGACATGTCCTGCAGAACCTCATCAAAGTCGGAATGGTACTGGGTGACATCCCCCAGCAAGTCACACATTCTGCCGAGACCCTCGGCCATGGCCGTCACCGACTGCGCAACGTCTTGGACACCTTCACTCATGGTGCTGACGTCGTGTACCAGGCTTTCCACTGCAATCGCCACCCTAGCAGTGTTGTCCTCGCAGCCACTCATTGCTGGTGCCATCTCCTGCGTCGCTAACTTCTGGGACTTCCCCAAGCGGCTATGGATCTGCTGGAGTGACGCTGATCATCTTCCTCTGAACATCCAGGTTGGTCTCTATTGTCTCCATTAGCTCAGGGTACCTCTGTACCATAGGCTCAGCATCAGGCTGCGACCCAGCTAGGTCCCGGAATTCAGCAGCCCTCTGACTGTTCTCTCACCTGGGGGTTTCTGCTTCCACCTGATGTACACCATCAGAGGTGTGGTGCTCACTAGCTTAGTGTTTTTCAAACTTTTTTCCGGGGACCCATTGTTACCAACCGGCCAACCTTCAGGACCCACGTGAGCTGATCTTCATGACCCACGCCGGCCGACATTTAAGACCCACCATTTTCTCTTACCTTTAATGCAAGAGGTTAGCCTTCTTGGTCCTCATTTAATTGCTGCTGACAAAATGGAGGATTCGCAATCGCACCAAAAGCACAAGACGTCAGTGTTCGGGGGCACCTGACCTGCTCTCTGCCTCACTTCAGGTGGGAAGATTGCACTGAATTAAAAAAAATATATTCTCCTGGAATCAGGAGGAGGTGATGTTTCTTTCAGGGCTCCGCGCATGCGCACTGATGTGTAGTGCGCCTGCATTTTTTTAGCTGGTCATGGCCGTCATTTTGCAGCGGTTGTTGCGCATAAATTCCTGTGATCGGGAATGCCGCAAAGGATGGCTCCGCAATCTCCTGACCTTCCTGTCACCCGCCTGGGCCTGCGGCCCCCACCTTGAAAATGCCTGCACTAGATTGTGCCCCCGAAGTCTGTCCACTAACATGTCTGACCGAGGTGCGTGTTTCTGCACTGGTGGTGGGTGGGAATGACAGTAGCTGTGCCGCGACTATGGTTGCATCCTCGGAGCTCTCCTCCGAGGTGTTCTCCTCGGAGTCAGGAGAGTGGGCCACCTAGGATGGGCCCCCACCGTCGGCTGGAGAACCTTCGGGGGAATGGACATGTGGGGCGGAATTCTCCGCTCCCGGGCGGCATCGGGAAGGCCGTCGTGAACTCGGCCGAGTTTCACGACGGCCTCGGAGGCTGCTCCTCGCACCTTATTCACCCCCCCCCCCCCCCCCCCCCCCGGGGGGCTAGGAGCGGCGCTCCGTAAATCACGGCCGCCGGGCCTTGACGCTTGCGTCAAGGCGGCGCACCGAGAATGACGCGACGGCGGCGCCTAAGTGACGTCTGCCGCGCATGCGCAGGTTGGCCGGCTCCAACCCGCGCATGCGCGGCTGACGTCACGACGGCTGATGGCTCCAACATGCGCATGCGCGGTTGCCGTCTTCCCCTCCGCTGCCCCGCAAGATGTGGCGGCTTGATCTTGCGAGGCGGCGGAGGGGAAAGAGTGCGTCTCTTGGAGACGCCGGCCCGACGATCGGTGGGCACCAATCGCGGGCCAGTCCCCTCCCGAGCACCGCCGTGGTGCTCACTGCCCTCTCCACCCCCCCACAAGCTTCAAACGGAACTTTGGCACCATGTTCACGACGGCAGCGACCAGGTGTGGTTGCTGCCGTCGTGAAACGGTCGGGAATGCCAGGCCGCTCGGCCCATCTGGGCCGGAGAATCGCCGGCCGCCGAGCGGAGGGTGGGAGAATCGCGGGGGGTGCCAAGGCGGCGTGTCGTGAGTCGCCCGGCCCTCCCGTGATTCTCCCACCCGGCGTGGGGAGCGGAGAATCGCGCCCGTGGGCTGTGGGGGGATGGGTCAGTCAGTGAAGCAATCATCACTCACGTTTGACAGGTCCTCCAGGTGGAGACCGGTGGTTCCTCACCTCTGTGGCATCCGCCAGCCTCCGCATGCCTGATTGATCTGTCCTCGGCCACACCAGCCACCTCCAGGGCCTGCTCCTCGAAGGACGTACGGATTCTGATGTTTGGCACCCCTCCGCTAGTCAGGGCCCTTTCCTGACAATTATGGGAGAGATTTTCCTGAGGAGACTCAGAGAGGGCATTGTTAGCCACACGCGTGGTTCACAGTGGTAGGAGACGGGGTGTGAAGGAGGAGTGGGGGCGGGGGGTGGGGTGAGGGTTGAGGCGGGAGGGAGGGTTGGGGAAAAGGCTGAGGGTTGCATGGGGAGTTGGTGGGTGGATGTTCCCATGGGGAGAGGAGGCATTGGTGTCTACTCACTCGTGTGCCCAGCATTTTCAGCTTTGAAGGCCAGTCCTCCTGGTCATACCCCCCCGAGCTGACAGCTGCCGCCCCCTCATCACAGACAGCATTGGCTGCCTTGTGGCTGACTCTCTGGGACCCTCGGGGAACTGGGCTGGTCCCCTGGGCACCATTATTGCAAGCTGGCTGGGGTTGGCTGAGCAAGTGCAGCTTAAGTGCTGCTCAACCTTGTTAGCGATGGGCTGGTGAGCACGGTCCTGCTGAATCAGCTGGTGAGCCTACATTTGCGACGAGAAGCCTGTGAGGCCGCATTAAGTGGACCAATTAATGTTGAATTGCGTTGCCGTCCTCACTGGGCCGAATGCCGGGAAGCCCGCAGCAATTCTAGCTCACTACCACAATTAGAAGTTTTCAGGAGAATTGCACCCTCCGTCTCCTGTCCGTTAACCAGTTTTCTATCCAACATAATAAATTATCCCTAATCCCATGTAATCTAACCTTGTGAATTAACCTCTGTGTGGCACCTTATCAAACGCCTTCCTGGAGTCCAGATATACGACATCTAAAGGATCCCCATTATACACGTTGCTTGTCACATCTTCAAAGAACTTTACCAAATTAGTCAAACATGATTTGCCCTTCATAAAATCATGCTGACTCTGATGGATAGTGTTTTGGCTTTCCAACTGTCCTGATGTTATGTCCTTGATAATTGATTCTAACTATTTTCCAGCAACAGATGTTAAACTAACTGTTCTGTAATTTCCCACATTCTGCCTCCCTCCCTTTTTGAATAAGGATGTTACATTAGTATTTTCCCAATCCACTTGAACCTTTCCTGTGTCCAGGGAATTTTGGAATATTATATCCAATGTATCCACAATCTCCGCTGCCATTTCCTTTAACACCCTAGGATGTTCCAACCCTCTAACAATCTAAGACAGCTCTCCCTCCTACACACTTGATGGAGAAAATAAATCTG
The DNA here is from genome assembly GCF_902713615.1 of Scyliorhinus canicula. Classification (NCBI taxonomy): domain Eukaryota; kingdom Metazoa; phylum Chordata; class Chondrichthyes; order Carcharhiniformes; family Scyliorhinidae; genus Scyliorhinus; species Scyliorhinus canicula. Next base: position 136,527,310 of record NC_052147.1, read on the forward strand.
TTACGAAACCCACTCAAAGCTTTTAAACCTCCTCAAATGGTTACTTTCTTAAAAACAAACACACTTCTCAAATTCAGTTGGCACATCAAAGACAGCTCATCATTTAATAGACTCTTACAACTGTCAATTAAACTGTGAACTCAGAAACCCCCGTTGATACAATTGTAGTGTTTTGAAACTCAGCAAAACATTCATAATGACGTAATGACAGTCTTTGGGCAATGTCAATAAAGAACTCTATTGAAACTGCACAACCAGACGGACCGTGAATCAAAGCAGTCCAGCAGAGGGTTTTTTTTACCTTTCACTGACAGATTCGGGTTGTTTTTTCATGTTTAAAGAGTGGGGGATTTAAAAAATCATCACATCATGACATTTAAACAGACCTTATTTGCCCTTCAAAAGTGATTATGTCCACGAGATAGAATTGTGACTCTCACACTGTGGGTTAAGGCTTTGGACCAACATAAATGGGCCCTGATTGAACTTAGCACTAAGTTCAAATGACCCTGCTGAGTTTGGCTTTCGCTCCTGTGTGAGTTATATTCTGCCTTATTTCCCCTGCCAGCAAAATATTGGATGTTGGAATCGCTATTTTTAAAGGTCTGACAATTCTTCCTGATTTTGCGGAAATTTGGCCTTGATTTTTGAATGGTCATTATATGCAATAAGAACACAGGGGTAGGAGTAGGCCATTCAGCTCCTCAAATCTGCTCTGCCAATCAATTATATTCTGGTTGATCTGTATCTTAACCCCAGCCAACCACCTTGAAATTAATATCCTCAGCAAACAAGTCTATCCAGTTTTTAAATTATCAATTGACCCCCAACCTCAAGGGTTTTTTAGATATGAAACTTCCATGACTCTCATATTGTTGTGTTATAATGCAATTGAAAGAACATTACCTTAAGTGTAAAATAAATCTGGTATTGCAAGGACAAATTATACTTGTGATTCTGAAGTGGTTGGATGATGTTTTCTTTTGTCGATAATAAATAAGAAAATTGTTAGATTCATGTATATGTATAAGTTGAATGTTTTGTGTGAAGTTTGGTAATGGTACTGAGTGTGAAACAACTAGGCACACACAGAATTCATTCCTGAGGTTCCCTAAATTTATTTCAGTATTTGTGCACTCAGACAGTACAAACCTTACAGTAGTTTTCCCTAAAAAAATATTAACAAAGATTCTGCAACTTTGTTTTTTTACAAGCCATGTTATTTAGGTCACAGTAACAGGGATTTTCAATACAGTCTTAAGAATCAGTTAATGTATTTCAAAAACATTTTACATAAACGATTTCCTAAATTGAGAAAATACATTATACAGTCCAAGAAAAAAGGGAGTATTGCACTTGAAAACTGCATTTGCCTGTATAGCATAACCGGTTCAAGTTTGGAGAGTCTGTTGTGGACTCTTATGATGCTTATACCACTGAGTGACAAGGACTTGAGAGGAAAAGTCATTAGAATTAAATTTAGGCTACAAATAGCTGCTCCTAACGCCCGACATTGGAATAAAGTACTTTTATCTTAAATTTTTAATTAAAGCATTTTAAAAGACTTAAAACATACTATAGTTGTCGATGCTGAAACTTTCTAAATAATTGCATAAAAGTTTACAGTTTCAGTTGTCTTACAAAGATACGTTATAAGGAAAATGTACATCCAGTTTTATGCAAAAAAAAAGCATATGTTGCCACCATTAAACAAACCAAGGAAGAGGTTCCAGTTACCCGATTCCAGTAGCAAATGCACTACAAAGCTAATGTACCTTTTATTTTTCAAGCATTTTCATGTATAAAACTACACTTTAGTACAAAAATATGTAAACAGCTTATACCTAATGCTTCAGCAACAAAAAAGCCCGAGGATTTAGAACAGGGTCATTTGTTCCAGATTAGAAAATGCTACATGAAACAGGAAGTGAGTCTGGTTAAGAACTGACAGTGCTTCACAATCAGTTGAATGATCACAGTTTCAGAGTTTTAATACATCCTTCCCTTGTTGCTATATGTTCAGAAATTAACAATAGTCTCCAGTACTTTATGAAAATTTCCAGTAAGTGCATAGTTTGGGTCCTAATTTTGATCCCCCCTTCAACGAGCAATCTAAATGTGAGAGGTAATCTTTATCCATAGAGCAAGTGCCACAAAACAGGTTGTCAGGCATGTCATCTAACTGGAACTGTATCATTCACCTCTTACTTATAAGAAAATGTAGTTCAGGATTCAAAGGGTTAAGACTGTGATAGTCAAAAAGGAGCACCATCAGTGGATTAATACTGAGCCTGTGATTAAATGTGTTTTACCTCATAACCAAGTAGCGATGGCCTCACCTAATGATTCATTTTTTTCTCCAACTTTACACAAATTCAAAAACTTAAAAGATAAGACATTCCTTTTCAATTATTTTGATCAATATTGAAAGGTATAAAAATTAACCAAGTGCTTGCTTTTATTCTTGTTGACCTTCTCTTGGTTAATTTGAGTGTTCGAAATGGACAAATATATTAATTCTGAATGCCTGGTGCACACAAAAGAGTATTAATCTTTTACTCCAATTCTCTTTAGAAGTTAAGGGAGTTTAAGACATAGTTCACCCGTGATCCTACACCATTCTTTTCTTCTTCACTGTAATTCTACATATGAGTCGTTCATTAGCTTGTCACAGCTGCACCTACGCAAGAACCGAGTTGAATGATACAACATTCTTCAGATGACATGACTGACAGCTCATTTTCATAAAACTAGGGCTAATTTTAATTCCCACAATGTCATATATGAGTGAAAAATCACATTACTGCAAATGAGTGGAATATACTCACTACAGTATATTCTTGGTCCATGGATAGTAAAAACAAGGCAAATCTTCTGTCACCAGGCCACATCTGCCTTTCAGTTATGTCAATGTGGGTGTCCAAATACAGTTCTTCATCATGTCCTAGAACTCAGAGCCTAGTGGAATGTATGTTCTCCACGAACAATGTGCGATGAGAATTCATAGCGATCCTGGCTTCTGTAGCCACAGATGTTGCACTCAAATGGGTCTCTGAAACCATGGCAGCCCATGTGAATGGTGTACATGACATGGTCTAGAAACAGCACACGACAGTGCTCACAATTGAAAGCTCTAATCTGCTCGCCCTCTCCACTGAAGACCCTGTATATCTCTTTAGAGGTATGAGACAAAACCTTTATTGGTTCCAGAGCCTTTGGTTCCTCCTTTGTGTAGGTTGGACTTTGCTTGTTCCGAGGAGTTAAGGCTGGGATTCCAGGATATTGTTGACCACTTCGATCATCATGGCTGCTTTCTGTGTCAGTAGAATCTAAACAGCTATTACTAGGAGATATTCCTCTTTCTGCTGTCTGATTTTTTGCTCTTATAAGAGAAATGGGGCCATCCACTGTATTTTCATGGTTTTCTGCTATTTCCCTACTGTTTGGCCTTTCAAGCCTGCTTGGATGGTATACCTGAGAATAGACAGCATTCATAACTGGAACTCCTTCTGCCAATGTGCTGGGTTGATGTTGCATCAGAGGTCTGAGGGATTCAGCTCCAAGATATGTAATTGCATTATTGATGGCTTGATCCATCATGTGCGAATGCATGAATTCTGCCTCTTTCTCGTAGTTCAAGCTCATGTTATAACTGATGTCTGGATAATTCAAATGCATGAACTTTTCACCTAGAAGAAGACATTGCAAGTAAGTGAGCTAATCCTTATATATAACACAACCATTCAGATTGATAGATTTTCGCACATTTAATGGAGCAATGTTGAAATATTTATGGCTCATTTAATCAGAGAAGAGTTCCAAATTAATTAATACATTCAATGTTGGACAACACTTCTAAAATTCAAAATCACAAGCAACACACTAATATTTCAACTGCGACTTGCATGGATCATTTGGATGTAAATGGAGTTAAGATACAGATTGATCTAACTGGATAGCAGAACAGGCTTGAAGATGACATTGGGGTCTGGCTTTTTCTCTCTGCACAGGAAAAGGATTGATTTTGGTCCTCTTCCCACCATCTCAAACCCTCATGATGTATGTTTTCAATGGCATCTATTCAACTTTTGCAACTCTATTTTCTTCTTAACAGTTGCTTATGTTCACCTAATCCTTATGAAAGTTAATTATTTTCCCCCTGCTATGCCTACAGTCGTAACATCTGCTCTTGCCAAAGCTACGGAAATTTGTGATTAACTGGAAAATTATCCCTCACATTGACACATCTAATTAAATCTATGACCAGTTTGAGTTACTACAAGATCTTTCACTTGTGATTCTGTTGCCTATGTTACGCACTTCTGAAGGTGCAATCTTGAACATCTTTTCCACAAAGCCTTGCCATAGTCTGGGACCATGCTCTTCAAAAATTCCCATCATATAGTCTCCCACAAAATGTATGTTAATGGCTATCTAGTGTCCTCTCAAATCACTCCAAGTCAAGCTGATGTTCATCCTGTGACTGCTTTCAAAGAGAGTTCCCTCTCCGATAATAAAAACAGAAAATGCTGAAAATACTCAGACAGCATCTGTGGAGAGAGAAACAGGGCTGACATTTTAGTCAAATTGGATATGAATTCTTCAGAACTGGAAATAACCACAGCAACATCTGTATCTGGTTTTAAGGATACAAGCCAAGTTAAGCGCAGCTCATTTTAGCAGCTAAACATCCTAGCCATGTTCCAAATCCCAGGTTACCTGTCAGTAAATCCATGACAGATCAGTTAGTTACTTTTTATGTACCAGGAAAGAATACCAATTATCTGAATGAAGTATGAATATTTTTTCAAATACTTACATTCGGCAAATAATGCAGCCCAATCAAATTGCAATTTGCAACAAGCACTATCTATTCTTTATTCTCTCTTCAATTCTCCTTTCATATATCCTCTTGCAAAGGTTATCTTTGAAAAGGCAGCTGATTCTTAAGAATAATGTAATACCCAATAATAAAGAAATTTGCAAATCTCACCAACAAATTTTTGAGGTGTGGAACTTTTACGTTTCCCCACATTGCTTGAAAGCCTTTCTATGACTGCAGGTCTCTCAAACGACATCAGAGAAATGTGGTCTGCCACTGGATCCTGCTCCTTGTATTCATCTGCTGCACAGAATAAATAACACACAAAATGTGAACACACCATTCCACAAAATGTTTCATTCTCAAATTTCTTTTACATCCTAATATAATAAAATGAACGTATAAAATTAGAAACCCAGGGATTAGTTTATCAGTTGATATTCTTACAAAATATTTCATCGCTAATGTATAGGCTGTATTCAAAATAAACAGAATGACTCAAATTCTAGGAACACATTTTCACACTGTTTCAATAATTAATGCATATTTTTTGAAACAATGTGAAGAATAAAAATGTTTTCTGCTTAACTATTGAAGCGTGACAGAAATTTTACGTGTAAACTACGATTTGGAAATTTAGGGCAAACTAAATGATTAATTATACCCCTTACCAGTGAAATGAAAATACATTATTACTGGCTGGTCTTCTGGCTGAAATTTTATGTTCTGACAGACACACCTACAATTCTTTGCAGATTTAACTGGAAATATGTCCTACATTGTAACTGACAAAGGATATTGCTGCCTCCAAAAAATGGCTAAGATATTTCCTGCTTTCTTTATTATATTGATCAAACAATAATGGCTGGAATTCTCTGGCAGTTGCGATTCACTTTTCCTGCTGGCAGCGCACCCATGAACATGGGTTTCCCAGTGGCGTGGGTTGGCTAAAATGGGAAATCCCATTGACAAGTGGCGAGAAGACAGAATCCCGCCCAATATATTTTAATACTTGATTGGATGTTCCATGTCTATACTGGTGAAGGACACTGTTGGTTCCAAACAATTACCACATTGATTCTGCTAATGTTAATCATGAAAAATTTCATTTCAGCAAAAATAAATTGACACATAATGGATATTTGCAACGGAGCTTGGCAACTATATATTGCTATGTTATTAACAATAAAATAATTGGTGCAAATTAAGTATATTAAAAAGGATTAGAAAATAAACAAAGTGTGCACCAAAGAGGGAAAAAAGGTATACAGAAATAATCCTTAATAAGCAGAAAATCTAGTAACAACTGCAAATTAGAAATGCAATGTTCTTCTGCTAAATATTTCGACAAGGGTCATTTCAAGCTGGTTATCACAGTAGTTCACTTTTTATTAGGATACAGTGATTATATGACAGAGTGGATTTTTCATGTTTGTTTCCCAGTGCAGAGAGACCTGGTTTGATATTAGCTGGAATGTTTTACTTTTGCTTTTAAAACAGGAGCAAAAAACCTAAAATGGTAGAGAGATCCCAGTTGCTTTATTGAATTTTTTAGGAAGCATTAAACAAAATAGGAAATAATACTCGTGTTGGTGTGGAATGGGAGCTTTTCTGTTAAAGAGTTAAAGGCATACAAATTGTGTGTGATTACACGTGGAATGAGTCATAATTTTTACTGAAAGAGGTGTTCTTAATTTATTTAATGGGTTCACTTGTAAATACATTTGGAACACAATTAGTTTAGTGGGTATCATTTTTATTTGTTAGTTTATCATTAACACGGTGCATCAAATGCTTTCTCACTTATCATGCATTTTGCCCTTTTACTCCTATTATTAAGCTTTTCAGCCTGAAAAATGGGCAAATAGAACTGGGGGCTCCCCCATAGCTTCAAATGTAAATGTTAATCTGTGAATTAGGTTTTGAGTCCAACTGAAGATGAATCTGGGTCAGTTGGCCCATTCTGCAAATTTTAGGCATTCTCCTCCACACAGTTTGGCTGAGAAATGCCAACATATGTTTTGTAATGGCAGGAAGATTGGAGAATTATATCCAAGCTCAAACAGCCAATAGCAGAAAAATTGAATGGATTGTTTTTTTATTAATTTCATCAGTATTTTGCTGACTCAGGTGAAAAAAACAATTTCTGGTGAGTGGTCCCATTATTTCTATTAGTTGTGTTATCAGGAGTTTCTGAAATAAAAAAAACAAATGCTTGCAATTCAAAGTCAAATTAATGAGGAAAATGCCAAGCATAGACCTAGTGCTGAGTTTTCATTCTGGGATCAGGACCCTAATGTCAAGTGCATTTTCTCAAGGTGTTCTCTGAACAGCCTGTATACATTTTTAAAGTCAAAAAGGTTACAGCTGTCAGGTCTTCAATGTGGAGAGCTATTGGCTGGGGCTGTGGCCTGTGGCTATGGAAAGTGCAGAGGGGGTTGGGGATGGTGAGCAGTTTTCTCCTAGTTTTCTCCTGCTTCCACCCCGGTCTGTTGCTGGAAGGCGGCCTCAATTTATTGTTTCTGTCTTTCCCTCAACAGGATCCCACACGTCGACTGGAAAATTCCAGGTGGTGTCTGCACAGTGGCCTTACTAAGCCCTTCCGTTAGCCTAATGGGCTACCCCACCTACAGGCAGGTAGCTATTATCCACCCCCTCCCCGGCGACCCCCCCACCCCTCCCCGATCCTGCCTGAACCAAAATTGCCCAACAATAGAATGTGGCGCAAGGAAGAAAAAAATAAAATATACTAAAAAATGGTGGAAGATGGGAAATTAAAAGAAAACTGGTACAGAATTTACATTGTGCATGGGTGAAATTATGCACTGATTGGCAAGTGGCTTAGTCTCACCATTTTTCTTGGGTTGAGGGGGAGTGCAGGGAAGACTTGGTTACTGAATGAATTGTGCAAATTATTAAGTGAGGTACCTGGGACAATCAACATCCCTGCAGTCATACCAGCACTGAATGGTAAACAAAAGTATAAACCCGAACAGGAGCAGGTTTTAAAAAAAAACAAAATTAACCTAAATCAGCTTTAAAAAATACTTTCTATTAATTTTAATAAGACTATAGCTGTTTCTAGTACGTAATCTAACAATTTTACATCAAATTACATAGGATTTACAGCATAGACACAGGTCACTCAGCCAATGTTCCCTATAAACTGGGTGCTCTCCAAAATCCTCACACAGGCTGTGCACTAGTTGGCCCATTTAAGTTCCATGAGAGTGGGCCATTCACTTAAATAAATCACCCATACGCTCAAAACAATTAGAGGGAGCGTTGCACTCAGCCGAATTGGTCTATGTTAATCTTTATGCGCTATGTAAGCCTCCTCCCACCCTTCTCATCTAACCTTATCAGCTTAAACTTCTGTTCCTTTCTCCCTCAAGTAAATCATCTTATTTATTTCCTTAAAAGAAATGCAAAGACAACATGTATTGGAATAATTTTTCCAGAATTTGCGACTGTTTAAAAGAGGTCAAATGAAAATACTGCAAGACTCAAAAGTTTAAAGAAATTTTTCAAATAAATTTTCAGAATGAGTCTAACTAAATTTAAATGGGCGAAATGATAAAACAATAATTGTCCATCTCTTAAGAGATCCAAGAAGAAAGTGTATATCAATTGTGACCTATAAACTGATTACTGATGCTTCACAAAATTTCTCAAGAAACACCTCCTTAACTGTAATTAGCTAAGTGTATCAGTAACTTCAAAAAATATTTTTTCAAGGACTTCCAGTAGTGGCCATTATGTGAGTGAGTGCACATTTGGCCGTTTCTCCGATTAATGGATGGATGTTTTAAAGGAAAAAGGTGCAGGAGTGGTGGAGGAAGACTATACTCCACCGGTGAATGGATTTATGTGGTTTTAGAAGAAAGGAGCTGCTAGGGCAAGAAACCCTTCCAGCAACACAGGAAAAGATAGCTGAGAGCAAGGGGTCGGTCCAACTGGCTCAATGGTCAATGGAACAGCTGGTGGACGTTTTGAATGAAAAGTTCAGCCAGCAGAGAAGAGAAGCTCTGGAGGACTTGGCGAAGACGGTAGACCCGCTGAAAGCGGGAATTGACCGTGTACAGCTGAGGTTGGAGACCCAAAGTCGGGCGATCCAGAACGTGGAGGAGATGGTGGCGGAGCATGGGGAGCAGCTGACTTCGTTGGCGGCCAAAATCGGGATGTTGAGGGCTACCCAGAAGTGGCTCAAGGAGAAAGTGGAGAAGCTGTTGGGGAGGGAGTCTTCAAACGGCCCCTGGAGGTGGAATGGCCCCTGGAGGTGGATCGGGCGCATAGGGCGCTGATGAGGAAGCCGCAGGCAAATGAACCACTGAGGAAAATGGTGGTGAGATTACAACAATTCCCTGATAAGGAAAGGATCTTGACGTGGGCCAGGAGATATACCTGGGAGGGTAATGAGCTCCGGGTATATTAGGACATGGGTGCGGAACTGGCCAAGAAGAAAGTGGGTTTCAACCGAGTTAATCAGCCCTCTTTAAGAAGGGGTGAAGTTCGGGATGTTGTACCCGGCCCGCCTCTGGGTGACCTAATATGGTCGCGAGTACTTTGGAACATCGGAAGAGGTGATGGAGTTTGTTAGAGACAGTGGACCAGCAGGAGAAAGAGGATATTGAACTTTGGAGGAGGTGTTTGGGGATGTTGGTTTTCTCCACCCCTTGCTGGGGAGTTTTTGTTTAAAACTGTTATTGTTGTTATTTTCCTGTTTCTCGGGGGGGGAGGGGGGGCTGCCAGGCTAGCTGGGCGGGCTAATTCACAGGAGCGTAGTGGGAGTTGAGCAGGTGATAAATGTGTTGGGGGGTTGGTATTGTTGTTTTGTTCGGGGGAGGGGTGCTGCTGTCAGGGGTGGGGCTGTTGAAGTACGAAAGGAGGCGGCCATCCGAGGGCGGGCCTGGAGGGTTGCGTGACGTGGGCTGGCCCAAGAGGGGCTATGGTTGATCGGGGGGGGGGGTCCTCCGATCAGGCATCAGGCTTATCAAATGGAATACGAGAGGACTGAAATGGCCGGCCAAGAGATCCTGCGTGTTCAGACATTTGAGAAGCTTAAAGGTGGATGTGGCATTCTTGCAGAAAACATACCTGAAGATCGGGGATCAGACCAAGCTAAGGAAAGGATGGGTAGGTCAGGTCTTCCACTCAAGATTAGATATGAAGATGCAGGGGGGGTGGTGGTCCGAATAAATAAGCATGTATCGTTTGACGTGGGGAATATAGTAGCAAACTCAGGGGGTTGAGATGGCGAGGTTGGTGGACAAGATACTGCAGGTTGATATAAGGTATTCTAAGGCCCTGGAGGCTGGGCTGTTGAAAGAGTGGCAGAAACTGCAGATTAGTTTGGACTGGTTTCTACGGGTAAGGCAGTAGGGCAGCTGAGGAAGGCCGGGGGGCGGGGGGGGGGGGGGGGGAAGAGAGCCTATAAATATGGGGATAAGACAAGTAGGATGTTGGCACACCAACTGAGGAAGCAGGAGGTGGCGAGGGAGATTGGAAAGGTGAAGGATAGGAGGGGAAATATGGTCTTCGACCCGATGGGGGTGAATGGAATGAGGCGTTTTTTTTGGACAGGTTGGAGTTCCCCAAGGTGCAGGAGGGCCTGGCAGAAGGGCTGTGATTGGTGGAGGCAATGGAGGGTATGGGGGTGATGCAGGCAGGGAAGACCCCTTGCCCGGATAGCTTTCCGGTAGAATTTTTAAAAATGTTTTTGGGGAACCTGGGGCCCCTGCTGGTAAGGGCATTAAATGAGACAAAGGAGAAGGGGGAGGGGGGTTCTCCGCGATGTTGTTGCAGGCCTCGATTGCCTTAATTTTAAAGAAGGAGAATGACCCGGACCAGTGTGGGTCCTACTGTCCAATTTCATTACTGAATGTAGATGCCACGTTGCTGGCTAAGATCTTGGCCTCACAGATTGAGGACTGTGTGCCGGAAGTGATAGCGGAAGACCAGTCGGATTTGTAAAGGGGAGGCATTTATCGGCCAACATTAGGCATTTGTTAAACATTATAATGATGGCCCCGGAGGGATGAAATGTGGAGGTAGCGGTCGCTATGGATGTGGAGAAGGCCTTTGGCTGGGTAGAATGGAACTACTTGTGGGAGGTGCTGGGGCAGTTTGGGTTAAGGCAGGGGTTTGTGGATTGGATCCAGTTGTTGTACCGGGTACCGGCAGCGAGAATACAGACGATACGGGTGAGTTTGGGATATTTTTGGGTTGCATCGTGGGACAAGGCAGAGATGGCCACTATCCCTGCTGCTTTTTGCGTTGGGGGGGGGGGGGGGGGGGGGGGTGGTGGGTGGTTGGAGCATAGGGTCTCGCTACATGCAGTCGATCTAGTGCTTTATATATCAAACCCACTGGAAGATATTGGGGGGGGATCATGGCAGAGTGTCGGAGATTTACAAAGAACCAATGGACTGGAAGGGTGCCGCGATAGGAGAAGTCAAGTGCAAGTGGGAGAAAGAGCTGGGGAGGGGGTTGGAGGCTGGGGTGTGGGGGGAGGCTTTGAGGAGAGTGAATGCATCCTCTTTGTGTGCGAGTCTTAGCCTTATTCAATTCAAGGTAGTCCACAAGGCACATATTACAGTGGCCAGGATGAGTAGATTTTTTGAGGGAGTAGAGGAAAGGTGCGGGGGTGGGCCCGCGAACCATGTCCACATGTTTTGGCCCTGTCCGAAGTTGGAGGGATTCTGGCAGGGGTTTGCTGACATTACGTCTGAGGTGTTGAGGGTAAGGGTGGCCCCGAGTCCAGAAGTGGCAAACTTTGGAGTGTCGGAAGACCCGGGAGTCCAGGGGGCGAGGGAGGCCGATGTGCTGGCCTTTGCCTCCCTGGTAGCCCGGAGACAGATCTTGCTGGAATGGAGGGATTTGGGGCCGTCGAAACCGGGGATGTGGGTGAGCGACCTTGCGGAATTCCTCAAGTTGGAAAAGGTCAAGTTCACCTTGAGAGGGACTGTGGAGGGGTTTGCCCGGAGATGGAAACCATTCATCGACTACTTCAAGAATAGTTAAGACGGCAGCAGTTGGGAGGGGTGTTGGGGTTAAAAAAGGAGGTAGGAGGGTAGCGACAGGGAGGGTGGATGGTGGAGTGTTCGATATTTATTTGCAATGTGAATTCCTGTTTGTTCTCTTTTTGGTTGTGGTTGTGTTTGATGCGAATATACAAATGTCTTAATAAAAACATAATTTTTTTTTTAAAAGGGCCCAATGCTTTGTTTTTCCAATTAAGGGGCAATTTAATGTGGTCAATGCACCTACCGAGCACACCTTTAGGTTTGGGGGTGAGACCCATGCAGACATGGGGAGAATGTGCAAACTCCACATGGATAGTGACCTGGGGCCGGGATCGAATCCGGGACCTCGGCGCCGTGCGGCAGCAGTGCTAACCGCTGCACCACCGTGCCGCCCTGTGAATCAGTAACTTGAGGAAAATCTGGAATCGACAAATTGACAGCTGTTTAAAAATGACTATTAAATTTGATTATTTTGTGGATTCATATTTTAAATGCATTTTCTATTTCAGGTTTTCCATTTAGTAAGTGTGAAACCAATTCAAAAAAGCCTTCAGTATGTTACCGTAAATACCAAGCTTTTGACAACAGGATAAAAAGAGACACTCTGATCTTCTTCTCTGAATGTGTTTAATATTGCATTTATCTCCATTTTGGAATAACGCATGCAGTAACTGTCAGTAATCAGTTACTGGAATTGAATATTTCTTTTGGAAATGTCTGATAAACATTATTGCCAGAATGGAAATATTTGGGTGTGAAAACACTAATAGGAAAATCTGAAAAGATAATACAGTCACTTTTTCACATTAATATTCAATCATAACACTATGTGTAGTAGGAAAATATAGTATGTGAAGTAACACTATGCCCACGTCAGGTTGCGTCTGTTCTACTATTTCCTTTTAATAGTAGTAGTTTTGATAATAAAAACTAATTGCGTTGGCTGGCTATTCTGGGTATTACAGAAAACATGTTTAGTAATATCTAAAACTCTATACGCTATCAAGATAGAAAAGATAGAGCTTCAAGGTAAAACTATTGAGGAGTCACTACAAACTGGAACTCCTTCACGTCATCCCACCCACCCTGGTGATTCATGGGCTGTGTAGCCTCCACTCCGGCATTCTGCTGGTAGTTGTGACAGCGCTCTTTATGCTCCTCCAGTGAACTGCGCTGTTTGTAGCTTCTACCACAGTAGTTGCACTTGTGAGGCTTGCCCACTGTGGAAGGAATTGTACTCAAGTTACATCATCGTTATTTATATCAATCATTTTCAATAAGCAGTAAAGGTGTTTTAAAAGGAAACTGCACCATAAGTTTCATTAAGCGTGAATCAAAGGCAACATGTAAGTTTAACCTATAGTCTGAAGCAAACTATGTAGTGAATCAGTCGAGTGCTACTGACTCATTTTTTTTGAAACCACTACAAAAACAGGTGGAATGGGAAAGCCACCAGAGCTCTTTCCTGATTAACTTTTGCCTGTATGTCCTCTGTTAACTTATTTATATGTGGTGGTTGGTGGTTGAAGGGTGGGGCAGTCTTGTTTGGCAGGGTGGGGTTTAGGGAATGAAAATTTGCAGAATTTTCTGGTTCTATTACTGGTCCCTGAAACCACATGAAGCTAGGTTAATGAAGCTTTTCAAGTAGAATGGCCAAAAGTGCAAACCTCTTGCATTTCAAAACATGTTTCAAACTAAGGAACAAATTAAGAAAGTCTAGTGCATTGCTATTTTAAATATGTGTTTTTAAAACATTGAAGCATTTACAGATCATTTTAAGGCAGTTCCATCATTTCTTATTCATTTTCCAAACCTTTTAGTATTAAGTTACGTACAACAATTTTGTATTATTTTCTTTACTCGTGTGGGCACTGATGTGTGTCCTTTACTTCATCAGTTTAGAGAACGGGCTACACATTTACGGTGACTGAATAAGAGATATTCTGTTTTTATTTTGCAGCATTTTGGAATTTTGACTAAAATGAAAAAACTATCTTTAAAATATAAGTTTAATTATTATAACTTAACATTTGAAGTGCCTCCTTATAATTAAGACCACTCATAGCGACTGAATAAGTCAACATCTGTTTTTATTGTATAGAATGCTAGAATTTTGATCAATATTTTGATTTTCCCTGAAAAAGTTGAAAATCTTGCTTATGGGCTCTTGTGATAAATAGAAGCATGACAAATACGTCAAGGCAAATTCAACTTTCTGAATGCTCCTACCATATTTGTGCATGATGTGGAGATATTTGTGCAGATTGTGATATCTAATATTTTCTCAAAATAAGTGAGTTTTTTAGTTCTAATTTGATATTCAAAAGTTTGAAACATTAATTATTAATGGAAATGTTGCAAATAATTTTAGTCTGTTCTCCATGAACTAGTTAATTAATTTGTAAAAATAAATTTATTTTTATTGACCTCTTCATTAAAAACATTATTGTCCCAAAGAATGGGCTGGGGCATGTAACAAGATTGTAACAACATTATTACACAACATGACAGTTCAATATATAGCAGAATGAAATATGCACTTTGAGAATGATGTTAAAAATGTGTTAAGCTTGGGTTTATTAATTCTACCATTGACTGGGACAGTCTGAAATACATGAAAGTTTGCACATACATTCTCAATACTTCACTGTATTATCAGACAAAGTGTCAGGTCTTTTGCTGTTTTGCTCTCTCCCTATCTAAAAGTAGACCAATCATTCACCATGAGGCTTTCTTACATTTACATGGGCAAGAACCAACATAGCACATTGAAGAGTAAATATAATAATGGTTTAGGCTAAAAAATTGGAGTTTGAATTTGGTCGTCGACTTTATTCAAGGGAGCTTTGCTGCCAAAGAGTCACAGGTCGGGATTCTCCGGCTGCGTTCGCCTGGCGACCGGAGAATCCCATCCGAGGTCAATGAAGTTATCCATTGTCTGCCTCTCGCCAGTCTCGTTCTTGCGGCGGGTGGGGCGGAAGAATCCAGCCCATGGAGTCATAGACATTTACAGCATGGAATCAGGCCCTTCAGCCCAACATGTCCATGCTGCCCAGTTTTTACCACTAAGCTAGTCCCAATTGCCCACATTTGGCCCATATCCTTTTATATCCATCTTAGCCATGTGACTGTCTAAATGCTTTTTAGAAGACAAAATTGTACCCAGTTTGCTGTTGAAATCTTTTAGTTGCCAGAACAAAATGGTTGAATGGGCAGAAGTGTTTAATGATATCAAAAAACTCGGAAGTACATGTTTAATAGAGTTTGTTGCAAATTAAGTGTGTGTGTTTCTCATTTGTTTTAGTGTAGGAATAACAGTTTTAACACTCAATTTCCCATCATGCCAAAATACATACGAATGTGTCTAAACTCATGAATAAATGAAAGCCTACTCTAGACAGTTGCTACCTAGTGGCTATAATGTAAACAGTTTCAAGGTTTCAATTTACAACTATATCAGTTCTATCTCTATAATTTGTTTTTTTACTCCACTGTAAGTTTACAGTTTGTATACCTTTCAGACAAGTAATTTTAAAACAGAGCAGCTGAGATAAGCAGTGAGAAAAAATGTATCTCAATGCATTTCTTCAATGTATGTTCTTCAAAACCTCAATGTAGTGCTTCACTCTATTTGGCTACTCAACTGCTCTTTTAAGGCAAAATGGATCCGGCAAACTGGGTTTCTGTGGGCACTTTGCTGCAGAAGAGAAGCAACATCAATAATGTAAGTAAAGTTTTAAAAAATCAGGGCTTCATTGCGAACAAAAGGGGAGGTTAGATGAGGTAGCCAAAGGTGGAAGGTGTGGTCAGAAAGAGGTGTTTTGCAAAGGGTGTCGTAATTGATTGCATGTAAAGTGGCGAGATGGAGGAGTTTATAGAGAAATTTTGGATGAGTTGTGGACTTACAGAAAATGAACTACAATCCAGAGGCATGGAAGACTTTGTGGGGACGGGGGTCAGGTATAGGCAGGGGAGGAACTCCAAGGCTGGAGATGGTTGTCGATATTAGGTAGGCAAGCTCATGTAGATATTTGCAGAGGATTTAAAATTAAATCCATTGGGAGATGGTGAGTCAATGTGGAACACTCAAGGAGCAACTTACATCCAGAATAACATAATCTGCTCTTAACTACGGTAATAAAATGTACATAAACATATTGAAATTTTACATAAATTATACTTTTAGGATTCTTGATCTGATTAGGGTGATTTGCAACATATTGAAGGTTTCACGTATAACTCACATTCAGCAAGTTTTGCAATTATTTCCTGTGCATACATAACATAATTCTTTTAATATGGTGGCTAAAGAATTTTAACTAAATTACAAAGAAAAGCAGATGAACCATACCCCAAATCACCATTGAGTATGTAATAACATGTAGCTTAAAACCATTTTTCATAGAAGTGTAGTTCAAAGACACATTCTTCCATTTAGTGAAACTGAATAGTTGTAAAATTGGAACAAGCAAGCAAGCAAAGTTACCAAGAATAGGGATTCAGAATTATGTCCATGAACCATATGCAGCCAATATGCACCAGTAATGCAGCCCCCAAAGCTCAGGCAACTCAGTTTCTACTTGTGTTTGAATTTCTTGCTCCGGTGTGTCCTGTTTGAATTGCAGGGGTTTGGAGGAGTACAAAGGACTGTTAGTGCGTTACATATTGACAGACAAATAATCAAGAACTATGGGTGGGATTCTCCGGCCGCGTCTGCCCGGCGACCGGAGAATCCCCCCCCCCCCCTCCGAGGTCAATGGATTTTTCCGTTGCTAGCGTCTCGCCTGCGGCGTTCTTGTGGTGGGTGGGGTGGGAGATTCCAGCCCTATTAGTACCACATCTTGATTCCATAAAATTGACGGAACCATTGATTTAAACTCATTATATGGTTCATGATAATCTATGGTATGCACCTAACTGGGCTGAGAGGAAACAAAACCTTAGATATTTCTATATAAAAAGGATAATAAGGTTCAAACATCCAAATTTGAAAAGTTGGTATATTTCCCTTTTGAAGAATCTCATTGGCCAATGGAGAAGAGATGGCTGTTCTGTTTTGTTGCTTCCCAACATTCTCATTGGCTGCACATGATCGATCTCATCATGGTTTTCAGTTAGCATGTGTCCAGACTAATGTCTGCAAACAGGTCATGTGATGGCAAGGAGTTAGTGCTTTTCCATTTAGTCCGTAGTTTATAAAAAAAAATATTTTTATTGAAAACGTTCTCATTACAAATAAAATAACATAATAATATAAAACAGATGCTACAAGTTACAATGTAAAAAGAACACAATCATCAATTAAGAATACAACCAATCTTAAACCCCCAACATTAAACTAAAAACACCTAACAACTGATGGTTACTAACTCTTTGAAAAAGGAAATGAATGGTTGTCATGTTCGGTAGAATCCTTCTACCGATCCCCCAGTGGTGTACTTGTCCTTCTCCTTCTTCAAGTAGGAACTCCATGAGGTCACCCAATGAGGCAGAGGCACTGAGCCGAGTAGGAGACCTCCACCCAAGCAGAACCTGCCTCTGAGCTATTAGTGAGGTAAAGGTGATGACATCCGCCTTCACCTGCAGCACCAGCGAGCCCGATACCCCAAAAATGGCCACCAGCGGACATGACTCCAATTCAACATTAGGTACCTCTGACATGGTATTGAGGAAGGAGACCCAAAAGCTGAATAACCTGGGACACAACCAGAACATATGGGTATGGTGAGCCGGCCCCCGAGAACAATGCTCACACTTGTCCTCCACCACCGGAAACAAAACTCATCCAACCTCGCTCCACACCTCCTCAGCCAAAATAGGAACCAATTCACCCTCCCATTTCACCTTCACCTCATTCAACGGGTCTGACTCAGCTGACAGGATCTGGCCATAAATACCCGTAGTACTCCCCCACCAGAGCCAGCCAAAGATAAAATCCTCTTCAACAGGGAGGACGGTGGTGCCAAGGGAAAAGAAGGCAAAGCCTTATGCAAAAATCACAAATCTGGAAATATCTAAATAGATTGATCCCAGGAGTTGAAATTTTTCCAACATCTTTTCAAAAATGGCAAACCTTTCCTCCAAGAACAAGTCCCCAGACCTCTCTGAACCCTTCTCCCTCATGACCTAAATGTTGCGTCTATGATGGCTGGCACAAAGAGATGATTATTACAGATAAGGCCAACAACGACATGGAGCTAAATTTAAAATGCTGTCTGAAGGGCTTCCAGATTCTCAGGGTGGACACCACTACCCTATTCGAAGAATATATTGTGGGAGAATGGAAGCAAGGCAGTTACTAAAGCACCCAAACTCAAGCCCCTACAAGAACTCACCTCTATTTCCCCCATATGGAACAAAGCCTGAATGAAATACTTGTCCCACCCACCCCTTCTGCAACCTTGTCTGGTCCATGACCCGCAAATGAGTCTCTTGCAGAAACATCACATCAGCATTCAAACTTTTATGGTGAGCAAATACCCTTGACCTTTTCGCTGGGACATTCAACCCCCTTACATTCCAGGTGACCAACCGAATTGGGGCCCGCCCACCCCTCCCTCAATCTGAAATTAATAATTTCCACTAAGAGGGGCTATCCAACAGCTACATCGAGTGTCCAGGCACAAGACCCATCCAAGGTGGCCACCAAACCCACTAGCAAGGCAAAGCAAAGAAAAAACTGCAGTCACCGTCAGCAAACTATATTTTTCATTCCTGTTATAACATGCAGAACAAACCCCCCCCCATAACAATAAATCCTCCCACCTAAATCCAAGTTTCAAAAGACGCACACAAGAACAAAGAAGTGCAAACATGTACAAGGAACCCCAACAACTCCACATATTCACATGCCTATCCCCAACATCCAAAAACCTTAGTCAACTCACACCTAGCCCATGCTTGTTTACAAAAGAAACCACCTGCCCTGGCACATCCCCTACACACTGCCACCGGTAGTCCCCCATTTAGTCCGTAGGTATGTTTTATTATTTTTTATGTTGTGAATTCTGAAAGCAATGGACGTAATTCTCTCAGCTAAGACCAAGTCCCATGGTGGTGACAGGGACGGAAAGTGGAGGTCAATGTGAAATTTATGGTATCTTGTGGTCCTTGTGTCATTAATTATGCAGGATTTCCTGATATGTTGCATGGCAGGGCAGGCTGGATGGTGTGCATCCTGCCATCATATCTAAAAGGCACTTGGTCATCCTCATTGTTAATGCAACCAACCTAACCCACGCTGCAGAGATATCTGGAAGGGGAGATGAAGGTTCAGTGATTCCTCCCTGATCATCTTCCTGGACCATGTCGAGGTCAGGAGGGTTTTACTCTAACTGGCTGATGGGAGGAGGAGGCCGAGGGAAACAAACCCTGCACATGGGCAAGGCCCTAAGAGCCAAGACAGGTCAGCCATATAATGCCAGAAAAGGATGAATGATCTAATTCGTTCCACAAGAGTAAGTAAAGCAAGAACTGCCCGCACTACCAACAATGAGATCAATGAATGTCAGGGTACATGGGCCTCAGTGGCAATGGCATTGTTGTGCCATAGATGGAGGGGGGGGGGGGGGGGGGAGAAGAGGGGATGAGGTTAGGTTAAGATCTTCCCTCCATACCAGGCAACATCCTGGTAAATCTCCTCTGCATCCTTTCCAAAGCTTCCACATCCTTCCTATAATGCGGCGACTAGAATTGCACGCAATACTCCAAATGCGGCCGCACCAGAGTTTTGTACAGACCCTTCTGGACAACTTGCAGAGCAGTAATGCCATGCCACACATCAGTGGGCTATCATAAGAGTGGAACTTTGAGAACTAAACATCAAATTGCAATATACAAACGAATATAGAATTTCCCTCAAACCCATCTCATCTGTTGTCTTTCGGTAGGAGAAGATGAGGTACAACTATCAGGAATGGGAGAAGATAGGAGGGGGGCACCCAGCACCCATTTCCAAGGCCTCTCATGCAGTTCGAAAACAGGTCAGCTCAGCTGGCAGGCGTGGAGTGTGACATGGAAATTGACAATGGGGCTTGGGATTGGGTCTCCACTGAGTAAGGATCCATCCATGGTATAGAAACCTGAGGGTCAAATGTGGCTCCATGTTGGAGGCTGCTCATGCTTTCATTTGCTCTTTCTCTTTTTTCAGTTACAAGTGCCAGCATGAAGAGGCCAAGGCCCAAGGCTGAGCACTCCCTGTCAGACCACAGCGGAAGCCCTAGTCCAGAGAGGAGCCAGGTCATTGGACAAGAAGAAAGATGTGTGCCTGCAAAGACGTCACAGCAGCCATCTGCACCCTCCACCAGCCCAGAAACCAATACCTCTGTTGGTGTTCGGAAGCTTAGGAAATGTCTTACACTCTGGCGGTCACTGCATGCATACATATCTGCAGCAGTAGGAGGCAGTGTCAGCTGAGCTCACCAACACTCGGAGGAAGGTTGCTGGGGAAGAGTCATCTGCAAAGTCAGAGTCCGGTGACAGGTCTCTGGAATCGTCCTTCCAGCTCATGGAAGAGAGTCAGCAAGAGGCAGGGGAACATCAGACAGAAGTGTGGGGGCCCTCAACAGAGTGACATGCGAGTCAAAGGAATCTGTCCACCTGCTCTCTGATGAAGTGGTGCCAACATGGGCTTGCACTCCGGTCTCCATGTGGAGGTTGGTCGAATCCACGGAGATCCTAGTCCCGCAGATCCTGCTGGAGATGCACGCAGACTTGCACTTCACTGTGATAGCTATGGAGCATCTGTTGCAGTTGGTTTGCTAGAGTAGACAGGGCACTTCAACCTCCATCCAGGTGCCCATTCCCCTCACGGTGTCAGGTTTGGGCCTACATGTGCCCTAAGTGAAGAACAGCAGCAGCTGGACACCTTTGGTCATTCACTCAGGCATCTCAGAGATTGCCTAGACCTTCCAAATCCACTTTGCCTATGATCCATTCAACCACATCCTCTGTCACCGCAGAGGGAGCAATTGGCCCACTGAAAGAAGCTAAATGAAGCCGGGGCCTTCCAGGCCTCTGCTCTCCAGATGGCAGCAACTAATGTCATAAAAGGCAACAGGGCCAATTAGTCAGCAGGCTGCCTCAACTCTTGCTGCAGATGTCAGGTAAGCACCTCGACCAAGTAGTAGGCCACAGAAAATAAATAAATTTTGATCTCAATTGGTTGCTTGGGTGAACAAATGATTGTCACAATTATAAGTTCTGTAAATCTAATCAATTTCACTACTGGTTTGTTTCAGTGTGCTTCTTGAGGAATAGTGGACATCCCCCGCCGCTCCCGACATCTCTTCTGCAGACACTTGACTGCTCCCGAGTGAATCTGCAGGAAGAAGGGTATATGGCAGGGCCTTTACGAGCCATATATGCAAGCACTCGCCCACACATGCTGAGCCTTCACCCGTTAAAGTGTCATATTTCAGCTCCCTTGCATTGTCTTGTTTTTTAAATTTAGAGTACCCAATTCATTTTTCCAATTAAGGGGCAATTTTGCGTGGCCAATCCACCTACCCTGCATATCTTTGGGTTGTGAGACGAAACCCACACAAACACAGGGAGAATGTGCAAACTCCACACGGAAAGTGACTCAGTCGGTGCTTGCATTGTCAATACTGCATATTGGGGTTCCTTTTCAGTTGTCCAGTGGACATGATCTGCATCTCTGTCGAGCTAAAAACCCAATTCTAGTGCAGCATATCAGGATCTTCAATTCGAGGCTCTGCTTAGTTTTGACTTGACCAGCATAGTGGTTGTGACATTCTTCCTGCACTCTGCCACTATTTCCCCACCCCCAGTCACATACACCCTTTTTCCCCATTACCATTTACACTACCCTGCCCCGGCATCACCTTTGACCTCCTCACCATTATCAAGCAATCAGCTTCCATTTCCTTTGATAATGTTCAGTTGAATGAACCAGGAGTCAACAGTTGACTCCACCAATGCCTCCCTGTGAACCCCTTAACACCACTGGACAATCTCTACACACCCCTCCCCATCCCCAACTTCACAGCAGGATATACCCATCCCTTTCATAAACCCGGACATAACCACATAACCACTCACCCTATCGCACCAAGCAACAACCAACTCGGCCTATCTCAAGCCCCCATTCATTCCCTCTGCTGCCTTACTACACCCCTGTGATCCCCTTTCCAGCACCCTTAAACACCAACACCCATGCCCCAGGCCTCTATGACCTCATCACAGCTTTAATTCACTACTTGCCTTCTTTAACCAACAGCTCCAAAAGCCCTTTACCGCCCAACAATACCTCCTGCTGCCTTCATCCTGCAGTTTGAGAATCTGATCCCATGGTGAAGTCCCTGGAAAAGGGATCTAATCCATGCCGAATATCAGAACTCATGGCAATGTCCCTGGAAGAAGGTTCAAACCCATGCTAAGTCCCTGGAAGAATGTTCCAACACATGGTGAAGTTACTGGAAGATTTGAACCTATGGCACAGTCCCTGGATGGAAGTCCAAAGCTTCAGCGGGACTGCCAGGTGGTGAACTTCCACCTTCTGGAAGGTGCTTTGTGGAGGACCATGTGGATGAAGTTTCACCCACCCTGTTTTACAAGTGGTCCTTTAGTGACTTGCAGCTGGATTGGCGTCTATCTTCTTGAGGGATGTTTGCGAGCTGACCAATCCTGGCTTTCGCATGCCATGTCGGTCCAGATGTGTCCTGGATTGGTATATTTTTCAATTGGCATCACAGAAAATCAGCCTGGGGGGGGGTGGGGGACTGTTAAACCACATTTTGGACCTCCTAATGAATTCTCCCTGCCACAAATCCCGGGAGAGTTCCACCCAATGTAACAAGAAAACTTCTCTGTCATTGATAGGTTAACTTCATTAGTAACCACATGATAGTAAAGATAACTCATATCACAATGATGAAAAAGCTTCTGAGAGTATTTTTAATATATTTTCCTGTGATCCAAAAGAAATCCTCAAAAATACATTATCAGAATATAAATGAGAATATACTAGAATATATAGTTCAGCCAGGTGATAGAAAAATAATTCAATGGATGCCTGGTAACTACATGACCATTTCTACAGTAACAGGTGCTCACCTTTTAAATCATATTTATCCCATGGAGCAATCATTATTCTAACTTTTTCTTGAATAACACGTGCTTATGTCAATAAATCATGGGTGCGATTCAATGGGAAAAGTTCGAAGTGTAATTTTGGGTGTGACTTCCCGGGTGCTTCCCGATGGCCGAGCTGAAGAGACCGTGGCCCTTATTTAGTGCTGAAATTTATTCCCCATGAGCTTCACCAGAAGCGGGCCTGGCAACTCCCCACTAACAAGGGGCAGCTGCTCAAACACTCCCTTCGAACTCACTCCCAGGCAGCACACGCCCAAAGCACCATGAAGACCTGCTCCACACTTCGGGGATGCTGATCTGGCCAGGCTGCTGGACGGCGTGGGGATGAGACAGGACATCTTGTTCTCCCGAAGGGGTCGGAAGACCAGCAACAGAGCTGCCAATGCCACCCGGAAAGGAGCGGCCGTCAGTTTGGGCAGTGTGACCAAGGGGACCACTGTCCAATGTCGGAAGACGACCAACAACCTCCACCAAACCACAAGGGTAAGTTAATACCACCTCCCCTCACAGCATATCATTGCGCTTGTGTCCCAGCATATCCTTGCACCCACCAGCACAACCCCTCCATGCTCACAAGCAGTGCCCACATATGCCACCTGCCACAGACCCCCCTCCCCTCCCAATACATCAAGTGTGTGGCTCACAATGCCCCCTCAAGTTCCCTGCAGGAGATGTTGGCCCACAACAGGCGGGAAAGAGCCCAGATAGGCAGCGAGGTCCAGACATCAGTGTCCTCACCTCCTATGAGGAACGGGCCCTGGAGATCGTGGGGTTTGTCGATAAGTCACCGACAGCGAGGTTGGCCTGTATCGCTGAGGTGAGGATCCACTGCCCCTTCACCCAGATAGCCTGTCTCATGAGTTGTTCATGTCAGACAAAATTATCCTTCACTCTCACTGACCACATGTGCATTCTCTCGCAGGATCTCCACCTGATGGGATCGGGCCATCTGGGGTTTGGAAAATGTCGCACATGTTCCCAATCAAGCCCTGGAATGAACTATTGCACAAAGGTTCAGGGCTGCGGTGACCTTCATAGCCACCGGGAGTGGGTGTCCTCCTCCTCACAGGATTTCATATCTGCAAGGACATTGCACAGGTGCCGTATCATCTCCTTGTTGAGACGGAGCTTCCTGCGGCACACGTTGTCCGTCATCTCCTCGAATGACCAACAACGCCCTTATACCTTGGGCCGTTGCTGGCGTTCCCCTTGGGGTTTCTCCTTGGTCTGATGGGTGGCCAAATCTGCAGGGTGTGCGGCAGCTCCCTGCACATGGGGTGTCACCTCCAGCCTGCGTTAAATCTGCTGCCTTCTCCAGCATCTGGTCTCCTGAGCTCCCACTGTACGGTGAGGGCTGCCACTGCAGGGTCAACAACACCATCCATCTTGGTTGCTGTCAGGAATTGGAGAAGGAGAAAGACCGACAATCAGTTAAGACTTCCATCCCGGGACCATCATATCTCCCGGACCTACCCCCACCCTTACATGTCTCACCTTCTCTCAGAGTGCCATCCACCGAGCCAGTTGTACTGGAAGGCCCGGCTCTGCACACTCCCCTCCCCCCCACTCCCCAGGCCATAGCAGGAACCCCTAGACCACGGCTCCTGCTGGGAACATTGGGGAAACTATGCACTGGTGCCCTCCCCAGAGACACACACTCACCCTCTGGTTGCGGGGTGTTTGATTGTTGGCTGCTGCCTATGTGTTCCTGATGCCTCCAGTGTTCAGGCAAAGTTTCCAGGCCTCACAGTTTGACTGGAATGCTGGGCAATAAACTCATCTGAGACATGGCATGAGTCCGCATGAGAATACACTTGAGAATATTTTGTTTATTAAATGGTCAAAAGTAAAAAAGATTTGAAAATCAACTATGCAACATTCCACATATCACAGGAACCATTAAACAACAAGCAAACGTCGCCGTTCCATATTGGTACCAATACAAAGCTAATTTCCACACATAAAAATAAACACGGTATCACCCCTCGTATTTTACTCAACAGAAAGCGTGGATAAGCCCGAGAATGTGTTATCATGTCCAGAACTTTGTCATAGAAATGATCTGTCATAGGACGGTGACTCATTTTAGATATCTGGGGCTGCAGGTGGCACGGGATGGCTGGGGGGGGGGGGGCTCCGTAGGTATAATGTTACTGGTTTGGTGGGGAGGGTGAAAGCGGATCTGGCAAGGTGGAATGGTCTTCCTCTGTCGCTGGCAGGTTGGGTACAGGCAATTAAAATGAATCTGTTGCCGCGATTTTTGTTTATTTTTCAGCGCCTGCCGATCTTCCTGCCAAAGGCATTTTTCAAGGAGGTTAAAAAGATGATAACCTCGTTTATATGGGGGATGGCCAGGATTAGGAAGGTGTTGTTGCAGAGAGGATGGCAGTAAGCGGGGTTGGGTCTCCCGAATATACTGTATTATTACTGGGCGGCGAATGCTGGAAAGGTGAGGAGCTGGTTAGAAGGGGGGTACTCCCAGTGGGTTAGAATGGAGGCATGTCTGTGCAGGAGGTCGGTGCTGAGGGCAAAAACGCCTCTCCCGATGGCCCCGGGGAAATACTCTGGGAGTCTGGTGGTAGTAGCGACTTTGAAAATCTGGAGGCTGTTGCGCCAGCACTTTAGGCTGGGGGCAAGGTCAAGGGAAATGCCGATTTGGGGGAACCATAAATTTGAGCCAGGCAAGTGGGTTGGGAGTTTTCGGAGATGGGAGGAGAAGGGAGTCAGGGCACAAAGGATTTCTTTCAGGGGAGTTGGTTTGTGGTACTGAAGGAACTGGAGGTGAAATATGGGTTGGAGCAGGTGTAAATGTTTAGGTACATGCAGGTCTGAGATTTTGCTAAGGGAATACAGAGCTTTCCGGTGGCGCCGGTCCCCACACTGTTGGAGGAGGTGCTGACGACAGGGGGAGTGGAGAGGCGGGGTGATGTCGGCGATTTATGGGGTGATTCTGGGAGAAGAGAAGGCATCGCTGGAGGGGATTAAGACAAAATGGGAGAAAGAGTTGGGAGAGAGCATTGAGGAGGAGTTGTGGTGTGAGGTGCTCCGGAGGATGAATGCTTCAACTTCGTGTGCAAGGTTGGGGTTGATACAGCTAAAGGTGGTGTATAGGGCGCACCTCACAAAGGCGAGGATGAGCCAACTCTTTGAGGAGTCAGAGGATGTTTGTGAATGTTGTGGGGGTGGGGCCCCGCAAATCACGTTCATATGTTTTGGTCCTGTCCAAAGCTGGAGGGGTATTGGAGGGAGGTGTTCAGGGTAATTTTGAAGATGGTACATATGAAGCTTGAACCGGGTCCCCTGGAAGCCATATTCGGGGTATCGGATCGGCCAGGGTTGGAATTGGGTGCAGAGGCAGATGTTTTAGCCTTCGCCTCGTTGATCGCCCGATGGCGGGTCCTGGTGTGGTGGAAGTCAGCTTCTCCACCCTGTGCCCTGGCGTGGCGGGGGGATCTGTTGGAGTTTTTAACACTTGAGAAACTGAAGTTTGAGTTGAGGGGAAGGATGGAAGGGTTCTACAATTCATGGGCTTGTTTATTGTGCACGTTCAATAGTTGGATAACATCGAACATTGGGAGGTTTGGACTGTGAATTTTGTTGGTGACTATGTATGGGGTGATGGTGGATTCCGGATTCCTTTCCTTTGATGTTTGTATTTAAAATGTTGAGAGTTGTTTGCAGATTGGTGGGAGGAAGAGATTGTTGACCAGGGGTTTGACATTGTATTTGTTACCATTGATTATTTGTTGTAAAGTTGGGTGTAAATTTGTTTGAAAATGTGAAAAAGGAGAATAAAAATACTTTTTAAAAAAATGATCTGTCCATTAATGTGCGACATGTTCCATACATCAGTGCCATTCTCTGTCCAGGAGCCCCAGCTGTGCAGTCCCCCCACACGGCCCAAAACCAAATCCTGGCATCCACATGTTCCATCTGGCGCTCAAGATGCAGTTGAACATCTTTGACTTCAAATGTGTTTAACCCGTGTTGACGTGCCAATTACATGCTGCACTCACTACACCGGCAACAAAAGCATCAGCAATCTACTAAAGCATTTCTTCAACGGCATTAGCAGGTGGTCCATTTGGAACAATGTCGCACACCTGGTCCCGCAGTGTCTTCTTGCTTCAAACTGGACTGAAGTGCTTCAAGAGATTGGTCATGAAGTGCATCAACTCTATACTCCCAAAACGCCTTGATCCACTGCAATTCGGATACTGCCGCAACCAGTCCACAGCAGACGCCATCGCCTTGGCCATACACTCATCCCTAGAGCATCTCGACAACAAGACTCCTACATCAGACTCCTATTTATTGACTACATCTCCGCCTTCAACACCATACTCCCAACCAAGCTCATATCAAAGCTCCAAAGCCTTGGATGTGGCTCCTCACTCTGCAACTGGATCCTCGACTTTCTGACCCACAAACCACAATCAGTAAGAATAACCAACACCTCCTCCACAATAGTCCTCAATACCGTGCCCCGCAAGGCTGCGCGTACTTAGCCCCCTACAAGTTACTGTGAAAAGCCCCTAGTCGCTACATTCCGGCGCCTCTTCAGGGAGGCTGGTACGGGAATTGAACCGTGCTGCTGGCCTGCCTGGGTCTGCTTTAAAAGCCAGCGATTTAGCCCAGTGTGCTAAATCATGCACCAAGACTCAAAAACAGCTTATTCCCCACTGTTGCCAGACTCCTAAATGACCCTCTTATGGACTGACCTGATTAACATTACCCCTAACCCCCCACCCACCCCCCCACCATCATTCAATCGCCCTGGCCCCCCTAAGTGCCACTGCCAACAGCATTATCGCTAGGGCAAAGAGCAGCAGGGAGAGCGGGCACCCCTGGCACCTCTTCCCCCGGTGTAACGCAAAATAATCCGATGCCTTAGACGCCTTGTACAGCGGCCGAACCCAATCTACAAACTACTGCCCAAACCCGAACCGACCCAACACCTCAAACAGGTTTGTCCATTCAACCCGGTCGAACACCTTCTCTGCGTCCATTGCTACCACCACTTCCACTTCCGAGCCCTCCAAAGGCATCATAATAACATGAAGCAGTCTCCATACATTCTCTAACAGCTGTCGCCCCTTCACGAACCTCATCTGGTCCTCTCCTATCACCTCTGGGATGCAATCCTCTATCCGTGACACCAGCAACTTCGCCAGCAACTTTGCATCCACTCCAAAGATCACCACTTCTGTACTTGATACCACCTTCACCTCAAAGACCACTGACATAACATCGACGAACCCATGCCAGAATCCCCCAAGCTTCGGACAGGCCAAAAACATGTGGACATGATTCGCGGGCCCACCCGCGCATCGCCCACACCTATCCTTCACCCCTTCAAAAAACCTGCTCATCATAGCCACAGTCATATGTGTCCTGTGAACCATCATGAACTGAATAAGGCTAAACTGAGTTCACCCTCCTCATAGCCTCCTCCCACACCCCAGACTCTACCTCCATTCCCAACTCATCCTCCCACTTATGCTTCACTACCCCTATTGGGGCTCCCTCGCAATTCATCAACAACTTATAATTTTCAGACACGTTACCTTCACCTACCCCTGTTTTTGACACCACCTTGTTCTGTAGCCCCTGGGGTGGCAAGTGGGGAAAGGTCAGCACCTGCTTCCTGCCAAAATCCTTCACCTGTATATACCAGAACCCATTTACTGCTGGGCCTGTGGAGTACCTGGCCAGCAGAAACGGTAAAGCGTCATCAACAGTGCCCCCAACTTGAGTCTTAACAAGAGGCTGCCTCCATTCGCTCCCATACCCACCCCTCCCCACTACCGACTTCCTAACCATGACTATATTCTTCGCCCAATAGTAATTCAACAAACTAGGAAGAGCTAACCCACCCCTCCTCATTCCCGCAGGGCTTTATCCGCCCAAACTAACCTTGAAATCAGTGCATTCACCCTCATGAAAAAAGGCTTTGGAATGCAGATCGGGAGATTCTGGAACACAAAGAGCCTCGGGAGAACCATCGTCTTCACTGATTGCACCCTTCCCGCCAGCGACAACAGGAGCATATCCCACCACCTAAAATCCCCCTTCGTCTGTTCCACCAACCAAGCGATTCAGCTTGTGCTGCTCCCACCCCCGCGCCACCTGAATGCCCAAATATCACAAGCTCACCCCCACTATTCTAAAAGGTAACTCCCCCCAGTCTCTTCTCTTTCCCCCTTGCTTGGATTTGAAAAACCTCACCTCTTCCCCATATTCAATTTGTACCCCGAGAACGGACCAAATTCCTCCAGTAGGCCCATAATCCCCTCAATAACATTTGACGGTTTTGATATATAGAGCAGTAGATCGTCCGCGTAGAACATAGAACATAGAACAGTACAGCACAGAACAGGCCCTTCGGCCCTCAATGTTGTGCCGAGCCATGATCACCCTACTCAAACCCACGTATCCACCCTATACCCGTAACCCAACAACCCCCCCCCTTAACCTTACTTTTATTAGGACACTACGGGCAATTTAGCATGGCCAATCCACCTAACCCGCACATCTTTGGACTGTGGGAGGAAACCGGAGCACCCGGAGGAAACCCACGCACACAGGGGGAGGACGTGCAGACTCCACACAGACAGTGACCCAGCCGGGAATCGAACCTGGGACCCTGGAGCTGTGAAGCATTTATGCTAACCACCATGCTACCCTGCGTACAACGAGACGTTCGTGCATACATGCTCCATCTCCTCTGCACTAGTCCCTGCCAGACCCTGGACGCTCTCAGCGCCATTGCTAGTGGATCTGTGGCCAAGGCAAAGAGCCTGATGTTAGCCGACAGATGTCTCCCCTTAACAAACGCAGTCTGGCCCTCCCCTATCACCCCTGGTACAAAGTCCTAAATCCTTGAGGCCAAGATCTTGGCCAGCAATTTAGCATTCACATTTAGTAATGAAATTGGCCGGTAAGACCCACACTACCCCGGACCCATATCCCTCTTTTAAATTAAGGCGATTGAGGCCTGCTATAATGTCGGGGGGCGCACCTCCTGCTCCCTCGCCTCATTGAATACTCTTACCAGCAGGGGCACCAAGTCCCCCGAAAACATTTATAAAATTCCGCCGATAACCCGTCCAGGCCTAGGGCCTTCCTGCCTGCATTGCCCCCATACCCTCCAACACTTCCACCAGCCCAACGGGGGCTCCCAATCCCTCCACCAGGTCCTCCTCCACCCTAAGGAACTCCAACCCTTCAAAAAAACGCCTCATTCCCTCCACCCCGGCCAGGGGTTCCGACTCATACAATCTTTTATATAAGTCCCCGATCACCCCATTCACCCCCACTGAGTCCAAGACTGTGTTCCGCCCATTCGTCACTTTCCCGATCTCCATCACCGCCTCGCCTACTTGCCTTTTCCCCGTATTCATAGACCGCTCCCTTAGCCCTCCTCAACTGCACTATCGCCTTACCCATGGATAACAGTCCAAACGCCATCTGAATTTTCTGTCGCTCCCACAACCACCTCCGAATACCTTATATCCACCTGCAGAATCTCATCCATTAACCTCGCCATCTCTGCCCACTCCGTCTTGTATTTATGCGCCTATATTGAAGTAAACTCCCCCCTCACCACTGCCTTTGCCTTCAGTGTCTCTCACAGTGTGGCAGCTGAAACCTCACTTGCTCATTCACCTCCTCATTGGCCAACAGCCCCACATTCAACTTCCACTGCGGCCGCTGTTCCCCCCCCACACCCCAATTCACCTGAACGTCCACCAATGCGGCCCTTGGTCTGAAACCACAATCGCTGAGTACTCTGAACCGACCACACCACCAACAACATCCTGTCCAACACAAAATAGCCAATCTGGGACTCCCCATGTACATGGGAGAAAAACGAAAATTCCTTTGCCCTCGGCATACCAAACCTCCACCTCAGGACCCGTTCCTTATCAAGAAACCGGTGCAACCGCACCACCATCGCCCTCGGTGGCTCGTTACCCTGTGGCTTCCACATCAGCGCCTGTGCGCCTGGTCAACCTCCAGGGGCATTTGAAGATTCCCTCTCTCAGAAACTTCTCCGACATCTTGTCTACATACGAGCCAGTGTCCACTCCCTCACTGCCCACTGCAACCCACAATCCTCAGGTTCTGTCTCCGGGAGCGATTCTCCAGGTCCTCCACTTTCTCCTGAAGCCGCTCCTGGGTATCTCGCATCACCCCCATCTCCGCCGCCAACAAAGCAATCTATTCCTCATGCTCCCCCACAGTCTCCTCCACATTCTGGATCAGGTGCCTTTGAGACACCAACCTCAGCGCCATGCGGTTGATCCCCACCTTAAGCGGATCCATCGCCCTCGCCAAGTCTTCCTTTCTCTCTGGGTGCACTTCTCGTTCAAGCAGTTCACCAGTTGCCCCATCGACCACTAAGATGGTAGGGCCGATCCTTTAACCTCCGCCACCTTCCTGTGTCCCAGACAAAGGGAGCGATTCTCCGCCCCCCATGAAGGGTCGGAGAATAGCGGGAGGGCCTTCCCGACATTTTTCCTGACCTCCCGCTATTCTCCCCCCCCCACGGCCGCTCCATGACACGAATCGCTGCTCGCCGTTTTTTACGGCGAGCAGCGATTCTCCCCTAGCCGATGGGCCGATTTCCTAGGCCTTTATGGCCGTTTTCACGAACTCCAACACACCTGCTCTCACCGTTCGTGAAAACGGCTGCAAAGTGCCGTTCTGGAGAACCATGCCACCGATTGGCACGGGCCCGCGATCGGTGGGCATCGATCGCGCGCAGCAGGTCCGAACCCCGCGCACTCTTTGTTCCTCCGCCGCCCCGCTGGATCAGTCCGCGGGGCGACTGAGGGGCATAATGGCCCGCGCATGCGCGGGTTTCACGCATATGCGTGATGATGTCATCCCCGCATGCGCAGATTGGAGCCGTCCAATCCGCCCATGTGCGGCTGACGTCATCGTGCGCATCAGCCGCCGTTACCCTTGGCGCGGGGGTTAGTGAAGTTCGCTAAGCCTGCGATGCCGAGGTTCACGGGGCCCCGCTGCTAGCCCCAACCGGGGAGCAGAATCGGGTCCCGGGAGGGGGCGCGGAGGCTGCCGTGAAACACGGCCAGTTTCACGGCAGCCTTCACGACTCGGAGAATCGCACCCAAAGTTTCTCACTCCGTCAGCTCCTTTCGCCTAACACCACTTCTGGTCCACTAGTTCATCCACGGTGGAATAAACTCTTCCACCACCACTCCTTTATCTTTTTCCATTAAAACATCTGCCCGCTAATTGGGGAAAAGGCCCCAAAACACCGCCAGAAGTGGAAGCTGCCAAATGTGCGACCACTCACACCATGGCCACCACCGGAAGTCCTCTGAAGGCAGGTTTTATAAGACTTTTGGGTTGTAACAACTCCGGCCCACCCTCACAACGTCCTCCATTAACCTCACCCTTTCAGCCCGCTCCGCTCTCTCTCTCTCTGTGCACCCCTCAGCATCCCCCCCCCCCCCCCCCCACCGAGATATCTCCCGCCATCTTCCCGTAGCCAACTCCATCAACACCTTACATCAACACCTTACAACAGCTTTCGGCACCTCCCACAACCTGGAGGCAGAAACCTCCCCATATCATTCAGCTCCACATAATTTCAGATGGCCACCCCCACCCTCTCACAGATCCTTTTGTCCACTAGCTACCCCACATCCAACCTCTACTGCGGCCATTAAATCTCCCCCTGCACCACCCGCAAATCCACCCACTGCAGCGCATGTTCAGCGACCACAATCACCAAATACTCCAACCACCCCTCCAACAACGCCTTGTCTGATCAATCCGGGAGTATACCTGGTACACGTGCGAGAAGTACGAAAACTCCTTTGCCCTTGGCCTCTCAAACCACCATGGGTCCGCCCCTTCCATACGCTCCATAAACCCTAACAACTCCATCGTCGTAGCTGAAACGTTCGGAGACCCAGGGCACAAGTGGTCCAACTAGGATCCAGAACTGTGTTCAAATCTCCCCCCATAATCAGCCGACGCGTGTCCAGGTCTGGAGTCTTCCCTTAAAGCCGTTTCAAGAAACCCACATCATCCCAATTTGGGGCATAAACCGTTTGGCCAACTCCGCACCCAGGTCCTGGTAGATCCTCAGCATGTTTCCTTCCCAGGTTCATTTTTTTTGTTTGCTTTGCCCACCTCAGGATCTTCTCCTTATTGAGAGAACAATGCTGCTGCACCACTACCGCCCCCGCCTTCGGCCTCCTCCACAGTGCACTCAATCCAGCTCGGGGGGATGGTCGAAGACCCCCTCATCAACTTCTCCAACATACTCACCAAATACTTAGAGGCCTGCATTCCTTCGATCCCCTCAGACAGCCCCATGATCCAGAGATTCTGTCTCCTGGGACGGTTCTCGAGTCCTCCATCTTCCCCCTCAACCTCTTAAGGCTATCCGTCATGAGCACCATCTCCGCCTCCAGTGAGGACAGCTGGTCCTCATTGCTAGTCCACCCACTCATCCACCTTCTGGAGAGCCAGACGCTGCACCTCCAGCCACTGCTCCACTCTCTCGATAGCCGCTCTAAGCTGCTCTGCCACCTTCGCCAGGTCTTCTGAGGCCTCCTGCCTCTGCTGTTGGAACTTAGCATTCAAAATGTTCAAAAGCTGTTCAGTAGACCATTGGGCAGGCAGTGATGCCCCAGCACCCTTTGCCATCTTTTCCTGTGTCGCACGTCCAATAACCTTTCACTCAAGCAGCTGCCTCTTACTTGTTACACTCCTCGTCTCATAAGCCATAAACTGGCCCCACTGATGGAGTACTGCAATTCCTACAAGCATATACACGTCACACCAGCAAACACCCCTTTAATTGGGTCGGAAGGGCCAAAAAATTCCACCTTGAGTGGGAGCCACCAAATGTGCGACTACTCACTCCATGGCTGCCGCTGGAAGTCCTCCTAGATAAACCTTTTAAGGAAACTATGAAATTTGGTACCATAGATCGATGATGGGCTTAACTTGCTCCAGAAGTTCCCTATTTAAAGTATTGCAATGCATTTATTAATTAATTTATAATAAACAGCTTAAGAGCAAATTTAAGATAGCATAAAAAGGAATTTCATACACGTATATTAGTTGGTGTGATACCAGATAAAATTACCCCCTCATCACCTCCATTTAATTAATACTTGTTTTGCCTTCATATTGTGAACAGACAACTCATTTGAATAAATGTATGGATTTTCTCAAACATACAGTTCTGCTAAGCTACCTTACAGCCTGCAAACTGAAAATGCACCTTTAAGCTGTGCTAAAAGCCAGCAGAATTGTGTACAAACTTTACATAATAAATAAATTAATAAATATGACTGAGTTTTGAATGCTCATTCGAAAAGCCTGGCAATGCCATTTGTACCATTGCAGAATGCCTGAATGGTTCCCAAAAAATGTTTTTGCAAATGGCCAGATGCAAATAAGTTGAATCAAGCATAATATTGGGGGACTTTTTAATGGAAATGTCATTTGAAAAGAGGAACTCTGACATTAAAAATTACAGAGTTGCTGTTTGACAGCTGCAAAGCTATCCAACGGTCTCATTACCACAGGTTGTAACATTTAGAATAACAGTCCCATATGCATGTAGAGAGGTTGTTAATTCTCAAGGTGCCCTTTTAATGAACACAAATTCCCAGTGCAATGTACGTGCACATGAACTGTAGAAATTGGGTCTACAATTTTCTTAAAGACTACTAGAAGGTAACTGGTAACAGACAGTTATCCCTTTTGAAGATCAGTGCAAACGAAGAGCCGATCCAGCAATCTGCATCACTCTGGTTTGCCAGCGCTTGCATTCTTGAAAGATCAACAGATAATATTTTCACGGCTGGGACTGAAAAAACACACTGCTTCACTGTAAATCAACACCTGTGCTTCTGCCTTTACGCTCTGCTCTCTTCAAACCATGCACCACTAACTGGAGCTATCTGAATTACAACCATGGTCAACTTAACACCATTTAACCTCAAACTTGCTGCCCACACAAAATCCAGCAACCATGTAAATAAATGCGTAAAGAAAAGACTAATTTTAGACATGAAATTAGCAGCCTATCACATATTTCTTTCCCCTCAAACTGATATTTTGTTTAGTCTATCAATGGGCTGATTAGTAAAGTCAAGGAAGTCTTCTGTGAGAGGGATTTTTAAAAAACGTGATGGATACAAGTCAATTTGCGAAAATATATTAACTCCTCAATGAGATAACAGTCTTGTAATCATTCCCTGGTACCTATTATGGTCTAGCAGAGAGGGAAGAAAGAAACCGAAGCTGAGAGATGACACACTGGCTAACTCATTCTGTAGAGAATGGTCATAAATTGGACTGCTAAATAATTGAGTTGGAGTTGATGTCGTGGGGACAGTGTGGGGGAGGCGAGAGAAGTTAGAATTCTCATTATTGATGACTTTCTAGCGTCTACTTTTGAAAATTAATATGTGTGCTAAGGACAGATTGGCCTTGGCTGTGGTGGCTTACTTATTTTACTCCCCTCCCTCTGGACAAACTACACCAGGAATCATTGATCAGGCTTATACAAGAAGAACAGGCACTTGGTCAGTTCCCT
This sequence comes from Scyliorhinus canicula, assembly GCF_902713615.1. Classification (NCBI taxonomy): domain Eukaryota; kingdom Metazoa; phylum Chordata; class Chondrichthyes; order Carcharhiniformes; family Scyliorhinidae; genus Scyliorhinus; species Scyliorhinus canicula. The sequence goes on from NC_052147.1 coordinate 136,562,867, forward strand.
TTGAATTCCATCCCAGCATGAACATTAATATTCAGGAAAGCAGAGATATGTGTACAAAAGTAGCAAAGTTTGAATGAAAACAATCCAACATATTTCGTTTTCCCATTCGTTGAAAAATTCAAACACAGACGGTGTATTTTACCCTCAACAGCTGCATGTGTATATTTTCTAATTGCCTCAATGCTTTGCTTAATGCAATGCTATTTACTTAACAGGTGCTTCCAGCCAGTGCTCTTTCACTAAATCAGGAAGTAAAAAAAAAACAAGTATATTTGAAAGGATTTGCTGTGCACTTCTGCAACATTTTTAATTTGGTGCAGCAAGAAGGTGGAATTAGCTTCATATTGACATCATTTTGAATTTAGGGGATTACCTAGACACCTATTAGAGACCAAGGAGGCAATCTGTGTGTGAAGCCGCAGGACATTTCTAGAGATTTAAATGAATACTTATCATTGGTATGTAATGTAATCTTTATTATTGTCACAAGTAGGCTTACATTAACATTGCAATGATATTATTGTGAAAATCCCCGAGTCGCCACACTCCGGCGCCTGTTCAGGTACACAGAGGGAGAATTCAGAATGTCCAATTCACTTAACAGCACGTCTTTCCTGACTTGTGGAAGTAAACCGGAGCGCCCAGAACCCACGCAGACACGGGGAGAACATGCAGACTCCACACAAACAGTGACCCAAGCGGGAATCCAACCCGGGATCCTAGCGCTGTGAAGCAAGAGTGCTATGTAATGAATGGCAAGACACTAGGAATCTCAGGGGAACAGATGGAATCTGGGGTATTTATTCACAGATCCCTGAAGACAGCAGAGCAGGTGAATAAGGTAGTTAAGAAAAAAATGAGACACTTGCCTTTATCAGTCATGGCACAGAATATAAGAGCAAGGAGGTTCTGATGGAGCTGTACAGAACATTGGTTAGGCTGCAGCAAGAGTAATATGTGCAGTTCTGGTCACCTCACTATAGGAAGGAAGGGACTGCACTGGGGGGTTACAGAGGAGATTCACCAGGATATTGCTGGGATGGAGCATCTGAGCCATAAGGAGAGACTGGCTAGTCTTGGATGGTTTCTTTACAGCAGAGAGGGCTGAGGAGGGATATGATTGAGGTGTATAAGATTATGAGGGGTTTGGACAGGGTAAATAGGAAGCAACTGTTCCCTTGGTTGAGGGGTCAATCACAAGGGGGCATTGTTTTAGGGTGAGTGGCAGGAGATTCCGAGAGGATTTGGGGAAAACAGAGTGTGGTGAGAATCTGGAATGCACTGCCTGGGAAGGCAGTGGAGGCTGGAAATTTCACAGCTTTTAAAAAGCACTAGGATGAACACTTGAAACACCATCACATTTGAGGATTTGGGACAAGTGCTGGTAAGTGAGATCAGCATTTGATTCGGGGTAGTTATTGACAGTGCAGACTCGATGGGCTGAAAGGTCTTTTCTGCGCCATACGACTCTATGACTCTACCTCAGATCCTTGGAAGGAGATGATTAAGAATGTGCGCTCACTTCAGTTAACAAGTTGCACTGATGGTTTAGTGAATAAACCCAGGGTATCACTAAGCCACATAAAATGAACAATCCCAGGTTAAAACAGATTAAGTTCATTGGTGTGGTGTTCTAACAGAATTAAACTGACATTCACACTACACAATTGCCAGGCAATGACCATCTCCAACAGAAGAGAATCTTAACATCTTCCCTTGATATTCAATGGCAATAACATCACTGGATCCGCTATTACCAACATTGAGGTTACCATTGACTGGAAACTGAACTGGACCAACCATACAAATACTGAGGCGAGAGCAGGTCAGAGGTTGGGAATTCCCAGGTGAGTAACTCATCTTCTGACTCTCCAAAACCTCTCTGCCATCTACAAGCCTTAAGTGATTAATGTGATGAAATACTCTCTGTTTTCCAGATGAGCGCAGCTCCAACACTCGAGAAGCTTAACACTATCTCGGATAAAGCAGCACGCTTGATTAGCATCCCATCCACTGACTTAAACATTCACTCCCTCCACCACCAATGCATAATGGCAGTAGTGTGTACTATATGCAAGTTTCACTTTAGCCACTCACGAAGGCTCATTTGACTGCATCGTCCTCACCCACGACCACGGACGGCACGGTGACATAGTGGTTAGAATTGCTGTCTCAAAGCGCCAGGGACCCGGGTTCGATCCTGACCTCGGGTGACTGTGTGGAGTTTGCACTTTCTCCCTGTGACTGCGTGGGTTTCCTCCGGATTCTCTGGTTTCCTTTCACAGTCCAAATATGTGCAGGTTAGTTGAATTGGCCATGCTAAATTGCCCAAAACGTGGGGATACGGGACTGGGAGCGGGGGATTGGGTCTAGGTAGGGTGCTCTGTCGGAGCAAGGGCCAGTGCAGACTCGATGGGCCAAATGGCCTCCTTCTGTACTGGAAAGATTCTATTCTTCTATGAAGATCTCTATCACGTAGAAGGACAAGGTCGGTAGAGATATGCGACATCACCACCTGTAAGTTCTTCTCCAAGTTACACCCCACCCTGACTATGAACTGTCATGGGATCAAAATCCTGGGGCTCCTTTCCCAACAGCAGTGTATGTATACCTGCACCAGATGGACTGCAGCAGTTCAAAAAGCAGCTCACCACCATTTTATTATAGAATCCATACAGTGCGGAAGGAATCCATTCAGCCCATCGGGTCTGCATTGACCCTCTGAAAGAGCACTCTAGCACTCTACCTCGGGCCACCACCCCAGCCTCCCCTCCTTATCCCCGTAACCCCACTTAACCTTTGGACACAAAGCAGCAATTTAGCATGGCTAATCCACCTAACCAGCACATCTTTAGACTTGGAAAGAAACCGGAGCACTCAGAGGAAACCCATGCAGACACAGGGAGAATGTGCAAACTCCACACAGTCACCCAAGGTCGAATCAAACCCAGGTCCCTGGCACTGAGAGGCGGTGGTGCTAACCACTGTGCCACCATGCCACCCATAACAGGGATGGGCAATAAATGCTGACCTTGCTAGCGATGCCCATACCTCAACAAAAATAAGAATAGAATACTATTTGAGATGGACAATTGGTTGCCATACTCCTGGGCCATGGACTATTCAAACTATTCGGAAGGACAGAGTGGATGGTAAGGGAGGTGGTGTTGCTCTGTTATTTAAGGATGACATCCGGGCAATAGTAAGGGATGACATCGGTGCTATGGAGGATAAGGTTGAATCCATTTGGGTGGAAATCAGGAATAGTAAGGCGAAAAAGTCACTGATAGGAGTAGTCTATCGGCCACCAAATAGTAACGAGATGGTGGGGCAGGCAATAAACAAAGAAATAACTGATGCATGTAGAAATGGTACAGCAGTTATCATGGGGGATTTTAATCTACATGTCGATTGGTTTAACCAGGTCGGTCAAGGCAACCGTGAGGAGGAGTTTATAGAATGTATCCGCGATAGTTTCCTAGAACAGTATGTAATGGAACCTACGAGGGAACAAGCGGTCCTAGATCTTGTCCTGTGTAATGAGACAGGATTGATTCATGATCTCATAGTTAGGGATCCTCTCGGAAGGAGCGATCACAATATGGTGGAATTTAAAATACAGATGGAGGGTGAGAAAGTAAAATCAAATACTAGTGTTTTGTGTTTAAACAAAGGAGATTACAAGGGGATGAGAGAAGAACTAGCTAAGGTAGACTGGGAGCTAAGACTTTATGGTGGAACAGTTGAGGAACAGTGGAGAACCTTCCAAGCGATTTTTCACAGTGCTCAGCAAAGGTTTATACCAACAAAAAGGAAGGACAGAAGAAAGAGGGAAAATCGACCGTGGATATCTAAGGAAATAAGGGAGAGTATCAAATTGAAGGAAAAAGCATATAAAGTGGCAAAGATTGCTGGGAGATTAGAGGACTGGGAAATCTTTAGGGGGCAACAGAAAGCTACTAAAAAAGCTATAAAGAAGAGTAAGATAGAGTATGAGAGTAAACTTGCTCAGAATATAAAAACAGACAGGAAAAGATTTTACAAATATATAAGACAAAAAAGAGTGGCTAAGGTAAATATTGGTCCTTTAGAGGATGAGAAGGGAGTTTTAATAATGGGAAATGAGGAAATGGCTGAGGAACTGAACAGGTTTTTTGGGTCGGTCTTCACAGTGGAAGACACAAATAACATGCCAGCGACTGATAGAAATGAGGCTATGATAGGTGAGGACCTTGAGAGGATTGTTATCACTAAGGAGGGAGTGATGGGCAAGCTAATGGGGCTAAAGGTAGACAAGTCTCCTGGCCCTGATGGAATGCATCCCAGAGTGCTAAAAGAGATGGCTAGGGAAATTGCAGATGCACTAGTGATAATTTACCGAAATTCACTAGACTCTGGGGTGGTCCCGGTGGATTGGAAATTAGCAAACGTGACGCCACTGTTTTAAAAAGGAGGTAGGCAGAAAGCAGGAAATTATAGGCCAGTGAGCTTAACTTCGGTAATAGGGAAGATGCTGGAATCTATCATCAAGGAAGAAATTGCGAGGCATCTGGATAGAAATTGTCCCATTGGGCAGACGCAGCATGGGTTCGTAAAAGGCAGGTCATGCCTAACTAATTTAGTGGAATTTTTTGAGGACATTACCAGTGCAGTAGATAACGGGGAGCCGATGGATGTGGTATATCTGCATTTCCAGAAAGCCTTTGACAAGGTGCCACACAAAAGGTTGCTGCATAAGATAAAGATGCATGGCATTAAGGGTAAAGTAGTAGCATGGATAGAGGATTGGTTAATTAATAGAAAGCAAAGAGTTGGGATAAATGGGTGTTTCTCTGGTTGGCAATCAGTAGCTAGTGGTGTCCCTCAGGGATCCGTGTTGGGCCCACAATTGTTCACAATTTACATAGATGATTTGGAGTTGGGGACCAAGGGCAATGTGTCCAAGTTTGCAGATGACATTAAGATGAGTGGTAAAGCGAAAAGTGCAGAGGATACTGGAAGTCTGCAGAGGGATTTGGATAGGTTAAGTGAATGGGCTCGGGTCTGGCAGATGGAATACAATGTTGACAAATGTGAGGTTATCCATTTTGGTAGGAATAACAGCAAACGGGATTATTATTTAAACAATAAAATATTAAAGCATGCCGCTGTTCAGAGAGACTTAGGTGTGCTAGTGCATGAGTCACAGAAGGTTGGTTTACAAGTGCAACAGGTGATTAAGAAGGCAAATGGAATTTTGTCCTTCATTGCTAGAGGGATGAAATTTAAGACTAGGGAGGTTATGTTGCAACTGTATAAGGTGTTAGTGCGGCCACACCTGGAGTATTGTGTTCAGTTTTGGTCTCCTTACTTGAGAAAGGACGTACTGGCGCTGGAGGGTGTGCAGAGGAGATTCACTAGGTTAATCCCAGAGCTGAAGGGATTGGATTATGAGGAGAGGTTGAGTAGACTGGGACTGTACTCATTGGAATTTAGAAGGATGAGGGGGGATCTTATAGAAACATTTAAAATTATGAAGGGAATAGATAGGATAGATGCGGGCAGGTTGTTTCCACTGGCGGGTGACAGCAGAACTAGGGGACATAGCCTCAAAATAAGGGGAAGTAGATTTAGGACTGCGTTTAGGAGGAACTTCTTCACCCAAAGGGTTGTGAATCTATGGAATTCCTTGCCCAGTGAAGCAGTTGAGGCTCCTTCATTACATGTTTTTAAGGTAAAGATAGATAGTTTTTTGAAGAATAAAGGGATTAAGGGTTATGGTGTTCGGGCCGGAGAGTGGAGCTGAGTCCACAAAAGATCAGCCATGATCTAATTGAATGGCGGAGCAGGCTCGAGGGGCCAGATGGCCTACTCCTGCTCCTAGTTCTTATGTTCTTATGAGAGGGAGATTAGTTATTCTCTGAACAACTGAAGAATGAACTTGGCTGTAATGCAACTGTAATTGATTGGCCTACTAATGCTGACTGTCCAAACTCATGCATAAGTAATAGCCAATGGAGCAGTGGTCAATGTCTCTGAGAGGGGTGAAAACGAAAATGAAAAACTTCACTTTGAAGTCTCACAATCAGACTTGGGCAGGTGCTCTAAATGGTAATGTAACGGATAACAGAAACAATGCAGTAGCACAGTCTTGGACTCGCCTTTGCAGTTGACGACTACAAAAAAAAATCACCAGTCTCCAAGTAGTGGCGATATGGACACCAAACTGAAAGTCTTTGGATATACAGCCTCCATCCATCCGGTTCTTTAAAGGCTCCAGTGTTGCCCATCATAACCAACATCGCCCATCATTTCAACATAGAAAGAGATCACATTGAGCAGCTTCAGCAGGCAGCCATTTTTCTGCAGCAACTTAAATAGATCACCTCTGCTCACATGGTCAAATGCTTTGGTGAGATTAGAACATAGAACATAGAACAGTACAGCACAGAACAGGCCCTTCGGCCCTCAATGTTGTGCCGAGCCATGATCACCCTACTCAAACCCACGTATGCACCCTACACCTGTAACCCAACAACCCCCCCTTAACCTTACTTTTATTAGGACACTACGGGCAATTTAGCATGGCCAATAAACCTAACCCGCACATCTTTGGACTGTGGGAGGAAACCGGAGCACCCGGAGGAAACCCACGCACACAGGGGGAGGACGTGCAGACTCCACACAGACAGTGACCCAGCTGGGAATCGAACCTGGGACCCTGGAGCTGTGAAGCATTTATGCTAACCACCATGCTACCCTGCTGCCCCTAAGATTGATGTAATTGTCCCCTTTGTTCAAGATGTGGAGATGCCGGAGTTGGCACAGTCAGAAGTCTTACAACACCACCTTAAAATCCAACAGTTTGTTTCGATTCATTAGTTTTCGGCGCACAGCTCTTTCATCAAGTGAGTGAAGAGGTGGGTTCCACTACCACATATATAGATAAAGTCATTGATGCAAGACGATACTATGAATGTGAATATTTGCAGGTAATTAAGTCTTTACAGGTCCAGACAGAGCGACTGGAGAGAGGGATAATCACAGGTTAAAGAGGTGTGAATTGTCTCAAGCCAGGACAGTTGGTAGGATTTCGCAAGCTCAGGCCAGATGGTGGGGGGTGAATGTAATGTGACATGAATCCAAGGTCCCGGTTTAGGCCGTACCCAATACTTGCAGAACTTGGCTATCAGTTTCTGCTCGGTGATTCTGCATTGTCGCATGTCCTGAAGGCCACCTTGGGAGAATCCTTATCTGAAGATCAGAGGCTGAATGCCCATGACTGCTGAAGTGTTCTCCGACTGGAAGAGAACATTCTTGCCTGGTGATTATCGCGTGATGTCCGTTCATCTGTTGTCGCAGCGTCTGCATGGTCTCGCCAATGTACCACACCTCAGGACATCCTTTCCTGCAGCATATGAGGTAGACAACGTTGGTCGAGTCGTACGAGTATGTACTGCATACCTGGTGGGTGGTGTTCTCATGTGGCCTGAGCTTGCGAAATCCTATCAACTGTCCTGGCTTGAGACAATTCACACCTCTTTAACCTGTGATTATCCCTATCTCCAGTCGCTCCGTCTGGATTTGTAAAGACTTAATTACCTGCAAATACTCACATTCAAAGTATCGTCTTGTATCATTGACATTGCCTATATATATGGTTATGGAAACCACCTCTTCACTGACCAGATGAAGGAGTTGTGCTTCGAAAGTAAGTGATTCAAAATAAACCTGTTGAACTTTAACCTGGTGTTGCAAGACTTCTTACTGTGCCCTTTGTTCAAGGCATTTATCTTGCAACTGTTGGACTGAGAAGATGATACCAATTGTAGACCTTCCAGTTCAAAACCACATTTGGATTAAAGGTGAATGTGTTCAGCCAGCATCTACAGTATGAAAAGGACAACACGACAAATATTTTTCACACTGTGCTCAGCGGCCAGGTCACTCACGAGGTCTTGGAGTTCCTGGCCTCTGAGCCAGAAGTTCCAGATTCAAATCTCACATTCGAGATTGATGGCTATGGATGATACATTCATAACAGGGCCAAAAAAGTTGATTATCAACGTACCGATCCTTCCAACATACTTAAGATACGGGGTAAGAATGGTAGCAACTCCTGCTCAGCTATGTTTGAATTGGAGGGGTGGCCCTTGGCCTCTAGCTTCATGCTGGCAAGTTGTTCCAGGAAAAACAGTTGGGGAGAACAAATGTAAATATGTGCTTTGTCTGCCTCATGTATCCCGAGACACAGGAAGTCTTCTAAATCTTAGTGTAAGTCAGCAAGAAGATGCCTCGATAGTTGATGCAATCACTGTGGTTACCCTTGTTCTCGCACAGGGTCACAATCTTTACATCACGCACATTTTGGGGCATTGCTCCTTCCCCACAGCAGAGATAGAAAAGTCTGTGCAGACGTGCTTTGTGTTTTCAGCAGTATAGGATCAGCACCAAATGGGTCAGTGACCATATCAGCAACAACAATGCGGATCAAAGAGATTTTTGAATTCAATAAAATGCAACAACAATATAATTTCCCACCTGAAATTGAACAACTAGAACCTGATGTAGAGTAAAAATAGACAACACTTAAATAATAGCAGAGACTCACATTATTACAACCTCAGGAATTTTTGTCCATTTAGCTTACTTATATACATTATTCCCTTGATGTATTCCTAATTCTATTTACGGTCAAGAACCTATCTAGTTTCTTTGTGAAATCTATTAAAGTTTCTGTCCACTACCTTATCCATACATAGTTTATAAAAAGTTCCACTTGTACTTTCTATTTCCTTTAGTGGACTTTAATTTCTAAATATGACCATGTCTGTTTAAATTACCGACATGCCGGGAAAGTGTATTTGGATGCAATGTGATAGCATTTTAAATACTCCAAATATACCCCTCTCAGTCTCTTCCTTTCAAGCGAGAATAAAACAAGGCAGTTAACCTATTAGCATCTGTCATTCCCTTATGCTCTCAGAGGCCATTGTGGTAAAAGTGAAGACATTCATTATTCTGGGCTTTTCCCCTTTCCAATTTAACCACAACTCTCCTTTAAACAACAAAGAAATTAAATTCAATAGCTGCAGTTTACAAATTCTGCAAATAAACTTCATCATAACATATTTTTAATACAACAAACTGTTGGGACAGCATGGTGGCACAGTGGTTAGCACTGCTGTCTCACGGCCCTGAGGACCCGGGTTCGATCCCAGCCCCAGGTTACTGTCTCTGTAGAGTTTGCACATTCTCTCCGTGTTTGCATGAGTTTCACACCCACAACCTAAAGATGTGCAGCGTGGATTGGCCATGTTAAATTGCACTTAATTGGAAAAATAAATAATTAGGTACTCTAAATTTATTTTTAAAAATACAACAAATTGTTCTCAAATTATTGTGCGTGATTTAAAGGCCTCATCGTGTCTGCTCGGTGATGTAACAAGGCCGTTAAATCTTGCAAGATGTTGCGAGCTCTTAGGCTCATTTAAATATGATTCTCCCGAGGTCTGGGAACTAACGACTGCACCTGGGAGACCTCGCCACAGCGGCATTTTGTACTGGCCACACACAAATGTGATGCAGGTGTAATCGCACCTGGGGGGACCTCCCAAGCTATTGGAGGACCCCGTATAGTTGGGTTCTGAGCAGGGTAGTACCCTGGTACTCCGGCTTGGATCTGGACATCTTGGCATTGCCAGCCAGGTTCTTTGACATTGCCACCGGGCACCCTGGCAGTGCCACCCTGGCGGGGAATGTCCTGCGGAGACCAGAAAATACGGCAGAGTCCTGTTGGATTGCGGGTTCGTTCTCAGTGTGACAGGTATCGAGAAAGATCTCACTATAGGCGCCCAAAACGGGAGTCTTTTTTGCATGTTAAATCATGCCCATTGACATAACCATAATTTACGATCATTTGCGTTGATCATCTAACGTCAACAGTAACAATCTGCTTTTTATGGGAACAATTTTGATTCTATATGATGATGTAAAACAGGTAATATTGAATGAACTGCCCACATTTTTAGAAAGAAAAGTTGGGCATAGTGTATAACAATTGGCTAGTTTTACACCATCAGCTAAAGTTAAAATTAGCCCTTGCATTTTATAGCTCTAGCCTACCTTAGCCCTGTTCCGGGAATCCTATATTTCTAAATCTAAACCTGTGAAAGTGCTCTTCCATCCAGCTCTGAAATTATCTTATAGCCAGCTGGATGAAAGAGATTGTGAGTTAAAAGAACATCTGTACTAATATAGTTATATTTAACATAGAAAGTGCATGTGAGAGGTGTATTTTCTAACATAACTAAATGAGGAATACCATTTTATCAAACTCAATGGACACATTTGCCTTGAGCACTGCAGAAAGAAAAAAGATTTCTGAGATAACGCCAAAGAATGCACACTGCAGCACCAACTCGAGGACATGTCAGGGCTGTTAATGGCACATTTACAGTTTTTCGGTTTTCTTTGCGAGCATCAAAGAGTTTCAATGAAAGCTCAGATGAAGTCTCTTTATTTGCTGTTGGTAATTTTAGCTTGACACTGAAGTGTTGGTTGTGTAGACTTGAGAGATGAACAGACACTTCCAACACGGATGAAGGTTCAACTCAATTTTATTAACTACTTCTAACTAACTAACACACGATGACTGTGGGTCTAAATGATGCTAAACTTAAACTAGAGACCTAAGCCTTGTCCGAACCAGTTGATTATCTCAGCACGTGGTGTGAGTCTGAGGCAGCACCCAGAGTGAGCGAGAACCGTGGTGCCCTCTGTCTTTATAGTGTGTGTATTCTAACTGGTGATTGGCTGAGGTGTTTGTACATGTTGATTGGTCCCTGTGTGTGTGTCCATCAGTGTGTGTCTGCACCATGATATACTGGTGTATATTATGACAGACACATCATACATTCCATGACACTTTGCTGTCCATATTTTACAGAATCTGTTACTAATTTATTTTAAGAGCACATAATAACAATACGGTACCCATATGAAGAATGGTCCTTATGTGTTCATGCTGTCCCAGTTGGTCTCATCACACTTGAGAAAAACACAATTGCTGGTTGGTTTCTCAGAGGAGTGCAGTCAGAGCCATGTTCATGACACCATGGCTGTCTCAGCTGCACAGGAGGGGAGGAAGAAAAGGGAATCAGTAGTGATTGGGGATTCATTAGGGCAGCACGGTAGCACAGTGATTACCACAGTTGCTTCACAGCTCCAGGGTCCCAGGTTCGATTCCTAGCTTGGGTCACTGTCTGTGCGGAGTCTGCATGTTCTCCCTGTGTCTGCGTGGGTTTCCTCCAGGTGCTCCGGTTTCCTCCCACAGTCCAAAAATGTGCAGGTTAGGTGGATTGGCTGTGCTAAATTCCCCTTAGTGTCAAAAGGTTCGGTGGGGTTATTGGGTTGCGGGGATAGGGTGGAGGTGTGGGCATAGGTGGGGTGCTATTTCCAAGGGTGAGTGCAGATTCGATGGGCTGAATGGCCTCCTTCTGCACTGTAAATTCTATTAGTTAAAGGAACAGACTGACGTTTCTGTAGCCATAAGCACTCCAAGATGGTATGTTGCCTCTCTGGTGTCAGGGCCAATGGTATCACAGAGCAGGTCATTCTTCTAGAGATGATGAACAGCCAAAAGTCATGATCAGCCTCTCTGGTGTCAGGGCCAATGGTATCACAGAGCAGGTCATTCTTCTAGAGATGATGAACAGCCAAAAGTCATGATCATATTAGGAAAGGGGATGAGGGCCTGAAAGCAGATTTCAGGGAGCTATGAAAGAGATTGAAAAGCATGACTTTTAATGGAGTAATCTTTAGATTACTTCCAGTCCATGTGCTAGTGAGCATTGGAATAGGAGAACTGAGAGATTGAACACGTAGCTGGAGAACTGGTGTAGGAGGGAGGACATCAGAATCTTGAGGCACTGGAAACAGTTTTGGAGCAGGTGGGACCTATACAAGATGGATGCTGCATCTTAGCAGGACGAATCCTTGCAGGCAGTTTCACTGATGCCTTGGGGAGGGTTTAACCTAGATTGGCAGGGGTATGGGAACCCAAGAGGGAGCTCAGATCCAAAGACAGCAGAACTGGTAAGGAAGTAGAAAAGTAGAAATCAAAAACAGAAGACACTGGAGCTTATGGAGGGCACTGGAGGGGCTGGTTTAGCACACTGGGCTAAATCGCTGGCTTTTAAAGCAGACCAAGGCAGGCCAGCAGCATGGTTCAATTCCCGTACCAGCCTACCCGAACAGGCGCCGGAATGTGGTGACTAGGGGCTTTTCACAGTAACTTCATTGAAGCCTATTCGTGACAATAAGCGATTTTCATTCATTTCATTTCATTATGAAGCATCAAATAGGATCAGAATAGAAAATAAAGTCAAAAAAGCAAAGTTAAAGGCACCTGAATGCTCGGAGCATTTGCAAAAAGGTTGATGATTTAAATGCACATATTGAAGTGAATGGATATGTCTTAATTGTCATATTGGGGAGAGGGAGAGAGCCCCGATGCTTGGAGGGTGGGATCCCTTATGTCCATGGGATGGGGGGAGGGGCATGGGAAAATTCAACTTAAATCTGGAGAATGGAAATTATGAAGTTATGGGGAGGGTAAAGTTATGGTGGATTGGAAAAATACATTGGGAAAAAGATTTGACAGCAAGCAGGTAATGGCTAGTATTTAAAGAAATACTATACGGTCGAAAACAGATTTTGGGCATATCAATGTATATTTGTTGCAAAGTACAAACATCCAAAGGGAAAGGTTAATCAACCTTGGATAACAAAAAATGTCAAAGATTGCATTGAAGGAAATGGTTTATGAGGATGCTAGAAAAAATGGTAAGCCTGAGGATTCGGGTTAATTTAGAACCCAGTGAAGGAAGACCAAGAAACTGATTGAGAAAGGGAAAAGAGAAAATGAATGTAAACTATCAAGGAACATTAAGACAGACTGCAAAATCTTTTTTGGGAACGTGAAAATGAAAAGGTTAGCAAGTCAAATGTAGACCTATTACAAGTGAGTCAGGGAAATTCATAGTTGAGAACAGAGAAGTAGCAGAGAAACAGTTACAGTGCTTTTGTCTTCACAGAAGAAGATACAGAATATCTACCAGGAATACTAGGCAACTAGACTTGTGAAACTGAGGAACTAAAATAAATTAGTAATGTAAAGAGGTAGTTTTGAAAAGTTAACTGGATTGAAGGTTGATAAATCCCGTGGACCAGAAGAGCTTCATCCTAGAGTGTTGAAAGAGGTGGCTAAGAGAGGGATGCATTGGTGGTTATCATTCAAAATTCTATAAATTATAGATAGGTTCCTGTAGACTGAAAAGTAACAAATATAATCCCACTATTTAAGAAGGGGAGAATGGAGAATTACCGACTTGTTAGTCTGATGTCAGTAGTCATTTTTTAAAAAACTTTTATTTTATTTAATTTTTTTTTAGTTTCATCTTCAAAGAATTTTGGTGGATTTGTCGAGCATGATTTTCCTTTCGTAAATCCATGCTGACTTTGTCTGATTACACCCCTGCTTTCCAAATGCTCTACTATGAAATCCTTGATAATGGACTACAGCAACTTCCCTACTACTGACATTAGGCTCACTGGTCTATAGTTCCCCGTTTTCTCTATACCTCTCTTTTTGACTAGTGGGGCTACATTCGCTACCCTCCAATCTGTAGGAACCATTTCCAAAGAATTTTGGAAAATGACCACCAATGGATCTACTATTTCTAGGGCTACTTTCTTTCGTACTCTGGGATGAAGATTATCAGGCCCTGGACGTTTTTCCACTTTCTTTCCCATTAATTTCTCCAAACACATCTCTTTAATGGTAGGACACTTACGAAGTTTGACAGGCAGAGAGATCTGGGTGTGGATGTCCACCAATTGAAAGTGGCAATGCATATGGATAAGATGGTCAAGAAGACATCCAGAATGCTGGCCCTCATCGGTCAGGGCATTGAATATAAAAATTGGCAAGTCATATTGCTGCTGTACAGGACCTTAGTTAGGCCTCATTTGGAATATTATGTACAATTCTGGTCACCACACGACCAGAAGGATGTGGATGCTTTGGAGAGGCTCCAGAAGCATTTTACTAGTAGTTGCCTGGTATGGAGGGCATTAGATATGACTAGAGGTCAGATAAACTCGGTCTGATCTCACTAGAACGACAGAGGTTGAGAGGTGACCTGATAGAGGTCTACAAGATTATGAGTGGCATGGACAGAGTGGATAGTCAGATGCTCTTTCCTGAGGAGAGTCAAGTACTAGGGGACATAGGTTTAAAGTGTGTGGAGAAAAGTTTAGAACAGATGTGCGAGGCAAGTTTTTTTACACAGTGGGTGGTAAATATATGGAACGCGCTGCCTGGGGAGGTGGTGGGAGCAGGTACAATAGCAGCATTTAAGGGCATTTAGACAAATATATGAATAGGGTGGGAATGGAAGGATACGGATTCCGTAAGTGCAAAAGGTTTTAGTTTAGGTAGGTACCATGGTCAGCGCAGGCTTGGAGGGCCAAAGGCCTGTTCCTGTGCTGTACTGTTCTTTGTTCTTTACTAATGCAAATTTCCTTCAGCTCCTCACCAATACTTGTGTTTCTAAGAACTGGGAATGGAGAGAGAGAGAGACTGGCATAGGGCAGCACTGTAACACAGTGATTGGCACGGTTGCTTCGCAGCTTCAGGGTCCCGGGTTTGTTTTTCGGCTTAGGTCGCTGTCTGTGCGGGTCTGCACGTTCTCCCTGTGTTTGCATGAGTTTTCTTCGGGTGCTCCGGTTTCCTCCCATAGTCTAAAGATGTTCAGGTTAGGGGGATTGACTGTGCTAAATTGCCCTTAAGTGTCGAAAAAAGGTTAGTTGGGGTTTCGGGGATAGGGTGAAGGTGTGGGGATAGGATGGAGGTATTGGCTTAGTTAGGGTGATCTTTCCAAGGGCCAGTGCAGACTTGATGGACCGAATGGCCTCCTTCTGTGCTGTAAATTCTATGATTCTAAAGAAAATGTTAGAATCTATTGTAAAGCACATGATAACTGGACATTTTGAAAATAATAGTAAAATTGGACACTGTCAACATAGATTTATGCAAGGAAAATCATGTTTGACAAACTTGTTGGAGATTTTTGAAGCTGTTACTTGCAGAATAAATAAAGAAAATCCATTGGATGTGGTGTGTTTGGAATTTCAGAAGGTTTCTGATAAGGTCCTGCACAGGTTAGTAAATACAATTAGAGTGCATGGGATTGGGGTAAATATACTGGTATGAACTGAAAATTGGTTAGCAGGCTGAAAGCAGAAAATAGGAATGAATGGATCTATTTCAGGATGTTCCTACAGAAGGATCAGTGTTAGGTCCATAGCTGCTCACAACTGATATCAATGATTTGGGTGAGGAGACCAATTGTAATATTTCCAAATTTGCTGATGATACCAAACTGGGTGGGAAAGTTGTGAAAATTATGCTAGGAGGTTTCAAAATGGGCTAGAACATGACAGGTGGAATATAATGTGAATGAGTCTTCAGCTATTCTCCATGGGAGAAAAAACAGAATATTTCTTAAATGGTGAGAGTTTTGGTTGTGCGGGTGTCCAAGGGAACTTTTGTGACCTTAGAACATAGAACATAGAGCAGTACAGCACAGAACAGGCCCTTCGGCCCCCGATGTTGTGCCGAGCAATGATCACCCTATTCAAACCCACGTATCCACCCTATACCCGTAACCCAACAACCCCCCCCCCCCCCCTTACTTTTTAGGACACAACGGGCAATTTAGCATGGCCAATCCACCTAACCCGCACATCTTTGGACTGTGGGAGGAAACCGGAGCACCCGGAGGAAACCCACGCACACACGGGGAGGACGTGCAGACTCCGCACAGACAGTGACCCAGCCGGGAATCGAACCTGGGACCCTGGAGCTGTGAAGCATTTACGCTAACCACCATGCTACCATGACCTTGTTCACGAGTCATTAAAAGTTATCGCACAGGTGTAGGAAGCAATAAGGAAGGCAAATGGTATGTTGGCCTTCATCATGAGATTGATTTGAGTACAGGAGTAAAGATGTCTTCCTGCAGTTTTATAAAGCCTTGGTGTGACCTCACCTGGAGTTTGGTGCACAGTTTTGCTCATCTTATCAAAGGAAAGATATACTTGCCATACAGGGAGTGCAATGCAGGTTCACCATTCGCTTAAACTTTGAATAGTGAGAGGTGATCTTTGAAACTTACAGAATTCTTACAGGGTGTGACAGAGTGGTTGCTGAGTCCAAAACCAAGCAACATAATCTGAGAATAAGGAGTAAGGCATTTAACACTGAGATGAGGGGGGATTTCTTCATTCAGAGGGTGATGAATCTTTGGAATTCTCTACCCCAGAGGGCTTTGGAAGCTCAATCATTGAACATGTTCAAGACTGAAATCGATTTTTTTTCTGGAGTCTGATGATAACACAGGATATGGAGGTAGTGCTGGAAAGTGGCATTGAGGTAATGATCAGCAATGATGAATCTCAACTGATTTGTGCTCGCTCAGGGAGCGCAAATCCAGAAGCAATTCACAACCCTTGCCATGCAAATTTATGCATGGCGGGAACTGCGAGGGGTTCCGACAGCAACGTCTGGTGCCTGGGCCCGGCTCCCCCCGTGCAATGCAATTCCACCATCACCCCCCCCGCACTGGGATTTTCTGGGTCACACCCCCACAGTACGAGTATGACGCAACCCTCCCAAGAGACCCCCAATGAGAGACTTCTGCCAGAGACTCCCCAATTACAGAGACACCCCCCATGAGATCCCCACCAGAGACCCCCCCAAGAGAGAGATTCCCACCAGAAAACCCGCACCAATCCTGTTTATTTGCCCGATGCTGGATTCTCCACTGCATAGGGAAATCCACTACAGGCGGCGGGGTGGTGGGGCACAAAGCAACTGGAGGCAATTAAGCAGTAAAATGGGTTGAGGAGAGGCACAGAGATTGCTGAATTCGCTGACTGAGCTTTTTGGGACATGCAGATGACAGTCAGCCTGCACTGAATACTGAAAGGTGCTGGGTTGACAATGCAGTATAGGAATTACTTTCCACCTTACCCACAACAGCAGAAAGTGGTCTAGGGTGTGGGAGCCTAACAAACAGATATGCACCACCATCTTCCACAAATGATGTAATGGAGCAAGTCTTCTGTACTGAAGTCTGTCATTTAGCAGGTTAAAACACCAACCAGTTGCATCTGCAATGGAGATCACAGATATGAAATGCTGTAGGCGTTGTAAAAATGGCCATGAATGCTCCCAAAGGTGATAAAGAGGCTTTACGACCCACACTTCATTATACACCCAAAGTCTGCTTCAACGTGCTAAGACTAAAAATTAAAGGCTAGAATGATGGAAGGATTCTGAGACCCAACAGGCAACCACATTTTTACATCCAATTATATCAACAAGCATGATGATGAACTATCCCCTAGCTGTGTTGAACACACCACTCACAATTTCTGTGATGATGCTCTGGAATAATTATTTGTCAAGCACACTTCTAATAATAATCATCTTTATTGTCACAAGTAGGCTTACATTAACACTGCAATGAAGTTACTGTGAAAAATCCCCAGTCGCCACATTCCGGCGCCTGTTCGGGTACACAGAGGGAGAATTCAGAATATCCAATTAACCTAACAGCACGTCTTTCGGGACTTGTGGGAAGATAGCGGAGCACCCGGAGGAAACCCACGCAGACACTACCAGGTATGAACTGGAATAAAATTCTCATTCCAACTCTGCCTTGCCTTTCCTACTCCTACATTGCACCTTTAAAAAGGTGTACATTTTAATTGTGCTTTATATGACCTTAAGACATCCAATGAAGTACTTCAGAAGTGTGGACTACATAAGAAACGAAGCTGCTAATTTGTGCACAGTAAGCTCCCACAAACAGCAATGTGATAATAGCCAGGTCATCTGGTTTAGTGAATTTGGTTGAATAATAAATATTGGTCAGCACACTGGGGAGAATTCTTTTTTGAATAATGGAATGAGAAGGCAGACAGGACTGCAGTTCAATGTTTCATATGACAATGCAGCACTCCCTCACTCTTATATTCAAGTGTCAGTCTAAATTTTGCGCTCAAATCTATTGAGTGGAATTTGAACTCGTAACCTCTGAAGCAGAGTCAATAGAGATAGTAACTGAGCAATGAAAACACCCTTTGTCCCCTACTATGAGCTAAACAAGCTCAATACAAACTTCAGAAGGCGAATTCTCGTCCAAGCAATAATATTACCAATTCAGCCTTCAACTCTCTTCTCTATTTCCCTACAGATTTCTCCCATATTCATTCCACTTTGCTCCTGTTCATTTTGAACTATTTTACTCGCTTTGTGTTTTTCTCATGCTTTCCTAGAAATGTATATCATCCAGCACTTCTTTCCAGTTTTGTTTTAAATACTATTTACAGAGTATGAAAGCTTATTTTTAATTCTAGTTAACAAATAGAACCAATGATCTTGACCTGTTATCTTATCTTTCCTTCTTTATTTATGTCTGCCAGAAAAGGGACTCCCCGGCTTTCTTTTATCATTCTGATGAAGGGTCTCCACCTGGCACATGGAATTTGCTGAAAACTTATGCGATTGTAATGACCACCTCTGGCGTACATCATCATTATGATTCAAAAGTTCCAGCAGATTATAATTTGAGTGACTTATGCTGTTAAGTAGGCCAAGGCATTATTCCTGGGACTTTATGCACTACTCAAGGAGACCTTCAATTAAAATTTTGAACAGCTAACAGCTATCATAGTCTTGCCCCCCAGCCCCATTGAAATAATGGGGAGATTGTTACCTGAGTTAACACCATTGTGAGCTCGCCACACAATTGTTGCAGAATGACACTGAAGTGTTCAGTATGCTTGGTGCAATCACAGAAATTGTAGTTTATCTAAATTCAGTGGGTAAGTCCGATTTTTAATTCACCGCAGTGATTATACAGTATTCAGGGTCACTTACAAGTGTAAAGCAATAGAATTTGTATATAATCTGTTGAGAGCACGCTGCTGGTTTCTAACCTTAAACTACCATCCAAATGTAACTTTTTGTAATGGGATCATTAAGTACAAAAGAACAATTTTGCGTGGCAAAAAAAACCCGAAAATTCAAAAGGATAATAAATAATGGTTTTTTTTAAATAAAATTTAAAGTACCCAATTCATTTTTTTTCCAAATAAGGGGCAATTTAGCATGGCCAATCCACCAATCCTGCACATCTTTGGGTTGTGGGGGTGGGACCCACGCAGACTCGGGGAGAAAGTGCAAACTTAACACTGACAGTGACCCGGGACTGGGATCGAACCGGGTCCTCAGAGCCATGAGGCAGCAGTGCTAACCACTGCACCACCGTGCCACCACTAATAATGGGATTTTAACTGTACTTTTGAAAAATCTTATTTAATGTGAGTGATTAGATCTCCTTTATGCTTCCAAAAATATTTTATGCAGCATTTCATAAAATCACTATTGCAAAAGGAAGTGTGCATAAATTTCACATAAATAATCCAAGTATTTATATGCCGCTTGTGTGTTTGTGCACATTCAAAAGATTGCTGCTCAAGTATTAGAATATCTACTTTAGAGAAATATTGCAAAACAGCTTCAGTGAAAGGATGTATGTGTATAACAGCAAATAAAATCAAGCACAAAATGTTCAGTCTGACAAAGGAAATAAACCAATTTTTTTTGGTATTTTCTGTTTAATTATCTAATTGGTTTTCTATTGGATGTGGCAAATAGTTTGTGAAAACTCACTAATGATTTCTAACAAGAGAAATCAAAACCTTTAAAGAATTATACATCTTTCCATTAACTGGTAAAACTAATGCCGAAGACTTTATGCAGATCAGGTCTAAATGAAGCAGGCTTTTGGCATTTTTAAACTTTTGACATTTTACAAGAATCAGGGCAGCACGGTAGCACAGTGGTTAGCACAACTGCTTCACAGCTCCAGGATCCCAGGTTCGATTCCCGACTTGGGTCACTGTCTGTGTGGAGACTGCATGTTCTCCCAGTGTGTGCATGGGTTTCCTCCGGGTGCTCCGGTTTTCTCCCACAGTCCAAAGATGTGCGGGTTAGGTGGATTGGCCATACTAAATTGCCCTTAGTGTCCTAAAAGGTTAAGTGGGGGTTGCTGGGTTACAGGGATAGGGTAGATCCATGGGCTTGAG
Source organism: Scyliorhinus canicula (assembly GCF_902713615.1). Classification (NCBI taxonomy): domain Eukaryota; kingdom Metazoa; phylum Chordata; class Chondrichthyes; order Carcharhiniformes; family Scyliorhinidae; genus Scyliorhinus; species Scyliorhinus canicula. The sequence continues at coordinate 136,583,069 of NC_052147.1, forward strand.
CAGGGTGATCTTTGTAAGGGCCGATGCAGACTCGATGGTCTGAATGGCTTCCTTCTCCACTGTAAATTCTATGATTCTATGAGTGTACCCCTAACACATAACTTAATAGCCTGGCACCATTTTGATGTTATGTAGAATGCTACCATTCATCTTGAAAAGTTAAAGTGGGTAGTGCAGGAGGGGTCGACCTGGGAGCGAGTGGAAGCGGCATCCTGCAAGGGTATGAGTTTGGAGGCTTTACTAACAGCACCCCTGCCTTTCTCGCCGGCTCGGTACTCTACGAGCCCTGTGGTTGTGGCAGCCGGAAGGGCGTGGGGACAATGGAGGCAGCACATGGGATTGGAGGGGGTGTCAGTGTGGTCTCCGATTTGTAATAATCACTGGTTTGTCCTGGGGAGGCTGGATGGGGGCTTTCAGGAGGTGGCAGCTGGCAGAGATCGAGAGATTTGGGGATATATTTATCCAGGAGGGCTTTCTGACCTTGAAGGCACTAGAAGAGGAGTTTGAGCTACCGGGCGGGAATGGGTTTCGATATCTTCAGGTTCGGGACTTTGTCCGGAGGCAGGTTCCAAGCTTCCCTCGCCTCCCACCTGAGGGGACTACAGGATAAGGTGATGTCAAAAACTGGGGTTGGCGAGGGGAGGATTTTGGAGATATACAAGGAGTTGATAGAGTGGGAGGGGGCCCCAATCAGGGAGCTGAAGCGCAAGTGCAAAGAGGAACTGGGAAGAGAGCTAGAAATGGAATAGTGGGAAAAAGCCTTCAAGAGAGTTAATTCATCTTCATCCTATGCCGGACTTAGCCTGATCAAGTTCAAAGTGGTCCACAGGGCCCAAATGACGGTAGCCTGGATGAGCAGGTTCTTTGAGGAGGTGGAGGATAGACGTGGGTGGTGTGGGGATAGCCCAGCTAACCATGTACATATGTTCTGGGCATGTCCGAAGTTGAGGGGATTCTGGCAGAGATTTCTGGACGTTATGTCAGAAGTCCTGGAAGGGAGGGTAACCCCGAGTCCAGAACTGGCTATATTTGGGGTATCGGAAGATCCAGGAGCCAAGGAGGTGGGGGGGGGGGAGGCCAATATCCTGGCCTTCTCGTCCCAGGTGGCCTGAAGACAGATTTTGCTGGGATGGAGGGACTCGGAGCCCCCAATGTCAGGTGTGGGGGTCAGCGATATGGCAGGGTTTCTCAAGCTGGAAAAAGTCAAGTTCGCCTTGAGAGGATCAACTCAGGGATTCACCCAGAAATGGAAGCCGTTCAATGACTTCTTCAAAGAAAATTGATCATCAGCAGTAAGGGGTGGGGAAAGGCGGGGGGGGGGGGGGGGGAATGAAAATTGGATGGCAGTGTTAGATAAGGAAAGGGAACTCGGTATCCAGGTAATTAGGGAATAGAACATGGGCAATAGGGGACATTGTTTTTTAGGTTTTCTGTGTGCGCCGGTCCACGCGAGTGTTTTTTTCTTTTAAGAAATGTTAATGTGTTAAACTGTGAAAATTACAAATGCTTCAATAATATATTTTCTAACACAAAAATTAAGAAAAATTAGTAATTTAATTGTTACAAACCATATAATGAATGCAAACTAAGAAAGTCTCCAGTCTATTATTTTAATTTATTTTCCAGAACAGAGAAAAATTTTGCTTACCAGCTTGCCTAACTCCACCCGCTCAGCATTCTCCTTATGGGCCCTAATTGAGATGAGATACCCCCTAATAACCGCCTTCAGTGCCTCCCACCTCACCCCAGCCGAAACCTCACCTAGGTCATTGATCTTTATATATCCCCGAATGGCCTCCCTCACCCGCTCGCACACCTCCTCCTCCGCTCACAGTCCCACATCTAACCTCCACTGCGGGCGTTGGGCCTTTCCTTTGTTAACTTGCAGGTCTATCCAGTCTTACGCCACAATTGCTGAATATTCAGCATCTACTACCTTAGCCAGCAGCGTTTTGTCCAGCACAAAGAAGTCTATCTGGGAATACACCTTGTGCACATCGGAGTAGAATGAAAACTCCTCGCTCCTTGGCCTCCCAAATCTCCACGGATCAACTCATCCCCAGACGCTCCATAAACCCCCGCAGCTCCTTTGCCATTGCTGATACCTTCCCAGACCTGGAGCTCGACTGATCCAGCCTTGGATCCAGGACTGTGTTGAAATCTCCCCCCATAATCAATCGATGCGAGTCCAGGTCCGGGATCTTCCCCAGCAACCGTCTAACAAACTCAATGTCATTCCAGTTTGGGGAATATACATTTACCAGTACCATGGCCATTCCCTCCAATTTCCCCCCGGATCCGCCTCTATATTCTCCACCTCGAATGCCTCCCGCTTATTGACCAGGATTGTCATCCCACCTCATTTTAAAGTCTAATCCCGAATGGAACACCTGCCCGATCCATCCCTTCCTTAACCTAATCAGCCCCACCTTCAGATGTGTCTCCTGCAACATATGTCAGTCAGTGCAGGGACCCCCTGCGGTCGTTCCCCTGAGTAACAAGTATACCGTTTTGGATACTTGTGGGGGGGACGACTTACCAGGGGTAAGCCATGGGGTACGGGCCTCTGGCACGGAGTCTGTCCCTGTTGCTCAGAAGGGAAGGGGGGAAAGGAGTAGAACATTAGTAATTGGGGACTCAATAGTCAGGGGCACAGATAGGAGATTTTGTGGGAGCGAGAGAGACTCACGTTTGGTATGTTGCCTCCCAGGTGCAAGGGTACGTGATGTCTCGGATCGTGTTTTCCGGGTCCTTAAGGGGGAGGGGGAGCAGCCCCAAGTCGTAGTCCACATTGGCACTAACGACATAGGTAGGAAAGGGGACAAGGATGTCAGGCAGGCCTTTAGGGAGCTAGGATGGAAGCTCAGAGCGAGAACAAACAGAGTTGTTATCTCTGGGTTGTTGCCCGTGCCACGTGATAGTGAGATGAGGAATAGGGAGAGAGAGCAATTAAACACGTGGCTACAGGGATGGTGCAGGCGGGAGGGATTCAGATTTCTGGATAACTGGGGCTCTTTCTGGGGAAGGTGGGACCTCTATAGACAGGATGGTCTACATCTGAACCTGAGGGGCACCAATATCCTGGGGGGGAGATTTGTTAGTACTCTTTGGGGGGGTTTAAACTAATTCAGCAGGGGCATGGGAACCTGGATTGTAGTTTTGGGGTGCGAGAGATTGAGAGTAGAGAGGTCAGGAGCACAGTTTTGACTTCGCAGGAGGGCGGCAGTGTTCAGGTCTGTGGGTTGAAGTGTGTCTATTTCAATGCCAGGAGTATACGAAATAAGGTAGGGGAACTGGCAGCATGGGTTGGTACCTGGGACTTCGATGTTGTGGCCATTTCAGAGACATGGATAGAGCAGGGACAGGAATGGTTGTTGCAGGTTCCGGGGTTTAGGTGCTTTAGTAAGGTCAGAGAAGGGGGCAAAAGAGGGGGAGGTGTGGCGCTGCTAGTCAAGGACAGTATTACGGTGGTAGAAAGGATGCAAGATGGGGACTCTTCTTCCGAGGTAGTATGGGCTGAGGTTAGAAACAGGAAAGGAGAGGTCACCCTGTTGGGAGTTTTCTATAGGCCACCTAATAGTTCTAGAGATGTAGAGGAAAGGATGGCGAAGATGATTCTGGAAAAGAGCGAAAGTAACAGGGTAGTTGTTATGGGAGACTTTAACTTTCCTAATATTGACTGGAAAAGATATAGTTCGAGTACATTGGATGGGTCGTTCTTTGTACAATGTGTGCAGGAGGGTTTTCTGACACAATATGTTGACAGGCCAACAAGAGGTGAGGCCACTTTGGATTTGGTTTTGGGTAATGAACCAGGCCAGGTGTTAGATCTGGAGGTAGGTGAACACTTTGGAGACAGTGACCACAATTCGGTGACCTTTACGTTAGTGATGGAAAGGGATAAGTATACCCCGCAGGGCAAGAGTTATAGCTGGGGGAAGGGCAATTATGATGCCATTAGACATGACTTAGGATGTGTTGGTTGGAGAAGTAGGCTGCAAGGGTTGGGCACACTGGATATGTGGAGCTTGTTCAAGGAACAGCTATTGCATGTTCTTGATAAGTACGTACCAGTCAGGCAGGGAGGAAGGGGTCGAGCGAGGGAACCGTGGTTTACCAAAGAAGTGGAATCTCTTGTTAAGAGGAAGAAGGAGGCCTATGTGAAGATGAGGCGTGAAGTTTCAGTTGGGGCGCTTGATAGTTACAAGGAAGCGAGGAAGGATCTAAAGAGAGAGCTGAGACGAGCAAGGAGGGGACATGAGAAGTCTTTGGCAGGTAGGATCAAGGAAAACCCAAAAGCTTTCTATAGGTATGTCAGGAATAAAAGAATGACTAGGGTAAGAGTAGGGCCAGTCAAGGACAGTGGTGGGAAGTTGTGTGTGGAGGCTGAGGAGATAAGCGAGATACTAAATGAATACTTTTCGTCAGTATTCACTCAAGAAAAAGATAATATTGTGGAGGAGAATGCTGAGACCCAGGCTATTAGAATAGATGGCATTGAGGTGCGTAGGGAAGAAGTGTTGGCAATTCTGGACAAGGTGAAAATAGATAAGTCCCCGGGGCCGGATGGGATTTATCCTAGGATTCTCTGGGAAGCCAGGGAAGAGATTGCTGAGCCTTTGGCTTTGATTTTTAGGTCATCATTGGCTACAGGAATAGTGCCAGAGGACTGGAGGATAGCAAATGTGGTCCCTTTGTTCAAGAAGGGGAGTAGAGATAACCCCGGTAACTATAGGCCGGTGAGCCTAACGTCTGTGGTGGGTAAAGTCTTGGAGAGGATTATAAAAGATACGATTTATAATCATCTAGATAGGAATAATATGATTAGGGATAGTCAGCATGGTTTTGTGAAGGGTAGGTCATGCCTCACAAACCTTATCGAGTTCTTTGAGAAGGTGACTGAACAGGTAGACGAGGGTAGAGCAGTTGATGTGGTGTATATGGACTTCAGTAAAGCGTTTGATAAGGTTCCCCACGGTCGGCTATTGCAGAAAATACGGAGGCTGGGGATTGAGGGTGATTTAGAGATGTGGATCAGAAATTGGCTAGTTGAAAGAAGACAGAGAGTGGTAGTTGATGGGAAATGTTCAGAATGGAGTTCAGTTACGAGTGGCGTACCACAAGGATCTGTTCTGGGGCCGTTGCTGTTTGTCATTTTTATAAATGACCTAGAGGAGGGCGCAGAAGGATGGGTGAGTAAATTTGCAGATGACACTAAAGTCGGTGGAGTTGTAGACAGTGCGGAAGGATGTTGCAGGTTACAGAGGGACATAGATAAGCTGCAGAGCTGGGCTGAGAGGTGGCAAATGGAGTTTAATGTGGAGAAGTGTGAGGTGATTCACTTTGGAAAGAATAACAGGAATGCGGAATATTTGGCTAATGGTAAAATTCTTGGTAGTGTGGATGAGCAGAGGGATCTCGGTGTCCATGTACATAGATCCCTGAAAGTTGCCACCCAGGTTGATAGGGTTGTGAAGAAGGCCTATGGTGTGTTGGCCTTTATTGGTAGAGGGATTGAGTTCCGGAGCCATGAGGTCATGATGCAGCTGTACCAAACTCTGGTACGGCCGCATTTGGAGTATTGCGTACAGTTCTGGTCGCCTCATTATAGGAAGGACGTGGAAGCTTTGGAACGGGTGCAGAGGAGATTTACCAGGATGTTGCCTGGTATGGAGGGAAAATCTTATGAGGAAAGGCTGATGGACTTGAGGTTGTTTTCGTTAGAGAGAAGAAGGTTAAGAGGTGACTTAATAGAGGCATACAAAATGATCAGAGGGTTAGATAGGGTGGACAGCGAGAGCCTTCTCCCGCGGATGGAGGTGGCTAGCACGAGGGGACATAGCCTTAAATTGAGGGGTAATAGATATAGGACAGAGGTCAGAGGTGGGTTTTTTACGCAAAGAGTGGTGAGGCCGTGGAATGCCCTACCTGCAACAGTAGTGAACTCGCCAACATTGAGGGCATTTAAAAATTTATTGGATAAGCATATGGATGATAAGGGCATAGTGTAGGTTAGATGGCCTTTAGTTTTTTTTTTCCATGTCGGTGCAACATCGAGGGCCGAAGGGCCTGTACTGCACTGTATCGTTCTATGTTCTATGTTCTATGTTCTATATCCACGTCCGCCTTCAGTTGCCTCAAGTGTGCGAACACACGGGCCCTTTTGACTGGCCCATTTAGTCCCTCAACATTCCACGTGACCAGTCTGGTCGGGGGGCACACACACCGCCCCACCCCCTGCCGATCAAGCATAACTTCTCCTAGGCCAGTCAGCGGCCCATACCCTGCACCTCCCCTGGCTCGCCCTCGGGCAACTACCGTCATCAACCGTCCTCCTCCTCCACCTTGAAAGTCCCCTCCCATCAGCAGTGTAATCCCCTCCCCCCCACCCTACACCCCCACTCCGCCTCCCAACCCCCCCACATCGGTCTTCAGCTCACCCCCCACTTTGCTTCCGGGTACTAGCCCGCCCATGGCGCCTAGTTGGGTGTGTCCACCCCCCCCCCTCCCCCCCAACAAAGGCAAGAAGCAAAAACAAACAAACCATCCCTCCCAAGGTCCGAACCCAAAGCTGCCCCCCCCCCTCTCCGGTGAACGTGCACTATTCCCCGCCCCACAGGCCATCCCCCGACCCTTCGCGCAGAGTTCCCGCTGGCAGCGACCAGAGGTTAACGGCGCCAGTGGGACTCTGCCGTTTCCACACGGCCGCTCGGTACATCCGGGCCGGAGAATCGGCAGCCCGGCCGCGGACTGTGGCCCGTGACCAGCACCACACCAAACGCGCCGGCGCAAATGGCGGCGAGTCTCTGCACCTCAGAGAATCGCGCGCCGGCGTCAGGGCGGCGTGGCGCGGTTGCGCCGATTTTCCGGCCCAGCACGGGGCTCGGAGAATCCCGCCCGAAGTATTTACAGAACATAGTTCAGATCTCCTCAAAGTTCAAGGTATTCCTTCTCCTGCCAGTCTAGTCTCCTTCATAAAGTCCGCTACCTCCTCCGCCGAGCCAAAGTACAAGTCCTGGCCCCAATAGGTCACCCATAGACGAGCCGGGTACAGTAGACCAAACTGTATGCCCTTCTTGTGCAGGGCCGATTTGGCCTTATTAAAGCTTGCCCTTCTCTTCACAAGTTCTGCTCCCAGGTCCTGATACTCCCGGATCCCGACATCTTCGCAAGTGCATTGCTTTGTCTGCCTGGCCCACCTCATAATGCATTCCTTGTCCAGGAAACAATGTATTTGTACCACTATCGCCCTCGGCGGCTCACCCCCCTGGGGCTTACGCATCAGTGCCCTGTGGGCCCGATCCACGTCAAACGGTCGATAAAACGCACCTTCTCCAACATCTTCCCCACATACGCACCAGTATCCAATCCTTCTATTCCCTCCGGCAGACCCACGATCCGGACGTTCTGTCTCCGAGAATGATTTTCCATGTCATCCACTTTCTCCAGCAGTCTCTTCTGCTGGTCACTCAGCATCCCAATCTCTGCTGCCATCAAGGTGGACTGTTCCTCCTGCTCCCCCGCCTGCTCCTTCAACCTCTGGACCGCCTGTCCCTGGGCTGCCAGTCTCGTCTCCACACGGTCAACCACCGCCTTGATCGAGTCCACCACCTGGGTCAGGTCTTCCACACTCTCCTTCTGCTGTTGGGTGAACTTCTCATTTAAGAAGCTCACCAACTGGTCCATCGACCAGTGAGATGACGGGGTCCAACCCTGTCGATCCGCCATCTCCACGGACTTTGTCCGCTCTTCATTCGCCACCACCACCTGGTTTGTTCTTTTCCGATTACTTCTGGGCCGCAGCTCCATAAACTCGGGGTCACTTTCTTCTGTTCTTGCTTCTACACCTTTCCTCTACAGAATTCCTGCAACAATCCGGCGTAAAGGCCACAAAAAGACCACCATGAGCAGGAACTGCCAAATGTGCGACCGCTCACTCCATGGTCGCCACCGGAAGTCACCGTTCAAACCCTTATTCAACGCGGGTTGTGTTGAAGTCATGTGTTTCTCAGCACTGTGAGTGCCGGGAAACATGTGGCTAAACGCGATCGAGAGGTGACTGTGTTCCCTTTTGGGAGAATCGTGCCCTGAGTGACGCTACGATCTGCCTACTCTTTATGTTTCCACCATACACACTCCATTATTGCCCTCCCCACACGGCAATTCAAATGTACTTCACCATAATGACCATCGGCAACACCTTTCGGCTCTTGTAGTGCTAACACCAGCCAGAACCTGATTTTATGGTCAATTTGATTTACTAATATTGCTTGAGGAATAAATATTGGCTCACACAGAGGCAAAATCCCCTACTTATCTTCAAATAGTGCCAAAGCCAACTGATGAAACAGACTGAACTTCGGTTTAACATCTCAACCGAAAGATGGATTCTCCCGTCCGCCAGCCACGTTTTCCGACAGGGCACGCCCTCGCCGGCAGCGGGATTCTCCGTTCCCACAGCCGGCCAATGGAGTTTCACATTGTGACCACCCCATGCCTTTGGGAAACCCACGGGCTTGGGTGTGCTGCTGGTGGACCGGAGAATCCTGCCGACGGAGAAATCTGCTGAGCACCTCTGAGAGTGCAGTGTACCCACATGTCTGCACTGATGTGTCAACCTAGGTTTTGTGCTCTAGTTCTGGAGTTTGATTTGATTTCACAACCTTCCGTCCAGAGTTAAGAGTCATTTACACCATTAATAAGTAGACAGACCATGCAGAATATCAGGTGATTCACAGCTTCAAGACTGATCATCTCCTCAACTGACAAAGGGCTTTTAATGGTTGAGCACAGAATTATTCCATACTTTAATGGAATGTGGGTGTCGCAAGTGAGGCCAGCATTTGTTGCCCATCTCTAATTGCCTTTGAAATGAGTGATTTGCTGGGCCAGTTGAGAGTCAACCACATTGCTGTGGGTCTGGAGTCACTTACAGGCTAGCTAGACCATGTAAGGACAGTGAATTAGTTTGGTTTTATTTTCATGGTCAATGTTACCGAGACTAGCTTTATAATTCTAGATTTATCACTGAATTCTAGTTTTAAAATTCCAGATTTATTACTGAATTCTAGTTTCATCAGCTGCCATGTTGGGATCAGAACCCATGTCCCAACTGCATTAGCCAGGGCCTCTGGATTACTAGTCTAGTGACCATCTCCCCAAGTTCTCTCCTTTCAGTTGTTTCTACAAATACTTGGAGTATTACATCAATAATTTTACGAACATAACACCATCAATTTACATTACATCAAACCATTCATTTAATATCGCTTAAGCAGAAACTTCAGAAACTTACATTCACAAAAATGATACTCAAAAGCTCCCTATTTCTTGGAATAAACAAAAACAAGGCTATAAATTTTAAAATTCCTGGATCTGAAGGAAATATCAGCCAGTTTATCAAACATAGCAGCTAGTTTCCTGCAACGTAATAAACATGGGGTAACATTTCCCTTTTCTCCCAAAAAAGCACAATACAGATTTAAATTAATGAACTGCTAAAATAATAACATAAATATTACATTATCCAAAAGGAAGCTTTCATCTTCAGTGATCAACACATCTATATTGCTGCATATATTGTTTTACATTAAAGGCACTATACAAATTCAAGTTGTTGTTACTTGAATATGAATGTGCCAACTCAATAATCCAAAATGCATTTTGTTGCCTGAACTGAACTTGACAGAAATATTCTCTCATTGTAGGTTGTAATTTATTCACTTTATAACAAGGTATTAGAAATTGCTCTGAAATATAAATACAGGATTTGGCAATCATGAATTTAGCGAAAGAAGCATCACCAAACTCCACAGGAAAATGCTTTAAAATAGTATTTTTGCAATATGAAAGCCACAAGGCCAGCTATAAATTTACATAAATAAACCATCACACTATCAATGTGTGTGTCACATTTATTATGTATGTACCATTATTCCAAGTATCAAGAATCTGTGCCGTTAACTATACTGATTTGCTCAAGTATGATTGTCACCAGACAGATAGAAAAGAAACGATCACAAACAACCAAGAATCAGCAACCCACACAAAACCAATCAATTTAAACTGTGTTTCTTTCCAAAGAACCGGTAAGTACTACAAAATAAACCAATTAATTTGCGCGAAAGGTCTGGAAGAGGCTCCCTTGGTTGCCGGGATACTCCCTGCTGGAGCGATCTCTGGTTCTGGATGTGGAAGGGGAGGGAAGAATTGGGGATATATACAAGTAGCTGGGGAAGCAGGGAGGCGAATGGGTAGTGATGGGCAAGAATGAGTGGGTTCTTCCAGTGGGCAGCAGATGAGTGAGAGAGGCGTGGCGAATCACGTGCACATGTTCTGGGGTTAACCGTGAGTGTACACGGTCCTCGCCAGGATAGTAGGGGAGAGGGGCAGCATGGTGGCACTGTTGCCTCACGGCACCGAGGTCCCAGGTTCGATCCCGGCTCTGGGTCACTGTCTGTGTGGAGTTTGCACATTCTGTAGTGAAGGGGCATGGCCCCAGCCTGTAAGGCCGTGACTGGTTGCAGAGCCTCCACCTGAACTAGCAACAAATTTTCCAGATGGGGACAGGAGATCTCTAAGAGGTAGCATTGTGGTCAGCACAATTGCTTCACAGCTCCAGGGTCCCAGGTTTGATTCCCGGCTTGTGCGGAGTCTGCACGTTCTCCCCGTGTCTGCGTGGGTTTCCTCCGGGTGCTCCGGTTTCCTCCCACAGTCCAAAGATGTGCAGGTTAGGTGGATTGGCAGTGCTAAATTGCCCTTAGTATCCAAAATTGCCCTTAGTGTTGGGTGGGGTTACTGGGTTATGGGGATAGGGTGGGTGTGTGGGTTTGGGTAGGATGCTCTTTCCAAGAGCCGGTGCAGACTCGATGGGCCGAATGGCCTCCTTCTGCACTGTAAATTCTATGAAATTCTAGGTGTTGGGGAAGTATCCCGGTTTTCCAGCCAGGATTAGGAAAAATTAAGGGAGCCATGACAAAGATACAGGTGGATCAGGATGCACAGCCAAAGTATTTCAGGGCCCGCCTGGTTCCTTATGCATTAGTAGAAAAGGTTGATGCTGAATTAAACTGGCTAGGGGGCCTCAATATTATCCAGCCAGTACAATCCGCCGATTGGGCGATGCCAATGTTCCTTCTTTAAACCGGACAAGACAGTGAGGCTCTGCGACAAGTACAAGCGGACAGTAAATAGGGCTTCCTATACCGTCCTATAGATATAGGGGCAGCACGGTAGCATGGTGGTTAGCATAAATGCTTCACAGCTCCAGGGTCCCAGGTTCGATTCCTGGCTGGGTCACTGTCTGTGTGGAGTCTGCACGTCCTCCCCGTGTGTGCGTGGGTTTCCTCCGGGTGCTCCGGTTTCCTCCCACAGTCCAAAGATGTGCGGGTTAGGTGGATTGGCCATGCTAAATTGCCCGTAGTGCCCTAAAAAGTAAGGTTAAGGGGGGGGTTGTTGGGTTACGGGTATAGGGTGGATACGTGGGTTTGAGTGGGGTGATCATTGCTCGGCACAACATCGAGGGCCGAAGGGCCTGTTCTGTGCTGTACTGTTCTATGTTCTATGTTCTATATCCGATGCTTAGCATCGAAGATACATACACAAAACTAGCTGGCCGTCATTCATCCATGAAATTACACATGAGTCATGCATATCTACAGCACGAGTTGGACCCTGCATCACGGAAATATGTCACTATTAATACCCATTACGGCCTTTATGAATCTACAAAGTTGCCCTTTGGTGTATCGCCTGCTTGTGCTATTTTCCAGAGGGTCCTGGAGACATACTGCGAGGATTATCAAGTGGGGTGGTTTATCTCAACGATGTCTTGGTCACTGGGATGTCAGATCAGGAGCACATGAGAAATTTGGATGAGGTTCTCCGCCGCTTCTCAGCGACGGGTGTTTGGTTAGGAAATGGGTAGTGGAGGAGGGGTCGGCATGGGGGCGATGGAGGCAGCTTCTTCTAGGGGAATGAGCTGAAGGACAAGATGCTGCCAGATTTGCTGAGATTTTCCAGCATTTTCTCTTCAGTTTCATATTCCAGCATCCGCAGTAATTTGCATTTATTAAGGACATTGATACTTTGTGAGAGAGGGTTGCCATCTTTTCCTGGGTTACCGCTCTTGGGGTTGCAAGACAAGATCCTATTGAAGGAAGAGATAGGGTAGTAGAATGTGTCCGAGACCTACAAGAAGCTGATGGATTGGGAGAGTCCCCCAGGGCGGGATATAAAGCGTAAGTGGAGGAGGAGCTTTGAGGGGAGGTGGAGGCCGGGATGTGAGCTACACCCTGCGGAGGGTGAATGTGTCATGTGTGAGGCTAAGCCTCATTCAGTTTAAAGTAATTCACAGGGCACATATGACAGGAGCGCGGGTGGGGGGTCCTGGCGGGACGGAGTGGCGTGAACCACTCCGGCGTCGGCCCGCCCCAAAACCTTCAGGGGCTAGGCCAGCAGCGGAGTGGTTTGCGCCCCGCAGGCTGGCGTGGAAGGCCTTTGGCGCCACGCCAGCCAGGGCCGAAGGGACTCCGCCAGCCGGCGCGAGTCCACGCATGCATTATGATAAAATAAAAGGATTAAAAGACGAGTGGAACCAGAGATTGCAAAATCGCAGCCACTTCCGTAATCCCTTGGCGTCATATTTGACCATTAGTTGAACTTCTAGCCACATATTCATGCCACCAATAAGCCTACCTATATCCAACTTCGTAACACTTACTGACTCTGCCCCTGCCTCAACCCATTTGCTGCTGAATCCCTATTTGTGTTTTTGTCACATTTAGACTTGACTCTTCTAATGCATGGATGGCTGGCCTCCCACATTCTATCCTTCAAAAAACTTCAGGTCATTCACAACTCTGCAGCCTGTGTCTCAACAAGTTGTGTCCATCCATCAATCTTGAGCTTATTGACTTATATTGGCTACCAGTTAACTAATACCTCAATTTGAATGTCCTCATCCTTGTTTTCAAATCTCTTCTTGCTCTCACTCCTCCCTATCCCTGCAATTTCCTCCTACCCCACGACCCTTTGAGGTATTTGTACTCCTCCAATTCTGGCCTCTTGAATACACCTGATTTTAATTTCCCCATCACTGGTGGCTATGTCTTCAATACCAAATCTATTGTAATTCTTCGCGAATGTAACTAGTAGAATTGATGAGGGGGAGCCAGTGATTCACCTGAGGAAGGAGCAGTGCTCTGAAAGCTAGTGTTTGAAACGAATATGTTGGACTTAAACCTGGTGTTGTAAGACTTCTTACTGTGCCATAAATTACGAGAGGGGAACGTGCAACGAGACCTGGGTGTCCTCGTACACCAGTCACTGAAGCTAAGCATGCAGGTACAGCAGGCGGTAGAGAAGGCAAATGTATGCTCGCCGTCATAGTGACAGGATTGGAGTACAGGAGCAGGGATGTCTTGTTGCAATTATACAGGGCCTTGGTGAGGCCACACCTGGAATATTGTGTGCAGTTTTGGTCTCCTTATCTGAGGAAGGATGTTCTTGCTCTGGAGGGAGTGCTGCGAATGTTTGCCAGACTGATTGCTGGGATGGTGGGACTGTATGAGGAGAGATTGAATCGGTTAGGAATGTATTCGCTAGAGTTCAGAAGAATGAGGGGGATTTCATAGAAGCCTATAAAATCCTAACAGGACTAGACAGGGTAGATGCAGTAAACATGTTCCCGATGGTGGGTGTGTCCAGAACTAGGGGTCACAATCTGAGGGTATGCGGCAGACCATTTAGGACAGAGATAAGGGGACATTTCTCCACCCGAGAGTGGTCGGCCTGTGGAATGTGTTACCACAGAAAGTTAGGTGAATTGGACATTCCGAATTCTCCCTTAGTGTACCCAAGCAGGCGCCGTAGTGTGGCGACCTGGGGATTTTCACAGTAACTTCATTGCAGTGTTAATGTAAGCCTACTTGTGACACTAATAAAGATTATTATTATTTGTAGTAGTTGAGGCCAAAACCTTGCATTTTTCAAGAAGCAGATAGTTATAGCCCTTAAGGCAACGGGGATCAAAGGATATGGAGCGGAAAGTGGGATTAGACTATTGAATTGGATGATCAGCCATGATCATAATGAATGGTGGAGCAGGCTCGAAGGGCCAAATGGCCTCTTCCTCCTCCTATTTTCTATGTTTCCAAGTTACCAAGTGCCTAAGCTGTGAAAATCCCTGCCTAAACACCTCTGCCTCTTTACCTCCCTTTATTCTTTAATGTACTAGCTCGTAACTCCTTTTGTAGTTCGCTGTCATATTTTGCTTTATAACGGTCCTGTGAAGTGCCTTGGGAAATTTTAATGCATTGAAGCAATTATAGTTATTCTTGGGTGTCACTGGTCTGACAAGTGTCTGACCCAAACACTCTGCTCATTTTTCCTATTCGCAATCTTGGCCCCAGATTGCCAGTTTATCCAATTGGATACCTGCCTTCCATGCTCCAAAATTTACCTTGGCTGCTGCGAACTATCGTGGGAGAACCACTTGTTTACGTTGGGCAAAATCTTTGCAACAATATATGGAGGTGGGTGGGTGTGAATATTTCTCCATGCACCAACTTGCTGGCACAATCTTGTCCCCGGATGATTTCCCCGGAAAAAAGATCACGGTTAGAAAAGTTGCCAGCCTAGAAGTGGCAGGTACCATTTAAGATGACTTAATGGTCTTTTGAGGTCTACTGTCAGAGGTTGACTAGAATGTTTCAGCAGGCTTGCAGGCTGCGAAGGCATCAAGGGCTATGCCATTAAATAGAGTTGGCCTCCCAGTGGAAGACCAGTAAACAAGTTCTCCAGTCAGTCTCTGAGGCAATCCCCATCTGCCTGAATACACCGACTGCTGCAGGCCACCTGATGGAGATGCCCCCTCCATCAAGTGGCCTGATTGCTGAGGGCTTTTTAAAAATATTAAACTCGTAAAAGATGCTGAGAGGGAATCTCAAGCTGGAGGCTCCCTCTCTCGCTCCCTTACTTGAACTGCTGATTCCTGCTCAATCTTTGCTGGGGAGGCCTCCTATTGGTTCACCAGCTTTGAGAACCTGCCCAAAATTCTTAATTAGACAGAAATCCTGAGATGGTCATTTGGGGAAAATCACTGTGGGTGACTGTTTCTCACAAACTGCTGAGTCATAACAACCATTTGACCCTGATGTTGGGTTCCTGACCCAAAATTCTGCTCATTATTATTTTAGCCTGAATCAGACTTTCAACAAAATTGTTGAAGGCATCCCGATAGCTTCCTTGAAAGGAAATCTCCCAAATATTGGCTGTTTTTAAAGTGGAACAGAACATTAATCAACTGTAGAATATGTGCGGCATGGTGGCACAGTAGTTAGCACTGCTGCCTAACAGCACCAGGGACCCAGGTTCAATTCAGCCTTTGTGGAGTTTACACATTCTCCCCGTGTCTTTGTGGATTTCTTCCAGGTGCTCCGGTTTCCACCCACAGTTCAAAGATGTGCAGGTTAGGCGGATTAGCCATGCTAAATTGCCCCTATTGTCCAAAGATGTGTAGGTTAGGTTATGGGGTTGTGGAGATTGGGTGGGGTGTTGGCCTAGGTAAGTTGCTCTTTCGTGGGTCAGTGCAGACTCGAGGGGCCAAATGGCCCCCTTCTGCACTGTAGAGATTTTATGATTTTTTTTAAACTTCAGAATATGGACCATGACTTACTTTTGGCACCAGACGGCAAGCCGGTTTCAGGTTGCTGCCTCCGTCTTTGAAATCTTACAAGATCTTACTCAGATCTGACTTGATGTAAAATACTCTCATTGTTGCTTGACTGTGCTGCTTTGAGCTAGCAAATAATGTAATTTTATTTTAATATAAAGTAACTTCAGTAATATTTAAAAGTCCACATTTGGAGGGTTATCAATTGATATCAATGAGTAGAATATTTAAATTATGTTTTACCAGTTGTTAGTGAGGTCAGTAGTTAAGCATTAACCTATCATTACAGTTATATAATCTAAATGAATTGTGCAAAGTCTTTAACATTCTTCAAAGTCATGAAATTCATCAATGTTTCCTACAGAAAGAGTAAAACGCTCTAAAATTAATTAATGGGTCTCATTTGGTCATTCTAATTTAAAGGAATCCCTATGTCATGATTTGGTGGAGCAGCAAGTGTAATACTAGTGCACATATGGCAATTATCAGAAGATGAAAAATGCAAGGAAGAATACTGGAAGCAAGCGTTACATTATGCATTGTTGCTGTCCTAATAGGAAAATATATACGCCAATACTAACTTGATTTCTCAGTTAAATGAAATACAAGCTCAAACATATTACAGTAATACATATTAAGTATGAAACTGAAAGAAAAAACATAAAAGGTGGCAAGGATTAGTGAAAAGCCAGAAGATTGGGCAAGTTTGAAAAACCAACAAAGATGACCAAAAAAAAACAAAAAGAGGGAGAAGGGAAACTATGAGGGTAAACTATCAGGTAACATAAAAATGGACAGCAAGCACTTCTTTAAGTAATTAAAAAAGAAGCAAGAGACCAAAGTGAATATAGGCCCCCGAGAGAATGACTGGGAAAATAATAATGGGGAACTAGGAAATGGCAGGGGAGTTAAACAAATACTTTGCATCAGTCTTCACGGTGGTAGACACTAGTAACATTCCAAAAATACTGAATAATATAGGGGCAGAAGTGGGGGAGGAAATAAATACAATAACTATCACTAGCGAAAAAGTACTACGGAAACTAATGGGGGTTAAAGACCGATAAGTCACCTTGACTTGATGGGTTGCATCCCGGGATATTAAAGGAGGTAGCTGCAGAGATCAGGGATGCACTGATAGTAATCTTCCAAGAATCCATAAATTCTGGAAAAGTTCCAGAGGATTAGAAAACTCCGAATTATTCAAAAAGGGAAGGCAACAAAAAATGTGCAACTATTGGCCAGTTAGCTTAACTTGTAATTGGGAAAATTATAAAAGATGTAATTGCAGAGCATTTAGAAATGCATAACATAATCAAGCAGAGTTAGCATAGTTTCATGAAGGAGAAATCATGCCTGAATTCTAGGCAGCATGGTGGGGCAGTGGTTAGCACTGCTGCCTCATGGTACTGAGGACCCGGGCTCAATCCTGGCCCCGGGTCACTGTCCATGTGGAGTTTCACAGTGTCTGCATGGGTCTCACCCCCACAACCCGAAGATGTGCAGGGTAGGTGGATTGGTCATGCTAAAATTGCCCCCTTAATTAGATACATAAAAGAAAATGTCTGAAAATTTGAGGTGGAATGGGCAGGCTAGATAAAGTGGAACCAGTAAATGTAATGTACTTGGATATCCAAAAAACACTCGATAAGGTACAGCACAAAATGATTTTTAATAAGATGAGTCCGTTGTGTTAGGGGTTGTATTTTAGCATGGATAGAGGATTGGCTAACTGGTAGAAACAGAGAGTTGGAATAAGAGGGCATTTTCAGGATAATAACCTGTAACTAGTGGAGAGAAGAGAGAATCCCGCCACCAGCGAACGGCGCGCTGACGAGAAACACGTGGCTTGGGGATCAGAGAGTTCCACCCGAAGAGTCTACAGAGAGATATAGATAGGTTAGAGATATAGATAGGTTAGGTGAGCAGGTAAAAATGTGGCAGATGGAATATAATGTAGGAAAATGTGAAGTTATCCGCTTTGGTAGGAAGAATAAAGGAGCTGAATATTATTTAAATGGAGAAAGAATGTAGAAAACTGCAACACAGAGGGATTTGGGTGTCCTCATACATAAATCACAAAAAACTAGCTTGCAAGTTCAACAGATAATTGGTAAAGAAGAATGAAAGGTGGCCTTATTGAGACAAATAGGATTCTTCGTGGGTCTAACAGGGTAGATTTGAAAAGGTTATTTACCCTCGTGGGAGAGTCTAGGGCCAGAGGGTATCATCTCAGAGTAAGTGGTTGCCCATTTAAGACAGAGATGAAGAGGAATTTCTTCTCTCAGAAAGTATGAACCTGTGGAATTCTTGACTGTAGAGAATTGTAGGGGCTGGGTTGTTAAGTATGTTAAAGGCTGAGGTAGGCAGATATTTCATCAGTAAGGGAATCAAGGGTTATGGGAATAAGGCCGGAAAGTGGAATTGAGGATTACATCAGATCAGTGTTGATCTCATTGAATGGCAGAGCAGACTCAATGGGCCGAATGGCCTACTTCTGCTCCTACATCCCACAGGAACATATGGTCTTATCAGTAGGTATTCACACTACTGAGCATAACCTGGATGATGTTTTCCACTTGGGACCTAATCAGCATTTCTGTAGGAAAGTGGAGAAACTTCACTAAACACACAGAGAATTTGAACAACCCTAGATTGCAGTACTGTACCTTGTGGCTGAAATACTTTGTGGAAGGCAGTAATTGTAGTCTTAGTAATAACAATAATAATCTTTCTTCGTGTCACAAGCAGGCTTACATTAACACCGCAATGAAGTTACTACGAAAATTCCTTAGTCGCCACACTCCGGCACCTGTTCGGGTACACTGAAGGAGAATTCAGAATGTCCAATTCATCTAACAAGCACGTCTTTCAGGGCTTGTGGGAGGAAACCGGAGCACCCGGGAAAAAACCCATGCAGACACAGGGAGAACGTGCAGACTCCGAACAGAGTGACCCATGCTGGGAATCGAACCCGGTTCCCAGGTGCTGTGAAGCAACAGTACTAACCACTGTGCTACCATGCTGCCCAAGTGATGAGAAACTGAAGTAGAATTAACAATTAGCAATTTCTAGAATGCAAATGGAATACATATTCTTAAATAAGACCATTGAAGAAAATGGTGGTGTAATGGTAATGTCACAGGACCAATAATACAAAAGCCACGGAGAAACGATCAAATCTGACCACAACAGCTGGTAGAATTTTTTTTTAATTTAATGAATAAATCTGGAAAATAAAGCTAGTCTCAGTAATGGAGACCATGAAACCATCATTATTATTTTTCTATTTGGTTTGAATGAAAGGGGATTTGAATATAAGGATCAAGAAGTCTTGCTACATAGAATCATATAATTTACAGTGCAGAAGGAGGCCACTCAGCCCATGAAGTCTGCACCGGCCCTTGGAAAGAGCACCCTACTTAAGCCCAGGCTTCCAACCTATCTCGTAACCCAGTAACCCCACCTAACCTTTTGGACACTAAGGGGCAATTTAGCATGGCCAAACCACTTAACCTTGACATCTTTGGACTTTGGGGGGAAACCAGAGCACCCGGGGGAAACCCATACAGACACGGGGAGAAAGTGCAAACCGCACACAGGCAGTCACCCGAGGCCGGAATTGAACCTGGGATCCTGGATCTGAGAGGCAGCAGTGCTGATACTGCAACAATGCTAACCACTGTGCCACCATGCCATCCAATATATGATAGAGGATAATATGGGATAATTATCCAGGGTTTTGGTGAGGCCGCATCTAGAGCAGTGTGTGCTGTGCAGTTTTGGTCTCCACATTCAAGAAAGGATATACTTCCAATGAAGGCATGCAGCGAAGGTTGATTAAATTGGTCTTTGGGTTGAGATGGATGAGAAGGTTACCCTATGATGAGAGGCTGAATAAACTGGGCTTATATTCTCTGAAGTTTAGAAGAATGAAAGGCCATTGGGCAGCATGGTGACACAGTGGTTAGCATTGCTGCCTCACGGCACCGCGATCACAGGTTCGATCCCGGCTCTGGGTCACTGTCCGTGTGGAGTTTGTACACTTTCGCCGTGTTTGCGTGGGTTTTGCCCCCACAACCCAAAGATGTTCAGGGTAGGTGAATTGACGCTAAATTGCCCCTTAATTGGAAAAAAATGAATTGGATACTCTTTTCCAATTAAGGGGCAATTTAGCGTGGCCAATCCACCTACCCTGCACATCTTTTGGGTTGTGGGGGTGAAACCCACGCAGACACGGGGAGAATGTGCAAACTCCACACAGACAGTGACCCAGGGCCGGGATTCGAACCCGGGTCCTCAGCGCCGTAGGCAGCAATGCTAACCACTGTGCCATCGTGCTGCCCCAAAAAAAAAATTTTTTTTAAATAATAAAAAGAATGAGAGGCCATGACGTAGTGGTATTGTCACTGGACTGAAAACTCAGAGACCCAGGGTACGCTCTGGGGTCCCGGCTTTGAATCCCGCCATGGCAGATGGTGAAATTTGAATTCAATAAAATCTGAAATTAAAAATCTCGTGATGACCATGAACCCACTGTCGATTGTCGTAAAAACCCATCTGGTTCACTAATGTCCTTCAGGGAAGGAAATCTGCCATCCTTACGGAGCCTGGCCTACATGTGACTCCAGACCCCACAGCGGCATGGTTGACTCTTAACTATCCCCCACTGAAATGGCCTAACAAGCCACTCAGCTGAAGGACAATTAGGCAACAAATGCTGGCCCAGCCAGCGATACCCACATTCCAAGAACAAATTTAAAAAAAATCTCATTGCAACATATAAAATTCTGAAGGGACTTGAAGGGACAAAGAATGATTGTTTCCGTTGGTCGGGGAATCTAAAACACTTGACAGTCTCATGATGATGGACAGATCATTTACAACTAACATGAGGAGAAATCTCTTCACTCAAAAGCTTGTGAATCTTTGAAATATTCTACTCCAGAGGATTCTGAATGCTCCATTGTTGCATACATTTAAGGCTGGGATAGGCAGATTTTTGTCGGGTGCGGTCTCCGGCAGAAAACGAGGTGTGATTCCTGCCGGGTGGTCGGGAGCGATCCAGATAGCAATCCACCAATACTTATCAATTTTTTGGGAGGGGCTATGCATCAATACTGAGGGAGGCGGGGTCTAAACGCACCAGTATGCCCGCCTTCACAGAGATTAAGGCACCATTTCTGTGACAGTGTCCCCACCACCATCCTTGCCGGCATCAACCTTCTCTCTTCCCCTACCCCCTCCCTCCCTAAAGGATCACTGGCATTGGGGCCCTCCCATAGGATCTCCCTTCAGACTCTGCCCCTTCTCACCAGCAAAGACTCTCCCCTTCTAGCTGGCATCAGCACCACCCCCCAATCACCCAACCCCCATGGTGAACGACACCCCACTATGGAATCGCCAAATGCCCTCCCCTTTATGCCTCCCCCCCCCCCCCCCCCCCCCCCCTCAATCTCCCCTTTCAGGCCCTATCCCTTGGCAATGCCAACTCGGGACTGCACTCTGGTGCTTAACTGGCATTGCCGATTGGCACCAGCAGTCCCCGACCATCCGAGGGCTCCAATGTCCTCCGAGCAACCCCCCCACGACCCAACCACAAATTGATCATTCAATATGATCATAATCTTGGGCTTCAACTCCATTTTCCTTCCAGCTCCCAATATCCATTATTGTCTTGAGACACTGGGGGCGATTGTCCAGGCGCATTGTGCCTGGCGCACAATCCACTGTACTGGGAGAATAGTGGAAGAGCCCCTAATCGGAGTTTGTGCTGGGAACTGACCAGTGCGAGGTGTTCCTGGCCCGCTGCAGGTGATGTTATCTGGTTCCGGTTGGGTGTGACCAGATGGGCATGTTTAAATGAGCATTTAAATATGCTGCAGCTGTTTCAAGCTTGAATCACCGCTCCCCCTCCTCATCCCGCCAGCGCAGCAGAGGCCGGCAGGAATTACTACTTTGGAGCCGAGAATTGATGTTCCTTTGCGGCATGCTCCACTGCTGCACGCTCTACTGCTGCAGCTTCCTCCCCCTCAAGCAGCTCGGTGCGGTGTGCCCAACCGGGTACAATGGGCTATATGGTGGCCCCAGTTAGCACTGTGGGCTCTGTCACCCCATGTCTTCCCCCCCCCCCCCCCACCTCTGCATCTGTCGGTGCCTGGCACCATGGGGGACTCTGGCGGTGCCCTTGCCAGCTGTACGCTTTGCAGCCCCATTCGGCGCCCCCACAGGGGCTACTGTAGGCATTGCCGTGGGTGAGCCACCGGCGGGTGGGGGGGGGGGGGGGGGGGGAGGGGGCATATGGCGGAGGGTGGGGTGCGGGGCTGGGGGCAACCATACGGCCGGTATCAGTCTTCAGACCCAGGGGCCAAGGTGGGTGCTCAGTGGGGTGCGCAGCAAGATGCGTTACCGGCTGCAAAAATGGCTATCCATGACTGGGCACCGTCACAGTCCAATGGAGGTGTCACCCTGGACACTCGGCCTGTTCCCACGTCAAACCCCCATTCCCTGGCCCTGGCAGAGGAACTGAATAGTTACATTGCATCAGTCTTCATGGTGGAAGACACCAGTGGGATGCCAGAGCTCCAGGAGAATCAGGGGGCAGAGGTGAGTGAAGTGACCATCACAAAGGAAAAGGTTCTGGGGAAACAAAGGTCTGAAGGTGGATAAATCACCTAGACTGGATGGACTGCACCCCAGGGTTCCATAAGAGACAGCTGAGGAGATTGTGGAGGCATTGGTGGTGATCACTGGAGGGAGGAAGGGTCTCGGTAGACTGGAAAGTGGCTAATGCAACACCGCTGTTAAAGAAGGGAGGGTGGCAGAAGACAGTAAATTATAGGCCAGTTAGCCTGACTTAGGTCATTGGTAAGAGTTTAGAGTCCATTATTAAAGATGAGATTGCGGAGGACTCGGAAGTGCATGATAAAATAGGACTGTGTCAGCACGGCTTTGTCAAAGGGAGGTCATGTCTGACAAATCTGTTAGCGTTCTTTGAGGAGGTAACAAGGAAGTTAGACAAAGGAGAACCAGTGGACATGATTTATTTAGATTTCCAGAAGTCCTTTAACAAGGTGCCACATTGGAGACTCTTGAATAAGTTAAGATCCCATAGTGTTCAAGGAAAGAACCTGGCATGGATAGAGGATTGGTTGACTGGCAGAAGGCAGAGAGTAGGGATAAAGGGGTATTTTTCTAGATGGCAGCCGATGACTAGTGGTGTCCCTCAGGGGTCTATGCTGGGACCACAACTTTTCACAATATATATTAATGATCTGGAAGAAGGTACTGAAGGCACTGGTGCTAAGTTTGCAGATGATCCAAAGATCTGTAGAAGGACATGTAATCTTGAGGAAGCAGTGGGCTGCAGAAGGATCTGGATAGGCTAGGAGAGTGGGCAATGAAGTGGCAGGTGGAATACAATATGGAAATGTGTGAGGTTATGTACTTTGTAAGGAGGAATGGAGGCATAGACTATTTTCTAAATGGGGAAATGCTTAGGAAATCAGAGGCACAAAGGGACTTGGGAGTCCTTGTTCACGATTCTCTTAAGGTTAATGTGCAGGTTCAGTCGGCAGTTAGGAAGACAAATGCAATGTTATCATTCATGTCTAGAGGGCTAGAATAAAAGAGCAGGGATGTACTTCTGAGGCTGCATAAGGCCCTGGTCAGACCCCATTTGGAGTATTGTGAGTAGTTTCAGGCCCCATATCGAAGGAAGGATGTGCTGGCCTTGGAAAGGGTCCAGAGGAGGTTCACCAGAATGATCGCTGGAATGAAGAGCTTGTCATATGAGGATCAGTTGAGGACTCTGGATCTGTACTCTTATAGTTTTAAAGGATGAGGGGGGATCTTATTGAAACTTACAAGGTACTGTGAGGCCTGGATAGAGTGAATGTGGAGAGGATGTTTCCATTTGTATGAAAAACTAGAAGCAGAGGACACAAACTCAGACGAAAGGGACAATCCTTTAAAACAGAGATGAGGAGGAATTTCTTCAGCCAGTGGGTGGTGAATCTGTGGAACTCTTTGCCGCAGAAGGCTGTTGAGGCCAAATCACTGAGTGTCTTTAAGACAGAGATAGATAGGTTTTTGATTAATAAGGGGATCAGGGGTTATGGGGAGAAGGCAGGAGAATAGGGATGAGCAAAATATTAGCCATGATTGAATGGCGGAGCAATCTCAATAGGTCGAGTGGCCTCATTCTGCTCCTATGTCTTCTGGTCTTGCGGTCTTATAGTCTCCACTCTCTCTCTCCTACATCAGCCACAATGCCATTTTTTAAAAGTACAAGTGAACCACGCCGCTGGGAACTAGGTCCATTGGAGGTGGAGGCCCGCTAATGACATGCAGCCGGTGTTTACTGTACGTGCTTTCCGGACCGCAGTGACACTGCTGTCGAGGTGATGGAGATTTGCGATTTGGCGTCAAATCGGCGCCCACTGCGATTTTGGCGTCGGAACCTATTTTCTGCCTAAGCGCGTTTCGCGATTTCGGCCTCAGCCAGCAGGTAATCCTCCCAACGTATTTGAAAATGAAATGAAATGAAAATCGCTTATTGTCACGAGTAGGCTTCAATGAAGTTACTGTGAAAAGCCCCTAGTCGCCACATTTCGGCGCCTGTTCGGGGAGGCTGGTACGGGAATTTCTTATTGTAGAAAAAAATCCTTATTATCGTTTACCAAACAAAAAGATTCTTGAAGTTGAATCTTGATATTAATTTAAATTTAAAAAACACAGTTAAATAGAGTGAACATTTTTTAAAAAATGTAAATGGTGTTGCACTAAGCTGTATGGATTGGTAGATGCCAATGCTTTCATTCCAAAACTGTGCCAAGATAGAAATTCACATTCTCCCTGTGTTTGCATGGGTTTTGCCCCCACAATCCAAAAGATGTGCAGGGCAGGTGAATTGGCCATGTTAAATTGCCCCTTAATTCAAAAAAAATGAATTGGGTAGTCTAAATTTATTTTTTAAAAAGATGTTTTAAATTTTTTTTTTAAATTGATCTTTTAAACAGGTTTTCAGTCAATGTGGACCATTTTTAGAAAAAAAGCTGTTTCCATCTTTAAAATGGACAGGAAGCCAAACAGATAAACAATAAGGCCCAAGTTATACACTCTTAAAAAGCAAGGCGTAAAGATTTAGAATGGCAAAAAACATGACTTAAAAAGCAGGGAGGAAAGATACTGGACGGGATTCTCTGACCCCCCCCCCCCTGCCGGGTTGGAGAATCGCCGGGGGTCGGCGTCAATCCCACCCCAGCCGTCCTCCAAATCCTCTGGACCCCAAAAATCGGCCCGGCGTGAATCGCGCCGCCCGCCTCGGAGAATGGCGGGGACCGGCGCAACTCAATCTGCCCCGGGGCTGCCCAAATTCTCCAGCCCGCGATGGGCCGAAGTCCCACCCGTTTTTTGCCAGTCCCGCCAGCGTAAATTGGAGTAGGTCCCTTACCGGCGGGACCTGGCAGCGCGGGCGACCTCCGGGATTCTTGGGGGGGCGCAGGGGGATCTGGCCCCGGGAGGTGCCCCGACGGTGGCCTGGCCCACGATCGGGGCCCACCGATCCGCCGGCGGGCCTGTGCCGTGGGGGCACTCTATTGTTCCGCACCGGTGGCTGTAGCAGTCCGCCATTACCGGTGTGGAAACGAAGCCCTCTGCACATGTGCGGGGATGACGGCAGCACACGCTGGCGCTCCCACGCATGCGCCAACTCACGGAGGCCCTTCGGTGCTGGTTGGCATGGCGCCAAGCCCCTTTCCCGCCGGCCGTAAACCACTCCGGGGGGGCCTAGCCCCTGAAGGTGCGGATGATTCCGCACTTTTGGGGCGGCCCACGCCAAAGTGGTTTACGCCACTCCGTCCCGCCGGAGTTGCCCGCCCCGCCGATTACGACAGAATCCCGCCCGTAGAATGGCAGAAAACTTGAGTTAAAAAGCAAGGAACAAAGATTTAGAACGGTAGAAAACATGAGTTAAAATTAAGAGGAAGGAATTAGGGAAAAGAGTGTACAGAAGAATAAAAGAACGACATAAGCAAAGTGTTCACTCATATTTCCATGTCAAATATTGAGTTTTGAATATTTACGGGGCAATTTTAACCAAAATTGCCTGTTTAGAAACTGGTAGGCTGAGGTGTAACATTACATTTATACCCCATTCAATTTTCCTCTCCGTTGAACTCATTGGAGGATTATATTGTGCGGCATGTGAAAATGATACTCTATTCAGTTCCATGGGTTTCCTGACGGACGAATGTGGCTAAAATTAGCCCCTTCATAGTTTAGAGCTCATATTACAATAAGAAAACTATTTATTATACTTAATTTTATTACTGCAATATTGTTTATTGCAATCTTGTAGTGTGTGTATTATAAAACAAACAAATCCAGCCAGCCCGCAGGAGCAGGAATTACCCTGAATCTGACAGCAATCCAAAGGTGGTGTATAGCTGCCCACAGAAATTCTCACCACTGCACACAACATATACCATTAGAGTAAACAAAGTGAAAAAGCCCACCTCTCACCATACTTATATCAGCATTACACCATTTGAACAATAACAAATCAGAAGCAATTGGGAAAAAATTAACTCACTCTTAAAATTAAATGGACCACTGAAAAACCTACTGATTCTTACTTCAGAACTGTGATAGAAAGCATGGGTAATGGAAGACTTGCACCTTCAGTGTGCAATACATCAAACAGGTTCATGACTTAAAACAAGGTTTTGCACTGTCAAGATACAGGAAATGTCAAACATAACTAATAGAGAAAGAAAAACTAGAAATGGTTTTGTTCGCTTTGGGGATTCCGCAACAGGTTTTTACAATGATAGTGATACTTTCTGAAAAAAAAAATAGTTCTTTTTGCGCACTACTCTCTTTGTACTAATTGAAAACAAATTGATAAATCCAGTTATTCTGGTTGCACCTTACTTCACAATTTGTGTGTCATTGTCTGTTGTATATAGGCTTGTTGGACATTATTTTGCTTAATTAATCAGGTTTCCATTCCTGACAAGTTCAAAGCTTTGGCTAGAGACCTATGTTGACCAAAGATAGGTGCAAAGTCACTTGCTCATATACAGTAGACATCTAACTTACCAGAATGTGTTCTGAGGTGCCCAGTGAGTGCATCCCGCCGCCTGCAGGCATAGCTGCAGAAAGGGCATTTGAAAGGTTTCTCTCCTGTGTGCAACTTGATGTGCCTCAGTAGGTTTCCTTTTTGGGTAAATGAAGCACCACACTGGTTGCAGTGGAAAGGACGTTCACCTGTAACACATAAAACCAGGATACCACACCTGCGATCAAAAGCAGAGTTCAAGGGGACCAGGTGTTGAAAATATTACCATGGCCGACATTCCATGATAGCAGCTTTCAGGTCTTACCATTAATACAACTCCCAAAAAGAAATCACTGGAAGAAGTAGCTTGAAGTAGTTTTGAGCTGGGTGGCAAATGACAGGGAGGAGGATATCCTCTAAATTTTAAGTGCAGCAGAATCCAAAACAAATTGTTTACAAACAGGCTTACATAAAGCACATAGAAAAACTTGTCCCCATGATCACTGAAACACACTGTATCTGCTATGTTCATTTAGTTTTTAATAATTACAGCTTAAAATTGCACTGATGATGCTTAAAGCAGAGATGATCAAATTTCCACCTTCATGGACTATTTAGTGCACACCATGGGTCACATTTGAAGAAGTACAAAACATCAAAGGTCAAGAAAACCAGCTAAACTTGACACTTCAATTAAAAATTAGTTTTCTGCAATTAAAAATGTGGTGCCTGTGGGATAGATATGGCCAACAGGCAGCTTGAGTTTAAACTATACATATCTTTAAAATACTGAGAGATAGAAAAAACCCACATTAATGAATGCTTTTCACTGAGCACCTTTAATTGGAAAATTATTTATTAATTCAAAGTAGCTGCAATTTACAGTGCTTTCAGGCTGCTGCAGTGATCATTTGTATAAATCTGACTGGATCCAGCAGTCATTGTAAGCAGAGATTGTGACTACCAATTTAATGTTAAAACTGCTATTACTGTTTGGAATGATCAATTCAAAAATTCAAAGCAATTTTAAAAACATGTTGCATAAATAAAAAAAGCACAATGACACAGCACATGATTATATCAAATTATTTGTAAATCATCACATTGCAGAAATGGCTTAATAATCTACTGTTTGCATACTATTGCTGCCCATGGACAAAACGTTGATTTCTGACATGCCCCTAGAAGTTTAATTTTCAAATTATTTTGCTTCTTCATCCAGTCAAACATTGCTTTAATTACAATGCGAAGTAAACAACTGGAAACCTGCAGAAAAACTACAAAAATAATTTCAAGTTCATTCTAAAGCTATGTTATATTTGACCCCAGTCTCAGCATTTTAAAACGATTCAATGATTCTTCCTTTATTCTGGATCACCCTACATCAGTGACACTCTCTTCTCTCAATCCCCCTGATTACTACTGTTCATGTCATAAAATGTTATCTGTGCTCTCCTTGGCTCGTTTTTTTCAGATGCTTGTCAATGATGGTTTGCCACTGCCTTCCACTCTCAGGAAAAGGGCAAGGAGGCAGGTACCATGTCTAACTCAGCCAGACTGGAACTGAAACTGTACTATTGGCGTTGCTCCAAACCATACTTTAGCCATCGAGCCAAGTGAACAAATCAACACCCCAAATATCATTTTTCTGTGTTGACACCAGCTTGGTAGCTGGCGCCTGAATAAGATCACTCGCCCGACAGGAATTCACCCTCACTCTTCAGGGAAACATCATCTCCACTTGGTGTTTGCTACTGTTGGCAAAGCAGAGAGTAGGCTTGTACTTTGTGGAGCACCATTTAAAATTGGTATTGTAAGTTTATGAAGCCATTGAAAATGCCAAAGCACTGGAGTTTGTTTCTAGAGAATCAAAGCTGAGGAGCAAAGAGATTATTTTAAACGAGCATATAGGGACGGAATCTTACCATAGTTTTCAAAGTGTCAGACTCGGACTGAAAACGCGCATGTAGTTCTCCAGTTGCACAGCCCAGTTTTCACTCCAGAGTCCCTCTTAGTGAAAACAACTGCTGGGAATGGTTTAAGCCATCACTTTCATGGGCCAGAGCCTAATAGAGCCGGTAGCACCAGCTCCACAGAGATAAGGGCGCCATCTTTAAAGGGCGCCCTGATCAGAACTGAAGATCAGCCCCATCCCTAATCCAGCACAAAGGTTTTGCCCCTTCCCACACAATCATTGGGGGCTCTCTTCTCTCTCCCCCACCACAGAAGTATTGCCAGTGTACCCCAAACTCACTCCCCCCCCCCCCCATGCCAGCAAGTTCTTCCTTCAATGATCTTGGCGCTCTGTCCCCGCCACACATAATGAGAACCCCCACCCCCCATGAGGCTCCTGAGGGGGCATGACGTCACTGTCCCTTGACACACGTTGGCACAGCACCAACCTGGCAACGCTAATCTGTGCCAAGGGTCAATGCCTCTCTCCCCCTGGGGCTATACTTACCTTTGCATCACTGGGGGACCCCCGAGACTGATTCATGTGGGGGGGGGGCTGGATAATTACATTCAACTGTGTTCACCAACATTTAAATGAGGTTCCCACCCATTGTGGGCATGAACCTCACGACATCATCGCCAAGGGGTGTGGAAAATTGGGAAACGCGATCTCTCTGGAGAGAATTGCATTTCCCGATTCTCTTTGGATTTTCTGCCTGCACTTGAGGTCCCATGTACTGCTAATGCAGGCTCAAAGTCTTCCCCATTATGTTGGTTAGACCATACTTAAGATCACTGTGCACAGTTCTGGGGTTGGATTCTCCGCAGCACCACGCGGAAATCGCGTTTGGCAAGGGGGCCGGAGAATTGATGTTTGCGCGGGAATCGTGCCCAGCGCACTCCCGCGATTCTCTGGTCTCCGCGCGCGGATTACGTGGGGGGCCATTGACAGAGGCCGCCCATGAGATTCTCCAAGCAAAACTGGCCGAGTTCCCAACAGCGTGGTTCTAACCATGTATCTCCAGTGGGAACCTCAGGTGGCGGATGCGGCTGGTGGGGAGGTTGGGGGGATCGAGCGCCGGGAAGGGGGGGGGGGCCTCATGGGCAGCCGGGGTAGCGATCAGGCGGCTCGGGTCCGTGCATCATCTCGGGGGGACCTACATTTTCGATGACGGTCCACGGTCTGAGTCCGCCATGGCGCACGAGGCGGCCGCTGGAGGCCGCCGCCGTGCATATGCACAGACTCCCGACCGGACGTGCAGGGTCGTTTCCTCAGCGAGATCTGCGAGCAGCTCCCTGGGGCCCTGCTATCCCCCTGGAGGTTGGAGAATCGCTCTTGATTTTTTTAAGGAAAGTTAAGAGTGAATCACCAGTGTTTTTATGCTGGCATGGGGACATAGCCACATTTTTGGAGAATCCAGCCCCTGGTTTCCTAAATACAAAAAGGATCTGGAGATATTGAAGAAGATGCAAAGAAGATTTACACAGATGTTACCAGAAATGAGAGGTTATAACTATCAGGAAAAAAATAAACTGGCTGGGGCTCTTTTCTCTGGAAGAAATAAAACTGAGAGGTGACCGAATAGATCTCTTTAAAAATCTAGAAGGGTTAAATGGAGTAGACATAGATAAGGGCCAGGACTCTCTGAGCCCGCGGCGGGTTGGAGAATCGGCGAAGGGGCGCGAGAATCCCACCATGCCACTCCGACACCCGGCAGCTGATTGTCCAGTGACCGGAGAATCTGCGCCAATCACGCCCGCACGGTTGCCGTGGCATCGGTCGCGGCCGTTGAAAGTGGCCCCCGCAGCGATTCTCCGTGCCGATTCTCTGCGCTCGACAGACTGACTGCCCGTCGAGTTTTGCTGAGTCCCACCGGCAGGACATCAGCGTTTTGGCTGCGGGGGCCGTCCTGCTGGGGGAGTGGAGGGATCCGACTCCGGCGGGGGGGAGGTGCCTGCACGGTGGCCAGGCCCGTGATCGGGGGCTACCGATCGGCAGGCACACTCATTCTGGGGGGGGAGGCTATGTTCCCCCACATCGGGCCCCTATAGGGCTCCGCCATGTTGCACGGGGGCCAGCGTGGAGACGGTAAACACACGCGTGCGCCACAGCAGAAACGACCAGCGTGCGCATGCGCGGACCCGCACTAGCCATGCAGGGCTATCTTTCAGCGGCGGAGCAGCGCACAGCACTCCGGCGCCATTCTAGCCCCCTAAGCAGAGGAGAATTACTGGGCCTGGAGGCCTGTTGACGCTAGCGTCGCTCGCGCCAATTTTGATGCTGGCGTCAAGATTTGGCCGTGATATCAGAGAATCCCGACCAAGGCTTTTCCATTTGTGGGGATCCAAAATTAAACGTTAAAAATATAAGATAGTCACTCATAAATCCAACAAGAAATTAACGAGATACTTCTTTACCCAGAGAGTTGTCAGGAGTAGTTGTGGTGAATAACATGGCTGTTTTTAAGATGTAGCCAGACAAGTGTCCCAGTGTGAAAGGAATAGAAGAGTGTGATGACAAGGTTAGATGAAGTATGCTGAGTGTGGGTTTGTATGGAACATAAACATAGGTCAGATGGGCTGAATGTTCTGTTTCTGTGCTGTGAATTCTATAGAATAGATTTTACTGTAGTGGGGCATCTGAATGCATACCCTGTTAGTTACACTTTCTTGTGTATGTTTCATTTTAAAATATTTTTGTTCATAACGTTGCTGCATATGTAAGCTGATGACTCCACAGCAAGGGCAAGAGGATATTTGGTACCTTAGTAAAGAATGATTAAAGAGATGCAAAATGAGAAGTGAGGATTGAAAGAGAAACAGAGGAAGGACTGAGAAGGTGAATTAGACTGGGTGAATTAAAGTCAGGTCAGATGCAGAAAAATAACTGGATTAAGTTGGGCGGGGGAGGAAAAACAAGAGCAAAAATAAGACAAAGTAAAAATGTCTAATATTTAAGATCTAAAACAATTCATAACCTGAAGGGATGAGACTTCACAGTCATAATTGTTTACTTTTTGGACAAAAAGGGTTGATTGGCTGTCACAAATAATTCTCACGTCATTGACAGCATACTTACAATGTTAATTGCTAGACTTAACTTCCTGCAGCAAGTTTAATGGGGAATTAATGTGAAAATTTAGCAACATCATCAAAATCATGGACAGGTTAAACATAAAATGCCATTTTTGCAAAACTAATCAGTCAACAATTCACAATTCATAGGGTATCTCTTCCTTATAACGTAGAACATACAGTGCAGAAGTCATGATGTGGAGATGCCGGCGTTGGACTGGGGTGAGCACAGTAAGAAGTCTTACAACACCAGGTTAAAGTCCAACAGGTTTGTTTCAAACACGAGCTTTCGGAGCACGGCTCCTTCTTCAGGTGAAGAAGGAGCCGTGCTCCGAAAGCTCGTGTTTGAAACAAACCTGTTGGACTTTAACCTGGTGTTGTAAGACTTCTTACAGTGCAGAAGGACAGCATTCGACCCATTTAAGCCTTCACTTCCACCCTATCCCCGTAACCCAATAACCCCTCCTAACCTTTTTGGTCACTAATCGGGCAATTTATCATGGCCAATCCACCTAACCTGCACGTCTTTGGACTGTGGGAGGAAACCGGAGCACCCGGAGGAAACCCACGCAAACACGGGGAGAACGTGCAGACTCCGCACAAACAG
Source organism: Scyliorhinus canicula (assembly GCF_902713615.1). Taxonomy (NCBI): domain Eukaryota; kingdom Metazoa; phylum Chordata; class Chondrichthyes; order Carcharhiniformes; family Scyliorhinidae; genus Scyliorhinus; species Scyliorhinus canicula. The sequence continues at coordinate 136,615,439 of NC_052147.1, forward strand.
TGACCCAGCGGGGAATCGAACCAGGGACCCTGGCACTGTGAAGTCACAGTGCTAGCCACTTGTGCTACCATGCTACGATCGGCAGGCGCGCTCATTCCAGGGGGGGGGGGGGGGCTATGTTCCCCCGCACCGGGCTCCGCCATGTTGCGAGGGGGCCAATTTACATATTAATAACGGTTGGTGCCATTCAAACACCACTATTTTTCCAGCAAAATCTGACTCTAAATGTAATTGCAGACAGGTCTGCATAATGTCACAGCTGAAACACCAATGAAATAGTTCATGATTCTTTAAACAGAACATTCTACCGTGAAAACATTGGAAACTGAACATTCTTGGCATATGAACCTTCTAGTCCATAAGATCAAAAGACATAGGAGCAGAATTGGCCATTCAGCCCATCAAGTCTGCTGCGCCATTCAATCACAGCTGATATGTTTCTCATCCCCATTCTCCTGCCTTCTCCCCATAACCCCTGATCCCCCGATTAATCAAGACGTTACAGACCTTTGAAGCCAACAATTTATTGCATAGGACCTGTTTATGTTTGCATCTTAATTGCGAATGATAATTCCCTGATATTAATGAATTATACTTCAATGCCAGGAGATGAAGTAATTTGAAAAAACACTATGGCAAGCAACAAATTCCTGTGGTGAAATATTAAAAATCTATTCAAGTTTAGAAGCCATGCAAATCACTCCTAAAATAAATAAAACTCTACAATACCGAATTACCTTACTCACGGCATTCAATTAATCAAAAAATCCCACTCTTACTCACTCTTGGAGATTATCCAAGTTTTACACATGTGAAATAACCCAAGTATTGTTACATGCCCTATTCAACATCCTACACTTATTATCTGTAGCTTTATTATTGATCTTTCATTATATCTTTAACTGAGTTGGTTTATTTCTGAGGAACATGGGAAATTTACTGGGAATTTTAAAATGCAATTTTGTGAATTGTTTCACGAAAATAGATTTGACTAAACATTTTGCATCACCACTCGTGGTAAAATTACGCTTTAAGTAAATACTGCAGATAATGGCAATCTGAAATAAAAACAGAATTTTTTTCTTTCAACGAGAGATCATCTCTGTTTAAATTCTGCCCGACCAGCAGAATGTTTATAACATTCAGCTTTTGTTGCCAAATCATAAACTACCAAATGACAGTGGATGGAAAACTGCAAAGGCCAATGGTAGCTTTAGGATATTAGAGTAATGTGTACATGGTTCATGTGTTACAAAACAAAAATGAACCGCAATTCTTTTTAATTATTAACATTCTTTTTTTGTTGGTTTTTCGATATCATATTTCTAAATTAATTGCTGTGGTTTCTATGTAATGCATCTGGAAATGTTTGGAAAAGTTCTGGGGCGGGATTCTCTGCTGCCCTCCGAAATGGCCCAACAACGCGGGACTCGTGTAGTCTCAGCTGTCCGGGAACCCGGTGTGGCGGCTGAGGACTGTGTCCGGCGCCGCCACACTCGGACGGGATCTGTATCGCTGGCCGGGGGGACTGGTGGAGGGTGGCCAGGGGGTGGGTTGTGGGGTTGTGGATGGCGGGTCGGTCAGTGCACGGCCGGCGCCATGTTGTATGGCATGACTGCTGCAGGTCGTCAGACGTGCGCATGCGCGGCCAGGGACACGGCCATTCTTTGGCTGTTTTCGGAGCGGGAGTCGGGAGTTTCACCCAGTGCTGGTGCTAGCCCCTCACCAGTCCCAGAATCGGTGAGGGTTTCACGCAGATTCTTTGGTTGTAAAAGACCATGCATGCTCTGCTGGCATCAGCACTCAGCTGCTGAAATAGAAAATCCAGCCACTGAGGTACGAAGCTTTATACTTTTGGATTCAATTTATTTTGGAACTGATAGATCAAATTTCTAATTACCTCTGCAGTCAGGTCAAAACAGTATCAACACTTGTGTGTTGCAATGACTTTTCAATTTCATGAGTCAAATATTTGCCACTATGTACATCATTAATATTCACTCCATACCTGTCAATGGTAAAGCATTGAGAGAATTTGGGATTCTCTGTTCCAGAGACAAAAGGCGGGATTCTCCATTGCCTGATGCCAATATCGTGATCCCTTTTAACACTGAAATCAGGGGTGGTGCCTGTTTACGGATACCCCCTCGAAACTGGCGCCATCGGGGAGTACGCCGCACGCCATTGGGACTGCCTCAGGACATCATCTGAAGGCCCTCCACCAATGCACCGTCTCCGATGGGCCGACTTCCCGATGGCGCAGGACACGTGTGCTCTGAGTTTTTGTCAACCTCGCGTGGCGGCTGTGGCCTGTATCCAGCGGCACCACAGTCAGGGGCAGGGGGACATTCGCAGGCCGGGGTTGCTTCGGCGGGGGCTGGTCTGGGGGTGGTCTGGGGGGTGGCGAGGGGGGGTACAGGGGGGCACTATCTGGTAGGTCGGGTCTGCGTGCGGCTGGCGCCATGTTATACGGTGTGACTGCTGCACGTCATTACCAGGCGCATGCGCGGCCACAGATCTGGCATTCTCCTGCCGCATTTGGCACGGGAGCCGGGAGTTTTACCCAGCACCGCTGCTAGCCCCTTACCGGTCGGCGCCGATTCTGGGGTCGTAAAACACCACTGTTCACACGCCGGCGCCGGCACTAAGCCTCAAAAATCGGAGAATCTAGCCTTGCTCCCACTCGCAGAGAATTGCAACTGTGTCCCACTGGTGCTAGGAGCGTCGCTGAGGTGGTATTGACAGACCTTTGCTAAGCAAAGTAATACATAATACAGCACGGTAGCATGGTGGTTAGCATAAATGCTTCACAGCTCCAGGGTCCCAGGTTCGATTCCCGGCTGGGTCACTGTCTGTGTGGAGTCTGCACGTCCTCCCCGTGTGTGCGTGGGTTTCCTCCGGGTGCTCCGGTTTCCTCCCACAGTCCAAAGATGTGCGGGTTAGGTGGATTGGCCATGCTAAATTGCCCGTAGTCTCCTAAAAAAAAGTAAGGTTAAGGGGGGGGGGTTGTTGGGTTACGGGTATAGGGTGGATACGTGGGTTTGAGTGGGGTGATCATTGCTCGGCACAACATCGAGGGCCGAAGGGCCTGTTCTGTGCTGTACTGTTCTATGTTCTATAATGACGAGCATGCCAGTTTCCCTGCATTTGCTGGTGTCGGGCCACCATTATGAGCAGAGGCTTTGATCCCAGCGTCCAGAGACAGGTTCCTCTCCCCTCCACAATGCAAATGTTAAACCCCCCCCCACCCACCCACCAACCACAAGGGGAGCAGCCTTGTCCCTCCCCCACCAAGGGAATAGCTGGCCACTTTGGAAAAATGGAAAGTACTTTCACTTCCTCATTTCTTTTTTTTATAAATTTAGAGTACCCAATTATTTTTTTTTCCCAATTAAGGGGCAATTTAGAGTGGTCAATCCACCTATCCTGCACATCTTTGGGTTGTGGGGGTGAAACCCATGCAGACACGGGGAGAATGTGCAAACTCCACATGGACAGTGACCCAGAGCTGGGATTCGAACCCGGGTCCTCAAGAGCTGCAGTCCCAGTGCTAACCACTGCACCACCATGCTACCCTCACTTCCTCTTTTCTAACTGCAAAAAACACCTAACATTGTTGAAGTGACCTGCAGCTGTCAATCAGAACAAGGTTGTTTGTAAACATCGTGGTTAGGTTAAGGTTAATGGAGGGTACTTCAGATGCATTCAAACATGAAAGGAAAGACAAATAAACAAATCTCCAGCCTGTTGTGTTTAGGCTATTAAGGTGTCATTTAAAGGCTAGATAAAGGTACTGCACTGTGAAACTGAATAAATGCTAAGCATTTCAAAGGATCTCAGGGGATTTCAAGGTTTTTAAAAGAGTTGTGGGTTGTCTAGGAAAGCTCAGACATTACAGAAAGCAGCAGTTAAATGCACAGATAGGAGCAGATGTGAAGAAAGGGAAAGTCTTCCTGGCTTGCATCTTCAATGAACTGTCTGATCTGTTCATCAGCTGTCAGACAGAGCAACTCTCCGTGAGAAGGCTACTTCAAAGTTTAAACAGGTCAGGCAATAATAATAATAATCTTAACAATAATCTTTATTGTCACAAGTACGCTTACATTAAAACTGCAATGAAGTTACTGTGAAAAGCTCCGAGTCGGCACACACACGCCTGTTCGGGTACACAGAGGGAGAATTCAGAATGTCCAAATTACCTAATAGCATGTCTTTTGGGACTTGTTGGAGGAAACTGGAGAACCCGGAGGAAACCCATGCAGACACGGGAGAACGTGCAGACTCCACACAGACAGTGACCCAAACCGGGAATCGAACCTCTGAAGCCATAGTGCTAACCACTATGCTACCATGCTGCCTCGTCAAGGATGATGATTTTCAACAGAGGGCTGCCTGAGATCAAAATGAGGCTGTCCAGGTACGGAATCCCCATCCTGGGGGAGGGTCCTGGGGTCAGCCCCTTGCCCACAGCTCCAGCCTACCTAAGCCACAGGACCATTGGGGACCCACCCTCTGCCGCTTTGCAGCGGCAGAGGGGCACATGAGCATTGGGTAATATCCCTTGACCCTACCTTAGGGTCCATCGCAGGTCTGGATTTGTCAATGCTTGCACGAAAGCCCACCCGGTAGAGTTTCCGCTGGGGACAGTGGTGGGAGCATAAAGGGAGGGGGTGGAGATTTGGGCATCCATCCCATTAATCGTATTTAAATGAATGCACATCAGTTTGCATATTCCCACCGGCATGGGGTGGAAAGCCTTCTTTGGCCATTAAGGCTGGACCGGAAACTGGGGACGGGTTTGCCGTCCGGTGCCGATCATGATTTTGGGCCGACGCGGGATTCGCCGCCTGATCAGGATTCCTCGTGGCGGCGAACAGAGAAGTCCATGATCAGTTCACAGAAAGATCTTGCATTTTATGCAAGAAAAGTTTTAAGTGTTAGAAACAACTGGAACAAATGTACGGACCAAAACATGGGCGAGGGTAAAGTTTAAGCCATGGGCAATTATCCAGTGCTTCTTTGGAGCATGGGATCTGTTATTTGACATTAAAAACAATTTTGTGACAAAGAACATATTGCGTACTTTGCACCTATTAGATGTGTTCATTTTTGTAGAAAACAGTGAGGATGATGAACAATAATTTTGAGAAACTGGTTCTACTTGAATAGCTGAATCTGGATTTAAAGGCCTAAAAATGTAAATGCACTGTAGTCTATGGGTGTACTATGGGCAGTAAAAGATTCAATATGAAGGCCAGTTTATGCATGCTTATTCGGCACCAAAGTGTATCATTCACCTAATTGAATCAAATACTTATTTGGCATCCAAAGCATGAGACAGAGTATTAAAAAAATTGAATATTGCTGGAATGAGAGACAAGTTATCAAAGCTTTTCACCTTGCACTGATCAGGACAAATGCAAGAATGCCAAATTAAAATGATCACAACAATATATACTACAGGAGAAAATGGTGCTGGTTCGTTGGCAAGTCAACTCTGACTGGTCAAGGTGTTGCCATGGAGAAAGCAAAAGGAACTATAGGTTCCCTGGTAATTCTAAAATGGTGCAAGGTTTGAATATATTCCTTTTATTTGCAGAGAATTGGTCCTGAATTTCAGTGCCGATGCAAAGCCAGGTGTGTAAGCTATTGATGCCAGCAATTGGCTGATCAAATCAAAAAGCAGGTTCCTTTCGTTGTTCCTAATGGGTAGGCCTGACCATACTCAACCAGCCTGCACTTGCAAAACCCAAAACAAAATATCTACCTTTAGATATGATTCTGTGACTGGGCAGCACTTGCTGAACACTCCTGAGTGCATTGATAGCTACACTAACAACTAATTTAAGGTAATCAATCAAGCTCATAATGTACTTTCTTTATGCTTGCTAGAAGTGACATACACACAGAGGCAGGGACCCATTCTCTGTAAACAAAAGGAATATGTTCAAGCCTTGCACATTTTTTTGAATTACCAGGGAATTTTAAAGCCTATAGTTACCCATTGCTTTCTCCATGGCAATGCCTTACTAATTAGAGCTGCCTTGTAACAAATAAGCACCCTTTTCCCCTGCAGTATAAGTTGCTGTGATGTTTTGAAATTTGGCAATAAAAGCTGCAGCAATATTTCTCTTTTCAGCAATATTTTTAAAAGGTATAATATTTAAATAAGGTTTCTACACTTATTGTGAAATTGTTTTGTGACTTGTCACATGATAAACTCTCTTACCAACTAACAGTGATAACAGGCAGGAAAGACCTTTTACATAAAGGACTCATTCATCCCATGTAGGTTAGTTGCTGGTTCGAGCTTTGCTGTATTTTTTGTTTTCTGTCTTTACAACTCCCTTCAGCTGTCAAGTTTTTTTGGTACTACATTTCTCTTACCTGCCTTCAAAATAATTTTGTAGCATTCATGGATGGTCTGGTAAGGCTGCCATTGGAGCTAGCGAATGGGGATGAGCAGGAAAGAAGATAGCAGAGAGCAGGAGCTGCTGGTGGAAGATGGAGGAGGTGGTGAACACTGTGGATGATGCGACATTCACAGTGCTTCTTCAAAGGAAACTTCTCATACTTCAATTTAATTCAGTAGCAATACCCCCAACACCTTCACTTCACCATGGTGGTTGTCAATGAGCACCAACTGCAGTCACAATAAGAAGCAGGGTGCTGCCTGTGAATGTGAAGGTTCACTATGGTCCTTTACTTTTATGCAACAGAATCCTTCCAAGCTGCTACAGGTCAGATCAGTAACTGTGCACTTCCGTATCTAGTGGGTCACAGAGGTCAGGTTGAACAGCTACAATACTTTCCTCATTCAGAGTGAAGCAAGACAAGGGAACATTGGGCTCGCTATCTGAGCACTGTTGGTTCAAGAAGGTGGCGTGTCATTATTTTTTTAAGGGCAATTAAGGATGAGCAACAAATTCTGGCCTGGATAGCAGTGCTCACACCTATGAAAGACTTTTTAAAAACCTGCAATGCAGGTGCCATACATTGCATCCATATGACACTGTATGCTCCTCATCATAATCCTGACGTCTTTCTGCTTAGAAATGGATTCCACTACCTCTGTGACTAGTTTGTTTGCAACCACAGGCAGTACAGCATTTAGGTCTCTGCCAGCAGTAATGATACATTCACCCTGTGTCAGCCATCTGTACCAACTTTATTCCAACCAGGCCTCATGTTACTGGGTAGATAATGGGTAACAACAGTTATTCCATTACGGCATGGTCCCTGAATCCTGTCAGAAACCCAGCCACAGCTGCAGAGCAGGCCATTCAGTTGAGCCACACTACCACCAGAAATGTCAACAAGCAGAAAATCAACTTGCTCAAGCAACAATTCTGCTGCCTGGACCATTCAAGGTGCTTTGTAGTTCAGCCCTGAGCAGGTATCGAGAATTGTGGGCATGTGCTGCAAGCAGCATACTTTGTGATGATGAGGTACCATTTCTTACCACCCCCTGGGCAATAAAAGGTGTAGTACGAGGTGGAGGAGGAGAAGGAGCTGCACAAAGAGGAAGATGAACAGAAGTACCATCTACTATCAGGTCCCCTGGGATGCTTCACATGAATTATCCCTTTCAAACCCAACACACTGACAGTACAGGTACCACAATTCTCATCATGACTATTTATTATCAACATCAAATTGCATTGCGCTTTTTGGGTCAAAATTAATTTCAACAATTCAATTCCATCTGTGTTCAATATTTAACAATAAGAATTGAGAATCGACTTTGTGTAATGCCTTATGCCTGTTTTACTTATCCCTGTAAAGTTAACCCACGTGGAAGGCGGAAGGCTACTGAGCTTCCATTGAGGATTCCTCAGATGACCAAGTGGGTGACCTTGAGTGGCTCCTTGAGGACCTGACTGCTGAATCTCAGCATGGCTGGTGTCAGAGTAGGTAGTGGGAACCAGCTATTCTGAGATAGACAGCATATAAGTCCACTGCAGCATCACTATTACACAACTATTGCCCTCTGACGAGTTGGCATCTATCATTCTGAATTCCTTCCTGCAATTTTGTGCAGTGATTCACCGTATGAAGACCCCCTCTTCTTGTCTAGCCTTTAACCTACTATCACTGAGCTGGTGCTTGCTGAGATCAGGCGGAATGATTCTGCAAGTTCAGGAAGGCTGTCTTCCTACCTTAACTGATAGCAGAGTCGACATTTTCAACATTTGAAATGAAATAGTTAACTCCGTATGAGAGCAAAGAGAAAAATGGGCAGCTGCAGTTTGTCTTGCATTGCGCTTGAGTACGATAAAAGGGAGAATGGAAAATGGACATAGTGCGCCCTCCCCTTACCAACAGCTTAGATGGCGACATCCAAAGATGCATCAGAGAACCAGGGTGACTTCTTTGTACCTCTTTAAGTCATTGGAGGCTTTTCAGCCATGTTTCCTCCAGCACTCCAACTTGCTACAGCCTAGACTCTATCCTGCCCTTACTGGTCAGCAAGTGTTTCTTCCATAGGGGAGAGGATATGCACGTGGGCTTGGTTCTACTGGTAGCAGCCTCCTGTTGCATGTTGTGCATAGCTGCAAGTGAGAAGGGAGCATATCAGTGATGATCTTGTGAGGTGTTTGAAAGACTGTTCCTGTCATGGTTGAGTATTTTAAATGTTGTGATATGAGATGTCGGAAATAGAGGATTGCAATAAAGGTAAGAGTAGAAGGTACAGATTGTATATGTGGCAGGAGAAAGAGGTGATGTGGTGTAGTGCAGCGATTTCAAGAGTAATGGGGAGATTGGCAGCATTGTAAGTGTAATTCTGAAGGTGGTATAGGTGGATGGGGACAGGGAGGGGGGGGGGGGAAAGAGGGAGTGGGTAATTTATTTGTGAGGTAAGGTTCTTACCTTGACAATTCTAATGAAGTCATTGAGCCTTTTCCTGCATGTAGCAATGTCTTAGGGGCTACATTCCTGACATTAACCTCCTCAGCGATCTCATCTGATGATAGTGGAGTTATTGCCTGGAGTCTAGAAATAGCTTCGCCCTCCCCTTACCAACAGCTTGGGTGACGACATCCAAAGATGCATCAGAGAACCAGGGTGACTTCTTTGTACCTCTTCAAGTCATTGGAGGCTTTTCACAGCATTTTTCTGCTGTCTCCAGCCAGAGTGCACATCTTCTTTCAGAGACATTGGCCTTCTTTTAGTGGAATCAAGCCTGATTTTTCATAACGCCCCATCCCCACCACCATCCGAATAGTAGTCTGGGAATGGGGTGCAGAGCCAATTTTACATGTGTCCTGCACTCATCTGCCCATTTTCAGATCCTATCCAAGTTTCATAGTGAAAAGTTTATTTTTCACCCAATTTTCTGCAGCTTCCAGGAAATATGCAATATCTAAGAAAATGTTCGTATCTACTATGAATAATGAAAATGCTACAGTATACTCAGCAGCACCATTTTACATTAACACCAGAAGTAGTAAGATTCGTAATTCTTTGTGGTCAAGTTCTTATTACGTAAATGGCAATTAGAAAGGCTGTCAAATTACGTAGATTTCAGGAAATGGCTGCAAAACCTCCCGCTCCCTTGGGAAATCGGGCAGCATAATCAAAGACCCCTCCAACCCGGCTTACTCACTCTTCCAACTTCCTACATCAGGCAGGAGATACAAAAGTCTGAGAACACGCACTAACAGATTCAAAAAGAGCTTCTTCCCCGCTGTTACTAAATGACCCTCTTATGGACTGATGGACTGATCTAATCTGTTCACACATCTCGACTGAGTAGCATGACACTCCTGTATGCTTCACCCAATGCCTGTTTCTATGTATTTACATTGTGTATTTTACGTTTGCCCTATTATGTATTTTCTTTTCATGTACGGAATGATCTTTTTGAGCTTCACTCAGAACAATACTTTTCACTGTACCTCAGTATACGTGACAATAAACCAATCCAATCCAATCCAAAACCTGAAAATAATAATTTCATCTCCAAGGGCATGTCAGAAAAAAACAAAAAATTGTTCATGCAGATAGAAACATTTTGTTCGAACCTAGTTACCAAATGCATCAGTCTTTGGAAAAGATTATATCTGTCTAACAGACTTAACCCGAGTTGAAGAATGCAAAGAGAATTAAACAAAATGTTAAAGGCATTGGGCCCAATTTTATTATACGGTGCCAACGCAGTCTTTTATTCTGAACCTTAATTTGTTTATATTTGTTCTTCATGTATCAATCCCTTTTCATTGTAACAATTCTTATTGTAACTCACATTTTTAGTCTCTCCATGCTGTATAGAATATGTATCCAAGTAACATCAAGATCTTTTCTTTAACCTCTGCAAATGCTATACTTAAGGCATCAGGTTAATTATCACTGATTTTACCTCGCCTTTTTAGGGAAGACTGAATGGTGCCTTACATATCAGGCAGAAAGAACAATGGAGGATCAAACATAACTAAACTGAAGTTTTATTTTTCCTCTTAAATATAATGGATTGTTAAATGGATGTTAAATTAAGGTTTGATTTATTGAACCCTGTTGATCATGAACAAACTGATATCATGCCAATGTAGTATCTTTTAAGATTAACCAAAGGGGACTTTAATTAATGTTCACAAAATTCTGTAAGTTTTTTGAGAGAGTAAACAGTGAAACATTGTTTTCACTTACTGATGAATTGTAATAAGTGAGCATAGACCGAGTAGATAAAACAAAAAGTAAGAAGGAAGAGTTTTATATTCACACAAAGTTATTGGGATGTAGAATGCTTAGCTGCAAGTGCTACTGAGGCATTGGATGTAACATTATTTGAAAGAGAGTATACTAAATATTTGAAAAAGAATATTAAGCATTTTTCTGGAAAGTTCAAAGAATGTAAGGAGAGTAAATAGTTCCAGCTGAAGGGCTAGCACCAACTAAGGCAAAATTCTGCCAAAATAGATTCCTTCTGTGATGTAATTTCTATAATTTTGAGTCTTGATGTATAGATACATGGGTTTTATCTGACATGGCTTAAACTTTTCAACATTATGCTACAACTTTGCATGATGTTTTACTTGGAGACACTACTTGACTTAGCAGTGTTATAGTTGCAATAATATTTCACTGGCCCATCAACCAAGAGACAGAAGTTCAAATTCTGGATTCATTTGTTATTTATTTCTCCTGTACATGGAGGTTTGGCCACAAAGGATTTTCTGGCCTGTTGCTCAAATAATGGTATTGGCAGGATTAATGAGTATTGTCTCTGGCTGGGGAAAGATGGGAAGAAAGAAAAGGGAAATGTTACAAACACAAAGTTATTGTATTATTTTCCCCAACATAGGTTAAGGCAACTGAAGATTTTGGGGGATTTTCCAGCCGTTATTTGCCAGCAGAATATTTTAGTCCCGCTGATGGTGAAGCCCCGCCTTGGGTTTCCTAGCGGTGGGAGGGGGGGCACACCACCATGCCATGCGGAAATCCCCAACATGCCTGGGTATGCAGATACTTTTTCCAAGTTCCTATTTGTTTTTTGAATGTTATTTATAAGTGTATGTTCCTTTATTATGATTTAATGTTGTGCATATGGCAACCTTTGATTGAATTAGTACCAAAAACCAAAGTCTTTAGTCACTAACTATAAACTAGGTGCACACTATAGCTACATACATTTATAGAAGTATCAATGGTAAATAAATTAAACATTAAGTTGAAAAAATGCTTTAAAATTGGTTACATGAATAATATTTCTGACATACCACAGCTGTGCCATTTGTGCAGTTATGCACCACAGTACAATATTGGGAAAGGCACAAAAGACCCCAAATGTATTATTACAGCTTCTGTAACACCCATCTCTCATAAACAGGGATCAGAATGGGTAATCAGAGGTGCCCAAGTTTTAAAATATTATCTGAAAATTTCTAAGTGAAGTCAAGTATATTAAAACATACTCTTCTCGCACATGTTAATAATGTGAAATAAAGAGGCAAATTATGGAGTGCAATATACAACCACTCTTAGCCTTACAGGTGTTTTACTTTTGAAAATGCATAAATTGTTTTGTAACGGTTAGAGTCACAGGTGAAGTTTTTAAAAAAGCTAATAAAGTTAAATATTTAATGCTGACAAGGATCGGAACATTGCAATTTGTAAGCACTAGTCTTTTGGTAATTTACTGAGATTAATTCTCTAGAATTTCTGAATGAAACATGCCAATGCATTCATTAAAAGGACTAACAGATAAGTAGCATTTGTAAATATATTTTGCAAATGAGTAAGACAACGAGAGAATGACATTTCTAACCTAGATATTATGGATTTTACATCAACCTTCGGTTGATAATTATCACCACGGAGATTCTCAAGGCAGCAACATTCAGTTTGGTTCATCACGTTAAATCTGTTTTCCAACAGATTTATTATGGGGTGCACAATTATATAGATAACAATCTTAATTATGGCAGTATGTTTTTAGTTTGTGCAACTACAAAATCTGAAAAAAACCTATTCACTCAAAATTCCTAGATTTATTGCACCACACTGGTGATTTTAAAAATTTAGTTGTAAAAATGTCTAAAACTAAAGTGGACCACAACTTTGGCTCCTTTCGAAGTACACATTTCTTATCTAGTGTACGATCAACTTTTCTTTTAGCTGCTTACCAGTGTGGCTCCGTTTATGTACCATTAGAACATTGGGCCCAATGCAAACCATCCCACAGATGTCACACTTCAGTTTACCATTCGGGAGTCGTATCCCTCCATCAGCTTGTATCTCCGGCCCTGGGTTGCTTTCAGTTATTCCATTGCTTTCCACCATGGACCCCTCCATGGCACTCATTTCTTCTTTGTTTCTGGCTCGGTCCACTTGATTAAGAACTTTTCCATCATCCTCATCACTATGCATCTCTATCTTGATGGAGTTTGCTGAAAAACCAAAATAAACGTTTTCATAAAATAAGGTCACTGCTAGCTGTTGAAAGCCTAAAAGCCATCTTTTTTTTTATCCTAGTCCTTCCTCACATTCATACTTGACTAATAACCAATGAGAAATACCAGTATGTTGAAAACTGGCTTCATATGAATGAAGCAAGTTTAAAATGATTCAAACATACCTTATTATTAAGTGAGCAACAGTTGTTAAGATTCAGATACAGCACCTTGTATTGTTTTTTTTTAAATCACTGTATTGTGAACTATTATTACTTATATGTGACTGAAACAGAGCTAGCCATTTGTTTTTGTAGATATTGTGGTGCACAGTTTCCTGCACCTACTCTCTGGGACAGCTCTTGGTGCATGTCTCAGCGGAATGCGATTTCTGGAGTGATGTTCTCAGTACTTGCAACATCACAAGCAGCCAGCCCATTTCCCCCTTGAATGGTGATAAAGATCTTTGCTTCATCCCACTAAAAAAACACATACAATTTGTTTTTTTCTTTACTTGAGTCTTAGAAAGAACATTTTAATTTGAAAATTTGTTCAAATTGATTTTAAAAAATAAGGTTCAGACTACATTTGATCAACATCAGCAATTTTGTCACAAGACAAGCAAAATTAATGATCACCATTTTCTCAATATACTTATTATGATCCAAACTGAATGAAGAAAGTCAGATATTTAGCAATGAGTTTGCATGACAAAGGGTTTCACCTACACAGAATTTAAAGAAAGGTTAAAAAGTCATATTTTAGTCCTTTTTATTGAGGACATCTAATCCCACGACTTTCCCCACTTCTTCTCCCAGTTCAGGGTTCACCAAACTTTTAAACTCCTACAGCAAAAAGATCGAGTCAATGTGCAAATAGTACTCAACCTCTATTAATGCCATCCTTCCATTAGTTGCAAGAAGGCATTAGGCGTTTGCTGATTTCCTTCCAATCCTTCAATGAGGCACCATGTTCCAGGATTCAGGAGAGAAGAGAAAATACAAACCTGCATCATGTTTGACACTGTGGCCTGATGCTCCCATGCACTGCAACACCACATAACTGTGGTTGGAAGGTTACAGCTGAAATCTTCCATACTATAACATGATGATCGAACAATAGTGCCTGCCTTTCCGACTGTTGAAATGATACACTACATTACAAATTACTGTCTTAATCTCCTGAAGCTAATATTGGGCTTTCAGATTTTGGCCTTCAATAAATACGAAAATGAAAGGAAATAAAGCAGAAAACAAAAAATTTAAATTGATAGCATAAAGCATTGTTATATTTTTCAAATGTTTCATAAAATACACCCATTATCAAAGCAGCTCAATTTAATGTGACTATCCCCATTAACCAGGTCTTCAAAATGTGTTGGAGCAGATTTCTGTCAGCTGAATGAAATCAGCTTTTGGAGCACTGGATAGGTCAAACAAGTTGAGGCTAGTTCCCATTTTTTCCACTGGACTGCAATGTAAGAACTGGCATTTCAAGCGTACCATTGAAATGAATGGGAATTATGATACAGCTTGAATTATGTTGAATGGGAAGAAAATATTGCTTGATTTTCAAGCAGAGATTAATTGAGAATCCATAGTCCTCCCAAGTTTCAAACAAATCCACAGTTATTTTCAATCTTCTGAATGTTACTGGTGAGTTTCATAACCTTAAACAGGATTTCCCCAAAAGATCAGCTGGCTTTTTTTTTCTAAAGCAATGGAATGTGGAGGTGTGAAGGTCAACAGGATGGCGAGTGAAAGCTGCCAGAGTCAGTTGTAAAGTTTAAAATAATAACGAACATAGTTGTAATGAATGCTTGAATGTGAGCAAATTTCTGTTTGAGAGGACACTATCAGATTTGGCTCAGTGGTAGCATGAGTCAAGCTTAAGCTCCACGCCAGACACCTGAAGTCATAAACTAGGTTAACGCTCAATGAAAATGCCATCTTTAGAATGAGACAATTAATTACAGTTCTGTCTGGCATCTCAGATGGAAATAATAGAACCCATTGCACTATTTAAAGAAAAACTGGGAAATTCTCTCAATGCCTTTTATCCCTTAAATTACATCATTAAAAATAAATTATCAGATCATTTATCAAATTTTTTAAAGTAGAAGTTTTCCATGTAAATTCCCATGTTCCTCTATATTGTTACACTTCAAAAATGCTTTGTGATGTCCTGACATAACGTAGGATATTAAATAAAAGTAGTTATTTCTTTCACAATATTTATTTTGGACCTGAGTGACTCAAAAGTAAACAGAAATTAATAACAGAGATTTAATACTAAGAATATAAATTTGTATAAATAACAGTTATTAACGCAGTCATACAAATATTGCCATCAATACCAGATACCACTGGTGAACAGGAATTCTAGACAGTCTTCATTCATTCAAAACTCCATGTATTAGAGCAGGTGTACCATTGAAAACCACTTGGAGTGAAGAACATAAGCAATTGAAAGGTCAATTTGATAATTATTCTGTTTCTTTTTGTTCTCACTTAGATTCTAGACCACTTAACACTAGTCAAGGTCATCAAATTATTCTGCGCACAAAGTTCTCAATTTCAGCCAAGCTGCAAGGTAACAACGCGTTTGAGGTCACATCATTCTTCTCTCACCTTTACTTCCCCTCCCTCAAAAAAAGATTCACATTGCAGGATAATTTTGGAAGCAGCTAGGACACAGATTGCCTGCTGATCCTGAGTTGCAAGGGAATCATTTATGGTACAATGAAACCTATATAGGGATAAGAAATTATTGGTCAGGGTCATTAGAGAATACCTAGGGATAGTTCCTTGAATGGATAAACCTGACTGGAGAGGAGGGGAAAGTATCTTAAAAAGGCATATTGGGATGGATATATCAGACTAAACATACATGAGGTGTACAGCATAGATGAATTTAAAGTGAAACTACACATGAAGACAAAAGGAATAGAAGGGCATGAAGATGCTTAGATGAAGTAGGTTAGGAGACGGCCAGTGTGGAACATGAACAGTATCATAGACTTTAGGGCGAATAACCTGTTTCTGTGCTGTAAATTCTGTGTAATTCTATACATATGTACTGCTACATTGCAGTAACCCTTCTGAACAAGTCAGAAATAAAACGGGATCAAACAAAGTTTAGGACGCCCATAAACACTTCACAATATCTGGAAAAAACAATAAACTTAAAAAATATATTTTCAAAATAGGTTGTTGAGTTACGTTCAAAATATACTAAATAACCTTTAAAAATAAAATGAAGCCACAGAAGGTATGACTCATGGATTGAAGATTTCTTTCAGATAACTAATTACAGTAGGACCTGGAGACAAGTTCATTTACAATCAAAATATACAGAAAAAAGTCATAAATAATATCAGTAAATCCATAATGATTTACTGCTTTGGGTGCAAAAGATAAATGCCTAATGTTGATGAAATGGCATACGTTTCATGAGAGAATACTTCCCTTTCAAACCATTCTAGGTCAATTAAACTAGTATTTGTTAGCTGTAAATAACATCCCATAAAGATTATTATACATCAGTTAGCTTTACTTATGGGGCAATTATTTAACACATTACATCAATGTGAGGCATTTGTGCATGAGGGTCCAAATTGAATTTGTTTTTTGGCCACTTGTCTAGAGCAAGCCGACTCATAGCACTTGAGCTCTGAACACACTTTAGTGTAAGTGCGACCATTGTGGAGCAAAGTTTAAAGATTTTTTAGGTGACCAGGCAAGTTTTTGAACTTCACAAAACTTTTTTTTCTAAATGGCACCAGTGTTGTTAACAGTAAAACATAACCAAGAGTTCCATTTACCCAGCCAAGGAACAACAGGAAAACAGCAATTTAATTAAAACCTGAATTGATTCTTAATAATGTGCAAATAAAGAGCTCTTTAAAGCAGCATATTTATATGATAAATATCTAAACCTTTAAAGTAGAAATATTTCTGATGTTTTTGTTCTGACAAAATTGTTCCTGTCCTTTTTCTCTGACCTCACAAACTGACAAACTGGATTTATGTATAGTAATAAGCATATATAATAATAATAATCTTTTTATTATCACATGCAGACTAACATTAACACTACAATGAAGTTACTGTGAAAGGCCCCTAATCGCCACATTCCGGCACCTGTTCGGGATCACAGAGGGAGAATTCAGAATTCTCAGCTGGTATAGGAATTGAACCAGCGTTGCTGGCCTTGTTCTGCATTACAAACCAGCTGTCTAGCCCACTGAGCTAAACCAGCCCTGCCACCAGCTTTTGTTGCACTGTAATGAATATACAGATAGCCTCATTAATAACTTTTGTACTTGTCCACCCTTCTGAATTTTCTAGGTATATTTTGTTATGATGTCTTCGGGGATGAACTGCAGCCTAAGGGCACGTGCTGCACTTTCACTGTTCCATTTTTCTACTACAGAAATCAAATTTGTTTGTAAGGTGGACAAATAGCATCAGCTACTCTAATTTAGTTTAAGTAATGTTGCTTATGGTCAAAGAGGGTTTAGAGTGCATTCTAGTACCATCAAATTAAAATGCAGAATATTTAGGTTGCCGTATGTCCACAACTGGAATAATTTGTTCAGTTGGTCCCCACATATCAACTCCCAATAGCTCTCAGTTATGCAGATAAACCTCAAGAGTTGGAGTCATTTACTTTGAACAAATGCTGGTTTATGGAGGATATGAGTGCGTTTTAATTTTTTTTAGCCTATTAGTTAATAGGTTCTATGAAATGAATCGGGAAAGTTGGTCAGATCTATGAAATCCATAAGTAGAAAGTTAAATTGCAGAAAGATTTTTGTTCCCTCAGAGAATCACTGGGAGTCTAACTAGATCCGGAGAATCATTACAGTTGTGAGGGTAAGTGAAAAGTTAGCTATGAACATAAAGAGTCATGGACTTCTGATATTTGCTCAATTCTTTCGGGAGATGAAAAATTATGCAGATTTATATCTGAATTGGCCAATCCAATGGATAATCCTTTTCTTTTTTTGCCTCTCTCAGGAGAAAGTGCAATTAGAGAACATATGGATTGAGCCAATGCTATCGACAGTTACAATTTTATTTGGGTGGGACAGGCCTTATGGTCTATTCTTACTTTCTTTTCATCCATCCATATGTCAGATGAATCCTACTGGCAAAATTTAACACATGGAAATTCGAGTCCTTGACTTCAAACTGGACAATCTTTAAAACCTAAAATCAGTTTGTACCCTCACTTCCAAGACACAAACTGACATTTTGAATGAATGATGAATAGGGATGGCTATTCAACTGTTCTTATTTCAACTTTCTGTTAGGAATTGATAAGACAATGAAATTCTGACAGTCACTGAAAGGACCAGCATAAAGAGGAACAACATTGCCAAGGCAATGCATCATTAAACTATAGCTAAACAAATAAAAACTTCACTATAAACAGTTTACCTGGTGGAAGCGAAAAACTGGTTGGAAAAAACTGCAAGTAGCATTTGTCTAATTTTTACTTACAACAGGATTATGAATGAATATATTTTATTGTACCCTCATCCGTGTGATACTTCCAGTTATCTTTCTTTTCCTTATTTGAACTGAGTGATATTTCTTCAATCATTTAATTTGAAAATCACTTTAACAATCCCAGTGAGTCAACTACATCTGAAGAGCTTCCCTGGTGAAACTGTGATGGTTCCAAAGAGTAGTGATAAACTACAGAAAACCTTTCAACGCATTCAAACAGTAACAGGTAGCCAACCTTCAGAATGTGCAAAATTTTGATTGAATCAAATGGAAACATACCTGGAAATAAAAGGAACCTCACTTTGAAATGGAAACAAAATAAAGAAAATTTCCACTAACTTTCAGTTCTCTGTGCATATACTATTAACAATGTTGACTGGAAAATCCTGTCAAAAATCTGCACACTAACTGGATTTAATCAGAAGCTACATGGTCCATTGTTTCAGTCTGAAAGCCATTTGTGAGACAAATTAATTTTGTATTAGTTACTACTGTATGTGCATTTATTACAATAACTTCTTGATTCAACAAATTTCCATTTGATTTTGCACTTATCCGGTCATTTCTTTTCTCTATAAAATCACAGAGACTTCAGCCCAAGAATCAAACCAATATGCCTGTGAGAATGGAACTAACTACATAAATTCTTGCCTCTTTCTCCATACCTGGTTTTCTTACCTTTTCAAGAGTTCAATTCCCTCATAAATACAATTGACTAAGGTTGCACAACTCCAATTCTATATGTTCTATTTTCCAATAATGTTTTCATAAAATGTTCTACTAACCTTTCCCTTTGTGCTTTTAGGATTGATCTATAATGTCCCATTGTTAAAATTTTCAACAAAAGTAATTTTTAAATAAGTTGAAAACGTGAACAAAATTTTAGAATTTCTGAACTTTATACAAGAAGAACGTAACAATTTACCAATGTATGAAATCTTGTAAATTTGAATTCTACCTAACAAATCCAAGAAAATGTTGCCGTTAACAAATGGTTTCAAAATTATGAATGCACATTGATATCTTTTACATTTGTAATCATCATAAATTCCTTAATAATTCAAAACAAACATTTGAATCAATTATCAGATAATGACATGATAATATGTGACGCTTTTGAGAGATGTGGTACAATGAGGCTAAGAAATTAATGCTCTGAACAGCTGTGAAATGTTGGAAATATAATTGTTAGCAACTATACTGTACTGTGCTGTTCTATGTTCTATACTGCACTAAGGTAATGTAGGATTAAATGCTTTCCCACCACTTTCATCTTCCTGTACTCAATATAATTGCACTTTAAGGTGCTTGCCATTTGTTCAGTTTTTTTGTTGATTGTTGATGTCTTTTCAAATGCAAGCTGAAATCTTACATTCAAATTTGAGCAATAGCAGTTATATAAAATTTTAAGTAAAGTGTCTCCAATTTTCATTTTAATCAGCAAAGACTTAAACAATCATAGACTGAAACTGAATAAAAGGAGGGCACTCAGCCTTATATGCCCGTGATGGTTCTTTGAAAGAAATATCCTATTAGTATCATTTCCCTACCCTTTTTCTATAGCCCTGCCATTATTTCCCCTTCAATTATTTATTCACTTCCTTTTTTGCAAGTTATTATTGAATTTGGTTCCACCATCCTTTCAGGCAATACATTCCAGATCATAACAACTCGATGTATAAACAATTCTTCTCAGCGACAATTACCTTAAATCTGTGACTTCTGGTTCACAACACTACTGCCCAAAAGCAGTTTCTTCTTATTTACACTATAGAAACATTTCATAATTTTGAAAACTCTTATTAAATCTCCCCTTATCTTTACCAGGCCAGTTTCTCCAGCCTCTTTGGTTAATAACAGTTCCATAACCCTGGAATCATTGTAGGAGATTTTCCCTACACTCTCCCTAAGGCCTTGGGCATTCTTCCTAAAGTCTGGTGTCAGCACTGGACACAACTCCAGCTGAATCACTTATGTTTATTTAAATGTTGTGAACTACTAAGAATGTTAGTGGTTAAATTACTGAATTAATAATCTAGACGCCTGGACTAATAATCCAGAAAATGTGAGTTCCAATCCTACAATGGGCTACCGTGGGCAGCACGGTAGCATAGTGGTTAGCACAGTTGCTTCACAGCTCCATGTTCAATTCCCGGCCTGGATCACTGTCTGTGCAGAGTCTGCACCTTCTCCCCGTGCCTGCGTGGGTTTCCTCCAGGTGCTCCGGTTTCCTCCCACAGTCCAAAGTTTTGCGGGTTAGGTGGATTGGCCATGCTAAATTGCCATTAGTGTCCAAAAAGGTTAAGTGGGGGTCACAGGATTGCGGGGATAGGGTAGCGATGTGGGCTTGAGTAGGGTACTCTTTGTAAGGGCCAGTGGAGACTCGATGGGCCGAATGGCCTCCTTCTGCACTGTAAATTCTATGATTCTATGATTCTGTGAATGGTAGTTTGAGAATTTAAATTCAGTTTTCGAATTTTGGAAAGAAAAGGTGGTATACAAAGCTGTTGGATCATTGTAAAACCAAACTAGTCACATCCAAATACTTCCTTCAGGGAAATGAACTTGGTACCCTTACCCAATATGGTTTGTATGTAATTTCAGTGCCACAAATATGTGGGTGACTCCTAACTGCCCTTTGAAATGGTATAGCTAGCCATTCAGTCGTATCAAGCCTCGATCAACAGTTATGAATGTGACTCACCATCACCTTCTCAGACCAATTTAGTAGAGGCAATAAATGTTGACCTTGCCAACAACACCCGCATACTAAGAGTGAACAAAGAAAAAATGCAGTCTTTTAAATGAATTGAACAATTTAACTTTAATAATAAGCCAATTTATATAGCTCAACTTCCTTCTGGTTCTGCATTTGTATAAAACGCCTGCATATTACGGATTTCTAAAATCGCTCCACATTTCTCCAAACATTTACATCTAATGGTAAACATGGCACCCAACATCAGTGATGACATAGGCATTTTAAATACTGATACAACATAAATTCTGTATTCGGTGATGTAATCCCTGCCTTTTGCATTTTTAAGTGTTCCATAATAATCGCTATCAAACTGTGAAAACTGTGAGTGTAGAACACAGATTTTAAAATGCTATAAATGCACCATAACTCTGACATCAGTTAAAAGAAAAATGAATGTTAACGTTTTATCAGAATTAATAGAGTATCTCCACCTGAAATGTATGCAGTTCAAAGAAAAAGCTGATTAATATTTTGGACGGAGACCTTTTGTTGGTATGAACAAACTGTCCCCCCTGAAATGTTAAGTTGTCTTTTTTTAGTTCCTGATATATCTGTATTGCCAGTATCTTTCGGATGAGACATTAAGTCATGATCCTAAAATATTTCATTGAACCAATTCTCCAAGGTATCCTGGCCAATATTTATCTGTCAACCACCATCACTACTAAAACAAAGGATCAGGTCTACGACATTGTTGTCTGTGGGTGCTTGTTATATGCAAATTGGTTACCATGTTTCCGATACTATAACAGTGACTAAACTTCAAATAGTACTTCATTGGCTGAAAAGTGCTTTTGGATATGTTGAGATTATGAAATACTCTTTTAAACTACAATCAAACTACTATCCCCAAATTACTGTACAATATATAGTTAGAAAATGGTGTGATTTTAATTTTAATTAAGCCAATGACTTTGACAGATGCAAAAAATTGATTCTGGCTAGAGCTCCACAGATCTTAATTGGTGCACTGACTAAAATTAACTTGCGTAGGCAGTTTTTCCAATTGGGATGGTAGTGTTCTGAGGAAACAATTACAAATTAAATAGAAATTATTTTGGAAAGACTACTCTGGTATAAAATGTGAAAAATAACTGATATGCTGTCAGGCTAAAGCTGAACCATCAAATAATCTGACTATTTTTCACTAAGAATAGTTCTGTACATTCTTATTTTTCTAAAAAAAAATCTTCTGTTACGTTGGTGGAGAAAATGGCAATCAAAAGGTTAAATAACATTGTTTTGACAAAAGCTCCAAGGCTGAGACAAACCCACTTTCTTCCACCCCATTCCTGTAGAAAACTTGTTGCCAGTCCTGTCTGCACCATCCTCACTCTCCCAATAATACTTGGCCTTGGGCCAGAGGTGTCATTTTACATACAAGATAAAAAGGGATCATTTTTGAGAGCAGATTCCCCCACCACCACCGAACATATAACTAACATTGTGTAGCAGCACATTCCTGCTGCTCCCAATGGCAGTTCCGTAAAAAGTAATGATGAGTCAATAGTAAGAAATAATGTACAGTATTAACACATTTTAGACAGAAACAGCAGGTTTCATTCACGATTATTTCTGCTCCAGCACTTCAGTAGAAATATGGCACCAGACTTTGTCCCGTGAGATGAAATCAGATTTACAGTAAAAGTATAACAAAGTAACCAAGGTCATTGAGAAATCTGCCTTAAGAAAACGGCTCTAAAAATACCTGAATTAATATTACTTTTCTAATCTAAAATGTGAAAAGAACCTATAATGTGAAAAGAAACTAAGTACAGCAGGGAAACAGGGATCTCCACATTCTTTAAATATTTCATCCCAAAAAGCTTTGTTCATGTCCATACTAACCCCAAACAATATGTAACATGATTAACAGCAAAGGCATCTTGTTACTCCACGAACCCCACCTGATATGAACCACTGCTAATGAATAGTCAGACAACAAACAGCTTTCAGATAGTTTTTACAAATCTCAAGCACATATGTTCAAATTCAACTTTTGCCAATTGAAATGTCTTGGAGGGCCTGTCGAAAATTGGGTGCCTAATAGCATGAACTGCAGTGGACCTCCCAAGAAAGTTAAAATGTACTCACTTTCAACATATGCAATATTTTCCATTAAACTTCCTTTTTATTCCAATAAAAAACAATTGGACTTCAAATTTAGATGGAGGTGTAAAGAATTACTCAAGCTTACAGAGAAATTAATTTTCAAAGGCTCTCAAATACATTTAAAACAATCGATGACTTTTTCTCACTCCAACTAAATTTCATGAATTTTAAACCATGAAGAAAGTAAAAACTATTTAAATTATGTATCAGTTACTAAAAACAAATATTATTTTCTCGACTTGTTAATTTAGAAGTAAACCAAATCAAAGGAGCAAACAGCTTCTATTTTTAAATGTATGTTTTGCATTGATCTTCCAAATTACTATTATGCCTCGGAGCCCCATAGTCCATATTTGTATCATCTACATGGAGCACCTTCTTACATTTTTAAACTATGTTTAGGAACCTTTAACTTACCTAGTTTAACCAAAATTGCAATAGCAACTTGTGTAATCTACAAAAAACAGACATCTGCCATCTTCCTTTGGTAGAGAGCAATGTATCAGCCAACTCATCTAGCAAACAATTTTACATCAGTTGGTAACGATCATAACCACAGAATATTTCCTAAACACCCAGACATATTTTCTGAATCCAGCATTCTGACAAATGGAATAAACCACACCAGGATTGCAAAGCAAAAATACTCTGATATGATTATTATTTCTAGAACAACTTTGTGGCTTAGAGTAAATTAGCTGGTGAGGAAATTAAAACAGAAAATAAAAGGCTTTAAGAGGTATTAAAAATGACATAAGTGGTTTCACGTGCAGCAAACTACAAAGTAATTTTTGAAATTCTACTGCTATTCATACTCCAAAGTAAAATTCTGAATGTAGTTCTCAGACAATTGTGAAACACTGAAATAATAATTTTAAGAAACCAAATGTTTATTATTCAAAATTTCTAATACACATAAAACCTCACAAGAGCACTAACAGTTGCCAACTAAACCCAAACATATCCTACCTGGCAAGGATAAACATAAATTTCCGAATCCATAAGTTCCATAATTTAAACCACGAAGTAAATTCATATGTACGAGTATTAAAAACCCTTGCCGAGTTTTTCCTCTCTATTGCTGTGCTATGTGCTGTGGTAACAAAGCCTGCAGATTCAGAGAATAATGCTAGTGCAGAGTAGAAACCAGCACACAAAAGGCACTTACTGTTAGTCATGTGACTCAGGGAGGTGTACTGGCCATTGGGCGTGCTTGTGGTGGGGACCACCACTCTTGAATGCTCCATCTTGGGAGAGAAGTCATCACTATCTGTTCCAATGAAAAGGTCAGTCATCACACAGTAGTTAATAAAGCATAGTTCTTGTTTCCAATAAATTATTTTTTGTGAAATATGAGTTCTTTGTGTTCTGTTGACTTAAACATGAGAAAAGCAATACTGCTTGAGCCAGAATGAAAAGAGTGATTGATCTCTCAGAGAATTTAGTATGCATCCTGTCTTAAAAACATATTTAATTTTTAAATGTTCACTTCCTTTGGCTGTCATAAATTTAAAGAACAGCATTCAAATTAAAAGCAGCAATTGACATTATTGAGCACACAAAGAACTATTATTTGCAAGACGCTTTGCAACTTTAAGGTAAAATATTTCTTATTACTGTTTAAAAACTCACCACCATCAGTGATAGGGCCATCAGTAGCCTCTGTTTCCATCTTCAAAGTGCAGTGCTGTAAAGAAAATTGACCTAAAATGTCATGCCGGATGTCTTATTCGTCACTGAAATGTGTTAACGGTAATTAAAAAACACCTGTGATTGTGGAACCCTATCTTTGCACTGATACTGCACCTCATGTATGGTGTGGTAATAATTGCACAATATGACGACAACATCCAGAAGGCTTTTAAAGGCATCTTTAAAAATCAGTTTTATATATAAAACAAATGTGTGCATCATCTGAAGTAAATGAAGTATATTTCATGGTTTTGTTACTGTTGTGGACAGTCATGGATTATGGCAGTGTCCTGCATCCAAATTATAAGGGTGCAGAAAGCGACTGCAACCTTTGTCAGAGGTCAGCACAGTAGCTCATTAGGAGATTCAAATAATATATTTCCGCCAACATTTCTTCAGTCTAACAAGCTGCGTTGCTGATCAGTTCCTGGAAACATGTTATTCTAAAATTCTCTGTCTGTCATGTTAAAACATATCTTTTAAACCTTTTTTAGATACTGTAATTTGTTGAGCCTATTAATGGGCATTAATCATACGGCATTAATTCGTCATCTGAACAACCTAAACTTGTTCACTTTGCCATACTTCTATACCTTGACTCTAAAACGTACATCCCAATGAAACTCAAAGAAAACTAAATATATTGAAAATAGCAAACTTAAACCCAGAAATCAAACAAATATTGACGCCCATCTTTATATCAATCCTGAGAGATGAAGCAGCACTGAAATTGAGTGAGACTCTCTGATATTTGACTACATTTTTTCTCTGCAGGATAATTTACTAATCTCCAAAGTAAATCGGTACAGATAGTTAACAGCCATGTATTAATCTGAAGAATCAATTTATATTGATCGCAACATATTTTTAGTCATTACGACGGAAAGTTGCTTTACATACTGGAATAGGGTTATTTCTCCACTTGTCTCCAGCTACTTCCCTGAAAAGTGTGAATTCTATGTTCCTCTTTCTGCTAGTCTTATATTAGAGTCAGACATACTATTTACAGTCACAAATAGCCTGGAATGAATCTTAACCCAACGACAATCTACGGCCCAAACCAATTACTAGGTACCTATAACTAAATTTAAAATGCGACATCTATATAGAATAACATGCACACTTGTTCTAATACCACCATTAATAGATACATACAACAAATCAGGCGAATCCAATACAGCTCCTACAAACAAAAACTGAAAACTGCGTCAAACAGACTGCAAGAAACAGGAAGAAAAGTCCTACCAACAAAAATTGTTAAAGCACTCCAGTACCGTTTACGTTTGCTCACGCCAAATTTCCACTTTTCTAGCCTACAAATCGGAGAGAAAGCGTCAAAGTCAAGCGACTGTCAGTTCTGACTGATGTTAAGGATAAGACTGCAAGGTATGGAACGGGTGTTGGAAAAGTGTTCAGGAATGTCAACGTACAGTAAGTACTTCGGAAGAGAAAGAGGTCAGCGCCTCGCAATGCGATTAACAAAAAAAACTTGATACACCGGTTCCTAAGGAATCGACGAAGAGAGAGGAGCAGGCTTATAGATTCAGGCCAAGTTACCAGGATTGCTTAAATGGCCCATATCAAAATATTATTTATTTCAGTGGTATGTGACAAGTTAAGTGCGGAGAGAAAAATTTAAAATTATCTTCCTTTGACATTGATACTATCAATCGGGAATGATCAAGAAGGTAATAGTGGATCATATATTCATATTTACTGTTCAATGATTCCTTAATAACTGTGGTGAATAATATGGGTGCGATTGCTATCAACAAGGATCATGACATTATCCCAGCCACATATGAATTCGACAGGATTTACTTGGGGCTGCAACAAGTCATTAGGTCTGTACAGTATATGTGCAGGTACTTAACTTAAAAAAAATCTCCGCAGGGTCAAAATTGATCTGATTCGCTTTTCTGACTGATGCGGAAGCAAACCTTGTGATTACCTCAGTAATAGGCTACGGTCAAACAAATCCATCACAATTCCCTTTAATGTTGCACAGAGGCGAGTTGTTGAATCTGAAACGCTGCTAATCCAGCAGCCACTTCCTCCATCTTCACCATGGTAGTATGGGAGTTTGTCAAGCTCCGAGAAACCGAACCGCGCGGTTCTGCCTCTCGGCGATCGACTAGAGCAAAGATGCACTCCAGCCGACACAAGGGAAACACCAAAGATAAAGAACCACACAGAAACCCAACCAAAGATTATGGCATATAAAGCTCCTTCGTTTGCAACTGCTAGACAGACCTGTCGCTAACACTACTAGCTAACACTATTACAATACACAAATCATAAATGCATGACAATCAGTATCAAATGGTAGATATTAACGGTTGATATTAATTAAAGTTTTCAAGACAATTTACTCGATATCAGAACCAGACGGTAATTGCACACTAATCGGTTATAGGCCATTTTCGATTGCATACATGTGTCAATCTCAGAAATGTCCATTCATTTATACACATATAAACCCACTTTAGCAGTTTGGTCAAAGATATTATTAAAAGTTGATATTAAATATTGTACAGTAGATCCAATGAAATACGCACATTGTGGATTATGAGCAAACTCAATGGTTTATGTGTGAAAAACTCAATGATTTAAGTGACTTGAATATGTAACTTTTTTACAGTATTACAAAGGACTGGTAGAATTTTACAGTTGTGGGAATGACAACCTAGGATCTGTGCTGTAACAATTGTTTGTGACTGAATTAGTGGCATTCTGTTTCATCTTATTGAATTCCGAGATTTTCACCAATGCTTTGGGGATTACATTTTGACAATTTGTTTAAATCAATGGTCTTGGACATGAATCCGGGGCAGCACGGTAGCATTGTGGATAGCACAACTGCTTCACAGCTCCAGGGTCCCAGGTTCGATTCCGGCTTGGGTCACTGTCTGTGCGGAGTCTGCACATCCTCCCCATGTGTGCGTGGGTTTCCTCCGGGTGCTCCGGTTTCCTCCCACAGTCCAAAGATGTGCAGGTTAGGTGGATTGGCCCTGGATAAATTGCCCTTAGTGTCCAAAATTGCCCTTAGTGTTGGGTGGGGTTACTGGGTTATGGGGACAGGGTGGCGGTGTTGACTTTGGGTAGGGT
Source organism: Scyliorhinus canicula (assembly GCF_902713615.1). NCBI lineage: Eukaryota > Metazoa > Chordata > Chondrichthyes > Carcharhiniformes > Scyliorhinidae > Scyliorhinus > Scyliorhinus canicula. The sequence goes on from NC_052147.1 coordinate 136,643,518, forward strand.
GCTCTTTCCAAGAGCCAGTGCAGACTCGATGGGCCGAATGGCCTCCTTCTGCACTGTAAATTCTATGAATCTGAAAATGCACCAATTGCAAAACAAAACTTGGAAGATTCATTAATAATTACTGTCTACATTGCTGACATCTTGCATGTTTTATTTAATTTATATAAAATCACACACGTTTGAAATATGGGATTCACTCTGTATTATTTAACTATTTTAAATTCAGTGATTTTTTAAAAAACATATCCTCAGTGAAACACAATCTTGAAATTATTTTAAAGATCATGTCGCAATCTTATATGTGCTTTCTCATGATTTTATGTCGCCATCGCATCTGATCTATGTTCTAATTTTTTCCTATTCACATTTCATCCATCTTAGTCAAGCAGATTCACAACACCATCTGAATTTAAATGATCAATAATATTTTAAGATGATAAATTGATTAGACATGGTGCTCTGTTTAAAAAATGCTAAATATGCACCACCAAAGTGACCTCAACACCACCCAGAAACAACATAAAGTTCATCAGAAAAATCGCATTATTAAGAGAAATACGAAGACGTGGTGAGGACTGAAATATGCCTAAACACTGAGGATTACAAAGCAAAATTCTTGGTCACTTAAGCCTCACATGGGTACTGTTTCACAATTAGTTTTGAAGTCTTGAAAGATTTAATGAGTTTGTTTAATCACAAATGACAACTAGGATCCTATAATATGGTTTTCATGATTTTCCTTGCAAATACAACTATCATTTGACAACTTTGACCAATGTCAAAATGTAGTTTTCATGTTAAAGAAAGAGACGGGTTTCGATTTTTTTTTCTGAATTTCAGGTTTCTGAAAATAGAACCAGGAGTAGACGTATAAGGAAATGAATCGTTTATCTGTATGTCTCCTAAAGTCATGGGTACTTTTTTTAATTAAAAACCAATTACAACACATATTAAACATTCATGCCATTATTGTAACAGTATTTAACTTCTTCAGATTTACCTACAGATCCGTTCAGAATACCTTTAATCTCGACTACAAGACTGCATACTGGAGTCTGACTGAAATCACTGAATGTTTCTCATGTAAATTTAAATATACACATTTTCTCCTCAAAATATATTTATATAGCTTGGGTTAGTAGAAAAATTAGAAATGATTGATGTCTGCTAATTTATAATCAGGAAACAAAGTAGGAATTAAGAAGGCCAAAACTTAGCAGCAAACATTTTTACACACTACTAAATTGCCATACAACTCTTTTTGTGCACAAGATGGTTAGCCAGATGACCAGCATATGAGAAACTGTCTCCACAGCGCCACCTACTAGCTGCAGCTACCAATTGCATGAGCACAGACTGTTTACATGCAATATTTAAATATTGTGCCTAGCTATTTGGGTTACCAAACTTCCAGGATTGCCCTGGAGTCTCTAGGAACTAAAGCTTAATGTCCGAAATAAATGCTATGAGAATCCAAGAGAAAAATCACAGGGGACTGAAAATAAAACACTATTTATTTATTTAAAAAAGTAAAGATGGGGAAAGGAGAGTTAAGGATAATCATATTGGGTAATAAAGCATCAGTTTCCTTTAAGCAATTGAAAATTTCCTATTGGTATAAGAAGGCTGTGCCCCAAGACCAGTGGTAGGAACGTGGAGACGGGGTAGTTGGAGGCGAGACACCATATGCTGAAGCCTACAGGAATATGTCCAACTAAATTTGGCAACCCTTTTTATAGAAATTTTAAATGTTAACATAACGGTCTCACCAAAATTATGACAGCAGAAAGTTGAGCAAAAATGTGCACGCACATAATATTTTTTATATTGTTCACATCCACACAAACAAACAGCCAATTAAGGTAAGGTACAATCTTCAGGCGAAGTGGGGTTTAGAAGACGAGGTATAATTGGGTAAAGGTGTGCAGATTTAATTCAGGAGTTTTTCAATTTGTACCTCTGAATAACAGATCAAACTTATAGTTAAATGGTAAAAATAACAGCAATCTGTGAAGCAGTAAGTATAACTGAATGAAACATAGGAGTTTCCCTGGAACAAAATATAGCTACAATAGTGCCACCACTGGTTGGAGGGTGGAATCATTGTATTCCCATTATAATTGGGCTATAAGGATTAATACTGGGAAAAGTTAATGCGGGAAGGTTTGGAAGCTTAAATGCAAGTTTAATATCTAGATGCATTTTTAAAAATAAATTTAGATTACCCAATTATATTTTTTTCCAATTAAGGGGATTTTAGTTTGGCCAATCCACCTAACCTGGACATCTTTGGGTTGTGGAGGTGAAACCCACACAGACACGGGGAGAATGTGCAAACTTTCCACAGACTTTGACCCGGGGCTGGGATCGAACCTGGGTCCTCAGCACTATAGGCAACAATGCTAACCACACCCCCAAATATGGAGATGTATGAGAGTCAAAAAGTCACAAGGAAATATTTCCATAAATGTGTATGTGCGTATATATAGCATATATGGGAATGGTAAGCATTTTGTTAATTGTTAAGGAGAAAACATGACCATTGAGGGCTGAAGAAGAAATGAAAATGAAATGAAATGAAAATCGCTTATTGTCACGAGTAGGCTTCAAATGAAGTTACTGTGAAAAGCCCCTAGTCGCCACATTGCAGCGCCTGTCTGGGGAGGCTGTTACGGGAATCGAACCGTGCTGCTGGTGTGCTTGGTCTGCTTTCAAAGCCAGCGATTTAGCCCTGTGCTAAACAGCCCCTAGAAGAGATTAGAAGAGATTCTAACTGTGGACAATGAAAGAATGGCAAATAAATAAATTATTATTTTGAATCATTATTTAGAAATAATGGTGGAAGTGTGAATGGAAATGTCCAGAAGGATGTGGCCCCTCAATCTTTCACCAAAGAATGGCGACTGGATTCCAAGGGTTGTCACATGTGTATGGTACAGTACATTGATGACTTATTGTTACACACAGAGACCACAGAAGAGCACCTAACACTCCTAGATGAATTGTTAGCTCTACTATCCCATATACGTCAACGTCCTATTCTAACAGGTATGCGGTTTCCACGGTCCTTTTTAGGATTAGTAGGTCATTGTTGTAATCATATTGAGGGATTTGCAGAGAAGCCTGCTCTGTACACTCTGTTAAAGAAATATGTGCTTTGGGATGGAATGACAAGCACACCTAGGCAGTGGCTAATCTTAAGGAGGCATTAGTACAGCACCTTCTCTCCAGGTACCGAGTCCAAGGAATCCTTTCGTATTGCAAGTAGCTGCAGGAGAGGAAGCCCTGTTGGCAGTACTTCTCCAAGATAAATATGGTAACCTTTGTCCTGTGGCATACACCTCAAGGGTTCTTACAGCAGTAGAGAAGACCTATACAGTCTGTGAAAGGCACTTATTAGCTGTCTTCTGGATAGTGCAACATTTTGCTTATCATAGAATTCCTACAGTGCAGAAGGAGGTCATTTGGCCCATCAAGTCTGCATCAGCCCTTGCTTTGATAGAGCACCCTACCGAGGCCCAATTCCCCGCTCCTAACCCCGTAACCGCATCTAAACTTTCTGGGCAATATTAGCATGGCCAATTCACCTAACCTGCACGTCTTTGGACTGTGGGAGGAAACGGGAGCACCCAGAGGAAACCCACGCAGATGCGGGTAGAAAGTGCAAACTCCGCACAGACAGTCACCCGAGGTTGGAATCAAACCCAGGTCCCTGGCGCTGTGGGGCAGCAGTGCCACCTGTACCCTTAAAACTTAATCCTATAACAGTGTTAATAGAATATATACCCATCCAGCTGCAATTAGATGGACGTCTGAAGGATGGAGGTGTTTCTCAAAATTGCCTTGCATGTTGGACCCGAATGCTCCAAGGCAAGGATGTATCTGTACAAAGAGCCCGGACAACACCTCTGTTTATAGTACCATGGTGAACCCCATGATTGTGAGGTTGTAACAGCTCAGGCCCCAAAAGATCCCTTTGTGTCAAAACCTGTATGGGGAGATGAGAGGGAAACTTGTAGATGAATCACCTATGGTTGAAGATGGTGTTATTGGTATGGTTTGATTGAGGCATTGGTTTTACGTAGGTGTTTGCATATTTTTGTATTTTTTTCTGTTTGTTATCTGTAACTGTTTCCAATGCCGAAAATATCTCAATAAAATTGTTTGTTAAAAAAAAGATGGTGTTATTAAAAAACAGAGTATGGTATCCTGGTAATACAAAATAATAGAACAATGGATGAGATGAGCCTGAAACTACCAGCAGACATGTCAACCCAAGGAGCAGAGTTAGCAGCCTATATAGTGAAGCACCAATGTAAATTCCCACCACCCCATAATATATACTCAGAATCGATGTATGTATGCAACAGGCTGACAGAATACTTGCCTCTATGGGAAGCGAGGGGATTTGTGCCAGCAGATAGAAAGCTGTTGTCATCTTCCCCCGTACTAAAGAAATATTTTACGGCTGTTACTAGCCAATATGGAATAATTAAGGTTAAGGCCCTCAGTAAACCTGTGGTATGAGAAGAGAATAATGGAAAGCAGACCTTTTGGTAAAAGAAGGAGCAAGACTGTTAGGCGAAGGATGGGATCCAAAAGAAAGTATTGATGTACAGATAGCATCAGTAATGGTGTTGCAGACAAATATAGGCTCAAAGGAAATGCAAGGGAAGAACCATGAGCTAAAGTTAATCCAACAAGAATGTCCAGATAAATGGCCCGTGTAATATAAAAAAGAAGAAAATAGGATAAGAATAAAAGAGCTATTGATATTAAGGAATGGGCTATTTGTAGTACCTGCACAAGATAGAAACCAGATAATCTATCAGAATATTATGTATCGCATCAAGGCTTTGAACCGACTGAGACCCGAATTAAACAATTATGCTGGTGACCCATGGGGAAAGACATAAAACATTATGTCGAAAACTGTCTTGTATGTGCTCAGAGTAATCCGGACCAATATGCAAATAAGGCACAATGGAGACATCCTTGATCAGTGGCAAACTCTGGACTCGTCTAAAAATTGATTATGTAGGCCCATTGTCAGCCTGCAAAGGAGGTTATAAGTACACCCTGTCATAATAGACACCTTCAGCAAATGGGTAGAAGCCTTTCCTACGAGAAACAATACCACAGCCACAACTGCACAAATACCGACACAGCAGGTCTTCACAAGATGGGGATTACCTAGCAGTATAGACTCAGGTCAAGGGTCACACTTTTTTTTCATAAATTTAGAGTGCCCAATTCATTTTTTCCAATTAAGGGGGCAATTTAGCGTGGCCAATCCACCTACCTTGCACACCTTTGGGGTTGCGGGGGCGAAACCCACGCAAACACGGGGAGAATGTGCAAACTCCACACGGGCAGTGACCCAGAGCCGGGATAGAACCTGGGACCTCAGCACCGTGAACCAGCAGTGCTAAACACTGTGCCACCGTGCTGCCCAAGGGTCACACTTTAATGCCCAAGTGATGCGGTTGGTAATGAAACTGCTTGAAACACAACAGAGATTTCATATTACCTATCATCCGCAATCCAGCGGTATTGCAGAAAGAATGAACAGTACTTTGAAAACTATGCAAAGGAAAATAGTACAGCAGAGCAGTACAACGTGGTGCTACCCTATGTCCTAATGATAGCATGAAACACTGTAAGCAATTCCATTGGATTTACACCCGATGAAGTAATGACGGAGAGGAAGCTAAGAGGGATGAAATGAAATGAAAATCGCTTATTGTCACGAGTAGGCTTCAATGAAGTTACTGTGAAAAGCCCCTAGTCGCCACATTCCGGCGCCTGTCCGGGGAGGCTGGTACGGGAATCGAACCGTGCTGCTGGCCTGCTTGGTCTGCTTTAAAAGCCAGCGATTTAGCCTGGTGAGCTAAACCAGCCCCTGAATTCTTATTAGGAATAAACTTATCAGAATCATTATTATCAACCATGCAATCTGTGCAAAGCAACTGGTGAAACTTTTACAACCACTAGTTAGCAGTAGTTGTGAAATTGGAGAAAAGGCAACGAAGGGCAAAGGAAAGCTTATTTTCATGGAAGCGAAACTCCTGTCGAACTAAATATAGGAGAGTAAATGATGGTGAGAATACAACAAACAAGAGTTTTCTGGACCCAAAATTGACCATACGGCAGTATGGTCCATCAGTACACAAAGTCCAGCTAGACGTCGGAAGAAGTAAGTGGTGTCACTCCAATCAATTAAAACTATATTATGGATCACAAGGGAAACTGGCAGGATTTTGTGAAGACCTTAGCGCAAGAACTATTCAGTTGATGATGCAGGGAATCAGGAAAACCTGAGTGAAATTGCAGATGGCTTTGTGGATGTGGGAAGGGATGAAAATGATGAAGATGACATAGGGATGTCTGAGGACTGGAAAGCTTGATAGCCAGAGAGCACAAGTAGCTGTACCCTCTCGACCAACAGGTCCGCCTTGTGGAGCCGCCCATGCTTGCGGAGGAGAACGGGTCCTGGAGCTGTCAGCCACGTTGGGAGCGAAACCCCGGAGGTGGATTTCCTGGGGAAGGCAAGGAGACGTTCATGGGGGGTGGCATTAGTTGCAGTGCAAAGTAGCGATCGGATGGAGTGAAGGGCGCTGGGGAGGACCTCCTGCCAGCGGGAGGCCGGGAGATTTTTGGACCGTAGGGCCAGCTGGACAGCCTTCCAGACCGTCCCATTCTGCCACTCCACCTGCCCGTTTCTCCGGGGGTTGTAGCTGGTCGTCCTGCTCGAGGCAATGCCCTTGCTGAGCAGATACTGACGCAGCTCATCACTCATAAAGGAGGATCCCCGGTCACTGTGGATGTAGGCGGGGAAACCGAACAGGGCGAAGATGGTGTTGAGTGCTTTGATGACTGTGGCAGATGTCATATCGGGGCATGGGACGGCGAAGGGGAATCTGGAGTATTTGTAAACCACGTTAAGGAAGTACATGTTTCGATCGATGGACGGGAGGGGCCCCTTGAAATCCATGCTGAGGCATTCAAAGGGGCGGGAGGCCTTCACTAGATGCGCTCGGTCTGGCTGGTAGAAGTGCGGTTTGCGCTCCACGCAGACCTGGCAGTCTCTGGTCATAGCCCTGAAAGGCCCGGGGTTTTCCCCAACTGCATTTCCCTCATACTATCCATCACCTCCCTCAGCCCCAGTGGCTCCTCCAATGCCTGCCTCTTCCCTTCCTCCAGCTCTGGGAACTCCAATCCATCCTGAAACTGCCCCATATTCCCCACCTCTCCTCCCAGCTCGGCTTTATACAACTTCTCGTAGTACCCCCGCTCCGACTATGACACCAACTCTCCTTTCTCTGCCCTTACCTGTAAAATATCCCTAAATGCTGCCTGACACCACAATTGGTGGGCCAACATTTAACTCGTCTTCTATCCATACTCATACTGCATTCCACTTGACCTCCACAACTGCCCCACCTCCTTGCCCGTTATCAAACTATCAAACTGCTCCTGCTTCCTCTCCAACTTCTTCATGGGGGGCGCCGAATACCTTGTATTTACCTCGGCGACTTTGTCTAACAGCTGCTGATGCTCCTCCCTCCTCCTCCTTTCCATATGAGCCGTAAACAAAATAATCTTACCTCGGACCAACCCCTTCAAAGATTCCCAGAATGTGTCTGCCGACACCTTCCCATTCTGATTAGGCTCCACATAATTGCTAATCGCCACTCTCACCTTCTTGCAAACGCATTGTCTACCAATAGTCCCAAAGCCAAACTCCACCCTTGCCCCTGCACCTGCCCGAACTAAGCCTCACATCCAACCAATCCGTGCGTGATCCGGAATCACAAATCCCGCATATTCTCCCCCTACCACTCCCATTAGCACCATCCTACTCACCATGAAAAAATAAATTCTAGCGTACCCCTGTACACGTGCTAGAATGAGTACTTCCTCCCTCCTTGGTTCCTGAACATTCATGGATCCAACATTCCCATTCTATCCATACATCCTCCCAGCTCTCTCTCACCATCCACGACCTTCCCATTGATTTGCGGCTCAACCTATCCACGTTTGGCTCCATCACACAGTTAAAGACCCATCCCATGATCATCTGGTGCAACTCCAAGTCCAGAATCCCCCCTACTACCCTCTTTACAAATCCTGCATTGTCGCAGTTTGATGCATAAACATTGACTAATACCATCGGCGTCCTCTCTAACACCCCACTCACTATCACAAACCTCCCCCCCACCCCAGATCTCACACCTTCCTGGCCCCACACACCCCGTTTTCTTGCTCAAAAGAATGGCCATCCCCCTTGACTACCAGTCAAATCCCAAGTGAAATACTTGTCCCACACATCCCTTCCTCAACCTAACCTGATCATTCACCTGATCATTCACCTGGAGATAGGTCTCCTGCAAGAAAATTACCTCCGCTCTCAAACCCTTCAGATGTGCAAAAACCCAGGACCTCTTCACCGGTCCATTTAGCCCGCGGCCATGCCATGTCACAAATATTTTTTTTTGTATTTTTTATTCTCCTCCTTTTTCACATTTTCTCCCAAATTTACACCCAACAATAAACAATAATCAGTAACGAATGTAATGACAATTCACATATCCATAACAACGATCCCATCCTCCCACCAAACCCCAGACATTAGCCTGCATGTTAACATAAACAAATGACAAAAAGTAATCAGGAATCACCCACAGACAGCATTAACACATGCAGTCCCTCTCCCCCAACCCTCCCAGCCCCCAACTCCCCTAATGTTCGATGTGATCCAATTCTCGAAAGTGCATAATGAATAACGCCCATGAATTCTAGAACCTGTCCATCCTTCCCCTCAATTCAAATTTGACCTTTTCGAGCGGTAAAAATTCCAGCAGGTCCCCCGCCACGCCAGGGCACAGGGTTGAGAGGTAGATCTCCACCCAAACAGGATCCGCCTTCGGGCGATCAATGAGGCGAAGGCTACAACATCTGCCTCTGCACCCGTTTCCAACCCCGGCTGGTCCAACACCCCGAATATGGCCTCCCAAGTGCCCGGGTCCAGTTTCACGTGCACCACTTTAGAGAATACTCTAAACACCTCCTTCCAGTAATCCTCCATTTTTGGACAGGACCAAAACATATGAAAGTAGTTTGCACGCCCCCCCCCCCCGCCCCCCACTACGCTCACACACATCTTCAACCCCCTCAAAGATCCGGCTCATCTTCGCCCTTGTAAGATGTGCTCTATACACCACCTTCAGCTGTATCAGCCCCACCGTTGCACACCAGGTGGAGGCGTTCACCCTCCAGAGCACCTCACACCAGAACCCCTCAAAGAACAAAGAACAAAGAAAAGTACAGCACAGGAACAGGCCCTTCGGCTCTCCAAGCCCATGCCGACCATGCTGCCCGACTAAACTACAATCTTCTACACTTCCTGGGTCCGTATCCCTCGATTCCCATCCTATTCATGTATTTGTCAAGATGCCCCTTAAATGTCACTATCGTCCCTGCGTCCACCACCTCTTCTGACAGCGAGTTCCAGGCACCCACTACCCTCTGTGTAAAAAACTTGCCTCGTACATCTACATGCCCCTCGCACCTTAAACCTATGCCCCCTAGTAATTGACACCTCCTCCTGGGGAACAGCCTCTGACAATCCACTCTGTCTATGCCCCTCATAATTTTGTAGACCTCTATCAGGTCGCCCCTCAACCTCCATCGTTCCAGTGAGAACAAACCAAATTTAATCAACTGCTCCTCATAGCTAATGCCCTGCATACGAGGCAAATCTCTTCTGCACCCTTTCTGAAGCCTCCACATCCTTCTGGTAGTGTGGTGACCAGAATTGAACACTATACTCCAAATGTGGCCTAACTAAGGTTCTATACAGCTGCAACATGACTTGCCAATTCCTATACTCAATGCCCCGGCCAATGAAGGCAAGCATGCCGTATGCCTTCTTGACTACCTTCTCCACCTGTGTTGCCCCTTTCAGTGACCTGTGGACCTGTACACCTAGATCTCTCTGACTTTCAATACTCTTGAGGGTTCTACCATTAACTATATATTCCCTACCTGCATTAGACCTTCCAAAATGCATTACGTCACATTTGTCCGGATTAAACTCCATCTGCCTTCTCTCCGCCCAAGTCTCCAAACGATCTAAATCCTGCTGTATCCTCTGACAGTCCTCATCGCTATCCGCAATTCCACCAACCTTTGTGTCGTCTGCAAACTTACTAATTAGACCAGTTACATTTTCCTCCAAATCATTTATATATACTACGAACAGCAAAGGTCCCCGTACTGATCCCTGTGGAACACCACTCGTCACAGCCCTCCAATTAGAAAAGCTCCCTTCCATTGCTACTCTCTGCCTTCTATGACCTAGCCAGTTCTGTATCCACCTTGCCAGCTCACGCTGATCCCGTGTGACTTCACCTTTTGTACCAGTCGACCATGAGGGACCTTGTCAAAGGCCTTATGAAGTCCATATAGACAACATCCACTGCCCTATCTGCATCAATCATCTTTGTGACCTCTTCAAAAAACTCTATCAAGTTAGTGAGACATGACCTCCCCTTCACAAAACCGTGCTGCCTCTCACAGTGGGTAAACAGCTGGCTTGTAATGCAGAACTAGGCCAGCAGAGTGGGTTCCATTCCCGTACCGGCCTCCCTGAACAGGCGCCAGAATGTGGCGACTCGGGGCTTTTCACAGTAACTTCATTGAAGCCTACTTGTGACAATAAGCGATTATATATATATAATACGTCCATTAGCATTCCAAATGGGAGTAGATCCTGTCTCGAAGAATTCTCTCCAGTAATTTCCCTACCACTGACGTAAGGCTCACCGGCCTGTAGTTTCCTGGATTATCCTTGCTACCCTTCTTAAATAAAGGAACAACATTGGCTATTCTCCAGTCCTCCGGGACATCACCTGAAGACAGTGAGGATCCAAAGATTTTTGTCAAGGCCTCAGCAATTTCCACTCCAGCCTCCTTCAGTATTCTGGGGTAGATCCCATCAGGCCCTGGGGACTTATCTACCTTAATATTTTTCAAGACGCCCAACGCCTCGTCTTTTTGGATCTCAATGTGACCCAGGCTATTGACACACCCTTCTCCAGACTCAACATCCACCAATTCCTTCTCTTTGGTGAATACTGATGCAAAGTATTCATTTAGTACCTCGCCCATTTCCTCTGGCTCCACACATAGATTCCCTTGCCTATCCTTCAGTGGGCCAACCGTTTCCCTGGCTACCCTCTTGCTTTTTATGTACGTAGCTACCCTCTTGTATTTTATGTATGTAAAAACATACCCTATCCTGATACCCTCTCCCAACTCTTCCTCCCACTTTGCCTTGATCCTTTCTAGCAGCGCCATCTCCTCCTCCAAAATAGCCCCGTAAACCGCCAATACTACCCCCTTCTCCAGTCCCCCGTCATCAGAATCTTCTCCAGCAATGTGGAAGCCATGTCACAATTCTTACCAGAGGCTTGCGCCTCCACCCCACTCTATCAACTGCCATCATCTATCTTCGGTTCTGCCTTTCTCAATCCCACCCTGAATTGGGCCCATCCAAGATGACCTCCAACTACGGCCATTACAATGCTCCTCCTCCAAACCTGCCACATCGCACTCCCACCTCCCCCCCCCCCCCCCCCCCCCCAACCTGGCCAGCCCTCGTGGCCTCCACCCCGCCACATTTCCATTTACTAGCATTGCTAGCATGGCAACTTCCACCCGAGGGCCCACTTACACAACCCATCCCCAACCCCTCCCCCACCATCCTCACCTGAACCTGTGTAAGAGCCCCCCAACCACCTTAGTTTTCTTTTTTTTTTTAAATTTAGATTAGCCAATTATTTTTTCTAATTAAGGGGCAATTTAGCGTGGCCAATCCACCTACTCTGCACATTTTTGGGTTGTGGGGGCGAAACCCACGCAGACACGGGGAGAATGTGCAAACTCCACACGGACAGTGACCCAGAGCCGGGATCGAACCTGGGACCTCAGCGCCGTGAGGCGGTTGTGCTAACCACTAGGCCACCGTGCTGCCCCCAACCACCTTAGTTAACGACAAAACCATCAACACAACCGAAAGAGCCCCATCTAACACACCCCTAACATGAGAAAACACCAGAATTCACAAATAACAGGGTGGCACGGTGGTACAGTGGTTAGCACTGCTGTCTCACGACGTCAAGAACCTGGGTTTGATTCCGGCCCTGGGTCACTGTACATGTGGAGTTTGCACATTCTCCTCGTGTCTGCATAGGTCTCATCCTCACAACCCAAAAAGATGTGCAGGCTAGGTGAATTGCTAAATTGCCCCTTAATTGGAAAAAATAATAATTGGGTACTTTAAATTTATTTCTAAAAATTCATAAATAACTTCCTCCCAAAAAACAAAAGTTGGGAGGGCAGAACGATCGCCCCCTTACAAACTTACAGCAATCTATAACAACAGTAACTGCCTACTTTTGCTGACCTAAACCCTCCATATCATACCACACCTCAGTTCTCCCCAGCTTATGGTCCCTTATAAAGTCATTCAGCTCCTCTGGCATCTCAAAATAATACTCCTGGCCGTCATGAGTTACCCAGAGTCTGGCCAGGTATAGCACCCTGAACAGAATCTGTCGTCTATACAATGCCACCTTGGCCTTGTTGAAGCCAATACGCCTCTTCATGAGCTCTGCGCCAATGTCCTGGTAAATCCAGACTTGATTACCCTCCCATTCGGACTCGCTTCGCCCTGACCCACCACCTTAGGATCTTCTTGTTGTCCAAAAATATATGCATCCTCACAATCACCGCACGCAGTGGCTTCCCTGTGCTCAGTTTCTGGCCTGGTCCACCTCTGGAGCTTTGTCAAACAGCCTCTCCTCCACCAACCTCCCAATTCACGGGTGAAAAAAGCAAAAACAACGACTTTGAGCCGGAGCTGCCCAATGTGCGACCATTCCGTTGCCACCACTGGAAGTCTTGAGGTTTTTTTTTTAAATGAGAGGAACTGATATTGCCTTGATTTGCACGAACGGGCCAGCATAAGGGAGCAGCGCCATGAAGTGGATCGTGATATTTGGATTCTTGTGCTATACAATCTGGACCAATACAGCCATCCAAACAAACTGTAACCAGATATGTGGACTGAACAGAATAACGTAACTTGGGAAAAGGCATTGATAGGCTTGGACTTCTGTGAGTTTTGCTAAGATGAAACTAAGCCGCACAGAAATGGGGTCAATCCGGAAGCGTCGGTAACAGCACAAATGGCCCAGAGATCGAGTGGAAAACTGCAGCAAAAATTGAAGTACTGTAAAGACTGTCAATGTCCTGAAATGTCACTAATACCCACCATAGGACTGGTAGTAGGACCACCATATGATATACATTATTAATGTTATGTAAGGTTCAGAAAGCTGTTGCTTAATCTGGATCCCTTATGGCTCTCTCAGTGTGATCATACTCCATCTAAAGTAGTTATTTAGAAACATGTTAAGAAACTATTACAAGTTGGCATAGGAGAACTCATGACAGCAAGAGTTTGACTAAAGGGCGTAGGAAAAGTTTAGTGCTGGAAACCCTTACAGGATTAGTGGATACAGGACTCAGGATAGTTAATCTGGTCACAATTCGGTATTTAGGTGGCTTTGCACAGATATTTAGCTTAGTTTAACCACCAATTAAAGAAAGTAGTTCTCCAGAGCATGGTGTCATGGGAGTGTACCTTTAAGTAATGGGTGTTTATCAAATAGCTGCAGTGATGTCATTGTGTGGGTGGAGCTGGGTTGTGTCTCTGGCTTTTACTTTTGTTTTGAGCTGGAAGCTGTTTGAGGCTTTGTGTTTTACTTTCGTTTTAGGCAGTTGAAAGCTGAATTTAGACAAGGAAGATTCATTTTGTCTCTCCCTGTATGTTAAAAGGTGTCCAGATCACTTGATAATTTAAAAGTGATAAGTATCTTGTGTAAAGAATTTATACCTACTGCTTTGTTAAAAAGGGTGTTTGGCTGATGGATGTTGTTCGGAAAGTTATTAAGGTTATATATAGAGGACTGTATCTGTGGGGGGTAGTTGTGTTGTTAGTTGATAAAATGTTTACTGTGTGTTTATAAAATGTTCCCTGAATTCAAAGAATAAACATTGTTTTGTTTAAAAATACTTGACGTCCCTGTAGCATAATACCGGAAAGTAGGCCCTTGTGCTCCTCATTATTGGCAGTACGGTAGCATGGTGGTTAGCATAAATGCTTCACAGCTCCAGGGTCCCAGGTTCGATTCCCGGCTGGGTCACTGTCTGTGCGGAGTCTGCACGTCCTCCCCGTGTGTGCGTGGGTTTCCTCCGGGTGCTCCGGTTTCCTCCCACAGTCCAAAGATGTGCGGGTTAGGTGGATTGGCCATGCTAAATTGCCCGTAGTGTCCTAAAAAGTAAGGTTAAGTGGGGGGGGGGTTGTTGGGTTACGGGTATAGGGTGGATACGTGGGTTTGAGTAGGGTGATCATTGCTCGGCACAACATCGAGGGCCGAAGGGCCTGTTCTGTGCTGTACTGTTCTATGTTCTATAACCAAAATCTATTAAAGGTTGGAGGCCACGTAAACTCCATGATGTACTTTGGAGTTTTCCCAACCCTGGCCCATAAGAATGGAAATAAGTAAACAACTTAATAAGCAATTTTGGATTCAAGTAAATCCAACAGAACAAATTAATAACACGACTGAGAAAATTTAGAAACGGTCAGAGAATCTCGCCATAATCCAAGAAGGAATTAATAATGTGACCAATATGAGGATTTCCGGTATAGACCATGGAATGATTGATCGCACATTTGGTGGCTCCCGCTCAAGGTGGATTCTGGTGATTCTTCCCCACCCGCATGAGGAATTTTTTGAGGGCAAGAGGTGTGTGAGTGCCCAAGGAAGTAATATTCCTCTGGTGAGGTCGATGTATGGATCAGACAATGAGAAGTGTCACGGGAGAGCAGCTGGAGCAGGAAAGTTTTTGTGATGCACCACAGGAAAAGATGTCAGAGGGTAATGGGGCAGCGCTGGCTGCCCAGTGGTCGACAGAGCAGCTGGTGGAGTTTTTGAACAGAAACAATTCCAACATCAGAGGAAAGAGGCTTTGGAAGACCTGACTAAGGTGGTGGAGCCGCTCAGAGCTGCGATTGAGAGAGTGGAGAAGAGGCTGGAGGCTCAAGATCTGGCGATTCAGAAGGTGGGGGAGACAGTGAGAGAGCATGAGGAACAGATGGCCTCATTAGAGACATAGTTCCTGATGGATTTGGACAGCTAAAAGAGGCTGAGAGAGAAATTAGATGATCTGGAGAACCACTCCAGGAGACAGAACCTGATGATCGTCGGGATGTCTGAGGGCATCGAGGGAGCAGAGGCCGCCAAGTTTGTAGCAAGCATTCTGGAGAAGTTGATGGGGGAGGGGGCCTTCGACCGGCCCCTCAAGGTGGATCAGGTGCAAAGGACGCTGAGGACGCTGAGGAAGAAGCTGGTGGCTGCATCGATTCTTGAACAAAGAAAAGATCTTGAAATAGGTAAGGCAGACCAGGGAATGGAGTGAGCTGTGCATCTACCAGGACCTGTGTGTGTGAAGTTGGTGAAGAGGAGGGTCGAGTTCAACTGGATAAAGGTTGCCCTTGCAGTTTGGGGTAACCTTGGGGAATTTAGCTGAGAGGTGAACCCATCGTGTAGTATTGTCCTATTGTGTAGTATAGAATAATAGATAAGAGGCACTAACTACAGAATATTCAGCAGGATGGGCCCAAGAAATAACAATACAATACGACTGATCAGTCGAATTCCAGTGGCTGGGAAGAAAAGAAGAAAAAAGAAAGCCTGTGAACGTTCAAGGCATAAAAACCCAGAGAGAGAGAGAGACCAGGGTCAATTCTCCAGAAGATGGACTGAAGTTTAATTTTTAGGAAGGAGTACTCCTGCGCCATGCCTGATCAACCCGAAGACAGGCGGGTAATATCACACACACAAACACATACACGAGAATAGTTTTAGTTTAATAATTACGGTATTTCATCAGTAAGTTGCTTTTAGTACAATAAAGCATTGTGATTGTTTAAACTGAAATTTGTGTCTTGGGGTTGTTACTCGATACCACTGACAAGTGTGCGGGACGTGCCTCCGGACAAAGATCAACAGTTAACATAGCATGGCGGAGGTATGTGCTTTACTAAGTGACCTGTGCAGAGATATGTGCTTTACTGAGTGACCTCTTCACCTGTTAAATGATTAAATGGTGACATGAGTATCTGAACAGGAACACAGGAATTAGGAGCAAGAGTAGGTCATTTGGCCCCATGAGCATGCTCTCCCATTCAATAAGATTATGGCTCACCTGATTGGGGCCTGAACTCCATATTCTGGTCTGCCCCCATAACCCTCTACTCTCTTGTCGATCAAACAACTATCTAACTCTCAACTTTGAATAAATTCAATGACTCCACTGCTTTCTGAGGGAGAAATTTCCACAGACTAATTAACCTCTGAAAGTAAAATACCTCCTCTTCTCAGTCCGAAATGGGAGACCCCTAATTTTCAGAAAAGTCCCCTAGTTCTAGACTTCCCCACAAGGGAAACATCCTCTTAGTATTGACCCTGTCAAGTCCCCTCAGAAACTTACATGTTTCTTCTTTAAAAAAACTTTTTCAATTAAGGTACAATTTAGCATGGCCAATCCAGCTACCCTGCACATGTTTGGGTTGTAGGGGTGAATGTGCAAACCCAACATGGACAGTGACCCAGGGCCGGGATTGAACCTGGTCATCGGTGCTGTGAGGCAGCAGTACTAACTACTGCACCACCATGCCGCCTGGACCTTACATGTTTCAATAAGATCACCTCTCTTTCTTCTGAACTGCAAGGGGTATTGACCCAAGCTGCTGAACCTTTCCTCATTAGCTAACTCTTAATTCCAGGGATCACTGAAGTGAACCTTCTTTGAAGTGCTTCTATGCAATTAAATCCTTTCTTAAATAAGGAGACCAAAACTGTGCACAGTACTCCAGATGCACTCTCATTAAGGCCCTGTACAGCTGCAGCAACACTTGCTTACTTTTATATTCAATTCCCCTTGTAATAAGTGCCAGCATTCCATTTGCCTTCCTCATCATTTGCTCTACCTGCATAGTTACTTTCTAGAAACCAAGGAATTTTGGAAGATCACAACAAATGCATCTACTATCACTGCAGCCACTTCTTTTAAGACTCTCGGATGTAAGTCATCAGGTCCTGGGGACCTTTCAGCCTTTCGTTCCAAGAGTTTCTCAGTACCTTTTCCCTAATGATTTTGATGGTTTTACCTCTCTTTGACCTCTTAATTTTAACTATGCTTGGGATGTTTTTACTGTCTTCTACAGTGCGGTCAGACACAAAATACCTGTTCAATGGTTCCACCATCTCCCTGTTTTCCATTATTAACTCCCCTGTTTCATCATCAAAGGAACAAACGCACACGTGAGTCACTCGTTTCCTTTTCTAATTATTGTCAAAATGCTTACTCTCTATTTTTATATTTCTTGCTGTATTTCTACTATATTCTAATTTCTCCCTCATTTTTTAAGATCATCCTTTGCTGGTTTCTAAAATCTGTTGAATCTTCTGACCTATCACTAATCTTCGCAGCGTTGTAACTTTTTCTTTCAATTTAATACTTTAATATCTTTAGCTTTATTTAGCCACAGTTGGTGAATTCTTCTCATAGTCTTTCTATCGTAATTGAATATATCTTTGCTGAGAGTTATGGAATACCTCGTTAAATATCTGCCACTGCTCCCCTACTATCCTACTTTTCAACCTATATTCCGTTTACTTTAGCCAACTTTTTCTTCATTTCCTTGTAATTGCCTTTATTTACTTCTATGACCCAAACTTCTCATGCTCAAACAGAATATAAAATTCTTCATATTACAATCATTATTTCCTGGAGGCTCCTTTATGATGAGGTCAATAATTAATACTGTTTTGCTCTGGTACTGGGGGTGGTGGTGTCCATGATGCAGCGAAGGCATTTGATCAGGTGGAGTGGCGGTACTTGTTTGAGGTTTTGGGAAGGTTTGGGTTTGGCCGAGATTTGTGGCATGAGTATGGTTGCTGTATGTGGCACCAAGGGCAAGTGTGAGGACGAATGATATGAGCTCACAAAGCTTTGACTTACACAGGGGTACAAGGCAGGGGTGCCCGCTGTTTCATTTGCTGTTTGTGTGGGCCATAGAGCTATTGGCGATGTCTTTTCGGGGCTCGGCGGAGTAGCGAGGGATTATGACGGGGCAGAGGGAGCATCGGGTGCGTTCTATGCCGATGACCTCTTGCTGTATGTTTCGGTTCATTGGAGAGTATGGGAAGGATTATGGGCCTGCTGGGGAGGTACAAACTGAATGTAAGGAAAAGCAAGGTTTTCCCGGTTAATTAGCTGGGACAGCGGGCTAATTTAGAGGGGATGCCATTTAAGGTGGATAAGGACAGGTTCAGGTATTTGGGGATTCAAATAGTGAGGGAATGGACTGGGCTCCATAAGTGGAACTTAACGGAGCTGGTGGAGGAGGCCAGGGGGCATCTTAAGGGGTGGGATACACTGCACTTGACGTTGGTAGGGAGGGTCCAAGTGGTGAAAATGAATATTCTGCCGAGGTTCTTGTTTATTTTTCAGGCTCTCCCGATCTTTATTCGGAAATTGGACACGATCATTTCTGACTTTGTATGGGCGGGAAAGGTGCCGAGGGTGGGGAGGACCCTGCTACGGAGGCAGAAGAGGGGTTGGCGTTGCCGAATTTGCTTCATTATTATTGGGCAGCTAATGTGGGCAAGGTGCGGCGGTGGTGGGAAAGAGAAGGGATAAAGTGGGTTAGGATGGAGGAGGAATCTTGTAAGGGGTCTAGTTTGAGGGCTGTGGTGACAACAGCATTGCCAATGGCTCCGAGTAAGTAATCAAGGACCCCGGTGGTGCTGTCCACGGTGAAGATATGGAATCAGTTGATGAGGCATTTTAGGGTGGATGGGATGTCAGTGGATAGTCTATACAGGAGGTGGAGGGAAGTGGGGCTGGTCAAGGTGAGGGACTTGTATTTGCAGGAAGGATTTGACAGTCTGGAGGAGCTAAGGGAGAGGGTAGAGTTGCTGAGGGGGAGTAAGTTCAGGTATCTGCAACTTAGGGACTTTGCGTGAAAGTTCTGGAGTGGGTTCCCTAGGTTGCCGGGATACACCCCACTGGAGGGATTGCTGCTTCCGGATGTGGAAGGGGAGAGAAGACTTGGGGATATATATGAGTGGCTGGAAGAGCAGGGAGGCAAGTGGGTGGTGCCGATCAAGGACAAATGGGAAGCGGAGTTGGGAGGGGAGATCAATTGGGGAGTATGGAGTGAGGCACTGCGTAGGGTAAACGGGACCTCCTCTTGTGCAAGGATGAGCCTGATACAGTCTAAGGTGGTGCACAGGGTGCACATGACAGTGGCGAGAATGAGTGGGCTCTTTCAGGGTATAGCAGATTAGTGTCAGAGGTGAGGGCGGGGCCAGCAAATCATGCGCACATGTTTTGGGGTTGCAAAAAAACTGGGAAGATTCTGGGCGGAAATGTTCACGATCTTAGCCAGGATAGTGGAGTAGAAGGTGGACCCGGACCCTTTGGTGGCGATATTTGGGGTTTCAGAGAGGCCAGAGCTCATGGAGAGCAGGAAGGCCAATGCCATGGCCTTCGCCTCTCTGATTGCACGGCGGTGAATTTTACTGCAGTGGCGGTCGGCATCGCCACCGGGGTAGCAGCTTGGTTGGGTGACCTGCACGACTTCCTGCAGTTGGAGAAGATAAAGTACGAGTTAAGGGCTCTGCAGGTTTTTTTTTTTTAATTTAGAGTACCCAATTCATTCTTCCAATTAAGGACTAATTTAGCAAGGCCAATCCACCTACCCTGCACATCTTTGGGTTGTGGGGGCAAAACCCACGCAGACACGGGGAGAATGTGCAAACTCCACATGGACAGTGACTCAGGGCTGAGATCGACCCTGGGACCTCAGTGCCGTGAGGCAGCAGTGCTAACCACTGTGCCACCGTGCTGCCAATCTGCTGGGGGAGAGAGAGAGAGAAATACAGCACAGAACAGGCCCTTCGGCCCACGATGTTGTGCCGAACTTTTATCCTAGGTTATCATAGAATTTTGGACACTAAGGGCAATTTATCATGGCCAATCCACCCAACCTGCACATCTTTGGACTGTGGGAGGAAACCGGAGCACCCGGAGGAAACCCACGCACACACGGGGAGGATGTGCAGACTCCACAAAGACAGTGACCCAAGTCAAAATCGAACTTGGGACCCTGGAGCTGTGAAGCAATTCTGCTATCCAGAATGCTACCGTGCTGCCCTTAAGAAGAAATTAATCTACACTCCATTATTCTACCCTAATCCATGTACCTATCCAATAGCCGCTTGAAGGTCCCTAACGTTTCCGACTGTGGTGAGATAACCACTGTAGTTATGTGTACTGCAGTAGGAGGATGTATGCCTGTACCTGTAATACAGGTTCCTCCGGTAAGCCCCTGCCGGCTAGCTCCGCCCACAGGGAGCTTATGTATAAATGTATGAGAGCTGCTCAGACCCTTAGTCTACAGTTGCAGATGGAGGGACAACATTGTACAACAATAAAGCCTCTATTGAACCAGTCTCTCGGCTTTGAGTATAATTGTTAGCGCTACAATTTATTGTTGTACGATTTCCCATTCACCTTGGACATCAGAATCAAGCCTGACCGTCTGCAGCTGGATCCGCATTCGCCTCACGCCAGAAAAGACTTTGATCACTGGCTCGCAGTCTTCGAGGCCTACATCTCTTCAGCGGACCCTCCCCCGATGGAGGCTCAGAAAAAGCAACTCCTGTACTCCAGACTTAGCTCCAGCGTCTTTCCGCTCATTCGAGATGCGACCGACTACACCACAGCTATGGAACTGCTCAAGGAGAACTATTCACCATCGGCGAACACCCTGTTTGCGAGGCATCAACTTTCTACTCGCGTCCAGCAGCCGGGTGAGTCGATTGAGGACTTCTGGAGGGCCCTTATACCTCTGGTACGAGACTGCGACTGCCGGGCCCTCACAGCCACGGAACATTCCAATTTACTCATGCGCGATGCCTTCGTTACAGGCATTGCATCGGACCCCATCCGGCAACGACTGCTGGAAGGGGTCGCCCCCGACCTCGCAGCCGCAAAGGCCCTGGCGCTTTCCATGACGGCCGCCTCCCGTAGTGCACAAACTTACTCCGCTAGCCACTCGGCCCACCCGTCCTACCCCTCGTGGACCCCGCAAACGGCCCCCCAGGCCCATCCGTCCTACCCCTCGTGGGTCCCGCAAACGGCCCCCCCAGCAGCCGCCCTCGCGCACTATGCCTGCGCTGCCCGCCGCACCGCACCCCCTGGGGGTCATCACTGTTACTTCTGCGGCCAGCAGAAGCACCCTCGCCAACGCTGCCCGGCCCGCACAGCGACCTGCAAAGCTTGTGGCAAGAAAGGCCATTTTGCAGCGGTGTGTCAGTCCCGGACGGTCGCCGCTATCGCGCCGCCGGTCCCCACGCCTCAGCCGCTCCCTCAATGGGCCCCGCCATCCGCTTCCCCCGACCCCACGTGCGATCAGTGGGCGCCGCCATCTTTTGCCGCCCCCGCCACGTGCGCCCCATGGGCGCCGCCATCTTCATCCACCACAGCCATGTGCGTTCCATGGGTGCCGCCATTTTGTTCCGACCCCACAACGTGCGCTCCATGGACGCCGCCATTTTACCCACAGGTACTGCGGATGCCGCCATCTCGTCTCCAGGGGCCGCCATCACGGGACACGGGTCGCTGCCGCTCCTCGTCGGACTCATCTGACTCAACCGCCGATCAACCACTGCTCGCCTCCGTTAAGCTCGACCAGTCCCGTCCTCGCAACCTGGCACCCTCTCCCACATCGGTGCTGGTCAACGGCCATGTGACCTCCTGCCTCATCGACTCTGGGAGCACCGAGAGCTTCGTCCACCCGGACACGGTAAGGCGCTATTCCCTTGCGGTCCATCCCGCCGACCGGCAGATCTTCCTTGCCTCCGGTTCCCACTCTGTCCCGATCCGGGGTTTCTGCCTGGTTAAACTTAGTGTACAGGGCGTGGAATTCGACCGTTTCCGTCTGTACATTCTCCCCGACCTCTGCACTTCACTCTTACTATGCCTGGATTTCCAGTGCAATCTCCAGAGCCTCACCCTCAAATTCGGCGGACCCCTACCTCCCCTCACCGTTTGCGGCCTCGCGACCCTCAAGATCGAGCCTCCCTCCCTCTTTGCCAATCTGACTGTGGCTTGCAAGCCCGTTGCCACCAGGAGCAGACGGTACAGCACCCAGGACAAGGCCTTCATCAGGTCCGAAGTCCAGCGGCTGCTTCGGGAGGATATCATCGAGGCCAGCAACAGCCCTTGGAGAGCCCAGGTGGTAGTGGTTAAGACCGGGGAGAAGCACAGGATGGTCGTGGACTACAGCCAGACCCCCTCCCCCGCATTTCTGATATGGTCAATCAGATTGCACAGTACCGGGTCTTCTCTACTATTGACCTGAAATCCGCCTACCACCAGCTCCCCATCCGTAAATCGGACCGTCCCTACACTGCCTTCAAGGCAGACGGTCGTTTGTACCAATTTCTGAGGGTTCCCTTCGGCGTCACGAATGGGGTCTCGGTCTTTCAGCGAGAAATGGACCGAATGGTTGACCGGTACGGACTGCAGGCCACCTTCCCGTACCTCGACAATGTCACCATCTGTGGCCATGACCAGCAGGACCATGATGCCCACCTTTATAAATTCCTCCACACCGCATCTCTCCTTAATCTCACGTACAACAAGGAGAAATGCGTGTTCCGCACAGACCGCTTAGCCATCCTTGGCTACGTAGTCCAAAACGAACTACTGGGGCCCGATCCCGACCGCATGCGCCCCCTCATGGAGCTCCCAATTCCCCACTGCCCCAAGGCCCTCAAACGCTGCCTTGGGTTTTTTTTCTTATTACGCCCAGTGGGTCCCGCAATACGCAGACAAGGCCCGGCCACTTATCCAGTCCACACATTTTCCCCTCTCGGCCGAGGCACAACAGGCCTTCGCCCGCATTCGATCTGACATAGCCAGGGTGGGGATGCACGCCGTAGACGAGACTCTGCCTTTCCAAGTAGAGAGCGACGCTTCAGATGTCGCCCTTGCCGCCACGCTGAATCAGGCCGGCAGACCCGTGGCATTCTTTTCACGCACCCTCCACGCCTCCGAAATTCGGCATTCCTCTGTTGAAAAGGAAGCCCAGGCAATCGTTGAAGCGGTGCGGCACTGGAGGCATTACCTGGCCGGCAGGAGATTCACTCTCCTCACTGACCAATGGTCGGTAGCCTTCATGTTCAACAACACGCAGCAGGGCAAGATCAAGAATGACAAAATCTTGCGGTGGAGAATCAAGCTCTCCACCTTTAACTACGAGATCTTGTATCGCCCCGGCAAGCTCAACGAGCCCCCAGATGCCCTCTCCCGAGGTACATGTGCCAGTGCACAAGTGAACCAGCTCCGTGCCTTGCACGAGAGCCTTTGCCATCCGGGGGTCACTCGCTTGTACCATCTGATCAAAGCCCGCAATCTGCCCTACTCCGTCGAGGAAGTACGGACAGTCACCAGAGACTGCCAGATCTGTGCGGAGTGCAAGCTGCACTTCTTCCGGCCAGATCGCGCGCGCCTGGTGAAAGCATCCCGCCCCTTTGAATGCCTCAGCGTGGACTTCAAAGGGCCCCTTCCCTCCACCGATCGCAACACCTACATCCTTAGTGTGGTCGATGAATTTTCTAGGTTCCCATTCGCCATCCCATGCCCGGATATGACGTCTGCCACCGTCATCAAGGCCCTGGATTCCATTTTCGCCCTGTTCCGTTTCCCCGACTATATCCACAGTGACAGGGATCCTCATTCATGAGCGATGAGCTGCGTCAATTCCTGCTCAGCAGGGGTATCGCCTCCAGCAGGACGACCAGCTACAACCCCCGGGGAAACGGGCAGGTAGAGAGGGAGAACGGGACGGTATGGAGGGCTGTCCAGCTGGCCCTACGGTCCAGGAACCTCCCAGCCGCTCGCTGGCAGCAGGTCCTCCCTGACGCGCTCCATTCCATTCGGTCGCTACTGTGCATCGCAACTAACAGTACACCCCATGAACGTGTTTTTGCCTTCCCTAGGAAGTCCACATCCGGGGTGTCGCTCCCGACTTGGCTCACGACTCCGGGCCCAGTCCTTCTCCGTAGGCATGTACGGCACCACAAGGCGGAACCCTGGTGGACAAAGTACGCCTTCTCCATGCCAACCCTCAGTATGCCTACGTGGAGTTCCCCGACGGCCGCCAGGACACAGTCTCGCTCCGGGACCTGGCTCCCTCAGGTGCCGATCCCATGCCCACACCCCTTCCCGCGCCAACCCCAGCGCCCCCCTATTCGTCCCCATCAGGTCCATCCCTCATCCCCCTGCCCACCCTGGAGGACACGGAAGATTTCGGCTTGCTCTCGGAGTCATCCCGCCAGCAGCCAGCACCAACACCGCCAACACCTGCACCATCGTTGCCATCACCGCCTGTGCCGACGTCACCACCACAGCTACGCCGATCACAGCGGAACGTTCGACCACCGATTCGGCTCAACCTGTAACCTGCTAACCGGATGGACTCTTGATTTTCCTTGTTGGACCCTCTTGTAAATAGCATCCTTTGTATTAGAGTTACATGTCACCCCCGCCGGACTCATTTTTTACAGGGGGTGAATGTGGTGAGATAGCCACTGTAGTTATGTGTACTGCAGTAGGGGGATGTATGCCTGTACCTGTAATACAGGTTCCTCCGGTAAGCCCCTGCCGGCTAGCTCCGCCCACAGGGAGCTTATGTATAAATGTATGAGAGCTGCTCAGATGGAGGGACAACATCGTACAACAATAAAGCCTCTATTGAACCAGTCTCTCGGCTTTGAGTATAATTGTTAGCGCTACACCGACTCAACTACTTCCACAGGCAGTGCATTCCATGCCCCCACTACTCTCTGGGTAAAGAACCTACCTCTGACATCCCCCCCGATATCTTCCACCATTTATCTTAAATTTATGTCCCCTTGTAATGTTGTGTTCCACCCGGGGAAAAAGTCTCTGACTGTATACTCTATCTATTCCCCTGATCATCTTATAAACCTCTATCAAGTCGCCCCTCATCCTTCTCCGTTCTAATGAGAAAAGACCTAGCACCCGCAACCTTTCCTCGTAAGACCAACTCTCCATTCCAGGCAACATCCTGGTAAATCTCCTTTGCACCTTTTCCAAAGCTTCCACATCTTTCCTAAAATGAGGTGACCAGAACTGCACACAGTACTCCAAATGTGGCCTGACCAAGATTTTGTACAACTGCATCATCACCTCACAACTCTTAAATTCAATCCCTCTGCTAATGAACGCTAGCACACCATAGGCCTTCTTCACAGCTCTATCCACTTGAGTGGCAACTTTCAAAGATCTATGAACATAGACCCCAAGATCTCTCTGCTCCTCCACATTGCCAAGAACCCTACCGTTAACCCTGTATTCCGCATTCATATTTGTCCTTCCAAAATGGACAACCTCACACTTATCAGGGTTAAACTCCATCTGCCACTTCTCAGCCCAGCTCTGCATCCTATCTATGTCTCTTTGAAGCCGACAGCAGCCCTCCTCATTATCCACAAGTCCACCAATCTTCGTATCATTTGCAAATTTACTGACCCACCCTTCAACTCCCTCATCCAAGTCGTTAATGAAAATCACAAACAGCAGAGGACCCAGAACTGATCCCTGCGGTACGCCACCGGTAACTGGGCTCCAGGCTGAATATTTGCCATCCACCACCACTCTCTGTTCGTTATCCAACTGGCCAAATTTCCCACTATCCCATGCCTCCTTACTTTCTGCATATGTCTACCATGGAGAACCTTATCAAATGCCTTACTAAAATCCATGTACACCACATCCACTGCTTTACCTTCATCCACATGCTTGGTCACCTCCTCAAAGAAGTCAATAAGACTTGTAAGGCAAGACCTACCCCTCACAAATCCGTGCTGACTATCCCTAATCAAGCAGTGTCTTTCCAGATGCTCAGAAATACTATCCCTCAGTACCCTTTCCATTACTTTGCCTACCACCGAAGTAAGACTAACTGGCCTGTAATTCCCAGGGTTATCCCGATTCCCTTTTTTGAACAGGGGCACGACATTCGTCACTCTCCAATCCTCTGGTACCACCCCTGTTGACAGCGAGGATGAAAAGATCATTGCCAACGGCTCTGCAATTTCATTTCTTGCCTCTCATAGAATCCTTGGATATATCCCGTCAGGCCCGGGGGACTTGTCTATCCTCAAGTTTTTCAAAATGCCCAACACATCTTCCTTCCTAACAAGTATCTCCTCGAGCTTACCAGTCTGTTTCACACTGTCCTCTCCAACAATATGGCCCCTCTCGTTTGTAAATACTGAATAAAAATACTTGTTCAAGACCCCTCCTATCTCTTCAGACTCAATACACAACCTCCCGCTACTGTCCTCTCTTAGCTCTCCTAATCCCTTTTTTCAGTTCCCTCCTGGCTATCTTGTATCCCTCCAGCGCCCTGTCTGAACCTTGTTTCCTCAGCCTTACATAAGTCTCCTTCTTCCTCTTAACAAGACATTCAATCTCTCTTGTCAACCATGGTTCCCTCACTCGACCATCTCTTCCCTGCCTGACAGGGACATACATATCAAAAACACGCAGTACCTGTTCCTTGAACAAGGTCCACATTTCACTTGTGTCCTTCCCTGACAGCCTATGTTCCCAACTTATGCACTTCAGTTCTTGTCTGACAGCATTGTATTTACCCTTCCCCCAATTGTAAACCTTGCTCTGTTGCACACACCTATCCCTCTCCATTACTAAAGTGAAAGTCACAGAATTGTGGTCACTACCTCCAAAATGCTCCCCCACTAACAAATCTATCACCTGCCCTGGTTCATTACCAAGTACCAAATCCAATATGGCCTCCCCTCTGGTCGGACAATCTGCATACTGTGTTAGAAAAGCTTCCTGGACACACTGCACAAAGACTACCCCATCCAAACTATTTGATCTAAAGAGTTTCCACTCAATGTTTGGGAAGTTGAAGTCACCCATGACTACTACCCTGTGACTTCTGCACCTTTCCAAAATCTGTTTCCCAATCTGTTCCTCCACATCTCTGCTGCTATTGGGGGGCCTATAGAAAACTCCCAACAAGGTGACTGCTCCTTTCCTATTTCAGACTTCAACCCATATTACCTCAGTGGACAGATCCCCCTCGAACTGCCTTTCTGCAGCTGTTATACTATCTCTAATTAACAATGCCACCCCCCCCCCCCCCCCCCCCCCACCACCTCTTTTACCATCCTCCCTAATCTTGTTGAAACATCTATACCCAGGGACCTCCAACAATCATTTCTGCCCCTCTTCTATCCAAGTTTCTGTGATGGCCACCACATCGTAGTCCCAAGTACCAATCAATGCCTTAAGTTCACCCACCTTATTCCTGATGCTTCTTGCATTGAAGTATACACATTTCAACCTATCTCCTTGCCTGCAAGTACTCTCCTTTGTCAGTGTTACCTTCCCCACTGCATCACTACGTGCTTTGGCGTCCTGAATATCGGCTTCCTTAGTTGCTGGACTACAGGGTTTGAGAAAAGGTGGAGGATGTATGTGACCATGTTTGAGGAGATGTTCGTCGCAGGGGGTGAGGGGGAGGGTGAAGAATGGAAAAAATCTGAACAGATTGTATAGTTGATTGCTGGGAAGAATGTTTCCTGGGGTGTTTATTTGCTGTAACCTGTTTTGATATATGTTTGTAATAAAATATATTTTAAAAAATAATAATTAATACTGTTTCATTGCACATTGTCAGGTCTAAATACATGCTATGATGCAATGAACTCATCTTCCAGGCCACTTTTGCCAGTTTGATTCTTTGAATCTACATGAAGATTAAAATCACCTGTGATTATTGCAGTACCTTTCTTACAGTCTCCATCGCCAACATTGGTAAACTCTTAACCATGTCACTGAAATGGGTATTTTTCTCAGACATATTTATTTCTATTTGTGCTATCAATTCATCCATTTTGTTACAAATGCTGCATTCATTCAGATGTGTAGCCTTTAATTCTTTGTTTTTACCATTCTTTCAAACTATGGCCTTATTGGTGCTTCAATCTTATGTTTCTATGCTCGGTTTTTTTCTGCTTCACTGTGGTCGTCATTTCCCCTATTATTACTCTGCTCAATTGCCCTCTCCTAGCCGAGATTTATCAAATCTCTCCTCACATAATCCCTTCTCCTCAGTATTTAGTTTAAGCCTCTCCAGAACACTGGTCCCAGCACAGTTCAGGTGAAGACAGTCCCAACCAAAGACCTCCCACTTTCCTCAGTACTGGTCTCAGTGTCTCATGAATGGAAACTCATTTCTCCCACTCAAATCTTTGAGCATGTATTCAACTCCCTACTCTTAATCACCCGATGCCAATTTGCTGGTGGCTCAGGTAGTAATCCAGAACTGCTCATTGCTGTTCATCATCCCTAAGCAGATCCTCTTACTAATCCTATCTAGGTTGATAGTAATCACATGGACCACGACAACTGGATCCTCTCCTTTCCACAGCAAGTTTCTCTCCAGCATCAAACAGCTATCTTGAATGCTGACATTGTTATGGGGGTATTAATTTTTAGTTCATTGAATTTACAATGCAGAAGGAGGCCATTCTGCCCATCTAATCGGCACCGGCCCTTGGAAAGAGCACCCTACCTAAGCCCACACCTTCACCCTATCTCCGTAACCCAGTAACCCCACCTAACTTTTTTGTTTGGACAATAAGGGAAATTTAGCATGGCCAATCCACTTAACCTGCCCATCTTTGGACTGCGGGAGGAAACTGGAGCACCCAGAGGAAACCCACACAGACACGGGGAGAACGTGCAGACGCCACACAGACAGTGACCCAAGCCGGGAATCGAACCTGGGACCCTGGATCTGTGAAGCAACTGTGCTAACCACTGTGCATCCGTGCCGCCCTGACATTCCACGAGCCCATCTTGACACATGACCACAATTATCATTAGATTTTAGTCAACCCACTCCCTCAGCTGTTCAAACAATGAGACTGCATTACATCAAGCATAACGTTTTACTGTCAGATGAAGTTCCAGGATTTTTCAGGTCAGCCAGATTCATTATTTCCAAGCATTAGCAGTATGGACTGTAGAACTTGGTGACTGCCAAAGGTAATTTGAGAAATTTTGGGTGAATTTTATGAGCTCATAATTAAAGCAAAGCAGTAATTTAAACTAATTTAGCCTTTACAATGCTCTAAATAAGTATGATTTTTTGCAGTCTTTAAGGAGGCTGAATGGGACATTGTCAAAATAAATATGCAACACGGCTAGCGATCAAATGATGGAGCAATACAACACATGTTTTTAATGACAAGCAAAATGGAGATGCCGTTGCATGAGATGAATGCTTGGGGAATTTAGCACTCCAGGGCATCCTCTCCGGAGGATAACAGTAAAATGTGCCTGGCATATTCATTATGTACCCACAAGAATTAAGAAGAATGAAAAAGGATGGAACACCTGAGGGAAGCTGTCAATGTAAGACTACCTCACTGTACCATTTACTCGACAAATGCCACAAATATGCATGCTGCAAAGTATTGCTGGCCAATCCACAGCCCATGCTAAATCGTCACACTACTTCACTGTTAATCATATATAAGAATATTGAACACAAGAACATACGAAATAGGAGGAGGAATAGGCCATTCGTCCCCAAAAGTCTACTCCACCACTCAAAAAGATCAAAGCTGATCTAATTGTGGCCTGAGCTCCACTTTCCTTTCTGCACCGCCAATACCCTTCTATCATCAGCCTTAACCTCCTTGTTAGGCAGACATCTGTTCACTCAGCCTTGAATATATTCAATGACAAATCCTTCACTGCTCGACAACAGAATACCAAACAAAAACATCCGAGAGAAAATAAATTCCTCCTCGCCTCCGTCCTACATACACACACACTTTAGAATGTCACACTGTCAAATTTTAATTTACAGTTAAACAAATTTATGTCTTGAAAAAACGTCACACAGAAAGCATTGTAACACTTTGAACTAACAAACAGGATGAGACTGCAGGTAGGGCAGTATCTGCTCTTGTGCATGTGCCATTGCTTTGACAATATAAGTCATCATCAGTGTAGTCTGCTGGACTAGTTTCAATCAACTACAGCAGTCGCAGAGAAAAATTTAATCATTTTTTCTCCCAATTGGGCTGTGTTTTAACTGGTTTTTCACCTCTCCTTGAAAGTTTTGCATCAATATGGTGTGCCTATATCATTATTCAAACAGGCATCATGATAGCATGGGTCAGGTTAGATGACCAAAAAGTCTATTCCTGGCTGATATTTTGTGCACTTGTTATGGGGCAGCACGGCAGTATGGTGGTTAGCACTGTTGCTTCACAGCTCCAGGGTCCCAGGATTGATTCCCGGCCTGGGTCACTGTCTGTGCGCAATCTGTACGTTCTCCTCGTGTCCGCGTGGGTTTCTTCCAGGAGCCTCTGGTTTCCTCGCACAGTCCAAAGATATGCAGGTTAGGTGGATTGGCCATGCTAAATTGCCCTTAGTGCCCAAAGGGTTGGGTGGGGTTGCTGGGTTACGGGTATGGGGTGGAGGTGTGGGCTTCTGTGGGATGCTCTTTCCAAGGGCCGTGCAGACTCGATGGGTGAATGGCCTCTTTCTGCACTGTAAATTCTATATGTATGTCAGATTAGAAAGAGAAATGATAGAATAAAGGCTTGGAACTTACAAGCCTTAAATACCTTTCAAGTGATTGTATTAGATATTGTTACATAGAAGACCATTGAGGTGGAAGGTGGAGCAGCAGATGGCTTCCCAAACTCAGAGCTAGTACCCTTTAGCTCTTGTGTCTGGCGCCCTCCCGCACAAGTATACACGGAACTGCTGTTTATATCTTGTAATTAAAACTCCAGTGGAATTCTATTTGTCACTCTTCTGTCATTTTAGACTTAGAACATAGAACATAGAACAGTACAGCACAGAACAGGCCCTTCGGCCCTCGATGTTGTGCCGAGCAATTATCACCCTACTCAAACCCACGTATCCACCCTATACCCGTAACCCAACAACCCCCCCCCCCCTTAACCTTACTTTTTAGGACACTACGGGCAATTTAGCATGGCCAATCCACCTAACCCGCACATCTTTGGACTGTGGGAGGAAACCGGAGCACCCGGAGGAAACCCACGCACACACGGGGAGGACGTGCAGAATCCACACAGACAGTGACCCAGCCGGGAATCGAACCTGGGACCCTGGAGCTGTGAAGCATTTATGCTAACCACCATGCTACCGTGCTACCTTCGAGTATTCCATCATGTGTCTGACGAAAAGACTGCATCTCACAAGCATTTGCAAGCATGAGCACAGCTCATTAAAAATGAGAATTTATTGAGTGGGCTTGAGATAGAATTTACAATCAATGATCTTTCTACTTTTAAAAAATATGGTTCAGTGACACTAGATAGCTATGTCAGGCTCATCTTATGAGACAAGATTAAAGTGTTAGTCATCTTTTTACCCAGTTGATTTATGTGTATCTAGAATATAGATCGATACTACAGATGCCTCCTATGCTATCATTGGAAGGGAGTGCAGGCTGACAAATTGTAGACTTTGCTTACCATCAATAATGCCATCTCAATGCGGCAGGTTAGCTGCAGGTCTATGTGCAACTGATTTGTTCTGACCCAGATGCTGTCGAGTCAGATGTCCTCAGTCATTGGCAGGTAAATGTGCCAGGCATAAAGATACAATTAGTGACATGATGGCAGATGCAGGCATTCCATCTTTGATACCTAGTGATCGTTTCGAAGTACTTCCTTTAATTTGAAATAATTAATTTTTAATTTTCCTGTCAATCAATGGTCTGTTGCTCCTGCAGTGGCATCGTCACTGGATTAGTAATGCAAAGAGGCAGCATAAAGCTCTGAGGATCTGGGGTCAAATCCCACCATGGCAGGTAGTGGAATTTGAATTCAATAAAAACCTTTAATTAAGAGTCTAATAATGACTATAAAACCATTGTTGATTGTCGTAAAAACTCATCTGGTTTTCTAATGTCTTTTAGGAAAGGCAAACTGCCATCCTCACCTACCTGTCACTCCAGACTCCCATTGACTCTTAATTGCCCTCTGAAATGGCCGAGTAAGCCACTCAATGGTATCAACTGCCACAAAAAGGACCACACGGCATTGACCAATGCACCGACAAAGCTAGCCCTGTTGTCTCTACAAAATCCTCCTGACTAATATCTTGGGGCTTGTGCCAAATTTGTAAGAGCTGTCCCACAGAGTAGTCAAGCAACAGCCTGGTACAGTCATATTCGCAGAATCATACCTCACAGATCACCACCATTACCACAGTGGTATACGATGGAGTAAGGGGCCTTCCATGTTTATTCCCTTATTTCCCATGTCTGTTATTTTTGCCGTTACATTTTTAATCCATGAACGATTAATGGACATGTCACTTTAAGCCAAACAGACTGTAACTTTAATTCAAACGGAAGAATCTGGAAGGCTGTACTGGTTTGAACAGGAACAGCAGACTTTTCAGCTACAGTGAGGAAGATGGGTTGGTACTCGGTTTGATAGATTTGGCTGGTGGTCAATGAATTGGCCCAAAGGGATGTGCACTGCCCAGGAACAGGTGGTGATTGGATTTCATCCCACTGGTATGCTTGACAGAGTTTCAAGGTTTCTGTTTTGATCTTGTAGCCACCTGAGTTGGCCACTTGCCAAGTTAAAATGGAGAAACACAAGGAACGCAGGGAAATTGGACAATCCCAGAGAAACAAGCAGTTTGTAGACTTTTCCTGTGTATTCTGCCTGCAAAGAAAGCAGACAGCACTGAAACCAGCAGCCATGCATATTAATGAGCGATTCCCGGGCACAATAGTAACAATCAAAGGTGATCGAAGTAAAGCTAGACTCCTCGGCACCAGCAGGAGTCCAAGACAAAAGAAGCAAACGGGCACCCAAGGACCGCCCAGCGATCGGGAAACAGCCCCAGTATTGGGGAATTCAAACCAATCGATTGGTATGGGATCCAATCGATTGGAAGTAAGCTCGGGGTCCGCCCAAAAGGGTGCGAAGCCCCTGAGGACTATAAGATAGAGCCCCCAAGGTCAGTTCACTCTCTTTGCCGGCCCTCCAAGCAGAACATCTTAGCAGCTCTTGAAGAACTTGACCGTAAGAAGGAAAGGCCTGGCCAACTGCTGCACCATCAAGTAAGTGTCCAGTCAACGCACACTACGAGGTAGATGCTCCTGACTCCTTAGTCCGTACCAGCTGGAAAACTGCAGACTCAGGATTGAGCAAGTGGCCATTGTTCCCTGACCCAGCGTGTTCCCTTATCCAGATAAGTACTGGCCTGTTAGTGGTAGGAATAGCCTAGTCTTTTAGTATTCTATGCATGAGTAGCGATTAACTGTGTATTAATAAACGTGTTTTGATTTGAACCTTACTAATTGGTGTATTGAGTCATTGATCTGAACTTGAACTTGAACCTCGTGGTGGTATCATAAGGATACCTGGCGACTCTAGAGCTAAGTAATAAAACAGAGCCAATTGAGTGTAAAGCACACTCACCAGAACGAGCAACATTTAGTGGCGACTCTGGTGGGATTCGACTAGAAGTGGCACCCCCACTCCGAGAGAACCCAGCAATTTGAAATTAGAAATCCAATTGGGAACAGAAACAATCACAAGTGTTTAAGCAGTTCTGATCAATCCTCATAATTCGGAAGTGTGTTTTTGCATGTGTAACTAACAGGGTTATAAGGTAAAACTGATAGATTTTTGTTGCGAAAAACTGTCGGGAGTTTATATTCCGGAAAATAGCGAAAGCCATACCCGTGTCTATAGCACCGCCTTAGTATCCCTTGTTCTAAATTTAAAGAGAGCACAGATAGGAAAGATGGCCATGCAGGCAATGGAACGCCTCATGAACCCTCAAGAGTTTGTGGTCGCAGCGACCAGCAGAGTATGACAGTGTCCCGTTTGGGAAGTCGAGATCAGAAAGTACTTCAAAGGGAAGGGATGGCCCCTTTGGAGTGAATTCTGTTCAAATGAGGAAACAGGTCCCTGGAGTATAGGACATACTTGGTGGGAGAACCTGAGTGAGATTCATAAAAAGAGTTTAGGGAAAGCTCGTAAGCCGATGGCAATCGTGTCCTGTTCGGTACGATTGCGAGGCACAGAGGAGGTCGTTCGGACGCTCCGCGCAGAGTTAGAGGAAAGAAATAGGATGAGTAAGGTTGATGTCAGCAATGTAGAGAGAGAGAATATCGAATTGAGACGGAGGTTAGCAGCAAAAGCCGTAGAGGTGGATGATGACAAGAGGGCACACCAGTCTTGTCTGGCGCACTTAAGCAGCTCCCAAACCCAGTATGAAAAGGCCCATCAGGACACGCAACGCGCAGTGTTGATAAGAGAAGAATCCGAGAAGCAGGTAGAGGCATTGCAGAAGCAATGCAGTGATTTAAAGGCAGCTTTAAGAGCACTCCATGCTGCCACCACAGAGCAGAGGCAAAGCTCAGTGGACCACGCGAAATGCCGGAAGCAGATTGCAGAACTGCAGTCGCTGCTTTCCGTACAGAATGGGTTCCAAAGCACCTTTGGGACACAGTTAGATGAGGAAAACGGCCCCGATTGGCAGGAATTAAACGAAGCAGCACAGAGATACGTTCAGGGAACATGTGCTCAAGAGAAACCACAGAAGAGGAAAGCACTCCAACCCCCCCACAGAGCAGATAGCACCAGCACCCATGAATCCAGTCACCAGCCAATGCAAAGCATCTGCAGACGGCGCACCAGATTTCACTTATACCACCCCCTTAACCGTGACCCAATTACGGGACACGTGCGACAAAATCACACCGTTCCTACCCACCGCAGACCCCCTCCAATTCTTCGCGAGAGTAAAGCAACAGGCGACCATGTACGGCCTGGATGAGCAAGAGCAAGTGAAGCTCACGGTTTTAAGTTTAGACCCTTCAGTAGTAGCAGCCCTTCCAGACCCACAGAACGTCGGAGGAGGCATCCTAGAAGAGATGCACACAGCAATCCTCGATGCGATCGGATATAATAGAGGTGACCCCATAGAAGGCCTGAACAAGTGCAGGCAGAAAAAGACAGAACACCCCACAGCGTTTGCTGGACGCCTGTGGATCCATTTCACAGCAGTGTTTAGAAACTTAGACCGTGCCCATTGGTCCCCAGACAACATGGCCAAATGGACCCGCACCCTTATCTCCCATGCCACAGAAGCAGAACAGAAAGCGTGCGCGAATTATGACCCCTCAGAAGACGCCCAAAATGAGAAATGGGTATTAAAAAGGTTGTCCCGCGCTTGGGAGCAATCTGTGCATAGCAACCCGCGTTTAAAAAGCCCGAGGAGGGGGACATCCGGTGGCTGCGATGACGTAGGAAGCCACACATTTGGGAGCTCCCGTTTTAAGCGGACTTTTCGGCTCTTTTTAGAGCCCAAAATGGACATTTTTCTACGTCTCCCGGTGGGGGAAAGTGTGCTGAACGACTTTCCCCGCAGTCTATGACTCTAACTCGGAGTGGAAAGGGGGAAAAAACGGCAGCAGCTCCCCAGAAAAAGCGGGGGAAGGAATCCAAGATGGCAGCCGGAGGAGCTCCAGAGGAGTGGAGGCTGTGGGCCCAGGAGCAACAAGCTGCTCTCCTGCGCTGCTTCACAGACTTCAAGGCTGAGGTACTGAGCTCTCTGCAGGAAACAAACAGAAGGCTGTCGGAGATTCAGACCACCCAGGGTGCTGCCATCAAAGAGTTGCAGACGCAGGCCACTGAACGAGAGGAGGAGGCCGTGGCCCTCGTGAGTAAGGTGGAGGGGCACGAGTCACTCCACAAGAAGTGGCAGGAACGCTTCGAGGAGCTTGATCACCGCATGAGGTGGAAAAACCTGCGGATCTTGGGCCTTGCGGAGGGGCTGGAGGGGTCGGACCTGACAACCTACGTGGCTATAATGCTGAACTCGCTAGTGGGGGCCGGGTCTTTCCATCTGCCCTTGGAGCTGGAGGGAGCTCACAGGGTGCTGGCCAGGAGGCCTAAGGAGAATGAACCTCCGCGTGCGGTGCTGGTGAGGTTCCACCGGTTCAGTGATTGGGAGTGTGTGCTGCGCTGGGCCAAGAAGGTGAAGAGCAGCAAGTGGGAGAATGGGGTAGTACGGATCTACCAGGATTGGAGTGCGGAGGTGGCTAAGCGGCGGTCCGGATTTAATCGGACGAAAGAGGTGCTTTACAGGCAAAAGATAAAGTTCGGAATGTTACAGCCCGCCCGCCTGTGGGTAACTTATTCGAACCGGCATTATTATTTCGGTTCCCCGGAGGAGGCGTAGGCCTTCGTGCGGACGGAGAAACTGGACTTGAACTAGGGGTTGGGGGTTGCGGGGTCGGTTGTAATATTTTAGTGCTGGATTCTGCTGTTGCTGTGTTCTCTTTTTTTTGTACTTTTGCAATTTTGATATGGTTATTTACGGGGGTGTTGTTCTGCTATGCTTTTTTTTTGCTGTGGGGCATTGTTTGAGTTGTGTATCTTGCGGGGAGGGTCGGGGGGGTTTGTTGTATTCTATGTCGGGTTGGGGGTATGGAGTGGGGCTGGTATTTGGGAGCTGCGTCAGAAGGGTGTGGTGGAGCAGTGCGAAAGCGCGGGCTTTCCTCTGGTTTCCCGCGCTGCGGGGCTGGGGGGCGGAGACGGTGATGGGGGGAGGCGGGGCCTTAACTGGTTCTTCCCCGCGCTAGAGCGGTGCCTGGAGGAGGGATAGATTGGGGGATGATCCCACTTTGGGAGGGGTCGGGTTATTGGCGGGAGTTTCCGGGGTCAGCAGAAGTTAGCTGACCCACGGAAGTACAATGGAGGACGGTTCGTGGCTGGGAGGGTTCCTCGCCTTGGGGGGAAGGGAAGGGGGGAAAGGGGAATACCGGGTTGCTGCTGGTAGGGTCAAAAAGGAGCTGGTGGGGGCTGGGGGGACAGAGGTGAGGTGTTGTCGCAGTGGGGACTGGGTCGGGCAGGGGGCACTGGCCTGGGGCGGGCAGTCGACGGGCTATGGCTAGTCGACGGGGGCGGGGGGGCGGGACGCCCTCTGATCCGGTTGGTCACCTGGAATGCGAGAGGGTTGAATGGGCCGGTGAAGCGGTCGAGGGGGTACTGGCTCATCTGAAGGGGCTAAAGGCAGATGTGGCAATGCTTCAGGAGACCCACCTGAAGGTGGCGGACCAGGTCCGCCTGAGGAAGGGATGGGTGGGGCAGGTTTTCCACTCTGGGTTGGATGTGAAGAACCGGGGAGTGGCGATTCTGGTGGGAAAAAATGTGTTGTTTGAGGCATCGGAGGTGGTGGCGGATAAGGGGGGTAGGTATGTTATGGTTAGGGGCAGGCTACAAGAAGAGAAGGTGGTACTGGCTAGTGTGTATGCCCCAAATTGGGACGATGCGGGCTTTATGAGGCGTATGTTGGGACGGGTCCCGGATCTGGAGGCGGGAGGTCTGATCATGGGGGGGGGGATTTTAATACAGTGTTGGATCCTTCACTGGATCGGTCCAGCTCTAGGACGGGTAGGGGGCCGGCGGCGGCCAAGGTACTGAGAGGGTTTATGGACCAGATGGGTGGGGTGGATCCATGGAGGTTTGTGAGGCCGAGGGCACGGGAGTACTCTTTCTTCTCCCACGTACATAGGGTCTACTCTCGGATAGATTTCTTCGTGGTGAGTAGGGGACTGATTCCGAGAGTGGACGAGGCCGAGTATTCGGCCATTGCAATCTCCGACAACGCTCCGCATTGGATAGAGTTGGAGATGGGGAAGGCGCAGGACCA
Organism: Scyliorhinus canicula; assembly: GCF_902713615.1. Taxonomy (NCBI): domain Eukaryota; kingdom Metazoa; phylum Chordata; class Chondrichthyes; order Carcharhiniformes; family Scyliorhinidae; genus Scyliorhinus; species Scyliorhinus canicula. The sequence continues at coordinate 136,681,531 of NC_052147.1, forward strand.
GGGCCCGTTGTGGCGGTTGGATCTGGGGTTGTTGGCGGAGGAGGAGGTGTGTAGGAGGGTCCGGGCAAGTATTGAGGGGTACCTCGAGGTGAATGATACGGGGGAGGTTCAGGTGGGGATGGTCAGGGAAGCCCTGAAGGCAGTGATTCGTGGGGAGCTGATATCCATACGGGCACACAGGGAGAGGAGCGAGAGGAGTGAGAGGGATAGACTGGTGGGTAAGATGCTGGAGGTGGACAGGAGGTATGCAGAGGCACCAGAGGAGGGACTGTTGGGGGAGAGGCGCAGCCTGCCGGCTAAATTTGATTTGCTGACCACTAGAAAGGCGGAGGCACAGTGGAGGAAGGCACAAGGGGCAGTGTACGAACATGGTGAAAAGGCGAGTAGGATGCTGGCTCATCAGCTCCGCAAGCGGGATGCGGCTAAGGAAATTGCTGGAGTGAGAGATAAGAGTGGGAATGTGGTGCGGAAGGGGGTAGAGGTGAATGAGGTCTTCAAGGACTTTTACGGGGAACTGTACCGGTCGGAGCCAACGGGGGAGAGGAGGGGAATGGAGAGGTTCCTTGACGGGCTTTCTTTCCCGAAGGTGCAGGAGGAGAAGGTGGAGGGGTTGGGTGCGCCGATTGAGCTGGATGAGCTAGTTAAGGGGATCGGGCAGATGCAGTCAGGGAAGGCACCGGGGCCGGATGAGTTCCCGGTGGAATTTTATAAAAAGTTTGTGGACCTAGTGGGCCCCTTGCTGGTGCGGACACTCAACGAAGCGTGGGAAGGGGGGACTTTGCCCCCGACGATGTCGCGGGCGCTGATCTTGTTAAATTTAAAGAGGGACAAGGACCCCCAGAAGTGTGGTTCATACAGGCCCATATCTCTCCTCAACGTGGATGCTAAGGTGCTGTCAAAAATCCTGGCCACCAGGATAGAGGACTGTGTGCCAGGGGTTGTGCACGAGGACCAGACAGGTTTTGTGAAGGGAAGGCAGCTGAACACGAATGTGCGGAGATTGTTGAATGTCATCATGATGCCGGCGATTGAGGGGGAGGCAGAGATAGTGGTGGCGCTGGATGCGGAGAAGGCCTTCGATAGAGTGGAGTGGGGGTACCTATGGGAGGTGTTGGGGAGGTTTGAATTTGGTGAAGGGTTCATTAGATGGGTAAGGCTGCTATATGAGGCCCCGATGGCGTGCGTGGCCATGAATAGGAGGTGGTAGGGCAGCACGGTGGCCTAGTGGTTAGCACAACCGCCTCACGGCGCTGAGGTCCCAGGTTCGATCCCGGCTCTGGGTCACTGTCCGTGTGGAGTTTGCATATTCTCCCCATGTCTGCGTGGGTTTCGCCCCCACAACCCAAAAATGTGCCGAGTAGGTGGATTGGCCACGCTAAATTGCCCCTTAATTGGAAAAAATAATTGGGTATTCTAAATTTATTTTAAAAAATGAATAGGAGGAGGTCGGAGTACTTCCGGCTTTACCGAGGGACCAGGCAGGGTTGCCCCCTGTCCCCCTTGTTGTTTGCACTGGCAATCGAGCCGCTGGCGATGGCGTTGAGGGATTCAGAGAGGTGGAGAGGCTTGGTGCGAGGTGGAGAGGAACATAGGGTGTCGTTGTATTCCGATGACCTGTTACTGTATGTGGCGGACCCGGTGGGAGGGATGCCGGGGGTGATGGAGTTGCTAGCTGAGTTCGGGACCTTTTCAGATTATAAATTAAATTTAGGCAAGAGTGAGGTGTTTGTGGTGCACCCTAGAGACCAGGAGGAAGGAATTGGTAGGCTCCCGCTTAGATGGTCAGGGGAGAGCTTTAGGTACCTGGGGGTGCAGGTGGCCAGGGACTGGGGGACTCTTCATAAGCATAATTTCACCAGACATGTAGATCAGATGGAGGAGGAGTTCAAGAGGTGGGACATGCTGCCATTATCGTTGGCGGGGAGGGTACAGTCCATCAAAATGACGGTGCTTCCGAGGTTCTTGTTCCTCTTTCAGTGCCTGCCCATCTTTATCCCCAGGGCCTTCTAGAGGGAGGGATAGAGGCGGGCTGGCGCTGCCCAACCTTCTGGAGTACTATTGGGCGGCCAATGTGTCAATGGTGCGTAAATGGGTGATGGAGGGGGAGGGGTGGCGTGGAAAAGAATGGAGGTGGCGTCATGTAGAGGTACGAGCCTGGGTGCCATGGTAACGGCGCCGTTGCCGCTCTCCCCTAAGAGGTTTACCACGAGCCCGGTGGTGGCAGCGACCCTAAGAATCTGGGGACAGTGGAGGCGACATAGGGGGGAAACAGGGTGCTCGATGGAGGCTCCACTGGGTGGCAACCATCGGTTCATCCCGGGGGCCAAGATGGGGGATTTACGGGGTGGCAAAGGGCGGGCATCAGCAAATTGAGGGACCTGTTTATTGGCGGGAGGTTTGCGGGCCTGGGGGAACTGGAAGATAAATTTGGCCTTCCCCAGGGGAACATGTTCAGATACTTGAAGGTAAAGGCGTTTGCTCGGCGACAGGTAGAGGGATTCCCTTTGCTGCCCTCGCAGGGGACGATGGACAGAGTGCTTTCGGGGGTGTGGGTCGGAGAGGGGAAGGTGTCTGACATCTATAAGGTAATGCAGGAGGTGGAGGAGTCGTCAGTGGAGGAGCTGAAGGCTAAATGGGAGGAGGAACTCGGGAAGCAGATAGAGGACGGGACTTGGGCAGATGCCTTGGAGAGAGTCAACTCTTCCTCCTCATGTGCGAGGCTTAGTCTCATCCAATTTACGGTGCTGCACCGGGCCCACATGTCCGGGACTAGGATGAGTAGGTTCTTTGGGGGTGAGGATAGGTGCACCAGATGTTCGGGGAGTCCTGCGAACCACGCCCATATGCCCAGCACTGGAAGAATTCTGGAAGGGGGTGGCGGGGACGGTGTCGAGGGTGGTTGGATCCAGGGTCAAACCAGGGTGGGGACTCGCGATTTTTGGAGTTGCGGTAGAGCCGGGAGTCCAGGAGGCGAAAGAGGCCGGTGTCCTGGCCTTTGCGTCCCTAGTAGCCCGTCGAAGGATTCTGCTACAGTGGAAGGATGCAAGGCCCCCAAGTGTGGAGACCTGGATCAGTGACATGGCGGGATTTATAAAACTGGAAAGGGTCAAATTTGCCCTGAGACGATCAATACAAGGGTTCTATAAACGATGGCAGCTTTTCTGGACTTCCTGGCTCAAAGATAGGTATCTTGGTCAATAGCAGCAGCAACCGGGGGGGGGGGGGGGGGGGAGAGACATTGTGCGGGGGGACATTGTAGTGTCTTTTCTGTAACTTTATTTTGTGTTAATTTGCGTTGTTGTTAAAATGCTGTGTTGTTCATGGAGGTGGGGAGAATGTTTATGATTGTTAATATTATTGTTATTTTTGGTGTTTTACTAAGGTGCGTTATTGTGGTATAAATTCAAAATTTTTCAATAAAAATTATTTAAAAAAAAAAGAAGCCCGAGGAGGCACAGACATTCAGGCAGTCAGAGCACACCAAAACCCCGCCTGGGTGAATGAAGGAAAGAACAACCCCCCACCTAAGCCACAGGAATGTTACAACTATGGACAATTAGGTCATTTTGCACGAGAGTGCAACGCCCCGCAGATATCACAGAGAGGCCAACAGACAGGCACTCTGAACAGAAATAGGACAAAGCCTATTCATAGTGTCAACACCCGTTCAGTTCAAGGAGACATGGACGGCACGGACTGACGGTGTTCGGGCTCCCCCACTTGGGTCTGTGACACCCTTTGGGATACGTCCGGACGACCGGTAGTCACAGCAAAGATACGGGGACAGCCCATTGAATTTCTCTGGGACACAGGAGGGTCCCGCACGACCATAAATTCCTCCAATATGTTTCAAACGGACACGTGGCCCACTACAGCCACAATCACCCTCAGCGGCTTTACAGGCCACTCACAGCAGGGACACATCACAGCCCCTGTACCCATTCAGCTAGGGAACATTACCACCAAACACCCCATTGTTTTAGTAGATCTTCCCCACACAGCAGAACACATTCTAGGCATTGATTTTATGAACACCCACAACCTGTCATTTGATCCAGTGAATCAATGTGTCTGGAGGATGGCAAGGTCAGAAAGAGCCCCCGCAACGCTCACAGTAGGTAAGTACGCAAACAGGATTAGCGCAGTCAGAGAGTATTGTTTTGATTAGGGCAGTTTTGCAAAAGAACAGATCAGCATTTGCCAGTCACAGGCACGACTGCGGCAGAATGTCTGGGCCGGTTCAAATTACAGGACCTGACCCTAGACCCCAACGGCAATATGGATTTCCCCAAGAGGCAGAGGGAGAAATCACAAAAGTTATCGACAGCTTATTAGAGCAGGGCATACTTAGATCAGTAGCCTCTACTAATAATGCCCCGATTTGGCCAGTGAGAAAGCCCGATGGATCATGGCGACTGACCATCGATTATCGGGAACTCAATAAAGTCACCTCCGCAGTAGCCCCCACGGTAGCCACAAGTCCCGAGACCATGCTCAAACAGGGACCCAACTCAAAGTACTTTACAGTTTTGGATATCAGTAACGACTTCTGGTCCATTCCATTGGCAAAGGCGTGCCAGTAAAAATTTGCCTTCACATTTAAAGGACAGCAGTACACATGGACATGCCTTCCACAAGGATTCCACAACTCCCCCTCCATTTTCCACCGACAGCTGGCAAATGGTTTGTCAAGATTTTCTCGCCCCGATTGTCTGGTCCAGTATGTGGACGACCTATTACTGCAGACAGACACCAAGGGAGAGCACATCACGCTTCTGTCTGAACTCCTGGAACTCCTACAGACAATTGGTTGTAAAGTTAACCCCAAGAAGGTCCAAATTTTGGATGAAAAGGTGATATATTTGGGAACAATTATCACACATAGTAAACGCGAGATCGAGCATAAAAGGATTGACTCGATTGCTAAATTGCCCCTTCCCTAGAATGTTTCAGCCCTCTGGTCGTTTTTAGGACTGGTTGTGTACTGTAGAAACCATATTGACGGTTTTGCGACCAAAGCAGCCCCCCTCTCAGACCTCCTAAAGAAAGGAGCCCCTTAGGAATGGCTTCCGCAGCAGACGGATGCTGTGGACGATTTAAAAAGAGCCCTTATCGCAGCCCCCGCACTCCAAGTTCCAGACCCACTTTCCCCCTATGCTATTGAGGTAGCAAGCACAGACGTGCTCCTTCAGGAAAGGCACGAGCAGCTAAGACCAGTGGCTTATGCCTCCAGAATCTTAGGTCTTGTGGAGCAAGGATTTTCAGCCTGTGAAAGGCACCTACTCGCAGTTTTCTGGGCAGTGCAGTATTTTTCCTACATAACCAGACTGAACCCCATCACGATTCTGACCGAACACACCCCCACACAGCTTTTGTTAGACGGACGACTAAAGGACGGAACTGTTAGTCAAACTAGAGCAGCTAGATGGACCCTTCTTTTGCAGGGATGGGACATCACAGTAAAAAGGACAAAGACCCACACGTTTTTGGCAGATAACCTCCAGTACTCAGGCACCCCCCATGAATGTGAAATCATCTCCCCACTTAATAACACAGGCCCCTTTATCGCAAAAACGCCCCCCAGAAAGATAGGAAGTTCACCCCAAAGCCCCAAGCACACAGACACGTGCGCACCTTTAAGGATTTATGTGGATGGTTCGTCCACCATTTTAAACGGAAAGCGCATTACAGGATGCGGCATCTATGTTGAGAATGCGCAGGGACGCGCACTAGATGAGATTGCATTGAAATTACCAGGTCACTTAGGCGCGCAGGCAGCAGAGCTCGCAGCCATTGTGTACATTGTTGAGCACCCAGATTCCTTCCTCAGCCCGGCAGACATCTACTCAGATAGCCTTTATGTCTGCAACAGCCTTACGGAATTCCTACTCCTGTGGAAAGCAAGAGGTTTTGTTTCCGCAGACGGTAAACCTCTTCCTTCAGCCCCATTGCTCCACCACATTTTAGATAACGCCACAGATAGGACATTTGGAATTATAAAGGTAAGAAGTCATCACCGTTCATCCCCCCCGGACATGTGAAAGCCGACGCACTGGCTAAGGCAGGTTCCAGACATGGACATTTTTGGAATCCCCCCGAAAGCGCCCCAGTGAATGTAGTTCAGGTCTCGCAAACTAATATTGAAGATTTAGTACAGGCCCAAAAGCAGGACAGCAATCTCAGGGAGATTTTAAACGGAAAATTCCCAGGCCCATTTGATAGGTTCAAGAATGCACTGACCACACATGATAGTGTGGTTCTCAAAGACACCCTTTATGTGGTTCCTGAACAGGACAGGAATCAACTAATTTCTTTGTTCCATGATGGTCATGGACACCAGGGAATAGACCCCACCACAGCCCACGTGACACAGCTCTGTTGGTGGCCGAGTTTAAAAGCAGACGTTACACACTACATAGAGAATTGCCTTATCTGTGCCCAGAACAATCCAGACAGATACGCAAAGAAAGCGCAGCTTAGTCACACCCGCCCCATTAATGGCCCCTGGACTAACCTCAAAATTGATTTTATAGGACCATTGCCCCCTTGCAGGAATGGTTATAAATATGTCTTAGTTGTGATAGACACTTTCATGAAATGGGTAGAAGCATTCCCATCTAGGACCAATACGGCAAAAACCACGGCAAAGATTTTGACACACCACATCTTTACGAGATGGGGACTCCCCCGAAGCATTGAATTGGACCAAGGTTCCCATTTTTACGGGACATGTCATGAAGAAAGTCCTCACGATATTTGGCATAACACAAAAATTCCACATCGCATACCACCCCCGTCGAGTGGTATCATGGAGCGCATGAATCGGACTCTAAAAGCTACCCTCCGTAAAATGGTCCAAGAAAATAACACGACTTGGGATTCAGGCCTCCCATTCGCGCTAATGTTTTTGAAACACTGTTTCGACTTCTACAGGTTTCACCCCACACACACTCATGACCGGACGCCCCATGAAAGGTTCAGAATTCCTTTTAGGACTTGACTTGACCAGCCCCGAAGTGACGGCCCTCACCCACGAAAATGCAGTTAAACAATTGGTTGAAAATGTAAAATCGGCTCAGCTAGCAGCCGCAGTAAAATTAGGCACGAAAAGGAAACAGAGCAAGGCCTGTTTCAATAGGACAGTACATGCGACTGAGTTTCAGGTAGGACAGCAGGTCATGCTGTCTATCTACAACCCCAGCACGTTTCTGTCGCCAAAGTATTCAGGTCCGTATTCGATTGCAAAGTTAGCCCCTCAGTTTACAAAATTAGGTACCCCAACGGGAAGACTGCGTGGTTTCATATAAACCAGCTCAAGGCATATGGCTCGCAGTCTAACCACGCACACCACGTCATGCTTGACGCAGCACACCCCGCCCCGCCCACAAGAGACGTGTTTCCACCCTCCCCCTGCCAGGCCAGCACCTCCACGGACTCGCCCTTGACTCCGCCCCTTGACTTTAGACTCCGCCCCAACACGCCCACAAGCAACTACAGCAGAGACAGTGACTGTGACTCTGACGAAAGCCACAGCACTCCTCGCTACTGCCCCGGTACAACAGACCACACACACAGCGACTATGAACCTGACTCGAGTGATCCCTTTGAGATCACATACGTTAAGGCCCCAGACCCAGAACTCCGCCCCACAATGAAGACCCCGACTTAATTCACACAAACTCAGACACGATTGTTTGGGACCGTGACAACTTGTACAGGTTCGTCCGGAATGACGAGATAGACCCAAGGTCACACCATGCAGCCTTAGCAGCCATTATTCATTCACGAGTATGGCATCCGGGAGAAGAGGATGACAATGAGTCTGACTCCCAAAACCAGAACCACTTTGCGACCCTGTACGCAGATGACAATTGAGGGGTCCAGATGATGTAAAAAGAGGAACCGCTTGAGAGAGAAACTGTGTCCTTTTCTGATGGAACCTGCATGTTTTATGTTGCAAGTTTGTTTGTTTGTGTTTGTATGTTTTTTTTCCAGATACAACAGCTCTGCGGCCACACGCCCATTTGTCCGCAGATACCTCTGAGAACTTGCCGGCATGCTTGTCAGCTGAGACCGCTGAGAGCTTGCCCGACCCCCGTTCATAACTGCTCTTCTGATTTGAGGGTACTCTTATCAGCAGAATCCTCTGGGAACTTGCCAGAGCCCCGTTCGTAACTGCTCTTCTGGTTCGAAGGTAGAACCATTACAGCAACCCCCACGATGACTACACTCTTGCCCATTCTTGTCAGGTCACTCAGGCAGTGGAGTAATGGCAGTGGTTCCCGCCCTGTCTGAGGACCCCCCCTCCGGTCAGCTAAGCTCGGGTACAGCACAGCACGTCCTACCTGGGGATTACATCCAGATCTTACCCGTCGCAGCCCATACGCAACTCATTTCGGCACTCTTGTTTTTAAAAGTTTGATTTTGCTTTGTTTAGTTTCAGGTGACCCTTTGGTTGCCACTTCCCATGCTATTTACATTCACGAATATTTGGATGGTAATACACACAGCCTGCGAGACGGCTCGCACTGGTACTGTATTTTTGGAGTATATCTGGTCCTGAAATTCGTTTTTTGAAAAAAAAAATGAGGGAGTCACAGAGAGTGACCAATTGTAAAAGGGAAATTGACATTAGAGGACAGACATGCTAATGTTCAAGATATTAAACAAGATAGTAACAGACACTATGCTTGATCCCATAGATTTCCAGAAGCGCCAAGGAGAGATCGAAGGAAGGGAAGAGAAGAAGGAAGAGAAGAAAGAAGAAAGATAACGACAGCAACTGTATTTTTGATTACTGTTTTTGTATATTTGCACGCGAACACGAACCACCTTACCCCCACTCCACCAGCCATTAATGTTTCACTTCCACAGAACACACAGAGCCCCAGTCACAAGTAGCAACACGCCGACCTGGTGTGACCAGTTCATCACCTGGTATTCCCTTTCCTATGTGGTAGAATCACTATTAGCATTGGCAATAATCTGCAGCATCGTGCAGACTCTTCGTATGAAGAAATGGCGAAGGAGAGCCTACCGCTCTCGCACCCCAGTTTACAGGATGAGATCCCCTATTTTCAGTTTCCACCAAGCCCCTGAACCCCTCAAAATGTAATAAAGAACTTTTTCGTTTGTCGTTCATTTGTAAATAAAGAAATGTGTTTTCTGAAAGATTGTATAACTCTCAGCTTGACTGCCAAGCCAGAGAAATTAAATATGAATGCTGCTATTGTTTTGTAATGTTAGGAAGTTAGTATGCTTGGATGTTTTGAGTGAGTGTAGTTTATTGAGGACATTTAGAGGTTCCAGTTTGTTGTTTGGTAATGCATGTCCCCTTATGACATAGCGCCACTTAGAAATTGTTAGGTAAAATATTCCTGCATAGTTGAGGACAGCGTAGAGGCCATGGAACTCGCTGAGGTCAGGTAATGAAGACAACATAGTTGTGTGATCCTTCATGCTTCGCGTTAGGATCACAAGGAGGGAGTGTAGCCACCTGAGTTGGCCACTTGCCAAGTTAAAATGGAGAAACACAAGGAACGCAGGGAAATTGGACAATCCCAGAGAAACAAGCAGTTTGCAGACTTTTCCTGTGTATTCTGCCTGCAAAGAAAGCAGACAGCACTGAAACCAGCAGCCATGCATATTAATGAGCGATTCCCGGGCACAATAGTAACAATCAAAGGTGATCGAAGTAAAGCTCGACTCCTCGGCACCAGCAGGAGTCCAAGACAAAAGAAGCAAACGGGCACCCAAGGACCGCCCAGCGATCGGGAAACAGCCCCAGTATTGGGGAATTCAAACCAATCGATTGGTATGGGATCCAATCAATTGGAAGTAAGCTCGGGGTCCGCCCAAAAGGGTGCGAAGCCCCTGAGGACTATAAGATAGAGCCCCCAAGGTCAGTTCGCTCTCTTAGCCGGCCCTCCCAGCAGAACACCTTAGCAGCTCTCGAAGAACTTGACCGTAAGAAGGAGAGGCCTGGCCAACTGCTGCACCATCAAGTAAGTGTCCAGTCAACGCACGCTACGAGATAGATGCTCCTGACCCCTTAGTCCGTACCAGCTGGAAGCCTGCAGACTCAGGATCGAGCAAGAGGCCATTGTTCCCTGACCCAGCGTGTTCCCTTATCCAGATAAGTACTGGCCTGTTAGTGGTAGGAATAGCCTAGTCTTTTAGTATTATATGCATGAGTAGCGATTAACTGTGTATTAATAAACGTGTTTTGATTTGAACCTTACTAATTGGTGTATTGAGTCATTGATCTGTACTTGAACTTGAACTTCGTGGTGGTATCATAAGGATACCTGGCGACTCTAGAGCTAAGTAATAAAACAGAGCCAGTTGAGTGTAAAGCACACTCACCAGAACGAGCAACAATCTTGGCAGCCAAGGGAAAGTACCAGCTACCCTCTCGTCTCTGTTTTTCTCCAGAAAGGCTGTGTTTCTGATCTGACAGAGAGCCAGGTTAAATCTATTTACATGAGCACCATTAAAGGCTGTGCAAGCAAAGTCTAGAATCTGCTAACTCTCTCCAGTAAAGCAGAGGTAAAATCCTGCTAACTCTCCCCTGAAATGCTGATGTGAATTGATTATCTCTCTCTCTAGAAAAGTGTTCTTCAAAGTCGCGGGCGGGTGTCGGGAGGGTCGGTGAGTCGTTGTCCATGGCGCTCCCGATCGCGCAAATCCTCTCGCAGCAGCCGGCTGCAAGAGGCCGCGAACATGTTTAAAAAATAATTCAGCCGCATTGCGCATGCGCGCACGAAGATCGGCGCGCATGCGATTGCGGTCGCTATATTTTTAAATGGTTGCAGCTTTTTGTGTTACAAGTTTTGTAGTAGTTTCTATTCATTTATTTTATTCATTTAATTTTTTTTTTCATTTATTTTATTCATTTTATTTTTTTTACAAGTTCGGGGGGGGGTGGTTTATTCATTTTTTTCATTTACTTTACTCATTTTATTTTTTATTTTTTTTACAAGGTCTGGGGGGTGTTTATTTGATAAAATTTTACAGGAAGAAAATTCAGAACTTTGGACAAATGGAGACTCCACACTTTCCAACAGAGGAAGGCTTCACCTTCATCCAACAGGTTCCACTGGAGGACCGTGTACGAGGGCCAAAGGGACCCAAAACCATTTCCTCCATTTTTGTCAGCAGCAAACAAGGTAAGAGAAAATGGTGGGTTGCGCAGGTCGGTCGGCGTGGGTCGCAAATGTCGGCCGGCGTGGGTCGCGAAGGTCGGCCGGGTTGGGTCCCGAAGGTTGGCTGATTGGTAAAAATGGGTTCCCGGAAAAAAAGTTTGAACAATACTGCTCCAGAAGGTCTACTGCCTTTGAATTCTGCATTTCCTAAACTACAGAGACCCTGAATGAATGAATGAATGAATGACCAGAGAAGATCATTACAGCTGCAAACCAAAGACTTTAATTTGCAAGATTGCTGGAAGGTAGGTGTGCTAAAACAAAAATTGAAACAAAGACTATTTCTTCCCTTCACTTATGATTTTTACCCCTTTTCATCCCTCTGTGTTTGTCTGTCTTGTGTGTGTGTGCATGTGTGTATATATAGAGTGGGGTGAGGGTCAGGTTAACGTGGGGATTAGGTATTAGTTAATGGTTAACCAGTTGTATTTGCTGAATCTTACATTATAGTTCATGTTAGAAATGGACAGTAACAGTGTTTACATCTACAAATCTGGTGACTGTGATTATTGGGCAGCCAAGGACCAAAAACTATGGGTATTTATATAAGAATGATTGGTTAATTCACTTGTGGTGTGACTCCGTGGCACATGGGGCTGGAATTGGCCACGCACTAGCCCAGAGTGTCGTAACAGTTGGGAAGTAGTTTCTCTGGGATTCCTCAAACTGTTCAAACTCCGACCCTCCATGCCAGAACCAGGACCACCCCAACTCTGTCATCAACTGCAGTATGCAGATGATGCCTGTGTGTGTGCACAGTCAAAGCATCGACAACGCATTCACCGAGGCATATGAGAGAATGGGCCTCAAATTAAACATCCGGAAAACAAAGGTTCTCCATCAGCCGCTCCTGCCACACAAAACTGCCGTTCCGACCATCAAACTCCACGGTGAGCCCCTCGACAACGTGGATCATTTCCCACACCTCAGGAGCCTCCTCTTGGCACGAGCAGACATTGATGATGAAATCCAGTATAGTCATCAATGTGCCAGTGCAATCTGTGGACGCCTGAGGAACAGAATGTTCAAAGACCGAGACCTCAAATCCAGCATTATACTCATGGTCTACAGAGCAGACATGCTCCCCGCCCTCTCTGTATGCATGAGAAACATGGACAATGTACAGCCGACACCTCAAATCCCTGGAGAGATATCAACGTTGCCTCCACAAAATCCTGCAAATCTACTGGCAGTATAGGTGCAATGAAATGAAATGAAAATTGCTTATTGTCACGAGTAGGCTTCAATGAAGTTACTGTGAAAAGCCCCTAGTCGCCACATTCCGGCACCTGTTCAGGGAGGCTGATACAGGAATTGAACCGTGCTGCTGGCCTGCTTTGGTCTGCTTTAAAAGCAAATGATTTAGCCCAGTGTGCTAAACCAGCCCCTCCAGTGCCTTCCATAAGCTCCACTGTCTACTGTTTTTGATTTTTACTTTTCTACTTCCTTACCAGTTCTGCTGTCTTTGGATCTGAGCTCCCTCTTGGGTTCCCATACCCCTGCCAATCTAGATTAAACCATCCCCAAGGCATCAGTGATACTGCCTGCAAGGATTCGTCCTGCTAAGATGCAGCATCCATCTTGTATAGGTCCCACCTGCTCCAAAACTGTTTCCAGTGCCTCAAGATTCTGATGTCCTCCCTCCTACACCAGTTCTCCAGCTACGTGTTCAATCTCTCAGTTCTCCTATTCCAATGCTCACTAGCACATGGACTGGAAGTAATCTAAAGATTACTGCATTAAAAGTCATGCTTTTCAATCTCTTTCATAGCTCCCTGAAATCTGCTTTCAGGCCCTCATCCCTTTCCTAATATGATCATGACTTTTGGCTGTTCATCATCTCTAGAAGAATGATCTGCTCTGTGATACCATTGACCCTGACACCAGAGAGGCAACATACCATCTTGGAGTCATGCCTATGGCTACAGAAACACCAGTCTGTTCCTTTAACTAATAAAATTTACAGTGCAGAAGGAGGCCATTCAGCCCATCGAGTCTGCACTCGCCCTTGGAAAGAGTACCCCACCTATGCCCACACCTCCACCCTATCCCCGCAACCCACAAATATCCCTCTCCTCAATGGTAGAAGAGCCCAGCATATCAGTGCAAAAAATAAGGCTGAAGCATTCGCAATAATCTTCAGCCAGAAGTGCTGAGTGGACGATCCATCTTAGTCTCCTCCTGAAGTCTCCAGCATCACAGATGTGAGTCTTCAGCCAATTTAGTTCATTCCATGTGATATCAAGAAATGACTGAAAGCACATTGCAAAGACTATTGGCCCTAATAATATTATAGCAATAGTGCTGAAGACTTCTGCTCTAGAAATTGACACACACCAAGCTGTTCCAGTAAAGCAACAACACTGGCAGCCACCTGGTAATGTGGAAAATTGCCCAGGTATGTCCTGTACACAAGAAACAAGGAAAATCCAACCCAGTCAATTACTGCCCCATCTGTCTATGCTCGATCATCAATCAAGTGATGGAAGGAGTCATCAACAGTGCTATCAAACGGCACTTATTGCATACCTCATTACAGACTAGGTTCAAATCCATAGAATCCCTACAGTGCAGGAGGGGGCCATTCGGTCCATCAAGTCTGCACCAACCCACTAAAAGAGCACTGAGAATATCGGCCCTTGATATCAGGGTGCCATTTGGCTGTGTTGCATCAAAGAGCCCTAACAAAATTGGAGTCATTGGAATCAAGGGGGAAACCCTACACTGGTTAGAATTATAGCTGGCACAAAGGAAGATAGTTGTGATGCTTTAGGTTAATCATCTCAGACCCAATACTTCATTGCAGGAGTTCCTCAGGGTAGTGTCTTAGGCCCAGCCATCTTCAGCTGCTTCATCAATGATTTCCCTTCATCAGAAGTGGGGATTTTCACTGATGACTTCACAAAGTTAAGCACCATTCATGACTGTGCAGATCTCCAACAAGAGAAAATCTAATCATCTCCCATTGACATTCAATGGCATTACCATCACTGAATCCCGCCCACTATCAACGTCCTGGAGGTTACCATTGATCAGAAACTGAACTGGACGAGCCAAGTTAGTCATCATCCGGACTTGAAAATATATCACCCCTCCTTAATTGTCACTGGATGAAAATCCTGGAATTCCCTCCCTAACAGCTTCTGGGTCTATCTACACCACATGGACTGCAGTAGTTCAAGAAGGCAGCTCACCACCACTTCTCAAGGACAATTAAGGATAGGTAACAAATGCTGGCCGAGCCAGCAAAGCCCACATCCCTTGAATTAATTTTTAAAATAGTTTGCTTCTTCTGGGACAAAAGGATGATTTGAGTCTCCTGCCGTAGTGCTCAATCTCCTGAGCAGGGCAAGAAGTCAAGCTCTGCCTGCCTTTGTATCCAGGCAACGACTTTCCATCTTCAGATCATGCAGACGGACATAATCATCGAGCCTCCCCCTTGATGGTGTGCACTGGTGGTGCAGTTCTTCTGGTGCACTGGTGGTGAAGCTCGGCCTCATTTACAGCATGCCAGGTTGTGTTTATAAACCAAGGAGGGGACTTTGGGGATGGTTTCTGATGCACCATCAATCAGACACGAGGGAGAGGTAGTCCCAAACAACAGGCTTTAATACATTAGATGTGTGCCCGGCAGTAGACGTACAGAGAAAGGTCGACTGCCAGCCGGTACGGGTACTTATACCCTGCCTCGTAGGCGGAGCTACCTACCTCTCAGCCAATCGGTGGGGAGTCACATGACTAGCCTCAGTCAATTGGCAGAGAGGCACATGACTTGCCTGGGCCAATGGGCAGCGAGTCTTCTGCACCAATGGCAGCTTGGTTCTAGGGTACCGTAATCTCCCTAGTCATACTAACACATTCACCCCTTGTTGAGAAAGAAGCGGGGGGGGGGGGGGGGGAGGAGAAGGAGAGACGGAAGAGAGGGGGGGGGTGCCCCATGGGTGTGTAAGACTGGTAGTATGACTAGAGATGTTTTAAGCTGTACCAAGGTATCTATGGCTGCCCACTGGCCAGCGACTAATGTGCAAGAAAGCGATACTACTATTAACAGTGTAGAAGGGAACAAAAAAAACGAAGAACATGCAAGGACCATATGCAAGAACACAAGAGTCCATAAAGTCCATCAGTACATCAAATTGATTCGATCAGCCGGATGGGTGCCTTTGATGTCCTGCTGGACCTGCGCAGCGGTGTCGGCGACGTTGGAGCGGTGTTTGTCCGTGACTCCGGGAGCGGCGGTCGTGGTCCTGTGTCTGTACACCTGGTCGGAGCTAGCGGTGGCCAGGCCGGGGGAGGGGGTTCCTGTGCACCGGGTTGCGGGGGCGCCAGGGGCGGTTGGGACTGGAGGGGGGGTGCTGGTGCTGGGGGGTGCGGCCGCACTCCGGCGGGTCCAAATCCCAAAGGGAGACCGTATCCTGTCGTACTCCACGTACGCATACTGCGGGTTCGCGTGGAGTAGCTGGACTCTTTCAACCAACGGGTCAGACTTGTGCACCCGCACGTGCTTCCAGAAGACTTCCTGGGAAAAACAAGAAGACGTTCGTGAGGTGTTTGATTCGTGGTGGTACAGAGGAGTGACCGAATAGAATGGAGGGTGTCTGGGAGGGCCACTTGCCAGTGGGAGACCGGGAGACAACTGGACCGCAGGGCCAGCAGGACGGTCTTCCAGACCGTACCGTTCTCCCTCTCGACCTGTCCGTTACCACGGGGATTGTAACTGGTCGTCCTGCTAGAGGCAATGCACCTGCTGAGCAGGAATTGACGCAGCTCGTCACTCATAAAGGAGGACCCCCGATCACTATAGATGTAAGCGGCGTAACCAAACAGGGAGAAAATGGTGTGGAGGGCTTTAATGATGGTTGTCGTGGTCATGTCAGGGCAGGGGATGGCAAAAGGGAAGCGGGAGTACTCATCGATCACGTTTAGGAAATACGTGTTGCGGTTGTTGGAGGGGAGGGGACCTTTGAAGTCCATGCTGAGACGTTCAAAGGGGCGGGAAGCCTTAATAAGGTGCGCTTGTTCGGGGCGGTAGAAGTGCGGCTTGCACTCCGCGTAGATGTGGCATTCCCTGGTCACAGTCCTGACCTCCTCGATGGAATAGGGCAGGTTGCGGGTCTTAATGAAATGAAAGAAGGGGGTGACCCCCGGATGGCAGAGGTCCACGTGGAGGGAGTGGAGACGGTCCACCTGTCCGTTGGCACAGGTGCCGCAGGACAGGGCATCGGGAGGCTCGTTAAGCTTCCCAGGACGATACAAGATATCGTAGTTGTACGTGGACAACTCGATCCGCCACCGCAAGATCTTGTCGTTCTTGATCATGCCCCTCTGTGCATTATCGAACATGAAGGCCACTGACCGTTGGTCTGTGAGGAGGGTAAACCTCCTGTCGGCCAGATAGTGCCTCCAATGTCGCACAGCTTCGACTATGGCCTGTGCCTCCTTTTCCACCGAGGAATGGCGGAGTTCGGAAGCGTGGCGGGTCCGGTATAAGAAGGCCACGGGTCTGCCCGCTTGGTTGAGGGTGGCCGCCAGAGCTACATCAGACGCGTCGCTCTCGACCTGGAATGGGAGGGACTCGTCGATAGCGCGCATCGTGGACTTTGCAATGTCTGCTTTGATGCGGCTAAAGGCCTGGCGGGCCTCCATTGACAGGGGAAATGTGTTGGACTGGATGAGAGGGCAGGCTTTGTCGGCGTAGTTCGGGACCCACTGGGCATTATAGGAAAAGAAGCCCAGACAGCGTTTGAGGGCTTTGAGGGAGTTGGGGAGGAGAAGTTCCATTAGGGGGTGCATGCGTTCGGGGTCGGGGCCTATCACTCCGTTACGCACTACGTAGCCGAGGATGGCTAGACGGTCGGTGCTGAACACGCACTTATCCTTATTGTAAGTGAAGTTAAGGAGTTTTGCGGTACGGAGGAATTTGCGGAGGTTGGCGTCGTGGTCCTGCTGGTCATGGCCGCAGATGGTGACGTTGTCGAGATATGGGAAGGTTGCCCGTAAACCGTATTGGTCAACCATTCGGTCCATCTCCCTTTGGAAGACCGAGACCCCATTTGTGACACCGAATGGAACCCTTAAAAAGTGGGAGAGTCGCCCATCCGCTTCGAACGCAGTGTACTTTCGGTCACTCGCGCGGATGGGGAGCTGGTGGTAGGCGGACTTAAGATTCACCGTGGAAAATACTTTGTACTGCGCGATCCTGTTAACCAGGTTGGAGATACGGGTGAGAGGATACCCGTCCAGCTGCGTAAACCGGTTGATGGTCTGACTGTAGTCTATGACCATCCGATTTTTCTCCCCAGTCCTAACCACCAGCACTTGTGCTCGCCAGGGGCTGTTGCTAGCCTCTATGACCTCTTCCTTCAGAAGCCTTTGGACCTCGGACCTGATGAAGATCCGGTCCTGGGCACTGTACCGTCTGCTCCTGGTGGCGACGGGCTTGCAATCCGGGGTGAGGTTTGCAAACAGGGAAGGGGGGTCGACCTTGAGGGACGCGAGGCTGCAGACAGTAAGGGGGGGAATAGGGCCGCCGAATTTGAAAGTTAAGCTCTGCAGGTTGCACTGGAAGTCCAACCCCAGGAGTGCTGGTGCGCAGAGGCGGGGAAGGATGAGGAGTTTATAGTTTTTAAAAACCCTCCCCATGACCATGAGGTTCGCTACGCAGCACCCGGTGATCTGGACTGAGTGCGAACCGGAGGCCAGAGCGATTTTGTGTTTCACTGAGTGACGGGGAGCGCGCAGCGTCTTACCGTGTCGGGATGGACAAAACTCTCTGTGCTCCCGGAGTCCAGTAGGTAGATCGTCTAATGGCCGTTGAGGAGGATCTGCGTGGTCGCCGTGGAAAGCGTGCGGGGCCGGGACTGATCCAACGTCACCGAGGCGAGTCGTGGCAGGAACTCAGAGTCGTCATCCAACAGTGAGTAGTCACTTGTGGGGTCCTCCATGCCGATCCAAGATGGCGGCGCCCGTCGGCCGCACGTGGTGTGGGGTGAAAAAGATGGCGGTGCCCGGGGATCGCACGTGGCGCGGGGGCCCAAAATGGCGGAGTCCGGGATCACTCGTGGTGGTGGGGGGTGGGGGGAGTGAGGTCCGTGGGCCACACGGGGCCTTAGAGGAGCGCGGGGGGGGGGGGGGGGGACCCACGGTCGCTGTTCGGAACGGCAGCGACCGACTTTGATTGATAGATGGCCGCAAAGTGGCCCTTCTTGCCGCAGCCTTTACAGGTTGCGGTGTGGGCGGGCAGCGTGGGCGGGGGTGCTTGGCCTGACCACAAAAGTAGCAGCGGGGCCCCATGGGTTTATCAGGGTGTCCCGCGGCGCATGTCTGGGGGGTCCGAGTCCACGGGGGTGAGGGGGATCGCGTGCCACGCTGACCAAGGGACCGCCGCGCGGCCGGGGGCATACGCGCGGGTGTTGCGGTCAGCAACCTCCAAGGAGGATGCGAGGGTCCGTGCCTCAGCGAGGCTTAAAGTGTCCTTTTCCAGGAGTCTCTGGCGTATCTGGGATGATTGCATACCCGCAACGAAAGCGTCTCTGATCAAATGTTCGGCATGTTCAGCCGCAGAGACTTGCGGGCAGGCGCAATTTCTCCCCAGGACAATGAGGGCCCGGTAGAATTCGTCGAGGGACTCACCGGGGAATTGCTGCCATGTAGCCAGGAGGTGCCGCACGTGGACCTGGTTCACCGGCCTGATGAAATGTCCCTTTAGCAGGTCCGTGGCGGCACCATCGTCGAGTTCATCCTCTATAAGAGAGTAGACGGCGGTGCCCACGCACGAGTGGAGGATGTGGAGTTTCTGTTCCCTTGTTGGGCGGTTTTCTGCTGTGGTGAGGTAGCTGTTAAAACATGCCAGCCAATGTTTAAACGTTGCTGACGCGTTTGTGGCATGCGGGCTGATTCGGAGGCATTCTGGCTTGATCCGTAGCTCCATTTCAAAATTCTAGTGTATTAAATTGATGAACCATCAATCGGACACGAGGCGAGAGGTAGTTCCAAACAACAGGCTTTAATACACTAGATGTGTGCCTGGCAGTAGACGTACAGAGAAAGGCCGACTGCCAGCCGGTACGGGTTCTTATAGCCCGCCTTGTAGGCGGAGCTACCTACCTCTCAGCCAATCGGCGGGGAGTCACATGACTAGTCTCTGCCAATTGGCAGAGAGGCACATGACTTGCCTGGGCCAATGGGCAGCGAGTCTTCTGCACCAATGGCAGCTTGGTTCTAGGGTACCGTAATCTCCCTAGTCATACTACCACAGTTTCCTTGCTTCTTTTACAGGAAGTAGTCAGGGTCTGGAAGATAATCGCCTGTAGCCAGAGCTCACTCTCATCAGGAGTGATGGCTATCATCCCAGTGCTCAGAAATCCGCAACTTCACTCTTTGTCCATCAAGTATGGAGGTTTTGCACGCAGCAGCCCCATGCAATGGTGTGTTAAATCAATTCACAGACTCCTGGGCTGCCTCTAATTTCTGTGGCCTAAAGGAGTATGTGTATCACATTAACTTAGAGTGAGAGATAATTGACGATGGGTTTGCAAAAGAGGTAGAAATGGGCACAGACTATAACGGTGGTTGATGGATTTAGAGGTTATTTTTAATCTAGAACTATTGTAGGAGTAGATGGTTATTATTGTAGGAGTAGATAGTTATTAATGTATACAACTGCTGTGGTCAGCAGCAGATGTTGTGGAACTATGTTAAAGTATACGTGAAAAACAACACAAGTTCAATTACTCAGTAACCAACATCACAAAAAACACAATGGGCTGTGTGTGATTCAGACATCAACCCAATCAGTGGGGGATAAACACAATCAATGGGGGATAAACCCAATCAGTGGGGGGTAATGTCCCACTGAGGCATATTACAACCAATCCGTGTATGGAACTGACACTCTCACAGCCCTGTCTCTGAAAGGAGTTATAAGAGTTGTGAAAGTTGTAGGCATTGCAGAGAAAGAAGTGACACCAGTACGTAACATTGAAGACTGAATACGATTGTACCACATCTCCGGCTCAAGTCTTGTGAATATAACATTATGTAGATATACATGTGTAAAGATCATATGCAGTTATACCTTTCACCAAGTGGCTTTCTGGATCATAATAACTTGAGTTTGTGCATAATTACATCCAGAGACTTGTGTTTGGTCTAAGTGCAAGACAGTGGTCAATTCCAAACACATTTTAGTCTGATCTGCAATGACAGAACCTCTGATGACAGTCCTGACTGATTCTATGGCAATTTAGATTTCTGCTGAGGAGTTCCAACTGATGTCAACCTGGCTCAGGAGACCCACATGGATAAAGATTTCGAGAACATCACACCACTCCAGCTTTCACACAGAACAGTGGAAATTCTGCAACATCACTCAATGAAAATTGTACTGGTTGCATGGGTGAAAAATACTTTTTTGTCCTCTCTCAGGGTGACAGCATGCCTATTCCGTTCTACCTTTTCCGCTGTTGCCCTTGCTAGTACCATGTAATTCCCTAGGCTGGACTGTCTCTGGTGCTGCCAAGATGTTGCAGTCTAAAGAGCCAGAGTTCAAGATTGTCCGTCACAGTCTTAGTTTCAGTTTTTTTTTACTTCCAAAGCTCTGGATATCACAAAAGAAACAGGAACAGCAGGAGGCCTTTCGGCCTCTGGAACCTGTTCTGCTATTCAATAAGATCACCGCTGATCTAATTATGAACTTACTTCCACTTTTCTGCCTGCCCATCATAACCCTTGATTCCCTTGTCAAAAAGTGATGTAATTCAAGATTAAATATATTCAATGACTCAGACTCCAATTAAAAGATTAATGGCCCTCTGAGGAAATAAATTACTCCTCATCTCTGTCTTGAATGGGAGATACCTTATTTTGAAACTGTGTCCCCACATAATTCCTCATGAGAGAAAACATCTTCTCAGTATCAATCCGAGAAAGCCCCTTCAGAATCTTATGGGTGGTACTCTTCATTAGCCAATGTCGAAATCGGAAAATGCGATTAAGCAGAGAATAGCTTCCAACGCCAAATCACGGTAGGCACTGATTTAATGCCAAATCGTGATTCTCCGTCACCTCGAAAACGGTGTCAATGCGTTTCATTCCACGCGTACAGTAGAAAACTTCTGCATATCATTAGTGGGCCCGACCCGGTGTTCTCCAGGACCTCCTTGATTTTCCGCCACCGATGGGCTGAGTTCCCGACGGCATGGTTCTCTTGTGTTTTCAAAAATTGTGAAACCGGTATGGCGGCTGCTGAGGGAGAGAGGAGGTACGAAAGGTGTCCAACATCACCATAGTTTGCTGACAGTTGTGCCGTTAGCCGGGGGGGGGGGGGGGGGGGGACTTCCTTCCGGGGCCGCGGTAATACGGGGTGGGAGGGTGGCAGGAGGTGGGTTGTGGGGTCAGCTAACAGCCCACTTTGAACCTAGAGCCAGGAGTCATATAGGTGTCCCCAGGGTGCCCTCTGGCCTCAGCAGATCCATCAGCTGTATGGATGCGCTCTGGCACAACCAATGCCATCATTGTGGCTGGGATAAGTGTGTGGGATTGTAATGTGTATGCGCGGCAGCAGCATGTCAGCCTCCCGAGTGTCGATCATGGACCCGGCGAATCCCGTACCCTTTTTTATTGGAATCAATTGATTGTGTTCCATGCGACACCGGTGCTAGCTCCTCAACGGTAGCGGAATCGGCCAAGGGGCAGTGCCGGTTTTTCTGTCCATGGATACTGCATTGGAGTCAACACTTAGTCTCAGAAATGGAGAATCCCGCCCTATATTTTTCAATAAGATTACCCCTCTTTCTTCTAAACTCCCATGAGCCCAATTTCCTCAACATTTCCTTTGAGGACAAGCCCCTCATCCCAGGATCCAGCCTAGTGCACCTTCTCTGAACTACTTCCAATGCAAGTACATTCCACCTTAAGGAGACCAAAACAGTACAAAGTAGTCTTGGTATGGTCTCACCAATTGTATCAAAACATCCCTACTTTTATGTTCCAACCCTTGCAAATAAGAGCCAACATTCAGATTACCTTCTGAATTAATTGTTGTACCTGCATGTTAACTTGTTGCAATTCAAGTACGAGGAACCCCTGATCGCTCTGTGCTGTAGCATTATGTAATTTAGTAATAATAATAATAACAATAATCTTTATTGTCACAAGAAGGCTCACATTAACACTGCAATGAAGTTAATGTGAAAAGCCACTAGTTGCCACATTCCGGCACCTGTTCGGATACACACAGGGAGAATTCAGAATGTCCAAATTACTTAACAGCACATATTTTTGGACTTGTGGGAGGAAACCAGAGCACCCGGAGAAAACCCACTCAGACACGGGAGAATGTGCAGACTCCACACAGATAGTGACCCAAGCTGGGAATCGAACCTGGGACCCTGGAGCTGTGAAGCAACAGTGTGTCTTGGTATGGTCTCACCAATTGTATCAAAACATCCCTGCACTATGTTACCTAACTGTTTTTTTCTGAGTTGTGGCACATGAAACATCTAGTTCTATAACAACATAGAACATAGAACATCGAACAGTACAGCACAGAACAGCCCTTCGGCCCTCGATGTTGTGCCGAGCTTTGTCCGAAACCAAGATCAAGCTATCCCAACTCCCTGTCATTCTGGTGTGCCCCATGTGCCTATCCAATAAACGCTTGAAAGTTCCTAAAGTGTCCGACTACACTATCACAGCAGGCAGTCCATTCCACACCCTAGCCACTCTCTGAGTAAAGAATTTACCTCGGACATCCCTCCCACCCCGAACCTTATAGTTATGCCCCCTTGTAACAGCTACATCCACCCGAGGAAATAGTCTCTGAACGTCCACTTTATCTATCCCCCTCATCATCTTATAAACCTCTATTAAGTCGCCTCTCATCCTCCTTCACTCCAATGAGAAAAGCCCAAGCTCCCTCATCCTTTCCTCAAAAGACCTACCCACCAATCCAGGCAGCATCCTCGTAAATCTCATTTGCACCCTTTCCAATGCTTCCACATTCCTCCTATAATGAGGTGACCAGAACTGCACACAATACTCCAAATGTGGTCTCACCACTGTCCTGTACAGTTGCAGCATAACCCCACGCTCTTAAACTCAAGCCCCCTGTTAATAAACGCGAACACACTATAGTCTTTCTTCAACTAGTAAGGTAGTTTATTAACAAAATGACCACGTGGAAAGATAACTGACAAACTACAATACAAACAGTAACGAATAAGTGAATTCTCCTGGAGATATTTCTAATGCGACTAGCCTCCAGTACGACTTACTACCAACTGCCGATCTGTGGAGTCACATAGTAGATCACCTTCCCCACCTGCTGGCCGGAGGTCGTACATCCAACTACATTATTGTGCAGATGCATATCACGACAACCCCCTTCATTTGAAAATGTGATTGTTTAACAAATATAACTGCGCTTTACAAAACATGGTCTGCATAATAATTTCAAACATGTCACATATACAAATCTTTTTTCTAATTTAGAGTACCCAATTCTTTTTTTTCCAATTAAGGGGCAATTTAGCATGGCTAATCCACTTAACCTGCACATCCTTTGGGTTGTGGTGGTGAAACCCACGCAGACACGGGGAGAATAGGCAAACTCCACATGGTAGTGGCCCAGAGCCAGGATTCGAACCCAGATCCTCAGCACCGTAGGCAGCAGTGCTAACCACTGAGTCACCATGCTGCCCTAACACATATACAAGTCTAACTGTTGTTTACAAAACATGATATGCGTAACAATTTCAAAACATGTCTCTTATACACAGTTTATTACACGTTCAGTCTTTCAGGTTAACAACATCTTGTTGGTCTCCTGAACCTTGACCGAATATGTGATCTTATTTCATCTTTCGAAAGAACGGTTTTCTGGCTAGTCTTTGAGTCACCAACTCTATCAGCCTACTCTGTGTGTGTTCTTGTATATTGGCCTTATTGCCGATGCTTGTGTCTTCACTGTTGTGGCTGCTACCCAGTCGACCAACTATATCCTCGACTCTTCTTTTACCCTTCGTTCTTTTTTTTTATAATCAGCTCTTTCCTTCTCCTTTTCTTCTTAGCTTTAGTGGCATCATCCGTGAAGTTGGTACGGTTCACATTCATATCAGCCTGCGCAACTAGAGCATCATTCTTGCTACTGGTCTCGGCTAAAGGATTACCTGCTTGTGGATCCCTTGCTGCAATAGCTGCTTCTGGATCTCTTGCTGCAGTAGCTGCTTCTGGACCTCTTGCTGCAATAGCTGCTTCGGGATCCCTTGCTGCAATAGCTGCTTCTGGATCCCTTGCTGCAATAGCTGCTTCTGGATCCCTTGCTGCAATAGCTGCTTCTGGATCTTTTGCTGTGCTAGCTGTTTCTGGCTCTTCCGTTATAATGGCTATTTCTGGAGCCTTTGCTGGATTGAGGGGTTTTGGTTGATCCATGGTGCTTGCGTTCGAAAGCTGTACTGCATTTCCATCAACTGGTGAGGCATCCAATGTCGGCACATATTGCTTTTGCAGTTGCAGGCAAGTTTGCGACTTCAGGAATGATCTGCAAATCCTTGCATTCCAGTCGGTATCTTAGCTAGATCAATGTCCTCAACATTAAGCATTACTTCTTCACTTTATGTTTTAGTCTCAATTAGTGGCTCATCCTCATCTGATATAATTGTTGATAGTTAAATTCTTCACCCGGTAGTCTGGCTGAATAAAATGAGAGATGGATTTGTAGGTATAGTATCATTTAATAATAAGCAACTTGCAAGGCTGGCTTACTCGTAGGACCTCAGAACACAAACACAGCTGTCTTCTGGGAGCCCAGAGCAAGAGAGACCGAGGACATAGGGTCTCTACAGATATATTCAAAA
Source organism: Scyliorhinus canicula (assembly GCF_902713615.1). Classification (NCBI taxonomy): domain Eukaryota; kingdom Metazoa; phylum Chordata; class Chondrichthyes; order Carcharhiniformes; family Scyliorhinidae; genus Scyliorhinus; species Scyliorhinus canicula. The sequence continues at coordinate 136,706,591 of NC_052147.1, forward strand.
TCACAGTAAGATTTACATATAAGCTTCCCATTGGTCATTCTATACACCTCCTGACCTGGCCATATATCCTGATTGGGTCACATTGCATTTCTCAATCCTGGGCCCCTTGTTACCCAGCATCCTTTTCACCATTCTCTCCATGAGGCTACCCTCCCCCCTTCTCTAGCCAGGCTTTGCTAATTTCCTTTGTCCTTTGTCTGTGAGCTCACTACCATCGGACAGGCCCTATTATCTATACTATTTTAACTAATAATCCTATTTTTTATCACATTCATTTGTTCAATTCCTCATAACGATACATGCTTTGTCTGTTGTAGAACTGCACAAAAATGGATCCATCTGTTTTTGCTGCAGGTTTTTTGATGGGCTGGCGTCGAGTACTTGGGAATCCAGTACAGGATAAGATAAGTGCTGGGCAGAAGATAATTAATTATACTTCTCTGGAGCCAATTTCTCAAAATGGGGATTATTTCTTCAATTACCAGTTGGCTGCTCGTTAATTTTCTCTCAGCTAATTTGTCTGTTGTTGCAATCTCACTTTCAGCCTCTGCACACTCCACCTTTGAACTTTCACACTCATCGTTGTCCTGTACAGATTAGATACTTTTGTTGTCACCTTGTGACTAATGCCAAATAAACTAAATGAATATTCATAGTCTACCTCTTCTGGCTCACCATCTGATTCTTCACTTTTCTCATCGTAATCATCATTATTGTAACCATCATATGCTGTAGCTTCTCCTGTGACGTACACTGCTCCTGGAATTATGTGTTCATGCAAGAATGGATCAATTTCAAAGTCGGCAGTGAGTCTTGCTGCAGTACCTACATGCAGATCTCCATGCTCTCGAACTTCAGGAGGACTAAAAAATTTAAAGAAAGAGTCATTTGGTACAGTTTACATAACTGTTTTACCAGTGCCCCGACCATTATGCTTCTGTTTCATTTTAACGGTTTTCAACGTGATGCTTTTTCCCTTCTTCCAGTTGATTTGGCACTCTGTGCATCCTGTGATTTTTGATTCATCAAAGAAGAAAAAGTCTGACTCACCAGGCTGCGACTCCATCTGGTATTTTTTTGTCACTGCTTCATTTGTGAAATACTCATTTGACTCAAACTTAAACTCCAGAGTAAAATTCATTGGGTGTCCAGGAACTGAAAATGTCACTTTTAAATCTTGTAAATGTCTTAAGATAGATTCTGGGAGGGCAGGATGGTGGCGCAGTGGGTTAGCCCTGCTGCCTCATGGTGCCGAGGTTCCAGGTTCGATCCCGGCTCTGGGTCACTGTCCGTGTGGAGTTTGCAAATTTCCCCATGTTTGCGTGTGTTTTGCCCCACAACCCAAAGATGTGGAGCCTAGGTGAATTAACCGTGCTAAATTGCCCCTTAATTGGAAAAAATGAATTGGGTATTCTAAATTTATAAAAAAAAAGATAGGTTCTGGAATTCCTTTTGGCTCCTCCATCTGGTTAACGGAAAACCGTTAAAATGAAACAGAAGCATAATGGTCGGGGCACTGGTAAAACAGTTATGTAAACTGTACCAAATGACTCTTTCTTTAAATTTTTTAGTCCTCCTGAAGTTCGAGAGCATGGAGATCTGCATGTAGGTACTGCAGCAAGACTCACTGCCGACTTTGAAATTGATCCATTCTTGCATGAACACATAATTCCAGGAGCAGTGTACGTCACAGGAGAAGCTCCACCTTAACTTTCACTTTTGCTTTCATCTCACCAGATTTTAACTGCTCCACTTCATCTTGTTGCCATTTCCAATGATCCCCTGTCGCAGCACTGTCTGGAATGTACGCCGCTCAACTAGGTTCAGTGCCTCACATGCTTCCGGTCCTATGATGAACTCCCATTCCGTGTCCGCAATGGAAAATTTTACAGTGTGATTTCTGTTGTGTACCCATGCTTCGAGCTCACATCCGCCTCACGTCGCAATCTCCATCCCACTGTAATCTCTAGGCAGACTTGTTTGTTGGTGACTGTCAGTTTGACTCACAGCCTGTTCAAATCTGAAAAACTGAAAGGTTGCCCCTCGCTCCCATGTCGAACTTGCATTTAATTAAAGTGCCATTCAGCATCAATGGAATTGTCCATCTGTCTTCCATGGTATCAACATCACCATGGCTATTGTTGGCACTATTGGTAAGTAAGACCTCTTCACTTTCCATATTCGGTCTCGTATTCTCCTCAGTCAAAATCAGATCAACGAAAAACAGGTCTTCAATGCACATCTCATCAACCACGTTGACTGATGTGTTTGGTCCACTGTTGGGCGTGAAAAACATTGCCTCACAAAGTGATTTGCTCTGCCACACTTGGAACACACCTTGCCAAATGCTGGACATTGTCATGGCCCAAGTCGAGTGCCGCATCGCGGGCACAAAGTGGCGGATCCGGTCGGCCGCTTAAAATGGCCGCCCGCACTAAGACCACATTTCTTCTTTGACTGAGTCACTATGCTTATGGCGCTGGCGTCTTCTGCCACATTGGCGCACAATGTTTCAGATTAGTGTTGGGTGGGGTTACTGGGTTATGGGGATGGGGTGGAGGTGTTAACCTTGGGTAGGGTGCTCTTTCCAGGAGCCGGTGCAGACTCGATGGGCCGAATGGCCTCCTTCTGCACTGTAAATTCTACGATTTCTATATCCCAAACACTATCTGATCACGAATCATCAACAACTTGAAAGTACTAAAATTGCCGGACTGTGTCTTCAAATGCAAGTCGGTTTTAAAACTATCGAAAGATTTACCTGCCTTCTGAGTACGCATATGATAGATGTAATGCTCAAACATTTAATTTTTCTTCTGCGAGCAATGACGATCAAAGTATTTTATTATTTCATTGAAGGTTTTTCTTTCTACTTCACTGTTGAATGCGGAAGTATTATAAATTTCAGTGGCTTGAGGATCTAACGTGAGGAGCAACGCAATACACGTCTCGTCAGGCTGTGCCTCCTGCAGGCCAAGGGCTGCAACATAGAGTTTGAATTGTTGCTTAAAAACATGGCAATTCTCGTTTAGATTACCGGTGACTTGAAGCTAGTGAGGTGCCTTCACACCTTCCATCTCTAACTTCACAGCCTTTCCTTGCATTGAGTTCCAGTTGCAGGTAATTTACCAAATAGGTGGAAGAATTTTCTTTTTTCTGTCTGTTTCGTCCCGTCTTTTCCATAGTTATCTTCAATTGTTCTGCACTCGTGGTACCATGTTATGTTCTCTGTTGTGGCCTTGGTAAAGATGCATACAGAACATCTAGTTCTTGACTAGTAAGATATAGTTTATTAACAAAATGAACACATGGAAAGATAACTAAGGAACTATAATACAAACGGTAATGAATAAGTGATTTCTCCTGGAGATACTTCTATTACGACTGTCCTCTAGTACAACTTACTACCAACTGCCAATCTGTGGCGTCACATGGTGGATCACCATCCCCACCTGCTGGTCGGAGGTCGTACATCTAACTATATACATTGCTATGCGTATGCATGTCACCATAGTAGTCTCTCTTGATTTAAATCATATTCTGCTTTTCAATTCTTCCTGTCAAAATGGACAACCACGGGGCAGCACGGTAGCACAAGTGGATAGCACTGTGGCTTCACAGCGCCAGATCCCAGGTTCGATTCCCCTTTGGGTCACTGTCTGTGCGGAGTCTGCACGTTCTTCCCGTGGCTGCATGGGTTTCCTCCGGGTTCTCCGGTTTCCTCCCACAGTCTAGGTGGATTAGCCATGATAAATTGCCCTTAGTGACCAAAAAGGTTAGAAGTGGTTATTGGGTTACAGGGATCGGGTGGAAGTGAGGGCTTAAGTGGGTCGTTGCAGACTCGATGGGCCAAATGGCCTCCTTCTGCACTGTATGTTCTATGTTCTCACATTTTCCCATACTATACTCGATCTGCCAAATTTTTGCCCACTCACTTAACCTACCTATGTACCTTTGCAGACTCTTTGTATCCTCCTCACAACTTGCTTTTTCTACGTAACTTTGCATCACCAGCAAATCTGGCTACAGTAGTCTGGTCATTAATAAAAATCACAAATAGTTGAGACACCAGCATTGATCCCTGTGGCACTCCTCTAGTTACAGTTTGTCACCTTGAAAAATGACTCATTTATTTAGACTTTCAGCTTTCTTTTAGTTCACCAGTCCTCTATCTATGCTAATACATTACCCCAAACATCATGAGCTCCTATCTTGTGTAGTAACCTTTTATGTAGCACCTTATCAAACATGATTTAGAAATCCATATGCACTACATCGACTGGTTCTCCTTTATCAATGCTAATAAATCTGCCTAAATCTGTCAAACACCATTTCCGTTTCACAAAACAATGCTTGTGAACATGGGTTCCTTCAATAATTAAATTAAGCAATAGTTAAATGAACAGACAAGACAAGCACTGGGGCTTTGCACAGGGTGATTATGACTGAGAGATTTCAGGAATTAGAAGAACGCTTAAGGTTGTGCAAGAGGAATTGGTGTACTGGACAAGCTGCCAGCAAGTTTATGCTCAGTTTTCATGCAGAACATGTGTATTCAGATGATCACTGTAAGAATGGTCAATATATGGATGACATGACTTTGGTACACTGGGAAGGCAGGGGCTAATTCAACTGAAACATCTGTCAGTTATCTCAGAATTCTGGCTGATGCTGTTCGTGTACTTCCTGCTGTTTTTCCTCTTCCTGTCTAATTGATAAAGTCTGGCCCCTTTGGAATACACCACTCCCCATTTGGAGAAACAGTGAGGAATGCACTGCCGAGTTCCTCCAGATCTGTCCAGACTGTGAAACCATCATTTCGGTCTATCAGCTGTCTGCTTGGAGGTTTCCTGTGGCAACATGGCTCTCATGCCAGAGCAGCTTGGTGTCTGTGCTGAGTTTTCCAACGGAGTCAACAGTCATGTTGAAATGCCTTGGCCGCGATTCTCCGCAACCACGATGGGTGGGAGAATAGCGGGAGGTGCGGGAGCGGACCTTCCGCTATTCTCCCAACCCCCCAAAATGGCGTGTCTGGATTTCCGACACGCCGCTCGGAGAAACGTGTGCCGCCGATTTTCATGGCGGGCAGCGATTCTCCGACCCGGATGGGCCGAGCGGCCTGCCGTTCCCGACCTGTTCATGACGGCGGCAACCACACCTGGTTGCTGCCGTCGTGAACATGGCACGCCAGGTAAGTGTGGGGCCTAGGGGGGGTGGATCGGGGATCGAGCACCACGACCGTGCTCGGGGGGGGGGGGGACTGGCCCGCGATCGGTGCTCACCAATCGTCGGGCCGGCGTCTCAAGGGGACGCACTCTTTCCCCTCCGCCGCCCCGCAAGATCAAGCCGCCACGACTTGCGGGGCGGCTGAGGGGAAAGACGGCAACCGTGCATGCGCGGGTTTGAGCTGTCCAACCCGCGCATGCGTGGCTGACGTCATTAGGCTCCGCCGCGGCGTCATTCTTGGCGCGCCGGGCCTTGAAGCCAGGGACAAGGCCTGGCCGCCGAGTTTCCCGGTATGGCCCACCTATCCTCCCGGGTAGGGGAGAATAGGGTGCCGGGAGAGGCTTCCGACGCCGTCGTGAACCTCTCCAGGTTTCACGACGGCGTCGGGCCTTGCGGAGAATTCCGCCCCTTGTCTCCAGAGAGCCAGCTTTTAATATGGTGGTGTGGGTAAAATAGAGATGGCATAACAGACCAGTGGAGGCTGAAGGCATCATGGTTTCTGCCAATAAACCAGGCACATACCTGCATCATCCACTGTGTACTGTAGCAAAAGAGCTGGACCTTTATGCGGGGAGATCCCTTTCCGTTCGTATGTGTGCCAGGCATCTAATGTGGACATGCATGGAATTATGTTTGCAGTCTGTTGTCCATTGCACCCTTGGGAAGGGAGCAACCCACACAAAACTGCTGCTGTTGTGTCGTATGGGTTGTTCCAAAGGGAAGGGGGTATAGTAGTTGATCTGTAAGAGAGATTTGGTCAGCTTCCTTAAGGAGCAATGGACAGTAAACTGAGCAATGTCATTGATGGTAGTAGTTGCAGCTTGCAAGGTGCCTGTGGTATAGAAGTGAAAACAATTACCATGACAGACACAGGAATTGTTTTCATGTCCTGGTTTTGATTGGGGCTGCAATTTATGACACGTTTAAGTTGCTGCCTCACAGGTAAAATGAGGCATTTTGCATATTGCTTCCCCACAGATTTAGAAAAATATACAGTTGCTTAAAGACAGTGTTCTGTTCCTGCCTCTTCTGGAATCACCTTTGCTACCACTGCTTCCTCTCCTCCTCCTCCAACCCAAGGGCAGACCTTGCAGACCCACAAGACAAATAAATATAGCAGAAGGGAAACAAACACTCCTGCACTTTCAACAGATGTTCCCAAAACTTAGAAGTCAATTCCCATCCAAACAGTCACCAAAGAAAGGCCCAAAGGTCAACCAGTATCGTAATCTAACAGGACAAACAGCAACTTACCTAAATAGAGATGGCGATTAGTGCCAGTATTTGCTAGACAAGCTGATAAAATGTTGTATCAGGGTGAGAAAAGCAGCCAAGTTCCACAAAAGGGTTCTACAACTAGTATAGGACCATTATTTACATATTAGAATAAGCTCCATGCATGTAACCAGTGGGAATCAGACATATTATGGAATAGACTATATCAGGTGAGGCTTAGGAAGGGCTGGGTAAGCCAAGTGTTTCATTCGGGGTTTGATAGCTGTGCATGGAGGGTAGTGGTTTTGGTTAGTAAGAGAGTGAGATTCCAGATGGACAAAATGGTGGCGGACCAAGAAGGTAGGTATGTGATAGTGACAGAGGCATTGGAGGGAAGGTTGGTGGTATTGGCAAGAGTATATGGTCCTAACTGGGACGATGTAGGATGCATGAGAAAGGTGTGTGGGGCTATCCTGGACTTTGATTCGCATGGGCTGATAGTGGGTGGGGACTGGAACTTGGTGCAGGAGCCAAGGTTGGACAGGTCACAACCATGCTCGCTTGCCCAGTCGGAGGGGGGAGCGAAGGCGTTGACTGGACTGAAGGTGGTTTGTGAAGGGGCTGTTGTCAAGTGACAGTTAAACCCGAAACATTTCCTCAGTGTTTCCCTCCCTACCCCCTCCTCTAACCAAAAAAAAACAACCGTGGTTGTCGGGAAGGTAAGTTTATCTCTTTAAAAACTTACCTTGAAGGGTGACATCACAGCAAAGCAGTGACCTGATTGGCTGGTAAAGAAAGTGCTCCAATTAGCAGTAGCTGGGAGAAATTTAACTCTTCGTGTGTTGGTGAGTATTGTGATTGGTAAGTAAAATCTTTATTCTTTTCACTTATTAATTATTTGATACTATATTTGTCATCAGTTAAGGTAAAGGGTAAAAATGGCAGGAGATCCCAGACCTGTGTTATGCTCCTCGTGCGCAATGTGGGAGTTCAGGGACGCGGCCGATGCCCCTGACTCACATTAGACCGCATGACGGCTCTGGAGCTGCGGATGGACTCACTTTGGAGCATCCGCGATGCTGAGGAGGTCGTGGATAGCACGTTTAGTGAGTTGGTCACACCGCAGATTAGAATTGGTGACGGAGACAGGGAATGGTTGACCAAAAGGCAGAGAAAGAGCAGGAAGGCAGTGCAGGTGTCCCCTGCGGTCATCTCCCTCCAAAACAGGTATACCGTTTTGGATACTGTTGGGGGAGATGACTCACCAGGGGAAGGCAGTAGTAGCCAGGCTCATGGCACCGTGACTGGCTCTGCTGCACAGAAGGGCGGGAAGAACACTGGCAGGGCTATAGTCATAGGGGATTCAATCGTAAGGGGAGTAGACAGGTGTTTCTGTGGTCGAAAACGAGACTCCCGAATGGCATGTTGCCTCCCGGGTGCGCGGGTCAGGGATGTCTCCGATCGGCTGCAGGACATACTGAAGGGGGAGGGTGAACAGCCAGTTGTCATGGTGCATATAGGCACCAACGATATAGGTAAAAAAAAAGGATGAGGTCCTACAATCAGAATTTAGGGAGTTAGGAGATAAGTTAAAAAGTAGGACCTCAAAGGTAGTAATCTCAGGATTGCTACCAGTGCCACGGGACGGTCAGAGTAGAAATTCAAGAATATTCAGAATGAATACGTGGCTTGAGAGATGGTGCAGGAGGGAGGGGTTCAGATTTTTGGGACATTGGAACCGGTTCTGGGGGCGGTGGGACCATTACAAACCGGATGGTCTACACCTGGGCAGGACTGGAACCAATGTCCTAGGGGGTGCTTTTGCTAACACCGTTGGGGAGGTTTTAAACTAATGTGGCAGGGGGATGGGAACCAGATTAGGAAGTTAGAGGTCAGTAAAGAAGCAGCAACTAAAGCCAGTAAGGTACGAGACAATAAACTCAATGTGACTAAGGGGAAGAGTAGACAGGGAAGAGATGATGAACGCAGAGGGACAGGTGGTCTGAGGTGCATTTGTTTTAATGCGAGATGTGTAACAGATAAGGCAGATGAACTTAGGGCTTGGATCAGTACCTGGGAATATAATGTTATTGGTATTACTGAGACTTGGTTGAGGGAAGGGCAGGACTGGCAACTGAATATCCCAGGGTATAGATGCTTCAGGAGGGATAGTGAGGGAGGTAGAAGGGATGGAGGAGTTGCATTGCTCGTCAGAGATGATATCACAGCTGTGATTAAGGAGGGCACGAAGGAGGATTCGAGCACTGAGGCAATATGGGTGGAGCTGAGAAATAGGAAGGGTGCAGTAACATTGTTGGGACTTTACTACAGGCCTCCCAAAAGCGAGCATGAAGTAGAGGTACAAATATGCAGACAGATTATAGAAAAATGTAGGAGCAATAGGGTGGTTGTGATGGGAGATTTTAACTTTCCCAACATTGAATGGGATTCGTGTAGTGTTGGAGGCGTAGATGGAGCAGAGTTTGTAAGGAGCATCCAGGAGAGGTTTTTAGAGCAGTATGTAAATAGTCCAACTCGGGAAGGGGCCATACTGGACCTGGTATTGGGGAATGATCCCGGCCAGGTGGTTGATGTTTCAGTCGGTGATTACTTTGGGAATAGCGATCACAATTCCGTAAGTTTTAGAATACTCATGGACAAGGACAAGAGTGGTCCAAAAGGAAGAGTACTAATTGGGGAAAGGCAGAGTATAACAAAATTCGGCAGGAGCTAGGGAATGTGGATTGGGAGCAGCTGTTTAAGAGTAAATCCACATTTGAAATGTGGGAGTCTTTTAAGGAAAGGTTGATTAGAGTGCAGGACAGACATGTTCCTGTGAAAATGAAAGATAGAAATGGCAGGATTAGGGAACCATGGATGACGGGTGAAATTGTGAGACTAGCTAAGATGAAAAAGGAAGCATACATAGGATCGAGGCAACTCAAAACTGATGAAGCTTTGGAGGAATATCGGGAAAGTAGGACGAATCTCAAACGCGCAATAAAGAGGGCTAAAAGGGGTCATGAAATATCTTTGGCTAACAGGGTTAAGGAAAATCCCAAAGCCTTTTATTCGTATGTAAGGAGCAAGAGGGTAACTAGAGAAAGGATTGGGAATTTATGCGTGGACTCAGAGGAAATGGGTGAGATTCTTAATGAATGCAAAGATATCTGTTAAAGCCCCAGCTATTTCGACCCTCACTTCGGTATTCACAAAAGAGAGGGGCAAGACGGATGTTGAGGGTAGGGATGGATGTTTAAATACTCTAGGTCAAGTTGCCATACGGAAGGGGGAAGTTTTGGGTATTCTAAAAGACATTAAGGTGGACAAGTCCCCAGGACCGGATGGGATCTATCCCAGGTTACTGAGGGAAGCGAGGGTCGAAATAGCTGGGGCTTTAACAGATATCTTTGCAGCATCCTTGAGCACAGGTGAGGTCCCGGAGGACTGGAGAGTTGCTAATGTTGTCCCTTTGTTTAAGAAGGGTAGCAGGGATAATCCAGGGAATTATAGACCTGTGAGCTTGACGTCAGTGGTAGGCAAACTGTTGGAGAAGATACTGAGGGATAGGACCTATTCACATCTGGAAGAAAATAGACTTATCAGTGATAGGCAGCATGGTTTTGGAAGAAAATAGACTTATCAGTGATAGGCAGCATGGTTTTGTGCATGGTTTTGTGCAGGGAAGGTCATGTCTAACAAACCTAATAGAATTCTTTGAGGAAATGACAAAGTTAATTGATGAGGGAAGGGCTGCAGATGTCATATACATGGACTTTAGAAAGGCGTTTGATAAGGTTTCCCATGGCAGGTTGATGGAAAAAGTGAAGACGTATGGGGTTCAGGGTGTACTAGCTAGATGGATAAAGAACTGGCTGGGCAACAGGAGACAGAGAGTAGTGGTGGAAGGGAGTGTCTCAAAATGGAGAAGGGTGACTAGTGGTGTTCCACAGGGATCTGTGCTCGGACCACTGTTGTTTGTGATCTACATAAATGACCTGGAGGAAGGTATAGGTGGTCTGATTACCAAGTTTGCAGATGATACTAAGATTGGTGGAGTTGCAGATAGCGAGGAGGACTGTCAGAGAATACAACAAAATATAGATAGATTGGAGAGTTGGGCAGAGAAATGGCAGATGGAGTTCAATCCAGGCAAATGTGAGGTGATGCATTTTGGAAGATCAAGGGCGCGATTCTCCGCACTCACAACGGTTCGGAGAATAGCGGGCGGCGCAAATTTTCACGGCGGCGCTGGTCCGACGCCCTCTCGCTATTCTCCGAACCCCGCACAAACTACACGTCGGCATTCCCGGCAAACGCCTCGAACGCGCCCCCGACACGACCAGAATCGCTACTTATTGGCCCCCCGCTATTCTCCGGCCCAGATGGGCCAGTCGTGCTGGCTGACGAGAGCTTCGAGGAGGTGAGCGCACCGCTCAGCGCACCGCTGGAGTCTGGCCACAATGGGGAAGACATCCCCAAGAACGGGAGGGGGGTCCAGAGCGGGGGGGGGGGGGAGTGTGGGAGACGGAGGGGGGAGAGGGGGAGACGGAGGGGGGGGAGTGGGGGAGATGGAGGGGGGAGTGGGGGAGATGGAGGGGGAATGGGGGAGACTGAGGGGGGAGTGGGGGAGATGGAGGGGGGAGTGGGGGAGATGGAGGGGGGGGGAGTGGGAGTGGGGGGGGTAGGGAGAGAGTGAGCGAGTGACCCGTCCAATCCCGTTACAAAATGTCTGCCACCATGCCATGGCGTGCCGGTCACGAGTACACGGCCGCTGGTTGCCCTGTGGCTTACGGACACAGGCCACTGATGCACCGGTGAAGAGGACGTAGTTAGCTGCCCGTTGGATGCAGAAAGTGATCAGGGGTTAGGCTGATCGCGTGTCAGCAGCGCGACCAGGCCACCGGGACACACAGGTATCCCGTGGCAGGCGGCTGCTGAGGTGTCGACTAACCTCCGTCTAACATGCCCGTTTCTCTGCCACCCACCACCCTTCTGTAGGTTAGCACAATGTCTGTGAACAGAACGGCTATGTTCTGCGCAGTGGTTGGAGATGCTGCAGCATCCACAGCCACAACTCGCAGTGGATGCAGGGCCAGCTGCAGCAGCAGAGGGAAGGGCCGAGGAGTTGCCAGTCGTCGAGCAGCATGAGGGGGAGGAGGAGGAGGAGGGGGAGGAGGAGAAAGTGAGGGTGCAGCCACGGCACCAGAGGCGACGACCAAGGCCGAGGGTGTACCGTGCCCGGATCTCTTTCCTAACAATGACGGACATCACCTGCAGGAGGAGACTCCGGCTGAGTAGGGGGGACGGTGATACATATCTGTCACCTCGTGGCGCACCTCGCCCCACGTGAGGGGGGGAGGACACGCGATCCCGGTTGCCATCAAGGTGACGGTCGCTCTTAACTTCTATGCGACCGCCTCCTTCCAGTCTCCGAGCGGGGACCTCTCCGGGATCTCCCAGTCATCGGTCCACATGTGTATCCGGGATGTGACCGATGCCCTCTATGCCATCGCCGATCGCTACATCACCTTTCCCGAAGACTCACGAGCTTGTGGATTTGCCAGCGTGGCCGGGATACCGATGGTGCAGGGGGCAATCGATTGTGTTCACGTCCCCATGCGCCCGCCTGCAGGGGACAGGGAGGTGTTCACAAACAGGAGGGGGACATATTCCATGAATATCCAGGTGGTATGCGACCCCCACATGAGGATCATGAACGTCTGTGCAAGGTTCCCAGGGAGTGTGCATGACTCCTACATACTGGCGCAGTCGTACATCCTTGCGATGTTTGAGGGGCGTCCCCCCCGGCTGAGGGGCTGGTTGCTAGGCGACAGGGGTTGTCCGCTGAGATCTTGGCTGATGACGCCTATACGGAGGCCTCAGACCAATGTGGAAACCCGATACAACGAGGCCCATGCAGCAACCAGGGGTGTGGTGGAGCGCTGCCTTGGCCTCCTGAAGATGCAATTCAGGTGCCTGGACCGCTCCGGAGGGGCCCTGCAGTACCAGCCCGACAGGGTCGCTCGCATTGTTGTGGTCTGCTGTGCGCTGCACAACATCGCGATGCAGAGGGGAGATGACCTGCTGCAGGAGGCGGAGGGAGAAGCCAGTGGCAGTGGTGCCAGCACAGAGGAGGAGGAGAAGGAGGAGAGGGAGGAGGAGGAGGTGGCTGGCGGAGTGGCGGTCGCAGCATGCTGACACGACCCAGGTGCTGGTGATGTCCAGGAGGCGGCACGACGGACCCGACGAGGACGGCGGGCACGCGACGCCTTGGTGGCAGCATGGTTCATGCATCGTATGTGACGTCCCCGCTGAACACCAAACCACCACCTGCATCGCTAGTCGTGCAGAGGGTCAACACACAACTGCCACCACCACAGCCCCTCCCCCCCACCCCCTCTCAGTGTACACTGCTCCACTTCGACATCACCCTTACCACTGGGTCCAGACGGTATGGCACAACATCGATGGCTGTGTCAGCGGGTGTGATCAGTGCCATGTGGGAATGATGACAGCCCGCTCTGCGAAGAGCTGTGAGCCCAGAATCGTTAGAGAGAGTCTGACCCATGGCAATAGCTGAACCATCCTCCTTGGTGGCCGCTGAGTTCGTCACGGACGTGACCGCGTGGGCTAGCTGTGGGAGGGGGTGGGGGGGGGAGGACTGCACACCCGGCACCGAAGTTTCACCGCTCGTCAACCCTAGCAACACTCGGTCACCATCACGATTCCTGTGGCTGTGGAACAATCACACGGTATTACAAGTAAGGTGGAACAGTGCGTTTAATGTGAACAAACATTTACAGGTGCCCTAGCCCCTACAACTAAACTGTGCCCTTCACCCGTGCCAACTTACTCAATGTCTATCTTTGTTGCCTTACGGGCCCTACCACTACATCTAAGTGATTCCCCAGATGATACAGCAGGAGTGGAGGAGGACTGCTGCGAATCGCCCCCTTCGACTAGTTTCTCCTTCGGCAAGCGTTTCCTGGGGCGACCCGGCCTTGATGGGCCAGGCTGCTCTGCGGGTGTCTCGGGGTGACGTTGTGCCACCCTGCTCTGCCTGCTGCCCACCCGATGCACCAGGGGTGGGACGGGGGGAGGCCGAGAATTCCGGGACGTCCCGTGATGGAGTTAATGGGACGGGCCCCGAAACCTCCTCCTCCCTCGGGGAGCCCGGTGGCCCCCGGGCCTCACTTTGGGACAGAGGTGCGAGCGGGGAGGTGCCCTGTCGCGCTACCGACACCTGGCGCTGCCAGTCCTGGAGGCCTGCAACGGTATCCACCAGGATCTGAAGGTTTGCAGAGACGGAGTTCAGGGAGTTAGACATTCCCGCCATGGACTGTGCAACCTCAACCTGTGAGTGCACGACGCCATCCAGCACGTGTGTCAGGCGGTTGATGATCTCCGCGACTGACTGCTGCGACTGGGCCATGACCTGCTGAGACTCGGCCAAGGCCCGCAGAACGCCGGCAATGTCATTTTGGCTCTGGAACATTGCTGCCTGTGAGAGGGCAACCCTGTCCAGGGCCGAGGATGACGCGTGCACATTAAGCCCAACGTCTTGCATAACCTGACCCATGGCCGAAACCGTTTCACCCATTGTCTCCACCGCGGATGCCACCCGTGCGGTGTCGGCCTGGGTTTCTGCCATGAACGGCACCACTCCCTGCTCGTGAACGCGGTTCGACTCCTCTAACAGCGTCTGCAGAGTCTGGAAGACAGCCCTCATCCCGTCATTGAGTCCCTGGGTTTCTTGATGCATCGGCTGTGCGGGTGGGTTGAGAAAGTCCAGGAACTCTGTAAACGTCAGGGAGCCAGCTGCATGCTGGGCCTGGCCTGGCCTCCGCCAGTCCGGGCCCTCGGCTGCTCCGACCTCCACCTGCTGTACCTGCTCAGCTGTGATGTGCGACCCAGACTGTGACCCAGGAGCCTCATCACTAAATAGGCCAGCCGGGGTGAGTGTCTCTGGGATGGTGGATGGTGCAGGAGAAAGCTGTGCCACTATCGCGAGGTCTTCTTGGGTGGATGCCTCCTCAATGTCATCGGCCCGCTGAGAGGCCGCAGGGCGTTTGCAGGCCATTTCTTCATCTAGGGGTGTTGCCGCCCTCTGGGCGTCCTGCTCCACAGATTCTGTTGGGGAGGATGGGACTCCCCGCTGATCGGGCACCTTGTCGTGCGGTCCCGGGTGAGGTGGGGGCAGATGCCTGTGTCCGTCTGGAGCCAGACGGCCCAGTGGGTAGGGTGTGTGAAGGGACAGAGGATGGGGGAGGGGGGGTGTTTGTCATGCAGGGTTGTCTCCCTTGTTGCAGCTCCGCCAACCTCGCATTGCGCGATCTCCCGGGTGGCAGATCCGCCAACAAGGTCCAGAGCCCTCTGCTCAAAAGTGGTGAGGGGCCTCAGGATGGGCGAACCCCCTCCCGTCTTGTTCCGCTCACGGGTGTTGTGAGCGGTTTTGTCCTGTTGGGGGAGGGGGCAAAGGTAGATCATTAGAATACGGCAGGTATCAGCAGTCCGTTCAGATACTGGCACAGTTTGGGGGTCAAGTTGTAATAAGACGATTGCATCTCTCCATGGGGGCCAGAGCGCTGGGTCTGTGACAACTTTGTGAACCACCCTCAACTCACTCTGCCCCAATCCCCCTCCACCCCCCGTTCCAGGGGGCAAGGTGGGTGATTAAGTAAAGGGGGGGGAGTGATGGTTGTGACCCGGGGGCACCCTCTTGGCACTTACCCTGGCAGCCCTGGTGAGGTCGTGCATCTTCTTCCGACACTGGTCAGCAGAGCGAGGGGTCTGCACCACAGCACTGACGGCGGCAGCAACCTCACGCCAGGCCTGGCGCACCACGCTGGCAGGGTGGCGATGCCCTCTACGCGGGCAGATGATGCCCCTCCTCTGCTCGATGGAATCGAGCAGCATCTCTATGTCAGCCTCCACATATCGCGGGGCTGCTGTCCTCAGCTCCGACATCTTGGCCTACAGTTTCTGTGCTTGCCCGCGCCTTTTTACGGCGTCGGGCGGCGTCACTTGGGCGTGTTCGTAGCGTCGCGGCGTTCCGGCGTCATCGCGCACGTGATTGACGCGGCTCCGTTCCTAGCCCATTTCCCGGACGTGAATACCTCGGGAAATGGGTCGTGTCGGGCCGTTGCCAAACCCGGCCGTTTTCACGGCCAACTTCGCAATTTTCCGCGGGTGTGGTGTGGAGAATCGCGCCCCAAATTCAAGAGCGGACTATATGGTCAATGGAAGGGTCTTGGGGAAAATTGATGTACAGAGAGATCTGGGAGGTCAGGTCTATTGTACCCTGAAGGTGGCAACGCAGGTGGATAGAGTGGTCAAGAAGGCGTGCAGAATGCTTGCCTTCATCGGAAGGGGTATTGAGTACAAGAGTTGGCAGGTCATGTTACAGTTGTATAGGACTTTGGTTCTGCCACATTTGGAATACTGCGTGCAGTTCTGGTCGCCACATTACCAGAAGGATGTGGATGCTTTGGAGAGGGTGCAGAGGAGGTTCACCAGGATGTTGCCTGGTATGGAGGGTGTTAGCTATGAAGAAAGGTTGAGTAGATTAGGATTGTTTTTGCTGGAAAGACGGAGGTTGAGGGGGGACCTAATTGAGGTCTACACAATTATGAGAGGTATGGACAGGGTGGCTAGCAACAAGCTTTTCCCAAGAGTGGGGGTGTCAGTTACAAGGGGTCACGATTTCAAGGTGAGAGGGGGAAAGTTTAAGGGAGATGTGCGTGGAAAGTTTTTTACACAGAGGGTGGTGGGTGCCTGGAAAGCTTTACCAGTGGAGGTGGTAGAAGCGGGCACAATAGCATAATTTAAGAGGCATCTAGACAGGTATATGAACGGGCGGGAACAGAGGGAAGTAGACCTTGGAAAATAGGAGACAGGTTTAGATAAAGGACCTGGATCGGCGTAGGCTGGGAGGGCCGATGGGCCTGTTCCCGTGCTGTAATTTTCTTTGTTCTTTGTTCAGACGTGTGCGACGCACATCTGATGGTCATGTATCAGTTGCACGTTCATCAAGTGGAACTCCTTTTGTTTGGTGTAGAGTGGCCTACCGTCAGCCGGTGCTCTTAGGGAGACATGCATCCCGTCTATCAACTCCTGGACCCGGGGCATTCCGTCATTGGCGGCGAACGCTGCTGCTCGGGCATCCTGGTGGGCTGGGTCCACATTGAAGTTGGTATATTGAGCCACCTGGGCATATAAAGCCTCTGTGGCGGCGCATATGCACCTGTACACTGAGGTATGTGAGATTCCAGATGGAACCCCACTCGGAGCCTGGAAGGACCACGTCATGTAAACGTTCAGGGCGGCCATCACTTTGCTGGCCACCATGAGTGGGTGTCCTCACCCTTAACCCCGCAGTGCCAGGTGCGCCATGATCTGGCAGTTACATCTCCCTGCTCAGCTGAAGTCTTCAGCCAGATCCTCGAATGACAGGCTTTGCCGGTACACACGACGTCTCCTTGGTACCTCTTCCTCTACCTGTTGGGCAATTGGCTCTCCATCCTGGGCGGCTGGCTTCTGTTCCTCTGTGACACACTCTGCTGCTGCAGTTTCCTTCTCCTTGGAAGCTCCACACTGAGCTCCTGCTGTTTTGTGGGAGTTTCCCCTCCAATCCGCCATGCAGGATGACATGATGCGGTTTTGCCAACATATAGTCCTTTTGGGTCCACGTGAGGATTTGTGCTGCCATGACAAATAATGTGTCCATGAAGTTTAATGCCAAATGACTTTGTCCGCTACTGGCGAGGGCAGGGGGGCTTACAGGCAGCAGGGGTCAGCTGAGGGTATCCACATGTGCAATCTGTGCACCTGGATGATATTCAAATGTGTATTCGTATACCACCAACAGCAAACCCCCCCCCCGACGTTATCAGCGGTATCAATTTATGTTCCTTGGTCAGGTTTCCTGATGAAATTTCCTAACTGCAAAAATCATGACCAGTCCTTCCTTTTCAATTTGTTATGTGTCGGCCAGAGATCTGGACGTGTAAGCTATTGGCCTTTCCGTTCCATCGTCCCAGCGATGGGACAACACTACCCCAATGCCATATGGAAAGGCATCAAACATGAGGGAGGACAACTTCGACAGGTCGTAATGTGTCAACAATTTTGAAGATAGCAGTTGCCAGTTCGCCCTGGCGAATGCTTCCACTTACAGTGCCTTCCACGCCTGTTTCTGGTTCTTTTTTAGTAGACGTGTCGAAGCACCAATAAGGTACCCAGGTTTTGGAATTTCCCTTAATAGTTGAGGAACAACCTCTGCTCTGTTGTGTTCTCAGGTTTCAGGGCTCCCTTAATAGAATCATAGAATCAGAATTTACAGTGCAGAAGGAGGCCATTCAGCCCATCAAGGTTGCGCCAATCCTTGGAAAGAGCACCCATGCCCCCACCCTATCCCCATAACCCAGTAATCCCACCTAATCTTTTGGACACTATGGGAAAATTTAGCACAGCCAATCCACCTAATCTACACATCTTTGGACTGTGGGAAGAAACCGGAGCCCACGGAGGAAACCCATGCAGTCACCTGAGGCCGAAATTGAACTCGGGTCCCTGGAGCTGTGAGGCAGCAGTGCAAACCACTTTTAATGGCCCGGACCTTTTCATCCATTGGGTGAAGCCCATCTTTACCAACTTACCAAATATGTGATCTTTATCGCCTGGAAGACACACTTGCCCCTTTTCAGGCAGTCACTACATTGAAGAACCATCAAAGGATTGATTCTAGGTTGCCCAGGTATTGCTTCTCGGTGGCTGCTGTAATAAGTACATCGTCCAGCTAAACAGCAGCCCTGTGGAGCCCCTGGAGGTTCTTTTCCATCACCTGCTGGAAAATTGATGACACCCCGAATGCCGGGTATATTCGTAAAAACCCCTGGGTGTTGACGGTGATGTATTTTCTAGACAGCACATCTAACTCCAGCTGGAGGTATGTGTAGCTCAGTCCAAAGATGTGCAGGTTAGGTGGATTGACAATGCTAAATTGCCCATAGGTGGTGTTACGGGGATAGGGTGGGGGACTGGCAAAGGTGGGGTGCTCTTTCAGAGGGCCGGTGCAGACTCAATGGGCTGAATGGCCTCTTCCTGCACTGTAGGGATTCTATGTGATTTCTAGCTTCTCGAATGCGTGACCCTAAGCTAACTTTGCATATAGGTCCTGTACACATGGCACGGGATCCCTGTCCAGGCAAGAGGCCCTGTTGACCATCATTTTGTAATTGCCACACAGACAAACGGACTTGTCTGGCTTCAGCACCGGGACCACTGACGCTGCACCACTCTGCAAATTGGACTATGCATACGATGCCCAAATTCTCTAACCATTTCAGTTTGTCATCCACCTTCATCATCTGGCTGTATGGGACCAGATGAGTCCTAAAATATTTAGGCTGGGCCTATAGGCCAACATAGATTTTAGCTGTGGTCCCCTTTGCCTTGCCCAAGCTGTCGTATAAAACCTCTGGATACTTTCTGAGGACTTGGTACAAACCCCAGTACCCATCCAGAAGATTTGGTACCAGTCCAGGCAGAGGTTTTGTCACATCCTAGGCAGCTGGGTTAAGGCCCCTGCACCACTACCAGCGATAGTCGGATGGACTGCTGTCCATGGGTAACTGGGGGTCACCGTGGTCCCAATGATGGTTAATGGTTCTCTGGTGTATGTTGCCAGCCGGGCGTTGGTATCCTTCAAGCCCATGTTCTGCATCTCCAAAGAGAATTTATGGAATATCTACTGTCCAATAATTGAAACTACAGCCCCTATATCAATTTCCATCTCCAAGGGCTGACCATTAGCTTGGAGGGTTATTCTTATTGGGGCTACTTTGAGAACCCTAATACAGTTTAACTACATGAAGTTGTCATCTTCGGGCAGATCAATGTGTAAAGTCCTGACTCAGGGCGCTTGTCAACTGGCCAGGGCGATGTGTTTGATTTGATTCTGGTAGCCTCAACTGCCACGATTTCTGTGACCACAAATGCAGTGCTGTTGAGGGTATTCCTCTGTATTCTCGCGGAAGATGTTCCATCGGGCTGTGGCAGGCCTTAGCCAACAGGTTTGACCACGGTGCTGTTTTGGAGGTAAGTAGGTCACGTAAGCCCTATCTGAGGGGAGGCATTGCTTGTTGGAATGTGGGCCGGCCAATGGTGTGCACGTCGTGGTCCATGGAACCCTGGAGTTCCTGAACCCCCCTTTCTGTGTTCTCGTGGGAGAGTGACAGTTCTATGGCCTTTTTAGATGCAAGGCCAGTTCTGCTAACAGCTTCCTTTGAGTCGCGTTATTGTTATGCCACACACTAAACAATCTCTCAACATCTCAGGGAGGGAGGAGCCAAAGTCACAATGCTCAGCTAACTTGTGAAAACGCATCAAAAATTCCATAACCGATTCCCCAAGGGTTCGCCCGGCTGTATTAAGGCGGTATCTCTGCATTATTACCGATGACTTAGGGTCATAATGATTCACAATGAGTACCATGAGTTCGCTGAAGGTTCTCGAGTCCGGGTCCAACGAGTAGGTGAGTGTCTTGATTACGCGGCTTTCAGTCGCAAGGTCCCAATTAGGACTACTGCTCTTGCCAGTCCCAGTTCGGTCCAGCTTTAATGAGGCGCTGTCCACTAGCGGGGGAGCTCATATTCCATGAGTCCCACGGGGAGATCAATTAGGGTGTCCCCATGAGTCTTGCGAGGGTTATTACAAATTCTTTAAAGGTCCTGCAACTGCTTCCTTAATGGATTCCAGGATATTCCCAATGATAAATTGTGGGTTAATAAGGCCTATAGTTTCCTGCTTTCTGTCTGCCACCTTTCTTGAATAGGGGTATTACATTCTTGGTTTTCCAATCCACTGGAAAGCTTCCAGAATTTAGGAATTTTGGAAAATTACAATCAATAAAACAGTAATAAAAATAGGTTAGCTTCTTTCAACTATTCAGATTCTTGGATGTATTGAAACCTTTTTTGTTTAAATATTTCTTTATTCGCCTTTTTCGCATTTTCTTCCCAATTTACACCCACCCACAATAAACAATAATCAGTAACAAATATGTCAATCCCCATATCAATAACAACGATCCCATCCCCCACCAAATCCAAAAATTCACCCACATGTTCACATAAACAACTGACAAAAAGGAATCAGGAATCCCCCATAGCCCCCATTAACACCCATCGCCCCTCCCCCTCCCCCCGAGCCCTCCCACCCCCCCCCAACTAATGTTTGATGTTATCCAGTTCTTGAAAGTGCATAATGAATAATGCCCATGAATTGTAGAACCCCTCTGTCCTTCCCCTCAGTTCAAACATAACCTTCTCAAGAGTCAAGGATTCCAACAGATCTCCCCGCCACGCCAGGGCACAGGGTGGAGATTGAAAGCTTAATAAATATTCAATTATGTCAGATTTAAAATTACAGTTACTTGATGTATTAAAGTTTATTCAGAGGACTTCCGATTGTGGCATGTAGGCGGAGGTCGCATGTTTGGTGGCTCCTGCCAGAATTTCCCTTTTTAGGCTCTTTACATCCAGAATTTGGGAAAATTCTTCTGTGAGAAGTTGTGGGAAGGTCTGAGGCATTTCAAGAATGTCAAAAATCAGAAAAAAAAGAACCCAGGGAGAAAGGGAGTGAGCGAAAGTTCACCATCAAATGTGAGGAGGAGTTCAGTGGGAGAAAAGATGGCAGGAGAGCGTGTCCATCACGGTGATAAAGATGGTTGAAGTGATGGCTGGGGAGTTTGAGTGGCTGTTCTCAAAACATTTTGAAAGGCATCGGAAAAGATGATGTCCTAGCTTCAGGAGTGGGTGGGTGAGACCCTTTCCCAATGAGAGTGGAGTTGGTGAAGACTTCGAGAGCAGTGCGGGAGCAAGGAAAGAAAATGGAGGGGGTGGAGGAGGAGACATTGTCACGGCATTGAGACCAGTTCACCTTGTTGGGTGAAGAGTTGCGGAAGGTGGCAGAGAGCAACAGAAGGCTGAGAACCAAAGTAGAGGACCTGGAGAACAGGTAATGAAGGCAGAATTTGAGGATCGTGGGTGTGCCTGAGGGGGTGGAGGGCCGAGGCCTATAGTGTACTCTGCTGAGATGCTGGCCAAGTTGATGGGCGAGGGGAGGACCCCTCCCAGTATGAATTGCACGGGGCCCGCTGGCCGAAACCAAGAATGAATGAACTGCGCCGAGGGCTGTGATAGACATAGACATAGACATAGAATCATCTGCTTTCACAATTTTCAAGTGAAGGAGAAGGTGCTGAGGTGGTCGAAGGAGAAGCAGGGGTTGGAATTGGATGGCAATGGTGTATCTACATACCAGGATCTGATAACGGTGCTGGCGAGGAGAAGGGCTGCCTTCAGGCAGTTGAAGGCCCCATCGGGGGAGGGAGGGGTGTTGGGGCTGGGGGCTGGAGGGGGTGGGGGGGGGGGGGCGGGTCCAGGCTCATGAAGGAGATGGGAGATGGACATTTTTACGTCCGCGTGATAGGGAGTATTCATTCTTTTCGCCGGTGCATGAGGTGTACTCAAGTATCGACTTTTTTGTGGTGGGGTAGGTGCTGCGAGCTGGGGTGAAGAAGAAAGAGTATTCAATGACTGTGATATCGGACCATGCTCCGAACTGGATGGATGTGGTCTTGGAGAAGGGTCCAGCCCAGACCTTCTGCACTTAAATGAGGAAGGTGATTGAGGAGTATGTCGAGTTTAACTGGAATGGTGGTCTGGGAGGAGTTGAAGGCATTAGTGAGGGGTGAGGTAATTTCATTCAAGGCGAAGGTGATTAGGAAGGCGTGGAAGGAATGGCAGCGGTTGATAGAGGTAAATGGGGGACATGGGGAGGACTTGGAGCTGGGACTTTTGGTGAGGAGGAAAGAGTTGCAGGCCAAGTTTTCTATCCACGGGGCAGGTGGTTCGGCAGCTGAGGCGAGCGAGGGGGGGTCGTCTTTGAGTATGGTGAGAAGGCCAGTTGATTGCTGGCGGGCTAGCTCCATTGGCACGCAACCGCGAGGGGGATTGTGCAGATTAGGGATTGGATGGGTGGGTTGATGGTGGCGCCGGAGCATGTGAATGAGGTGTTTGAAGACTTTTAGGAACTTGTAGAAGTCGGAGCTGCCGGAGGATGAATCGTAGATTCGGGAATTTCTGGAGTGATTGGAGTGTCCGGATAAAGGAGGGCGGGATTGGAGGAACCAGTGGGGTTGGAGGAACTGCAGGCAGTGATAGGGAAGATACAGTTGAGTAAGGTGGCGGGGCCGGATCGGTTCCTGGTGGAATTTTATAACAAATACAAAGATAAGTTGGCACCGCTGATGGTGGAAATATTTGAGGATGCGATAGTTAGGGGAGTGTTACCGGAGGCGATGGAGCAGGCATTCATCTCACAATTACTTAAAAAGGAGAAGGATCCGGTGGAGTGTGGGTCATACGGGCCCATTTTCGACTGAATGTGGATGATAAGGTATTGGGGAAGGCGTTGACGGTGAGGTTAGAGGAGTGCCTTTTGAAGGTGGTGGGTGTCATAATATCTACTCATGTATAGAATGACATGCAGTGATTGACACACAGGATAACCAATGAACACACACGACACAGAACAACCAATCACCAGACAGGACACCATCACTATAAAGCCCACAGGGCATTAAGACTCTCCCTCTCTCACAGGACACAGCTACTGAGATAGTTAGAGTGCACGAGCCAGTGAGCATCATCTCCATGTGGTAGAGAGCTAGTCTGGTTAAGCCAGTAGGAGGTTATCAGTTATATTAATAGAGTGTCAACCCACAGCAGATTATGTACAACAATCAGCGAGTTCAATAAAACAGTGTTGGACCATCTCCTGTGTCGGAAGCCTGTTTCTAGTTTCACAGCATCCAGTTGCAGTCGATATTAGACCAGCTCAGAGAACATAAAATGGTACCAGGGATCTGTTAATTCTAACGAACCTACCTTGATTGAATCGGCACCGACGAGCAAGCAGCCATCCAGCAGCATGGAAAAGATCCAGCCTCCACCGCAACTCCGGATCTCCGGCAACCTCAGCGCTAACTGGAAAGTCTTCAAACAGAAGTTTCTCCTGTGTATCGAGGCTTCCGACCTCGAGGCAGCATTGGATGCCAGAAAGCTGTTCCTGTCGACTGCGGGGGATCACGCCATCCACATCTATAACTTGCTCATGTTTGCCGATGGCTAAGACAAGACGAAGTTCAAGATGGTTCTGCTGAAATTCGACACCCACTGCGACATTGAGGTGAATGAGAGCTTTGAACGGTACATCTTCCAACAGAGACTTCAGGGTAAGGATGAACCTTTTCAGTCCTTCTTGACCCATCTCCGCATCCTAGCGTAACCAAGTAATTTTGACTCGACGGCTGATTCCATGATCCGGGATCAGATCGTTTCGGGGTCCAGTCCGACTCCCTGCGAGAGCAGCTCCTCAAAATCAAACAGTTGACCCTCTCCGTCGCCATCGAAACGTACGTTGTCCATGAGCATGCCAGAAATCGTTACTCACGCATCAGGGCGGCAGAAACTGCAAAACTGGCCTCCCACGAGGCAGAAAGGGTGCAGGCCATCGCAAAAATGCAAGGCCTGAGCATCGAGGAGAGTGTCCGTTTCGCGCGCTTTTCCCGGGTCCCTACGTAAGCGCGCCACGACCGGGAGGACGAGGAGGCCGAAGACCCTAATGTGCATGTGCGAATATCGGCTGACCGCACTGCGCATGCGCGATGGCGCACAGAATGCGCTGACGTCAGCGTCATGACGTGTCCAAATTGTGGCTCCGCCCATTTAAAGCGGCAATGTCCAGCCAAAGAAATGCAACGTTTACAGTGTGGAAAGCCTGGGCATTACGCGGCCTTCTGCAGGTCCGCTCCACTGAGCAACAGCCAGCGATCCCAGCTGCAGCACAGACGTGTTCACTGCGTACAACAAGGCATGTAGGATTCTGATCCCGACAGCCCAACGGACCCCGATGCTGACTGCCTCGAGTCTCCATATCGGGTGGGCATTATCACCACACGCGAGCTGGTCTCCACCGCGCCTGCAAAACCGCCTTTCAATCCTCACTGTGGATCCTGACGACGAGTGGTGTGCTGTCATCACGGTCAACCAGTCTCGCATCCGATTTAAATTGGACACTGGCGCGTCTGCAACCTCATATCACAGTCGGACCTCGACAGAATCCGAGACCAACCTAGCATTCTTCCACAGCCTGCCAGCTCCTTGACTACAATGGCAATGCATAGCTGCCAGTGGGTTGTGTCAGCTAGGTGTATCTCACAAGGCGATTCGTCGTAACGGATCTCCGGCAACCTCGGCGCCAAACAGAAAGTCTTCAACAGAAGTTCTTCCAGTATATCGATGGCTTCCGACCTGGAGGACAGCATTGGATGCCAGAAAGATCGCGCTGTTCCTGTCGACTGCGGGGGATCACGCCATCCAAATCTATACTCGCTCACGTTTGCCGATGGCGAAGGACAAGATGAGTTCAAGATGGTTCTGCTGAAATTCAACAGCCACTGCGACATTGTGGTGATGAGAGCTTTGACCGGTACATCTTCCAACAGAGACTTCAGGGTAAGGATGAACCTTTTCAATCCTTCTTGACCCATCTCCACATCCTAGCGTAGTCATGTAATTATGACTCGAGGGCTGATTCCATGATCCGGGATCAGATCGTTTACGGGGTCCAGTCCGACTCCCTGTGTGAGCAGCTCCTCAAATCAAACAGTTGACCCTCTCCGTCGCCATCGAAACGTACGTTGTCCATGAGCATGCCAGAAATCGTTACTTACGCATCAGGGCGGCAGAAAGAAACTGTAAAACTGGCCTCCCACGAGGCAGAAAAGGGTGCAGGCCATCGCAAAATGCAAGGCCTGAGCATCGAGGAGAGTGGCCTTTTTGAACGTTTTTCCCGGGTCCCTACGCCATGCGCGCCAAGACCGGGTGGACGAGGAGGCCGAAGACCCTAATGTGCATGTGCGAACGTTGGGCCGGACCGCACTGCGCATGCGCAATGGCGTCATGACGTGTCCAAATTGTGGCTCTGTCCATTTAAAGCGGCAATGTCCAGCCAAAGAATGCAACGTCTACAGTGTGGAAAGCCTGGGCATTACGCGGCCTCTGCAGGTCCACTCCACCGAGCAACAGCCAGCGATCCCAGCTGCCAGCGCAGACGTGTCCGCTGCGTACAACAAGGCATGCAGGATTCTGATCCCGACAGCCCAACGGACCCCAATGCTGACTGCCTCGAGTCTCCATATCGGGTGGGCATCATCATCACACGCGAGCTGGTCTCCACCGCGCCTGAAAACCGCCTTTCAATCCTCACTGTGGATCCTGACGACGAGTGGTGTGCTGTCATCACGGTCAACCAGTCTCGCATCCGATTTAAATTGGACACTGGCGCGTCTGCAAACCTCATATCACAGTCGGACCTCAACAGCATCCGAGACCAACCTAGCATTCTTCCACCTGCCTGCCAGCTCCTTAACTACAATGGCAATGCCATAGCTGCCAGTGGATCGTGTTAGCTAGGTGTATTTCACAAGGCAATCAAGGCGACGTTACGATTCGAGATCGTCCAGGCTGATAAGGCATTCCTGCTCGGTGCTCGCGCATGCAAACTCCTAAATCTGGTCCAGCGCGTCCATGCCCTGTCCTCGAGACCCGGCGACTGCCTCGCCCAATGCGAATCTCCAGGCTGAGATAGACAACATTCTCACGCAATACCACAATGTGTTTGATGGGATGGGCACACTACAGTAGTCCCCCGTTATACCGCGCTCCGCAATACCGCGGTTCGCGATATACCGCGGGGGGGCTGATGGACCCCAACTGTCAGTTGTGTCAATTTCAGCGGCCGGCTCCGGAGAGGGAAGCTGCTCTCACTGAAATAATCAGCCGGCCGCTGAAATTGACACTGCCGGCTGCTCTCTCCCTCCAATCCAACTTTTAAGTTTTAATGTTTCTGATTGGAGGGAGAGAGCAGCGGGCAGTGTCAATTTCAGCGGCCAGCTGATTGTTTCAGTGAGAGAGCAGCTTCCCTCTCCGGATCAAAGTGAGCCGGCCGCTGAAATTGACCACTGCCCGCTGCTCTCTCCCTCCAATCAGAAACATTAAAACTTAAAAGTTGGATTGGAGGGAGAGAGCAGCGGGCAGTGTCAATTTCAGCGGCCGGCTCACTTTGAACCAGAGAGGGAAGCTGCTCTCACTGAAACAATCAGCTGGCCGCTGAAATTGACACTGCCGAGGGGGGGCGGGTGTTGGGGGGGGGGGAAGAGGGGGGGCGGGTGTTGGGGGGGGGAGAAGAGGGGGGGCGGGTGTTGGGGGGGGGAGAAGAGGGGGGGGGGTGTTGGGGGGGGAGAAGAGGGGGGGGTGTTGGGGGGGAGAGAGGGGGGGGGGTGTTGGGGGGGGAGAAGAGGGGGCGGGTGTTGGGGGGGAGAAGGAGGGGGGCGGGTGTTGGGGGGGAGAGAGGGGGGGGCGGGTGTTGGGGGGGGAGAAGAGGGGGGGCGGGTGTTGGGGGGGAGAAGAGGGGGGGGGGGGTGTTGGGGGGAGGAGGGAGGGGAGCGGGTGTTGGGGGGAGAGGAGGGGGGGCGGGTGTTGGGGGGAGAGGAGGGGGGAGAGGAGGGGGGGGGGGGGGTGTTGGGGGGGGAGGAGGGGGGGCGGGTGTTGGGGAGAGAGGAAGGGGGGCGGGTGTTGGGGGAGAGGAGGGGGGCGGGTGGGGGGGGGAGAGGAGGGGGGCGGGTGTTGGGGGGGAGAGGAGGGGGGGCGGGTGTGGGGGGGAGAGGGGGGGCGGTGTTGGTTGGAGGGGGGCGGGTGTTGGGGGGGAGAGGAGGAGGGGGGGGCGGGTGTTGGGGGGGAGAGGAGGGGGGGCGGGTGTTGGGGGGGAGAGGAGGGGGGCGGGGTGTTGGGGGGAGAGGGGGGGGGGGGTGTTGGGGGGGGGTGTTGGGGGGGGTGTTGGGGGGGGGGTGTTGGGGGGAGAGGAGGGAGGGCGGGTGTTGGGGGGGGAGAGGAGGGGGGCGGGTGTTGGGGGGAGAGGAGGGGGGGCGGGTGTTGGGGGGAGAGGAGGGGGGCGGGGTTGTTGGGGGAGAGGAGGGGGGGCGGGTGTTGGGGGGGAGAGGAGGGGGGGCGGGTGTTGGGGGGGAGAGGAGGGGGGGGGGTGTTGGGGGGAGAGGAGGGGGGTGGGTGTTGGGGGGAGAGGAGGGGGGGCGGGTGGTGTTGGGGGGGAGAGGAGGGGGGGCGGGTGTTGGGGGGGAGAGGAGGGGGGGCGGGTGTTGGGGGGGGAGAGGAGGGGGGGGGGTGTTGGGGGGGAGAGGAGGGGGAGGGCGGGGTGTTGGGGGGGAGAGGAGGGGGGCGGGTGTTGGGGGGGAGAGGAGGGGGGGCGGGTGTGGGGGACCCCCCCTGCGGGTGTGGGGGCGGGGTGTGGGGGGACCCCCCTGCGGGTGTGGGGGGGACACCCCTGCGGGTGTGGGGGAGACCCCCCTGCGGGTGTTGGGGGAGAGAGGAGGGCCTGCGGGTGTGGGGGATGGGGGAGGAGAGGGGGGGGGAGGGGGCGAGCCGGAGGGTGTGAGGTGGGTGGGGTGGGGGGGGGAGGGGAGAGGAGGAGACAGAGCCCAGTGGGTGTTGGGGGAGAGGAGGAGACAGAGCCCAGTGGGTGTTGGGGGAGAGGGGGCGAGCCGGAGGGTGTGGGGGGGAGAGGGGTTCTAGTGGAGGATGTGGGGGCGAACCGGAGGTGTGGGGGGGGAGAGGGGGCGAGCCGGAGGGTGTTGGAGGGAGAGGGTGCGAGCCGGAGGGTGTTGGGGGGGGGAGAGGGGGCGGAGCCGGAGGGTGTTGGGGGGGTAGAGGGGGCGAGCCGTGAGGGTGTGGGGGGAGAGGGGTCTAGTTGGAGGATGTGAGGGGAGAGGGGGCAAGGCCGGAGGAAAAAAAAAGAAATTGACACTGCCGGCTGCTCTCTCACTCCAATCAGAAACATTAAAACTTAAAAGTTGGATTGGAGGGAGAGAGCAGCGGCAGTGTCAATTCAGCGGCCGGCTGATTGTTTCACTGAGAGCAGCTTCTCTCGGATCAAAGTGAGCCGGCCGCTGAAATTTAATTGGATCCACGATGGGGGTTTTAAATTTATTTAAAAATCTATGCTAGCGCTTCCCATTGTGAGTCTACGGGGGTCTGACCTCTCCCCCCGCCCCCGTAGACTCACAATGGGAAGCGCTAGCATAGATTTTTAAATAAATTAAAAAACCCCATCATGGATATCCGCGGCTCGGTTACAACGCGGGTGGGGGTCTTGGACCCTAACACCCGCGTTATAAAGGGGGACTACTGTACAAGCTATTGCTCAAACCGAATGCCACCCCCGTCATCCATGCACCCCGCCTGGTGCCGGCTCCTCTCATCGATCGTCTGAAAATGCAGTTACGAGAGCTCCAAGACCAGGGCATCATCTCAAAGGTCACAGAACCAACAGACTGGGTCAGCTCCATGGTCTGCGCAAGAAACACTTGGTGAACTCCGCATTTGCATTGTCCCAAAGACCTGAATCGTAACATAATCCGAGAGCACTACCCGATCCTGAAGCGTGAAGAGTTAACCTGTGAGATGGCTCATGCCAAATTCTTTATCAAGCTGGACGCCTCCCGTGGATTCTGGCAGATACAGCTGGACGAGTCCAGTCGGAAGCTGTGCACGTTTAACACTCCGTTCGGCAGGTATTGCTACAACCGCATGCCTTTTGGTATCAACTCAGCTTCCGAAGTATTTCATCGCATAATTGAGCAAATGATGGAGGGCATCGAGGGGGTGCGAGTTTATGTGGATGACATGATCATCTGGTCCACGACGCCCGAGGATCACATCGCTCGCCTCAAACAGGTTTACCAGAGGATTCTTGAAAATGTCCTCCAGCTCAACAGGGCCAAATGCTCATTTGGTTGGTCCGTTATCAAGTTTCTGGGTGACCACATTTCACAGCAGAGTGTGCAACCTGACGCTGACAAGGTGCTGGCAATCAATGCCATGAAGACGCCAGAAGACAAAAAGGCGGTCCTCCGTTTTCTTGGGATGGTAAATTTTCTCGGAAATTGATTCCCAATATGGCATCCACACACACAGCCCTCTGGCATCTCGTTAAAAAATCGACAGTGTTCCAGTGACTTCCCACACATCAAGCGGAGTGGCTTGAGCTGAAGGCGAAGCTCACCACAGCACAAGTACCGGCGTTCTTTGACCCAACCAAAGATACCAAGATATCCACAGACGCAAGCCAGGACGGCATTGGGGCGGTGCTCCTCAGCGAGACGACACCTCGTCCAGGGCTCCAGTGGCATACGCCTCCAGGCCATGACTCCGACTGAACAACGGTATCTGCCCAGATCGAGAAGGAGTGATTGGGTCTCCTGACAGGAATAGTCAAGATTCATGACTACGTATCGGTCTGCCAAAGTCACGGTGGAACAGACCACAGGCCTTTAGTCCACATAATCCAGAAGGGTTTAAATGACATGATACTTCGGCTGCAGCGAATTCTTCTTCGTCTCCGCCGATATGACTTCGAACTCATATACACACCGGGTAAGGAGCTGATCATCGTGGATGCCCTATCCCGATTCATCACCACGCCGTGTGAACAGGGCGACTTCAATCACCACATTGAGGCACAGGTGCCGTTGTGTGCCAGCAACCTCCCAGCCACTGATGAACGAGTTGTCCAAATAGGCGAAGAAACTGCCAAAGATCCTCTGCTGCAGCGCGGTGATGCAACACCTCGCCCATGGCTGGCAAAAGAGGCAGTGCCCCCAGTTCTTCAACGTTAAGATGAGCTACGGTTGTTGAGGGGATCCTTCTTAAACTAGATAGAATCGTCATTCTCCAAAGCATGCAAGCCATTGTGCTCAGACAGATCCATGGGGGTCACCTTGGGGTCGAGAAATGTCGACGTAGAGCTCGGCAGGCAGTTTACTGGCCTGGCATCAGCCAGGACATTTGCCAACACGGTCCTCAACTGCACAACATGCCAGAAGTTTCAACCAGCTCAGCCCAAGGAAACGCTGCAACAGCACAAGATCGTAACTTCTCCGTGGTCCAAGGTGGGGATAGACCTCTTCATGCAAATGGGCTTGATTACGTGCTCTTGGTCGACCAGTTCTCCAGCTACCCGGAAGTGGTGAAACTGTCGAACCTCACGTCCAAGTCAGTCATCAAAGCCTGCAAAGAGACGTTTGCCAGGCACATGATACCACTCACAGTAATGAGTGACAATGGTCCATGTTTCTACAGCCAAGAGTGGTCCGACTTTGCACGATCCTACAACTTCAGTCATATTACATCCAGTCCCCATTACCCGCAATCAAATGGGAAGGCTGAGAAAGGGGTCCATATTGTCAAGCAGTTGCTGTGCAAGGCTGCAGACTCAGCCTCGGATTTCAACCTGGCGCTGTTGGCATACAGGGCAACCCCTCTGTCGACTGGTTTGTCTCTGGCACAGCTGCTCAAGTACCGCAACCTGAGGATGAGTGTTCCAGCCATCCATGTTCCAGACCTTGACCACCTTATGGTGCTGCAGAAAGTGCAGCGATCCAGGGACCAGCAGAAGATCACGTATGATGATCATGCCACGGAATCTGCCTACGCTTGCGCCAGAAGATGTTGTTCGTGTCCCAGCGCCTGAG
This sequence comes from Scyliorhinus canicula, assembly GCF_902713615.1. Taxonomy (NCBI): domain Eukaryota; kingdom Metazoa; phylum Chordata; class Chondrichthyes; order Carcharhiniformes; family Scyliorhinidae; genus Scyliorhinus; species Scyliorhinus canicula. The sequence continues at coordinate 136,737,705 of NC_052147.1, forward strand.
GGAGGCTGGTCAGCCTCCGCTGTTGTCATCAGACAGGCTGCCCCCAGGTCTTTCGTTGTTCAAATGGTGATGGCTCCATTCTATGGCGCAACAGGAGGGTGCTGCGCAAAGTTCCCTGCCCACCACCTGACCGCACTTCTCCGCATGTCATCATGCCTCCTACCGGACATCTTGCACCATAAGGCCACCGATCTGGCAGCGATCCCACCTGTCCACAAGGCCACCGAGATGGCAGCCATCCCGCCTGTCTATGTGCCGCCGTCCCTCCCTCCACCACTGAGGCGATCGACAGAATTGTCGCCCGCCACAAAGACTGAATCTATAGACTTAATCTTGTAAATTTTGTTCATGTTTTGCTCTGTATCTGCACGGATCGACACCTTCCCCTGTACATATGTTCATTCATTCACCACTTGTACATAGTCATGCATGTATATACAGCTACGTTCCAAAATTTATTTAAAAAAAGGGGAGATGTCATAATATCCACTCATGTATATAATGAGATGCAGACAGGCAGTGATTGACACACAGGATAACCAATGAACACACATGACACAGAACAACCAATCACCAGACACGACACCACCACTATAAAGCCCACAGGGCATTGAGACTCTCCCTCTCTCACAGGACACAGCTACTGAGATAGTTAGAGTGCACAAGCCAGTGAGCATCATCTCCATGTGGTAGAAATCTAGTCTGGTGAAGCCAGTAGAAGGTTATCAGTTAGATTAACAGAGTGTCAACCCACAGCAGATTATGTAGAGCAATCATCAAGTTCAATAAAACAGTGTTGGACCATCTCCTGTGTCGGAAGCCTGTTTCTAGTTTCACTGCATCCAGTTGCAGCCGATGTTAGACCAACTCAGATAACACCTTAGTGAGGAGGATCAGACGGGGTTCGTCAAGGGCAAGCAGCTTTCTTTGACTATTCGGCGGCTGCTGAATGTGGCACTTTCTCCGGCAGAAGAGAGCTGGAGGTGGTGGTGGCATTAGATGCGGAGAAATTGTTTGACAGACTGGGGTGGAGTTATTAGTTTGCGGTTGCTGAAAAAATTTGGGTTTGGGCCTAAGTTGTGGCAAGGGTGAAATTGTTATTCAAGGATCCAACAACATGTGTGTGGATGAACGATATGAATTTGGGGTACTTTCCAGTATTTCGGGAAACGAGGTACAGATGCCCCATGTTCCCCCTTCTGTTCGCACTGTCTATTGAGCCATTGCGCTGAGGGGTTTAGACTTATGGAAGGGGATAGTGAGGCGGGAGTGGAGGCTAGGGTGTCTCTGTACATGTACATCTTGGACTCGAGTTTGTCGGTGATGGATATAATGGGGTTAAGGAAATTTGGGGCGTTTTCGGGGTATAAGTTAAATTTAGGGAAAAGCAAATCTTTTCTGGTGTCGTCTCCAGGTACAGGGGAATAGGAGGATTGTCATTGTGGGTCTCAACAATTCATTTTAGATATTTGAGGGTGCAGGCTGCGCGGGATTGGCACAACTTTGTAAGCTTAATTTTACGAGCCTGGTGGGAAGGGTGAAGGAGGACTTTATGCAATGGGATGGTCTCTTGAAGCTGGCAGGCTGGGTGCGGGCAGTAAAGATGAAAATTCTTCCATGGTTCCTGTTCCAGTGTATGCCGGCCTTTTTGCCAAAGTCATTCTTTAGCGGGGTGGACAGGCTGGTCTCATCACTTATGTGGGCATGGAAGGGGGCCAGGATATGGAAAGCAGTGCTCCAAACAGGGCAGCAGTTAGGGGGTGGTCTTTCCGAATTTGTTATACTATTACTGGGTGGCGAATGTGGAGAAGATGTGAGGTTGGAGTAGAGAGGCGGAGGCTTTCTGGGTGCGGATGAATGGGGGTTATTGTAAAGGATCGGGCTTGCGGGTGCTGGCAACGGCGCCACTACCGTTCATCCCAGGGGAGTAGTCGGGTAGTCCTGTGGTGGTAGCCTCGCTGAAGATCTGGAGGCAATTCTGACAGCACTTTAAATTGAGGGCAGGCTCGAGGGTGATGGCAATAAGAGAGAACAATGGGTTTGAGCCATGGAGGATGGCGAGGTTTCGGGGACGGGAGGAGAGAGGAGTGAAAGAGATAAAGGATCTGTTTTTGGAGCGGCGGTTTGCAAGCTTGGAGGAGTTGAGGGTGAAGTATGGGCTCCTGCGGGAGGAGGGCTTCAAGTATATGCAGGTGTGGAACTTTGCAAGAAAGATCTCAAACTTTCCAGTGGCACCGTCCTCCTCATTGCTGGAGGGCGATAGTAAAGTACAAATCAAAACCACTTAAGAATCTTTTGTGAAGCTTTAAACCATTCCGAATGGAACAAAACTAGTTTAGCAGTGATATAAAATTCAGTTTTGTATCACAAAATGTGAACAGTTCATTTTGTTACCTAAAGGTCGATTATCTTATCTGATACATATGTATTGTGGGCAGCACAGTAGCACAGTGGTTAACACTGTTGCTTCACAGCACCAGATACCCAGGTTGGATTCCCAGTGGCTTGGGTCACTTTTGTGTGGAGTCTGTACGTTCCCCCGTATCTGCGTGGGTTTCCTCCGGCTGCTCCGGTTTCCTCCAACATGTTCCGAGAGACGTGCTTGTTGGGTGATTGGACATTCTGAATTCTCCCTCAGTGTACCCGAACAGGCGCCGGAGTGTGACGACTAGGGGATTTTCACAGTTAACTTCATTTTAGTGTTAATGTAAGCCTACTTGTGCCAATAATAATGATTATTATATTACATCTGATATATCTGTGCATGTGTATGTAAGTGTGTTTGTACCAAGTATGATTATATTAATCTGAAAATCTAATTTAAACACGTTTTAGCAGCTAATATGATAAAATCTGGAGGTTGAAACAATGAAAGGAAATGAAATTGTAGCAATAGGCATCCTAAAAAAGGTGCACCTCAATGTGTGATAAAAGTGAATTAAATTTGAAATTTCTAAAATGTATAAGTAATGAAAAAGTGCCTACTGATATTAACTCAATCGCCCCAATATTAACAGGGTGGTGGGGAGGTGAGGTCTTGTTGACCTTAATGGCATGGCTTAATTTTCATTTTTTAGGTCTAATATCCACCTGGCAGTCTGCCAAATGGACAGCCTGGCTGGCAGCCAGGAGGAAAAGCTAGCAGCGAGGGACCCTTGGGGACGATCTCTGGCAATGGAAAGGAGGGGAGGTAACTGCAGTGGTGGTTTGTGGACATGAAGAAGTTCCGGTAAAACTGAAGATTGAGGAAAAACTCTCCTCTGGCTGAAGTCACACTTAGCAAAGATGCTTGTGGATTTTGGAGGTCAATAATCCTCAGGACTTTGCTGTCCAATTAACTTCAGAACTTTAAACAATCACTTCCCTTCTATTAAAATGTCTGAAACTGGAATGTTTGCTGATGATTGCAGTGCATCAATTTGCACTTATATTTGCATTGCAACTCTTCTGATAGTGAAGTTAGCCTGCATGCAACAAGACTGGACAATATTCAGGCTGGGGCTGATAAGTGGCAAGTAACATTTGCACACACAAGTGCCAAGTAAGTAGTGAACTCATAGAATTTACAGTGCAGAAGGAGACCACTCGGCCCATCGAGTCTGCACTGGCCCTTGGAAAGAGCACCCCACTTAAGCCCACAACTCCAACCTATCCCCGTAACCCAGTAACCCCACCTAACTTTTTTGGACACTAAGGGTAATTTAGCAGTGCCAATCTACCTAACCTGCACATCTTTGAACTGTGGGAGGAAACCGGTGGAAACCCACGCAGACACGGGCAGAACATGCAGACTCGGCACAGACAGTGACCCAAACCGGGAATTGAACCTAGGACCCTGAAACTGTGAAGTAACTGTGCTAACCTCTGTGCTACCGTGCTGCCGCTAAATGACCATATCTAATTGGAGAGAGCCTAACCACTTTCCCTGAACATTTCATGGGATTACTATTCCTGAACCCTCCACATAAAAATCCTGGTGGTCACACGTTGTAACTTAAGTGGATCAACCACATAAACACTGTGGTTAGGTTGCAAGAACAGATCGGAGGCTGGGTAATTTGCAGCAGGTAACTCACCTTCTCACTCTCCAAGCCTTTCTGCCATCTTCAAAGCAAGCGAGGAATACCTTGGAATACTATAGCCATCTGGGATGGCCACTTACAACAAGAAACATGGACGTTCGCAAAGCCTAAAGGGAAATATAGCCAATGTAAGATTCAGGCAGGCACAGAGCCTTAATGTATATACGTGAGCAGAGAATACAGACAGCATCGAAACCCCCCAGCCGATTAGCATTTTAATGATCCATCTCCGTAAGACAAAGGACTGATACTCAGGTATCTGATACGATTCCAGACATTTCAGCGCCACTCCCCTTAGTAAGGAAGCATGAACAGCAAGGTCAATGACCGCTTGGGACATGCCCAGCCACCAAGGCACTCACCCCTTTGTTGACTCAGATCGAAGGCAGTGATCGAGAACTGCCCAATTAATTGGGTCCAAACCTAAGGACTGCCCAAAAGAGCGCAAACCCCCCCAAGGATAAAGAGAGACACTGCCATGTGTCTGATCTCTTTTCGACCTGGCGCTCTGGCAATGTCTATCTTCAACTGCAGCACCACGACCAGAAGCAACTACAAGTTCAATGCTCGCTACCAGGTGGATGAGACCCAGCAAATCCAGATTCGAATAAAGGCCACTGTTCCTCTGACCTAAGCCTGATGTTAAGTACAGGTTGTCATAGTGTTAGGTGTAATTTAGCTTGCAGTGTTTATGTTGCATGTATAAATTAATCTTGTGTGTAAATAAAGTATTATTGAACTTGAACGAACTGACTGGTTGTTGGGTCTTTGATCGATATCCGGTTGAACCATGTGGTGGTATCATTTGATACCTGGCGACTCTGAAAGCAATATATCAATATCTAGACAAAAGAAGGGCAACCTTATTGACTGCCATATTTATAGCGAGTAAATATAGCAACATTATTGGCGACTCTGGTAGGATTCGACCCAGACGTGATTTTCTCACTCCGAGAGAAACCACAAAACGTTTGAATTAGAAACCAATTGGAAAAGAAACCAGTATCCATCAAACCTCCGAGATTCGGCAGTGTGTAGTAATTTGCATGCATACAAACAGAGATATAAGGTAAACCGGCGGGCACAGTCGTTGCAGATGGTGACTCCGGCGGCGTTGTGTCTGGAGCTTGAGCCTCCATCCAGCGTGTCGGAGGCGATTGGGGGATGGGGTTAGGCAAGGCGGTGATGGGTGGCGGCAGTGCCGGCGTGGGACAATACAGGAGACCAAGGGGGGCGTAAGGGGCACAGGGGGTGGCTGTAGGCAGCAGGGAGGGAGCGTATTGGCTGGGGAACCAGCTGGGGCCAGATCTTGTAGGGAGGCCGTATCTTGCTGTCCATCCTGATGTGCGATGTAGGCTTACTGGGGGTTGGCATGCAGCAGCTGGACCCTCTCAACCAGGGGGTCGGTCTCATGGCTCCTCATGTGCCTCCGGAGAAGGACAGGTCCCGGAGTTGTCAGCCAAGATGGAAGCGAGACCCCGGAGATGGACTTCCTAGGGAAGAGAAACAAGCGGTCGTGAGGGGAGTGATCTAATGGATTGGAGGGCGTCGGGGAGGACCTCCTGCCAGTGGAGGGTCGGGAGACTTCTAGACTGGAGGGCCAGAAGGACGGCCATCCATACCGTCGCATTCTAACTCTCCACCTGCCCGTTTCCCTGCGGGTTATAGCTCGTAGTCTTGCTCGAGGCGATGTCTTTGCTGAGCAGGTACTGATGCAGCTCATGGCTCGTGAACGATGTGCCCCGGTTGCTGTGGATGTAAGCAGGAACACCGAACAGTGTGAAGATGCTGTGCAGTGCCTTTATCACAGTGGCCGAGGTCATGTCGGGGCAGGGGACAGCGAAGGGGAAGCAGGAGCACTCGTCGATAACGGTTAGAAAGTATATATTACGGTTGGTGGAGGGGAGGGGTCCTTTGAAGTCCATACTTAGGCGCTCAAAGGGCCAGGAGGCCTTTACCAGGCGGGTCTTGTCTAGCCGGTAGTAGTGTGGTTTGCACTCCGCGCAGACCTGGCAGTCCCTGGTCATGGCCTTGGCCTCCTTGGTGGAGAAGGGCAGATTGCGGGCCTTAATAAAGTGGGTAAGCCGGGTGACCCTGGGTGACAGAGGTCATTGTGGATAGACCGAAGTCGGTCATCTTGCGCGCTGGCGCTTGTGCCGCGGGACAGGGCATCTAGGGGCTCATTGAGCTTCCCAGGACGATACTTGATATTGTAATTGTGGGTGGAAAGTTCGATCCTCCACCTCAGGATTTTGTCATTTTTTATTTTGCCCCATTGTGCGTAGTCAAACATGAAGGCGACCGACCGCTGGTCGGTGACGAGGGTGAACCTCCTACTAGCTAGGTAGTGCCTCCAGTGCCGCACGGATTCCACTTTGGCTTGAGTTTCCTTCTCGACCGAGGAGTGTCGGATCGCGGAAGCGTGGAGGGTTCTAGAGAAGAATGCTACTGGCCTGCCCACCTGGCTGAGGGTGGCGGCCAGGGCGACGTCTGTCGCATCGCTCTCTACCTGGAAGGGGACGGACTCGTCCACCGCGTGCATTGCGGCCTTGGTGATGTCGGCCTTGATGCGGCTGAAGGCCGAGTGGGCCTCAGCCGTCAGGGGAAAAGTGGTGGTTTGAATAAGTGGGCGGACTTTGTCCACATAGTTGGAGACCCACTGGGCGTAGTAGGAGAACAGCCCCAGGCATCGTTTGAAGGCATTGAGGCTGTGGGGAGGGGAGAGTTCCGTGAGGGGGCGCATACAGCGGGGTCGGGCCCTAGGACTCCGTTCTCCACGGCGTAGCCGAGGATGGCCAGTCGTGTAGCGCGGAAAATGCACTTCTATTTGTTGTACATGAGGTTGAGGGATTAGGCCTCTGAAAGTAGGCATCATGGTCCTGCTGATCGTAGCCGCAGATGGTGACATTGTCCAAGTACGGGTATGTAGCCCGCAAACCGTACTGGTCCACCATTCGGTCCATCATTCTCTGAAAGACCGAGACCCCGTTAGTGAAGCCGAAGGGGACCCTAAGACAGTGGAAGAGTCGGCTGGCTGCTTCAAAGGCAGTGTAGTGGCATTCTTCCGGGCAGGTTAGGAGCTGGTGGTATGCCGACTTCAGATCGACCGTTGAGAACACAAGGTACTGTGCGATATGGTTGACTATCTCCGCTACGCGGGGGAGGGGGTACGCATCCAGTTGCATGAACCGGTTAATGGTCTGGCTGTAGTCTACAACCATCCGGTTCTTTTCCCCAGTCTGGACGACCACTACTTGCGCTCTCCAGGGGCTGTTGCTGGCCTCGATTATCCCTTCACTCAACAGTCGCTGGACCTCTGACTTGATAAAAGCCATATCTTGGGAACTGTACCGCCTGCTCCTGGTGGCGATGGGCTTACAATCGGGAGTGAGGTTTGCAAAGAGCGAAGGGGGGAGACCTTGAGGATCACGAGGCTGCATACCATGAGGGGGGGTAAGGGTCCGCCGAACTGTAGGGTAAGGCTTCAGTGACTGCATTGGAAGTCTAATCCAAGCAGTAGGGGGCACAGAGGTGAGGGAGGACGTACAGCTTAAAACGGGCGTACTCGGTGCCTTGCATCGCGAGGTTAGCGATGCAGTCCGGATGGGATCCGGAGGCAAGGGAGATTGTTTGGGATGCGGGGTTTATGGGAAGGAAGCAGCGCCTTACCGTGTCAGGGTGAACAAAGCTCTCCGTGCTCCCGGAGTCGAAAAGACAAGGGGTCTCGTGCCCGTTGACCCAGACGACCATCATTGAGTTCTTGAGATGCTTCAGCTGCGACTGGTCGAGGGTGACTGCGCCCATTTGCGGGTAGCCAGCGTGGTCAGTGGTGTCGGGGTCACAAGATGGCGACCCCCATGAGTCGCACGTGTCGGGCTGGATCGAAGATAGCGACCAAGATGGCCGCTCCCACGAGTCGCACGTGTCAGGCCGGGTCGAAGATGGAAACCAAGATGGCTGCCCCCACGAGTCACACGTGTCGGTCGGTGTTGGAGTCGGCGGCCAAGATGGCGGCCCCCATGAGTCGCAAGAGGCTGATGACGCGTCTGAAGGGGGCGTTCCGGGCAGGCACACAGCCACATTGCAGGATCTGCGGGCCTGTGAGTCCATGGGTTGGGTCTGGTGAGTTTTCGATTTCTGGGCTTTAGGTCGTCGCAGACAGACTCTGGCGAAGTGTTCCTTTTTCCCACAGTCGCTGCACATCGCTGTGCGGGCTGGGCAACGCTGCCGGGGGTGTTGACCCTGGCCACAGAAGTAGCACTGCGGTTCCCCGGGCTGGACTGGCAGCCATGCAGCACTGGCCCGCGATGTAGTCGGGTCTGACGCGGCAAAGGTGTTCACATGGGGTTCGCCGGGTCCGCGGGGAATGCACTGAGGCTCTGGTAGGCCACCTCTAACGAGGTAGCTGGCTTTACCATGTCCCACAGGTCAGTGGTCCCGTTTTCCAGCAACGATTGCCTGATGTAGTTCGATCGGACCCCAGCCACATAGGTGTCCCAGATCTGTAGGTTCATGTGTTCCTCCGCCATCACATCTTGGGAGCTGCAGTTCCTCGCGAATAGGGTCAGTTTTTCCAGGTACTCAGCTAGCGATTCCCCAGCGTGTTGACAGCGAGTAGTGAGGAGCTGGCAGGCGTACACCTCGTTTACAGGCTTCACGAAATTCACCTTGCGACCGCCGCCTCATACGTGGCCGTTTTCTCGATCATCACGGAGGTTCGATGGCTCACCTGAGCGTGGAGGAGTCGCAGCTTGAGGGTTTCAGTGGTAGGCGTTGCGAAGGAGTTGAGGTAGGCCTCGAAGCACCGAAGCCAATGTTCGAAGATCTCCTTGGCGTCTGGCGTGCACGTGTCAAGTTCGAGCTTATCTGGCTTTAGAGCGGCTTCCATGGTGCTGTCTATGGATATTAAATTATTATACCGTCAATTCACTGTGAGACCGTGAGAACGAGTGAACATTAGGCTTTAATATCCATGAACTCGCCTGCCAGAGTCGGCTGTACAAATGAGTGCTACCCACAGGTGGCCGGACTATATATGGCCCCGGGGAGGGCGGAGCCAGAGGCGGAGCCAATCGGGGTTCCAGTACAGTACCTGGAAGTAGCCCACATCATCACTTCCAGGTCATGGGTCACATCATTATACAGACAGTACAGACAGTTCATGCATAAGGTGAAACACATTCACCACAATTTTGGTGCAAAAAACTTTCGGGAGTTATGGGAACCGGTAAATAGCTTAAGCCATACCCGCTGTTTGCATCACCGCTTTATTCCTCCCTGTCCCAAATTCACGGTAGAGATACAAAGATTATGGTAGAGATGCAGAGATTACGGTGGGAAGAGACATAATTGTAGAAATGGCAATGAAGGCAACGGAACACCTGATGTACCCACAGGAACCCGTGGTCGCAGTGACCAATAGAGCAGAGCAGTGTCCCATATGGGAAGAGGAAATTAGGAAGTACCTAAAGGGGAAAGGATGGCCCCTGTGGTCTGAGTTTTGTGCAAATGAAGAGACAGGTCCTGGTAGTATTGGACAAACTTGGTGGGATAACCTGACCGAGATCGATAAAAAGAGTTTAGGTAAAGTTCGTAAGCCAATGGCAATCGTGTCCTGTTTGGCACAATTGCAATGCACAGAGGAGGTCGTGAGGACGTTCCGCAGACAGCTTGTAGAGAAAGAGTAGTGAGGGAATCGTTAGTGAATGTGAAAAAATAAATGAGCAACTCCGAGAGCAGCTAGCAGTGAAGGACAAAGATGGCTGATGTCAAACGGGCACACTAATCTTGTCTAGCTCACCTAAGCAGCTTTCAGACACAATATGATAAGGGCTACCAAGACACACGTCATGCAGTTTTGGTAACGGAAGAAACAGAACACAAAGTACAGCAATTGAAGAAGCAATGTGAGGACTTAAAGGCAGCCCTACGAGCACTCCACAGTTCCACAACGAAACAAAGGCAGAGTTCGGTCGACAACGCCAAATGCAGGCAGCAAGGCCAGCATCGGGAAGGCCGTCGTGAAATCGGCCGAGTTTCACGACGGCCTCGGAGGCTGCTCCTCGCACCCTATTCACCCCCCCCCCCCCCCCGCCCCCCAGGGGGCTAGGAGCGGCGCTCCGTAAATCTCGGCCGCCGGTCCTTGATGCTTGCGTCAAGGCGGCGCGCCGAGAATGACACGATGGCGGCGCCTAAGTGACGTCAGCTACGCATGCGCAGGTTGGTCGGCTCCAACCCGCGCATGCGCGGTTGCCGTCTTCCCCTCCGCTGCCCCGCAAGACGTGACGGCTTGATCTTGCGAGGCGGCTGAGGGGAAAGAGTGCGTCTCTTGGAGACGCCAGCCCGACGATCGGTGGGCACCGATCGCGGGCACCCCTCCCAAGCACGGCCGTGGTGCTCACTCCCCTCTCCACCCCCCACAAGCCACAAACAAAACTTTGGCGCCATGTTCACGACGGCAGCGACCAGGTGTGTTTGCCGCCGGCGTGAACAGGTCGGGAACATCAGGCCGCTTGGCCCATCCGGGCCGGAGAATCGCCGGTCGCCGTGAAAAACGGCGAGCGGCCATTCTCCGAGCGGGGGGTGGGAGAATCGCGGGGAGTGCCAGGGCGGCGTGGCGTGAGTCGCCCGGCCCTCCCGCGATTCTCCCACCCGGCGTGGGGAGCGGAGAATCGCGCTCCAAATTTCATAATTAGAGTCACTGCTCTCAGTGCAAAATGGATTCAGAGACACCTTTGGACCAAATGTAGACCAGGAAGATGGCCCCGATTGGCAGGAACTTAATGAAACTGCCCATCGATATGTAAACGGAACAGAGATTCATAATAGAGCCCCCCAGGCCCTGAAAAGGAAAGCACCCACACCACTGACTACACAGGCAGCACACAACCCTATGAGTCCAGTCACCAAGCAGCGCAGAGTACCGACAGAAGACCAACCCGATTTCGTGCACACCATCCCACTAACCATCACCCAGTTAAAGGATGCCCGTGATAAAGTAGAAACCTTTCAACCCACATCAGACCCACACCATTTCTTTGAGCGAGTTAGACGACAAGCAGTCATATACGGTCTGGACGAGCAGGAAGAAGTGAAACTCATAGTAATGAGCGTTGCCCCATCCGTTAGTTCAGCCCTTCCCGACCCACAAAATGTAGGAGGTAGCCTCCAGGATATGAAGACAGCTATCTTAGATGCAATTGGCTATAATAGAGGAGATCCCGTTGAAGGACTCAACCGATATCGGCAGAAGAAAGGAGAGCATCCAACAGCATTTGCTGGACGCCTCTGGATACACTTCACAGCAGGATTTGGAGCTTTAGCCCACGCCCATTTAACTGCAGACAATATGGCCAAATGGACCCATATTTTAGTCTCCCATGCCACAGATGCAGGACAAAAAGCATGTGCAAATTATGACCCCTCAGACCCTGCACACAATGAAGTGTGGGTTCTGAAGAGACTCTCTCAAGCTTGGGAACAATCCCTACATAAAAAGGCAGAGCAGGAGAAGGTAGAAGCAAACATGAATCCAGTAATGACACATCAAGACCCCGCATAGGTAAATGAAGGTAGAAATAACGCACAGCACCATAAAGCACAGAGATGCTATAATTGTGGACAGAAGGGACATTACGCCTGAGAATGCATCCCCCCCCCCCCCCCCCCCCCCCCCCCCCGCCGGAACCCACAATGGAATCAGCATGCAAATGCCCCACATAGGAACAATGCCAGGCCAATCCACAGCGTTAGGACTCCACAACCTGGGTCTGCAACACACTCTGGGACAAGTCAGGAAGACCAGTAGTCTTCCACATCCGGGGACACCCCGTAGAGTTCCTTTGGGACACAGGAGGGTCCCGAACCACGTTAAACTCCTCCACAATGTACCAGTGAGATATATGGCCCACGGCAGACACTATCACTCTTAGTGGATTTACAGGGCACCTCCAGCAGGGACACATTACGGCCCCTGTGGATATTCAGATCGGTAACATTCGAACAAAGCACTCAGTCATTTTAGTAGATTTACTCCAGACAGCAGAACACATCTTGGGGATAGATTTCATGAGCTCACTCAACCTTTCTTTTGACCCCGTGAATAAGTGTGTGTGGAAAATTGCTAGAGAAGCACAAGCCCCCGCCACGCTCACAGTAGGAGACTCCGAACACAGGATTAGCTCAGTGAGTGATTACTGGTTTGATCCACAAACCATTATCACGGACAAAGGTAAGTCTTAAAGAAACACAAAGCATCTTTTGCCCAGCACAAGCTCGGTTGCGGTAAAATTCCAGGAATGGTCACCATTACAGGTCCCGATCCTAAACCCCAGAACCAATACGGTATTCCAAGCAAGTCGAGGGAGAAATAGCTAAGGTAATTCAAAGTTTATTGGATCAAGGCGTATTCGGCCCATAGCCTCAACAAACAATGCCCCTATTTGGCCCTTAAGAAAACCAGATGGTTCATGGAGACTGACCATCGACGATAGAGAACTCAATAAAGTAACTCCATTAGCAGCCCCCACCATTGCCTCGAGTCCTGAGACCATGTTAAAGCAGGGACTTCAGTCAAAATATTTTACAGTTCTGGACATTAGCAATGGCTTTTGGTCCATTCCATTGGATAAAAATTGCCGGTATAAATTTGCGTTCACCTTCCAGGGACAGCAATACACGTGGATATGCCTTTCACAAGGTTTCCACAAACCAGCCTCCATTTTTCACTGACAATTGGCGAATGGATTATCAAAATTTTCCCGACCCGAATGCCTCATTCAGTATGTGGATGACTTGCTCCTACAGACTGACACCAAGGAAGAACACATTTCGCTTCTTTCGGAAATATTAGGACTCCTGAAAAAAATTGGATGTAAAATCAACCGCAAAAAAGCCCAAATTCTCCAAGAAAAGGTCACTTATTTAGCAACAGTTATAAAGCATGGTAAGCATGAGATAGAGCAAAAACGTATTGATTCAATTGTTAAATTGCCCTTGCCCCATACTGTTACAGCACTCGGTCATTTTTTAGGACTGGTTGGTTATTGCAGGAACTATATAGACGGTTTCGCCACAAAGGCTGCCCCACTTTCCGAACTCCTTAAGAAAAAGGTCCCATGGAAATGGCTTCCACAGCATACGGATGTCATCGATGCACTAAAATGCGTCCTAGGTACATCTCTCGCTTTGCAGGCACCAGACCCACACTCCCCATTCGCAATAGAGGTAGCGACCACTGACCGAACCCTTTCGACCGTATTTCTCCAGGAAAGGCACGATTGTTTAGGACCCATAGTCTCTGCCTAACGAGTTTTAGATCTGGTAGGGCAAGGATTTTCAACTTACGAAAGGCACTTGCTCGCAGTGTTTTGGGCTGTTCATAATACACGTACATAACAGGACTCAACCCAGTAACCATTTTGACCAAGCACACCCCAACACAGCTACTGTTAGACGGTAGGCTGAAGGACGGTACAGTTACGGTCCAAATTAGAGCAGCATGCTGGATCCTACTCCTACAAGGATGTGACATCACAGTGAAAAGGACAAAGACACACACGTTTTTGGCAGATAATTTACATTATGCAGTAACCCCACATGAGTGTGAAATCATTGCAGCCAGGCACAACACAGGACCCTTTATTCCTAAATCGTTACCGACAAAAGGAGGCATCAGACCACAGAGAACCCAGCCCACAGAAAATTCTCTAAAAATTTATGTAGATGGCTCCTCCACCATTGATAATGGGAAAAGGATTACAGGATGTGGCATATATATAGAAGATGTGCAGGGACGTGAATTAGAGGAGATATCATTTAAATTGCCAGGACATTTAGGTTCGCAGGCAGCCGAGTTAGCAGCCATTGCATACATTGTGCGGCACCCAGATTAGTTCCCAACCGCAGCAGACATATATTCGGACAGTTTATATGTTTGCAACAGCTTGACGGAATTCCTGCCCATGTGGGAATCTAGAGGATTTATATCCGCCGACGGTAAAACACTACCCTCAGCGCCATTACTAAAGCACATTCTCAAAGAAGATCGCAAATATAGAATCATAAAGGTTATATGCCATCATCATTCCTCCCCACCTGGTAATGTAAAAGCAGATGCCCTAGCAAAAGCATGGTCACTTTTGGCAACCCCCAAGAGTGCCCCAGTACACATGGTCCAAGTCTCACAGACCAATATTCAAGATTTGGCACAGGCACAAAAGGAAGATGACACGCTTAAGGAAATTTTAAAAGCAGACTTACCAGCTCCCTATCATAGGTTCAAAGATACTTTAACGGTACACAACGGAATCATATTAAAGAATGGTATTTATGTAGTTCCCCACCCAGGACAGGAACCAGATTATTTGTCAATTCCGTGACGAACACGGACGCCAAAGGATAGAATCCACCCTTGTCCACCTCAGACCTCTGCTGGTGGCCCGATTTAAAAATTGATGTAACCCACTGCATTGAAAATTATTTAATTTGCGCCCAGAACAACCCAGACAGATACGCAAAGAAAGGTCAGCTAAGACACACCCGCCCTGTTAATGGGCCATGGACGAACTTACAATTAGATGACATTGGTCCCCTCCCCCCTGCAGAAATGGATTGAAATATGTGTTGGTCATGATCGATACCTTCACAAAATTGGTGGAAGCATTTCCTTCCAGGACAAACACGGCGAAAGCGACAACAAAAATTCTAACCCAGCAAATATTTACTAGATGGGGACTCCCCCGTAGTATTGAGTCGGACCAAGGTTCGCAATTCACAGGAAGAGTAATGAAAAACATCCTAACAATTTTCGGGATTAAACAGAAGTTTCACATTGCCTATCACCTACAATCCAGCGGCATTGCGGAATGCATGAACTGAACCTCAAATGCAACACTTAGGAAGATGGTGCAATGACATAATACAACATACGACACAGTTCTCTCATTTGCACTGATGTTTATTAGAAACACGGTATCGAGTTCAACAGGCTACACCCCCCACACCCTCATGACGGGACGACCCATGAAGGGTACTGAGTATTTATTCGGACTTGACTTGGCCAGCCCCATAGTCACCGCCCTTACCCACGAAAAAATTGTCCAACTAGTAATGGAAAATATTAAAGCAGCAGAGTGCTGCAGCTGTTCGACCAGGCGCTAGGAAAAAGCAGAGTAAGGCCTGTTTTGATAAAACAGTACAACCAGTAGAATATACAGTCGGACAGCAGGTGATGGTCTCCCTATACAATCCGAGTTCATTCCTCTCCCCCAAATTTGTAGGACCCTACTCGATTTCTGATAAATAAGCCCCTCAGTATATAAAATTACGTATCCAAATGGAAAATCAGGATGGTTTCATATAAACCAACTTAAGGTTTATGAAACTCAGCGCAGCCACTCACACCACATTTCACTGGCAATAACAAACAACAACGACCCGCCTACTTGCAATCTAAACCAACCCTCCCCCAGCCAGGATAGCACGTCCAGAGACACGACTTTGACTCTGCCCCCAGGAACGAGTTTCCACCTCAGACTTGATTTGGCCGATAGCGATAGCAACAGCACAACGGACTTACTTGATGTCCCCGACCAATGGCAAACAGACCAGGCCCCTGTCACTACAGCCCCAGTAACACCGACCAAGATATGTTTGGCCCCTCAGATACCATTTATTTGCCACTACCAGAACCTGACCCACCGCCCAATGATAGCAATCCCCTCTTGCCGCTACCGCCCTACAGGATAAGAAACAATGGCACCACGGCACTCTTATCGACTGATAAGAAACAACAAAATGGATCCCACATCGGCCCACGCTGCCATGGCACAGAAACTCCAGTCACGAGTTTGGCAACGGGAGATGGTGATGACTCAGACTCTGACTCCCACCATGCTAACCCCCTTTACGACCCTTTTTGGAATGGAACCCTGAGGTGTCCAGATGATGAGAGAAAGGAACCGATTGAGATTTACGATGTCCTATTCTCTGATGGAGCCTGCCCACTTTCTTTCTTTAGTTTGTTTTTTAAAAAATGTTGAATGATTGTCTCTTGTATGACTTTTCGTGTCGATCTCACCAAATTTCTTGATACAGTTTATTCTTTCGGACTCATGCTAAATTTCTTGATGCAGTCATAACTACTCTATTGACGCCACATGGTAGTTAAAGGAACACGTTTGTTGGAAGTCCATAGATATTCAAATTCTTTCCGTTCTTGTAAGGTCACCCAGGCAGTGGAGCAACGGCACTGATTACCACCCTACCCGGGGATTTAATCCATTCTTGCCCTGTCATGGTTCATACGCACCCCATTCGGAAAGTTCTTTTCGAAACTCTTTTACTGTTCTTTTAAAGTGTGATTCAAAGAATGCACTTTGCCACAGTTTTGTTTGCTTTCTGGCGACCCTTCGATCGCTAACTCCCAACTGCTATTGACATGTTCAAACACTTGGTTGAAACAAATTTGCTGCTAGGAAAAACTACCTCAACACTGGACGGAGAAATTGTCTGCCCACTCAGCCCACCGAACACAGGCTGCGAGATTGCTCGCACTGTGACACAATTTCTTTCTCGGATGTCTTGTCTCCCAAATGGTTGGTTTAAAAGAAAAATGAGGGAGTCACATATGGTGACAATTTAAATGGGAAATTGATGTTAAGGAGAAGCAGACAGACAAACGAGATATTAAACAACAAGATGATAACAAGATGATAACAGATATTATGCTTGTACTCCCAGGAATATACGAATGTACCAGGAGACAGAGGAAGACAAAGACAAAATAAAGACGGACCTGATGACCTGCATCACAGGCCCTAAACATGACCACCCAACACGATGCCCCTAGCCTGGTCACCACACCATACATAGAAACAGCCACTGATACCCCGACAAGGTGCAAAAACATCATAAAGTGGTGTTCCCTTTCTTACACGGTAGAAGCCCTATTGATTATAGCGATACTTTGCAGCGTCATCCAGATGATCAGACTTCGGAAATAGCGAAGGAGAGCCTCCCACTCCCCAGTATACACACTCAGAGCCCCTTTTCTCGGACTTCAACAGATCCCACACTCTTTTTGAACCATTTTTCTGACTAATAAATTCTGCGGTTTTCAATACAAGTTACATTTTTTGTAAATGTGATAAGTTTAAGTAGAAATATGATGCTGCTATTGTTTACATTTTTGTACTGTAATATAAATTATTTTGGTTATTAGCTAGCAGCATAAGTGTAGTTTAGGTAAGGACAGTTAGAGGTTCCCCTTTCTGTAAAGAAGTTGAAATGTAGGATTGAATGTTATTGTGCCCCCTTAGAATTTTTATAGATGTGTGATTTATCAAAAACTTCGGTAAATGTTCCAATCCATAGGACAGAGTAGGATAGAACCTTCCCTTGATTACGGGTACCCAGCACACCAGAGAACAGAAGAAGATTCAGTAGTGTGATCCATCACGCTTCGCGTTTAGGATCAAGAGGACGGACTGTAGCCATTTGGGATTTACATAGAATTTACAGTGCAGAAGGAGGCCATTCAGCCCATCGAGTCTGCACTGGCTCTTTGAAAGAGCACCCTACCCAAGGTCAATACCTCCACCCTATCCCCATAACCCAGTAACCCCACCCAACACTAAGGGCAATTTTGGACACTAAGGGCAATTTATCATGGCCAATCCACCTAACCTGCACATCTTTGGACTGTGGGAGGAAACCGGAGCACCCGGAGGAAACCCACGCACACACGGGGAGGATGTGCAGACTCCGCACAGGCAGTGACCCAAGCCGGAATCGAACATGGGACCCTGGAGCTGTGAAGCAATTGTGCTATCCACAATGCTACCGTGCTGCCCTTATGGGATGGCCACTTACAACAAGATGCATGGTCGTTTGCAAAGCCTAAAGGGAAATATGGCCAATGTAAGATTCAGGCAGGCACAGAGCCTTAATATATATACGTGAGCAGAGAATCCAGACAACATTAAACCCCCAGCCGATTAGCATTTTAATGACCCATCTCTGTAAGACAAAGGACTGATAGCTATTCAATACGAATCCAGACATTTTGGTGCCACTCCCCTTAGTAAGGAAGCATGAACAGCAAGGTCAATGACTGCTTAGGACACGCCCAGCCATCAAGGCACCCGCCCCATTATTGGCTCAGGTCGAAGGCAGTGATTGATAACTGCCCAATTAATTGGGTTCAAACCTAAAGACTGCCCAAACAAGCGATCAACCCCCCAAGCATAAAGAGAGACACTGACATGTGTTCAATCTCTTTTGGACCTGGCATCCGGCAACGCCTATCTCCAACTGCAGCACCACGACCAGAAGCAAGTCCAAGTTCAACGCTCGCTACTAGACGGATGAGCCTAGCTAAACCGCAGTTACTTCTCCAGACCCAGCAGATCCAGATTCAAACAAAGGCCACTGTTCCTCTGACCTAAGCCGGGTGCCTGAAGTTAAGTACAGGTTGTCATAGCGTTAGGTGTAATTTAGCTCGTAGTGTTTATGTTGCATGTATCAGTAAATCTTGTGTGTAAATAAAGTATTATTGAACTTGAACTAACTAACTGGTTGTTGGGTCTTCGATCGATATCCAGTTGAACCTTGTGGTGATATCACTTGATACCTAGCGACTCTGAGAGCAATATATCAATATCTGGACAAAGGAAGGGCAACCTTATTGATTGCCATATTTATAGCGAGTAAATATAGCAACAATTCTGCTCATTTAGCCAGATGAGTTCAGCTTCAATAACACACAAGAAGCTTGACATCATCGAGGACAAAGAAACCTGCTTGATTAGCACCCCATCTATTACTGGCTCACTGTGGCTGCTCTTTGCCCTATCTGCAAAATGCACTGCTGCAACTCACAAGGGCTTCTTCAACAGCATCTTCCAAATCCACTACCTCTATTGCCTTGAACAGGGATTTTAAAAGAGCAGGTCGTGACTCGCGAGTGAGTAGCAGGTAGGCGTTGGGAGGGTTGCGGAGCGATCAGTGGCGGCATGCCCATGGTGGTTCCCACTGCAGGAGAAGCACCCAACAGCTGCTACTGGCATTTTTATTGAGAATGGCAGCCACTGCTGTCTTTTAAATGAGAGGAAATGAGGCTGTGTGCAGCTTTCTGCCAGAAGCGGCAGCAGTGAGCAGGCCATGCATACATCCTTCGTACATCCTTTTGGCATCAAATCACAGAGAACTTCTTCCATTTTCTGGCTGCTGGAAAACAAGGTAAGGGGACTGTGAAGATTAATCATTTTCTTACAAGAGACGGCCAGGGACACAAATACCTACTGGACAGGATCTCACAACTGAATCTGCTGAAAGAGCTGCTCAGGAGAGCCTAGAACCAGACAGAGCAGTGCTAGTGTTAGCTCTGTACAAAGCTCCAAGGCCACTGGTTAACAGCCTATAAAGAAGTACTTAACTCGGGAACAAAGCAATATAAAAATGAGTTCTTGAGGTATTGCTTTGGCAATTGTGCCAATGCAAATACAGGTGCAAAGCCACGTGTGTTATATGCAGAGAAGTACTGGCAAATAGAGGAGAAGTTTCAGATTTTGAAAGAGAATTTATTTTGAGTTAGAAACTCCAGAGTCAGTTATTAACTTACAACTAACTCCAAATGGAAAGACTATGCTGCTGTACCTTGCCTGTGAGAGCACATTACAAACACTAGGCCAAAAAGCCCATGAGGCTGTCAGAATTCTGAAGGAGCATCTCCCAGGAGTACCCAGTGCTGAGGAAAACAAGCATTTTGTTGCTATTGCCCTTCATGATGACATGTGCGAGGTTGGATTTTCCATTCTCACAAAGTTTAAGATGACACAAAGAAACTGCCTGAAGTGTGTACCTGATATGTGCATAGACTTCTCATCCTGTGAGCCTGATTGGAGTGAGATTGTGAAGACCAAGCAAGCTCCCCTTTTGCATTAGAGGTAAATGAACGTGACAGGTGTCATGAAGGTAGGTCGGTGTGGGTCGCGAAGGTTGGCTGGCATGGGTGGCCAAGGTCAGCCAGGGTGAATCCCAAAGGTCGGCCATTTAGCAAAAGTGGGTCCCTAGAAAAAGAGTTTGGAAAACACTTGCCTAGAAGGATAAGGAGAGCAATTGCATGAAAATACCACTACCTGAAGCTTCCCCTCTATCACACATAATCCTGGAAATCTATTGCTATTAATTTATCTTCAGTGGTTCAAAATCTTGGAACTCCCTACCTGAAGTGCTGTGTGCGTACCATCATCACCCAAACTGCAGAGGTTAAAGAAAGTTCAGAGGTTCACCACCACATTCCCAAGGGCAATTAGGGATAAATAAAAATACTGCCTTTACCAGTGACCCATACGGTTTGAGCGGATAAAAAAAATAGAGTCTTAACAGTAAAAGCTTCAATCATGTATCCTTTGTATTTCAGTGATGAAAATAGACCAAGTCACCAAGTTTACCCTGATAACTGAGAGCACCAAGACTGGCTGTCACTTGGGTCATTTCCTCTCTACTTTCTCCATCTCTTCATATCTCCCAGCATATATTCTTTTTTCCTATCAACTAAAATCCTCATGTTCCTGTCCAATTGCCTCGTTACACTGTTTGTTTATTTTCAATGATTTATAACCTAGAATTTGTTGGATTGGTCTTATTGATATAGGACAAAAGCAAGGCGGTTATACTAAACCTTAATGAAACATTGCAGTTTTCCTTCTGGGAGAAACATCTTTAGGAAGGATCTTAAGGCCCAGGAAAAGGTGCAGAAGAAATTTTCTAGAATAGTACCAAGGATGAAGGATTTCAGTTATGTGGAGAGACTAAAAGATCAATGGTTGTTCTTCTGAGAACAGAGAAGGTTAGGTGGAGATTTGATGGACGTAGTCAAAGCTATGAATGGCTTTGATAGAGTAAATGAGAAAAAACTGTTTCCAGTGACATAAGAGTCAGCAACCAAAGGACAAACATTTAAGGTAATTCGCAAACGAATCAGAGATGACATGAGAAAACATTTCATTTTTACACAGTGAGTGATGACAATCAGGAATGCACTGCCTGAAATGGCGATGGAAACCGACTCAGTAGCAACATTCAAAGAGATTAATGAAATACTCAGAGGTGAAACATTTTCTGGGCTTGTGGAAAACGAGCATGGGAGTGTGATTAATTGGATAGCTCTTCCAAAGGGCACAAAGCCTACAGTTTGGAAAACCCAAATGCATACTGCATACTTTGGACAATGCCCCTTATTTGGCCTGGAATTTATTTTTCTGACCTGAATGATCAACTCAAGGCACATTTTCTTAAAACTGCAAACTAGCTTCATCCAATATATGTAGCTGGTGAACAACAATTTTGATGGTAAGGAATTTTGGAGTCCTGGCCCGGTGCAGATTTACTCTCACTAATGATGATCTTCTGCTTGAGATTTCAATTAATTTCCTTTCCAACAATATACTTGATCATCAATTCAGCATGATAGAATCATTCCCAATAGTTGCCCATGCAGCACTGTTTTGAAAAGATTCTGAAAATTAAAGTATATAACATCTATCAGTTGCATTTACCGACTAATTTGTCACTTTAATCAGTTTACAGGGTCACAGCCCTCTTTTTGTGCTAATCTGGGATTCTTACTCACTTGTCACCTCTCCAGGTTATTAGAAACCATTGCCCAAAATGAAGGACATTTAAATTAAAGTTTTATTGTCAGTACAATGAAATAGTTGATTCTAAAATTGCAGTTTTTAATTTCTGCTATTATTGGTATATCACAATTATTCTGTGATTGCAATCATTGCAATAACACAGCTATGGTCATTATCAACATGCATCCTGGCATTACAGATGCAATGCTCGTACCCTCTGGACTTAGTTTCAGTCAGCAAAAAGTTAGTATTTAAGGATTTTTCTCAAATCAGAGGGAAATGATTTTAATAAATTCACTATCCCAAAAAACCCTTCTGATTTATGGTACAAATTGGTCATTTCCTCTTTTTAATTCCTCATATAGTGAAGCAATCTGTACATATAAGCAACATGACCTGGACAATATGCAGGCTTGGACTGATAAATGGTAAGTAATGTGCACAACACATAAATGTTGAGTAATGGCTATATCTAACGAGAGTATAAACCTCCTCTTGTTGACATTCAATGGAATTCCCATCACTAAATCCTCCTGCCACAAGTATCCTGGGGGGAGGGGGGAGTTGACACACTCAACCTATTTGACCACATTATGAATGCACTATCCTTGGGGTGGGATTGGAACCCGGAGCTTCTGGTTCCGCTCCGCAAGACCTCTGGTTCACCATTTACCAGTAACTTAATTGTACCAGCTACATAAATATTGTGGCTGCAAGAGCAGGTCAGCAGATTAATAAACGGCTGATGATTAATTAATCTTCTTTCCAAAATCTATAAGGCACAGAACAGGATTGTGATGGTATAGTCTCCACGTGTCTGGATGAATACAGCTCTAACAACACTCAAGATGTTTCATACTTTTAAGGAAAAGCAGCATACTCGATTGGCACCCCATCCACATCTTACAAATTCACTCTCAACCATTGGCTATTGTGGGTGCCATCGAAAAACGATGCAACAAAGACTCACCAATACTTTTTCAACAGCATCTTCCAAACCCTTAACCTCAATTGCCGAAAAGAATAACTAGCAGGTGCATAGAAACACCATTGACTGCGAGTTTCTCTCCAAGTCACACGCAGTCCAGATTTGGAAATATGTTTCTATTCCGTCATTATTGCTGGGTCAAAATTCTGGATCTCCCTGTCTAATAGCAGTTTGCATGTACCTACACCACAGGGGCACCAGTGATTCCAGAAGGAGGCACACAACCATCTATTAGAGATGGTTATTAAATGCTGGTCTTGTCAGTGATGCCCTCATCTCTTGAACAAATAAAAAAAACTTGTGATCATGAGCTTCTCTCCAGTCAATTCAAATTAGTCCAGATATCAAAAAACTATTAATCAGCTAAATTAATGGCACGCAGAGTACCTCTTCGGTTTTTCTGAAGCATTCAAGGTTAAATGTCATCAGATTCAGGTTCCTGATCAATCTTTAGTGCCTTAAACCAAGCTAAGGCCATTTATGCATTTACATTTAAGAGGTCAATGTCAAAGCATTTGTACCTGCCACTGTATCACCTTCAACAGTGAAAATGAATACAAAATATGTATTTAACATTTCAGCCATATCCTCCTCCTCAATTCAAACCATGACGCTAAATCTATGAACTCTGGCTTTTCTGGCTTCTAACAAAATGTTTACCATGGGAATGCCACCTGATCCATTTTTTCCCCCCATTGTCTTTCTGACATTCAATTGTGGCTTTAGCTTCGGCTGTTTCTTTACATATAATCTTGTCATTGTTTTATAATTTACGAAATATTTATTTTTAAGGCTACTTTCCTTATGTACCTTCATTCCTTAGATGACACCTTCCAAACCCATGACCGTGACCATTTAGAAGGACAAGGGCAGCAGATACATGGAAACACCATCATCTGGAGGTTCCCCTCTAAGACAATCATCATCCTGACTTGGAAATATACTGCCGTTCCTTCACTGTCATTGAGCCAGAGGGTGGTGAGCATCTAGAATGAGCTGCCAGAGGCAGTGGTAGAGGCGGGTACATTTTTTTCCTTTAACAAACAGACAGTTACATCGGCAGGGTAGATATAGAGGCATATGGGCCAAATGCAGGCAAGTTGACTAGCTTAGTGATAGAAACTGTACAGCATGGACACGCTGGGCAAAAAGGGCCTGTTTCCAAGCTGTAAACATCTATGACTCCATGACTCAAAACACTGGAACTCCCTCCCTCACAAACATACATCACATGGATTTCAGTGGTTCAAGTGATTCAAATGATTGCAGTGGGCAGCACAGTAGCACAGTGGGTAGCACTGTTGCTTCACAGCATCAGGGCCCCAGGTTCAATTCCCGGCTTGGGTCACTGCCTGTGTGGAGTCTGCACGTTCTCCCTGTGTCTGCATGGGTTTCCTCCAGGTTTCCTCCCCC
Source organism: Scyliorhinus canicula (assembly GCF_902713615.1). Classification (NCBI taxonomy): domain Eukaryota; kingdom Metazoa; phylum Chordata; class Chondrichthyes; order Carcharhiniformes; family Scyliorhinidae; genus Scyliorhinus; species Scyliorhinus canicula. The sequence goes on from NC_052147.1 coordinate 136,761,830, forward strand.
AAGTCCTGAAAGATGTGCTGTTAGATGAATTGGACATTCTGAATTCTCCCTCCGTGTACCCGAACAGGCGCCGGAATGTGGCGACTGGTGGCTTTTCAAAGTAACTTTGTTGCAGTGTTAATAGAAACCTACTTGTGACAATAAAGATTATTATTATTAAATAAAAAAAGAAGGCAGCTCTTCACCCCATTCTCAAGGCTTTATTGTGATTGACAATAAATGCAGGTCTAACCATCAATGCCCATATCCGGTAAATTAATGAAAAATGGTCACTTAGATTTCAGCTTAGTTTATACTCTCATTATGAAAATCGAAAATGCAGGATTTGCTGACTATATATTTAAATAACTTTATTTTTCCCCCCATTACTACCACCATCCAATACATCCCAATCTCCATTTCTGAAACCTTTATTTATACCTGAAGATGAGCCCATTCTTACAGCAGGTACCAAATTGTCTGCAGCAGTAATTATCCCAGCCAACTGAAATCTGATGGCACGATGATTACTACTGATGCAAATTGAGAGGTCATTCCGACATCTGTTCCCATTATGAAAATTGCTTATTGTCACGAGTAGGCTTCAAATGAAGTTACTGTGAAAAGCCCCTAGTCGCCACATTCCGGCGCCTGTTCGGGGAGGCTGTTACGGGAATCGAACCGTGCTGCTGGCCTGCTTGGTCTGCTTTCAAAGCCAGCAATTTAAGTTTAGAAACAGTAGGTGGGAATATAATTCATCATACATTTGCTATCTAAAATTTTAAAAAGTGTGCCGAATTGGACCACCTAGATAGTTCTTTCTGACAGCTGCCCAGTTACAATGATGGGCCGGGTGGCTTCCTTCTGTGCTGTGAAATTCTACAGTTCCTACATGTGAAATCAGATATCATCTCAGGAGTACCGCTACCAATTAAATCCATTAAATTACTTCCCAATATGCTGAATAAAGAAGAAATTCTGCAGCACCTACACTATCGCTTCCCTGCCATCCTATCTATTGAATAAGGTGACACATCATCATTTCTAACCAAGTTATCATCGTTTCAACATTATGTATAGCCTTTTGGTTTAAAGTACAGTATCTGTGCTTCAAATAGGATAAATGAAGTGATTGACAAAACTTCTGGGGGTCAAAAACCCATATATTCTTAAATAATTTGGTTTTACATTGCCCAAGTCTTGATCCTTTTAAAATATTTATCAGGTTGGTAAGTCTAAAGAGATCGCAGCTCTGGTGCTGAGATTTTATAATAAGAGGCCATTGCCTGAGTCGCTCCTGCTTGCGCTGACACAAAGGAAGAAAGGACATTAATCGGAAAGCACAGCAGATTATTCTTTTTTCGGGCTTGAAGTGGTCTGACTTGGCCTCGCCTCCGTGCTCGGGTGAGGGATTTACCTGCAGAATGTGCTTCTCTCCCCCGGTGAGCTGGTGGCGTACTCCTGAACGCCACATCCTACTGCGATGGCGGCTGCCCCTTGAACAATTCCAGTAGCCAACTGCATCGCAATGCCAGGCGGCGCCTTCCCGGGTGGAGGCCGCTGTCAGGATCGGCTCACTCCTGAAGGAGAGGGCCCGCTTCCTGGTTACAAACGGCCGTAGACTGCACGCTAGCTCCTGGATTCCGTACCGCACCACTCCATTATATTTCCCCCCAGGAACTGCAACGTCCAAATGTGAGGTTACAATGGCTGCAGACAGTAATTTCAGCTGCAATTACGCTTTTCAGTGCAAGGTTTGCCAATTCTGGGGTCACAGAAAAAAAAATCCTTTTCGTCTTATTTGTATAGTTAGCAAAGAGCATTGAACGCAAAATAGCAAAATATTATGCCGAATTAATCATTGCAATAGTGTCCATTAGTAAAACAAGTCTTTGGTAGCGAGTAGATGGCAGGTGCAAAAGACGTACGTGCAAAGGTTTTTGCTTCCATTAGAACTGGGCTGTAATTCATGTGTCAGAAGCGTGTAAATTCTACTCGGATCTTTAAAAACCTATTTTGGCACTCTCCCTGTATCAACCTCATTGAAGGGTCAAAGTTTATAATGCAGGACAGCTCCAATATTAAGGAATGATGAGAGGGGAAGGGGATAAATCAAATGGCTAAGCTGGAGGAGAATAGGAAAAAAATAAGGATGCTCCGGGTTGCGAACATTTCAAGGTTCCAACACAAAAACAATCTGATGAACTTCGCTTTCAAAACTGAGAATAATATGAGAAAATCCACACGAGAGCGTTTATGTAAGTGTATGCAGAAGAAATCTGAGGACTAAAGACTTTTAGAAATTAAGTTTGAGATTACCTACTCAGGCATGTTAAAGGCACATGGAAAGGTGGCCCACTTTTTGGGAGCAGTATGAACAGCTTGAACAGTCTGGATTTCTTGAGATCTGGTTATCATCAATTATGTTGTTACAAAACTCCGTTCTCCCATCGCCCCTATGTTTACCGACCTACATTGGTTCCCGATATCACAACGCTTGAATTTAAAAATTCTCATTTTGCTGTTCAAATTCCTTCCTGGCCTTGTCCTTCCCTTGAAACCTCTGAGAACTCTGCCTCTTATGCATGCTACTTCCTTCGCCCCTCTATTGGTGACTGGCTTTCAATCATCTGAAATTCTTTTTCTTCTCTCCACATCTTTTCTCCTCCTCGAAGAAACTGCTTACAACCTGCTGCTCAGAGCAAGCTTTTAGCCACCAGATGTAATGTCTTCATTTTTGGCTGGGTGTCAGTTTTAGGCTGACTACTCTTAGGGATGTGGAGATGCTGGCGAAGGACTGGGTTGGGCACAGTAAGAAGTCTTACAACACCAGGTTAAAGTCCAACAGGTTTATTTGGAATCACTAGCTTTCGGAGCACAGCTCCTTGATGAATGAGCTATGCTCCGAAAGCTAGTGATTCAAAATAAACATGTTGGATTTAATAATAATCTTTATTGCCACAAGTAGGCTTACTGCAATGAAGTTACTGTGAGAAGCCCCTAGTTGCCACATTCCGACACCTGCTCAGGTACACTGAGGGAGAATTCAGAATGTCCAAATTACGGGACTTGTGAGAGGAAACCAGAGCACCCGGAGGAAACCCATGCAGACACGGTGAGAACATGCAGTCTCCGCACACATAGTGATCCAAGCTGGGAATTGAACCTGGGACCCTGGCACTGTGAAGCCATAGCTTTAACCATTGTGCTACCATGCAGCCCCGTGTTTTAACCTGGTGTTGTAAGACTTCTTACTGTACTCAGGGAAGTGCTTTGGTACACTTTACTACATTAAAGGCGCAACATAAATGCAAGTTATTATTGACAGTGTGTTTGTGTCCAAACAACAACAATAGCATCTTTCAAGTTTTACCTGGTGGCATTATAAAATTCAGAGATTTCAGGTGAATTAATACAATTATACTCCAAACAAATAACAGACTTGGTGCATGTGAAGAAAGGTTGTTCACTGATTGTTAACTCTACTCCTCTCTCCAGAGATGCTGCTGGACCTGCCGTGTATTTCTGTCAGTTTCTGTCTTCATTTCAGATTTCCAACATCTGCGGTATTTTGCTTTGATTTGGTACAAGCGATGGCAGCGTTAAATTAAGTTTTTGCTCCAGTTTTAATTTCCAGCGTATTTTATAATTTTCCATCGTATTTTATAATTCATGTGATTGGTTATTTAACAGGTTTGTACACTATAATTTGCTGCGGACCCGGGTTCGATCCCAGCCCCAGATATTGTCCATGTGGAGTTTGCACATCCCCCCTCCGCCCTGTCTGCATGGGTCTCACCCCCACAACCAAAAGATGTGGGTAGATGGATTGGCCACGCTAAATTGCCCCTTAATTTGAATTTTTAAAAATGGACTATGGTACTGAAATCGTATTCAGGAATTCAAAATTAAGAAAATAATAGTTCCCGAAAATTAGAGTTAGGTTATTTTAAACAGTATTTCAAAACGCAAATGTGGCACTTCAGCAAACAAAACCCGAACTCTGAAACAAAGCGATCCTTTCCGCTAATTGTCGTCGAGAAGCTGATGTGTGTGATGGTCCGAACCCAAGCATTTCCCCCAATTTGCTTTACAGGTCCAAGACGGTAACCCGGTATTACAATCTTGGATTCACCCAAAATTCTGAATATGTAACATCTTATGTACACACATTTATGCAAAATAGTGAGAAAAAAATAGATGAGTGGAATATGGTAGTCAATTGTTTACTTACTTGTTGTTCATTCTAAAACAATAATTTACAAATCCCTACAACCTTAAGTGTTCAGGACTGATCGAAAAGTTGACACCAAACAATGTTTTTCCCACAGTCTTACTGTACTATCTGTAATCATTTCTCTTCAATATACTTGGATGTAAATCCCAGATTACTGAAGATACCTGGCTTGTTTCCGAAGTATGCACCATTATATTTTGCGATTAACAACTCAATGATAATTTAAGAAATTATTAACATTCAATCCGTCAGGATAGTAATCTGGTAAACTGATCGCCACCAGCAGTATAAATCAAAAATTGCAGTTATATTTTCTAAACATTTCTTATACATGTGCATATAGACCTAGCTTGATCGTGTATCCATGCTTGACTCTCTTTAGATTAATTCTACTAATGTTTCCAAGGCGTTTTTCCTACTCTTAAAACGATAACTTCTTTAACGGGAGTTAAAACATTAGAATGGCACTAAATGAATGTCACTAAAATTAATGTTGCTGTCTAATATTTTAAGCTTTGATCGACTATGCATTCAAAGTGGAATCGATGCTATTAAAGGACATTTGTTCCCTATTCTAATGCTCCTACCAACTACCTCAGCGGAAGAATATCTAACATTGTTGTGAGGATTTTAAGTAGGACAACGTTAAAATTGAAATGCTGGGTAAGCTTTCAAACCAACATCAGACGAGCAATTCCTTGCATTCGATTTTATCTAAGTATAAAAGTTTCCGATTTGTGAATGTCTGAAGTTGGTGGGGCCGTTATTAATCTCCAATGAGAACATTCGAATTTCTCACTGGTTCATTTTTGCGGTGTATAGTTTTCCATAACTGAACCACACCCAACCAAAACCACCAGGGCTACTTTACAGGTAACTGTACTTTCCAAGTTATGCAATAATGGAACACTAGCAGTTTTAGATTTTTACATTCACCTTCTGTGGTCTAGTATGGATTTTTTTTGGTGAAATTGTAACAATTCGGTGCTTCCGTAAGTTCCGTTAAATCTATTTATTCCATTAACTAGATATCATGGCATCATTGCGTAAGCTTTTGTCTAGCAATTGCTTACATTTCATCATGCGCATGCAGTTCTCAGTTTACGTTCTCTCTTGCTGCACCGTTTTCTTGTCCGCATTATCTTTATTAATATGAAACATTAAAGTAACATTTTAACATTTTATCTGACGAATTTGTTTCCTATTGAACATAGCTACCTTCATAGAAACGTAATCAAAGTAAATTACTGCCCGTCCACAGTGAGGCAATCTGATACTTATTGCAAATTGACATTGGTCAAAAAACATATTCTCAATTGTATGACTATGCATGCAGATCTTTTTGGCAAATTTAGATTTTGTACATGTAATGATTTTTTGTTGGGTAGCAGCAATAAAGTGTGTTTTGGCCAGGTTTAGCATGAGTTAATTGCAACTTAGAGTATCTTTCACTGGGCAACAAGGTGAAATCAGTTGCTTACAAAAGAAAATTTTGAAGATGATGGAAATCTGAAATAAAAAGAGAAAGTATTGGAAATGCTCAGCAGGTCTGGTGGTATTAAATTAAAGAGAAACTGAGTTATGCTTTAGGTCGATGACCTTTCATCAGAAGTCAGTAGTTTCTACTGTATTATAGGTTAAAATATTTCCCTCTTTTCTGAGTTGGCTAATTGAAGGAGTTTGATTTTAACTTAAAACATCAGCTTTATCTTTGACATGGTTGAGACAATATAAATATTATTTCTATTGATATGGAAAATAATGTTTTTCTTATAAGTGATCATCATGAAAATGTTCCATTGGCTACTGCATGCACTTCTGATAAGCTCTTCAGGTTATGAGAGCTCTTTGGGTTATCAGCAGTATCTCTAGTTACATTTTGCATATCTTTATCTAGTTTTTCTACTTTTTCCCCCTAATGCCCTTTCTGAATTCACCTTGCTCATGAGGCCCACCACCCCTTGACTCTATTCTGACCAAACTGCCAACCAACATGTGCAGTTTATCTTCCCCTTCAAGTCAGCCATCATCACTCCTCACTTAAAGTAGACATGGAGCGGATGCCTCCTTGTGGGCATTCTAGAATGATCGGTCATCGTTTTAGGATAAGAGGTAGGAAATTTAAAACCGAGTTGAGGAGCAACTACTTCTCCCAAGGGTTTGTGAATCTGCAGAAGTCACTACCCCAGCGTACGGTGGGTGCTGGGACAATGGGTAAATTTAAGGAGGAGTGAGACAGATTTTTTATTGGAAATGGGTTGAAGGGTTATGGAGAATAGGCAGGACAGTGGATTTAAAGCCAGGATGAGATCAGCCATGATCAAATGATGGAGCAGGCTCAATGGGCCAAAATTCTGCTCCTACATCTTATGAACTTATGAACCTCAAAAACATGATTTGAACCCACTTTTCTTGTGAAATATTACTCCATCTCCAACCTTACTTTCTTTCCAAAGTTCTTGAGCTATATTCTGCAATCAGTCAGATGCTTGTTCACTCAAGCCTGGAATTCCATGTTGAAATTCCTCCGAAAAGTTTTCCACTCTTTTTTAAAATGTATTTTATTCTAAATATATGTAAAAAAACAGCAACATATACAAACATACTCCACAAACTCACAGTCCACAGTTTGTACAATTTTTCCTTTTTTTACCTCCCCCCCCCCCCCCAACCTCCCTGCAATGAGCAGTTCCTCAAATATTGTCATGAACAACCCCACTGCATCTCAATGCTTTCCATTAACACCCCCTCAACTCAAACTTAATATTTTCCAACCGGAGAAAGTCGTACAAGTCCCCCCCAGCCAGGGCGCCATACCCAGTGGTGCAACCGACCTCCAATTTAGCAAGATCCTTCGCTGGGCAATCAGAGAGGCGAAGGCCACAACATTGGCCCCCTTCACCACCAGCAGCTCCGGCACTTCCGATCCCCCAAACATCGCCACCATTGGGTCCGGTCTGACCTCCACCCCCACAATCTTAGACAGCATCCTAAACATCGCTCCTCGGTATTTCTCCAGCTTCTCGCAACCCCAAAACTTGTACGCATGATTTTCCGGCTCCCGCCCACACTTCCCGTAGTCATTGGTCACCCTTTGGAAGAACAAAATCATCCTCGCCCGGGTCATATGCACCTTCCTCCCCCACCCCCCGCTCCCCTAACCACCCGTATATATCCCCAATCCTACCTTCCCCCAACTCATCCAGGAGCAGCAGCTGCTCCAATAACGTGTATTTCAACAACTTGGGAAATGCCCTCCACTCTATTCGCGCAAAGTCTCTCATCTGCATATATATAAATTCACTACCCCTTCGCAACTCAAACCTCTCCCGCAACTCATCCAGACCTACAAAATTCCCTTCCGAGTACAAGTCATTCTCCCTCTCCAGCCCTGCCTCCCTCCATATCAGATAGGGCGACAGTGCTGTAGCCTGGTGGATTGTTATGGATCATTTTCATTGCAGTGGGCATCTCTGTCAGGTTGCTCACAATTCTGCACTAAGATGGGTGGGTATGGGATCCAATCTGGTTGGAATCTCTCTGCAGGTCAGTTGGATGATAGGCTCCATGTCTTTTGGAACATTACTGATCTCTGGTGGATGGTCAGGTCTCTCTGTGGCTTTTCAACTAAATAAGGCATCACCATCACTTTTTAGGCTAATTTCTGAACATTCCTGGTCCTCACTTAAATTTGTTACAAAGCTGTCTGCTAACCAATCATAGGCATTCTAACCGGGGCTTTTGGCTTGGGATTGGGCACTCTCCTGGCTTGTTTCATGTCCCCTGGAACATGCCTTCCCTCAAGTGGAATTGTAGCTCTGGGTATACTCCTTTGTTGCTTTTCAACTGGGTGAAACTGCTTGGCTCTTTGGGGACACTTTAAATTTGGAAAGGAGGTTTCTGTCAGCAATAATTCTGGCACTTCCTTAACCTTTTCATGGTTTAATAACATGCCTTACTTTAGGCTCTTCGATTATGTGGGGCATCTTCCCTGATTTGTGAATTTTTTGATCCCTGTTTAATTTAGGGATATTCTGACAGCCTATTTAAATACTGTTGGCCTTATCTAGACCTCTTTTAACTTTACTGGCCTGTTTTGGTTTTGTTACATTCAAGGAGCTCTTGCTCAATGGTTATGGTTTTATGTCACCCTTTTGTGCCTTGGAACACTTGTAGCCATCTAAGATGGACACTGGGCTACAAAATGGAGAACTGCTAAGACTGCAGGGAAAAACAGTCATAGTGAGGACACACAGCTTGCAAAAGACTGTTTTGCATTTTGCACGTACAGAAACCAGTTTCCAAAGAGTTGCAGAGTTTCAGCCAAAGGTGCAAATGGGAAACAGATCTGCACATTAATGAGGTGATCCCGGCCCAGGCCCAGGTACAATAGAAACATTTAAGTATCAATGGATACTTTTCCATAGACGCCCAGACAGAATGGCGCCAAAGCAACCAAAACAAAGAGCCGTAGGGACCGCCCCAAACATCGAGAAACGACCCTAGGATTAGGGAGTTTGAAAGATATCGATTGGGAAAGACCCAATCGATACCTAGCAGGTGAAAGAGCCCGCCCCAAGGGGCACGGACTTCTAGGACCTATAAAGAGAAGGTCAAGCACATGACTCGGTCTGTTGCTTCCAAACTCCGGCCCAGATCTGTTGCATCGCATCCTGACTCCAGTTTCATCACCGGCCGTTGAGCATCAGCCATCGAACTGTAAGTGCCAACACAACGATCGCTACGTGATCCAGACTTTGCTAGCTCTTGACAACTTTGCCAATCAGAAAGTTACAGACCAAGAACGGGACGAAGGCCTTGCTCCCTGACCTTGCCTGTTCCTGTCTAGATAAGTATTTAGTTGTTTAGTATTAGAAGTAAGTTAGTCCCTTTAGCGTATGCATGAGTATTTATTATATTTGTTATAATAAACACCAATCGTTTGGACTTACTAATCGGTGTATGGATTTATTACTTTGAACCTGACCTTGATATACTTGTGACGGTGTCTCAATACGACACCTGGCGACTCCGAGCATAATTACACATACAGAGCCATAGTAGTGTTAAGCACACAGCCTTTAAACGGAGGCGTGTTAATCACACTCCAGTAAAACGAGCAACACACTCCTGACAATGTTTAATTCCTGCAAATTTTGCTGGCGAACGTTTTTTCTTTTATTGGTTAACACTTTTCTGCGAGCCAGATTGTTTCCGAGGAGGAAATCAATTTGTGCTACTGGTAGCGCAGCGACAATTCCTACCATGATAAAACCGGAAACAAGATCACACTCCAGGTGGACTCTATGAAAGGTACAAACACAGATCCACCTCCCACTCCACTGACCAGTACTTTATCCTTCAGGGTTTATCTTTCCTTCCAACATGACTGAGTGGCTCATGTCTGGAGCTGTAAAGGTAAAGTCACTATAGTCCCAGATAACCATAGGCTGCTTTCCCCTTTGAATGGGAGGGCTGACTGGTGGTGTTTTAACCTGAGGATCATCATCATACTTCAGGTGAGAGACAAGGTTGAGAAGGTGAGGCCTTCATGAATAATGACAGCCGGTACAGGAATTGAATATATGCTATTGGCCTTGATCTGCATCACCAACCAGCTGTCCAGGCAACTGAGCTAAACAGGCCCATGTCTGGAGCTGTACAATGGGCTTATTCACATTTTGCAATGGGGAGGGGCACACTCTCCCGAATGGACAAAACTCTGGAATCTCTGTGAGTGTTTTTCTGGTTCAGACACAGTACCATGATCTCCAAGGGATAGGTTTTTGAAGGGAGAGTGCCATGCATTAGGACATCCATCGGGAGGCTACTCAGATAGAGTCCTAATGGACAACATAGAAACATTAATAGAAAATAGAAGCAGGAGGCCATTCAGTCCTTCGAGCCTGCTCCGTCATCCATTATAAATATGGCTGATCTTCAAGTTCAGTACCCTGATATCGTCGTCCCCGCATATCACTTGATCCCTTTAGCCCCAAGAGCTACATCTAATTCCTTCTTGAAATTAAACAATGTTTTCGACTCAACTATGTTATGTGATAGTGAATTCCACAGATTCACCAATCACGGGGATAGCAATTTCTCCTCACCTCAGTCGTAAAAGGTTTACCCCTTATCAAACTATCACCCCTAGTTCTGGACTCCCCCACCATCGGGGACACTCTTTCTGAATCTACCCTATCTAATCCTGTTAGAATTTTATTGGTTTCAATGAGATCCCTTCTCACTCTTCTAAACTCCAATGAATATAATCTTAACCAACGTAGTCTCTCCTCATATGACAGTCCCGCCATTCCTGGAATCAGCCTGGTAAACCTTCGCTGCACTCCCTCCACCGAAATAACATCCATCCTCAGATATGGACACCAAAACTGCATGCAATACTCCAGGTGTGGCCTCATCAATGCCCTATACAATTGCAGTAAAACATCCCTATTCTTATACTCAAATTATCTTGCTATGAACGCCAATTTACCATTTGCCTTCTTTACTGCATGCTATACATGCGCGCTTACTTTCAGCGACTGATGCACAATGATACCAAGGTCTTGCTGAATATCCACCTCTGTCCATTAACACCCATTCAAATAATAATCTGCCTTCCTACTTTTGTACCGAAGTAGATAACCTCACATTTATTCACATTATTCTTCATCTGCCGAGCATATATACCCACTCACTCAGCCTGTCTAATTCCTGCTGAAGCATCTCTGCATACTCCTCACAGTTCACCCTCCCACCCAACTATGTACATCTGCAAATTTGGAGATACTACATTTAGAGCACGCCATGGAGGGCGCTCGTCAGTGGTGGGATCTTCTGGTCCCGCCGTTGTCAATGTGGTTTCCCGTTGAATGTATCCCTTGCTGGCGCGAAATCCACAACAGGGGTGCGCTGGACCATATATTGTCGGGCCCGGCCCGCGGTGTGGGTCTGCCATGTTGCGCGCAATTCTCCCATCCCGGGGGGATCCGCCACCAGGGTGGGGGGGGGGGGGGGGGGGGGGGGGTTGGCTCTAGGACGGCCAGGCTTGCGATCGGGGGCCACCAGTCGGCGGGCACGTGCAATCTCGGGGGGGCCTATATTGTCAGGCCCAGACCGCGGTGTGGGTCCGCCATGTTGTGCGGACCTATGGCTGGAAGTGCAGGGTTCCATATCGACCGCCGGAGCTATGAGGAGCACATCAGTCCCTGCTAGCCCTTTGCAAAATGGCGAATCACTCTGGACTTTCTCCAGGACAATCCAGAGTGATTTGCGCCCGTTTTCACGGGTGGTGGGGACATAGCCCCATTATTGCAGAGTGAAAACAGCGCGAGAGGAGAGACAGTCGGGACAGTGAAAGTAGCGCAAGAGGAGAGACAGCCGGGAGACGCAGTGGTTACTGGTTGAGTGTTTTATTTTTACCTGTATTTAAGTTGGGCGGTTGCTAAACCCGAGAGACTATACTTGTAGTGTCCCAAACCCTTACACCTCTTCTAACCTAAGGGGGTGAGTGAATATCAGGTAAGCTCTTTCTTTCTTTTTCTTGTTTTTACCACAAGTTATCTGGGGAGGATGGCAGGGAAGGCAGTGCAATGTTCTTCCTGCAGAATATTTGAGGTGAGAGACACTGTCAGTGTCTCTGCTGATTTCACCTATGGGAAGTGCACCCATCTCCAGCTCCTCAGAAACCGTGTTAGGGAACTGGAGCTCGAGCTGGATGAACTTCGGATCATTCGGGAGGCAGAGGTGGTCATAGATAGTAGCTTCAGGGATGTAGTTACTTCGAAGAATGAAGATAGATGGGTGACGGTGAGGGGTTGGAAGGAAGCAGTCAGTACAGGGATCCACTGTGGTCATTCCCCTCAGTAAAAAGTATACCGCTTTGGATACTGGTAGGGCGGGGGGGACTTACCAGGGGTAAGACACGGTGACTGAATCTCCAACACTGAGTCCGTCTCTGTGGCACAGAAGGGAAGGGGGGAGAGCAGGAGAGCAATAGTTATTGAGGACTCGATAGTTAGAGGGACAGATAGATGGTTCTGTGGCAACGAAAGAGACTCACGGATGGTATGTCGCCTCCCGGGTGCTAGGGTCCGTGATGTCTCGGACAGTGTTTTCAGAATCCTTAAGGGGAGGAGGAACAGTAACAAGTCGTGGTGCACATCAATACCAACAACATAGGTAAGAGTAGGGATGGGGATTTGAAATAGGAACTTAGGGAGCTAGGGTGGAAACTGAGAGCCAGGAAAAACCATGTTGTCATCTCTGGTTTGTTGCCGGTGCCATGTGCTAGCGAGTTGAAGAACAGGAAGAGTGTGCAGATAAACATGTGGCTGCAGGGATGGTGTAGGAGGGAGGGTTTCAGTTATGTGGATAATTGGAGCACATTCTGGGGAAGGTGGGACCTGTACTAACAGAACGGTTTGCACCTGAACCAGAGGGGCACCAATATCCTGGGAGGAAAATTTGCTATGGCTCTTTGGGGGGGGGGGGTTTAAACTAATCTGTCAGGGGGATGGGAAAATGAGCTGTAGTCCAGAGCCAGTGTTGAGAGTAGTGACGTACTGAGGAGGGTATCAAGGTCGCAGGAATGTACCGGCAGGCAGGAAGGTGGGTTGAAGTGTATCTACTTTAATGCAAGGAGAATCCGGGATAAGGTAGATGAACTTGGAGCGTGGATTGGTACTTGGGACTACGATGTTGTGGCCATTATGAAGACATGGTTAGAACAGGGACAGGAATGGTTGTTGGAAGTTCCGGGGTATAGAAGTTCCGGGGTATAGATGTTTCAGTAAGAGTAGGGAAGGTGGTAAAAGAGGTGGAGGAGTAGCATTGTTAATCACGGACAGTTTAACGACTGCAGAAAGGCAGTTCGAAGGGCATCTACCTACTGAGGTAATATGGGCTGAAGTTAGAAATAGGAAAGAAGCGGTCACGTTGTTGGGAGTTTTCTATACATCCCCAAATGGTAGCGGAGATGTGGAGGAAGAAATTGCAAAGCAGATTATGGATAGGTATGGAGGTCTCAGGGTGGTTGTCATGGGTGACTTTAACTTTCCAAATATTGATTGGAACCTCTATAGGTTGAACAGTTCGGATGGGGCAGTTTTTGTAAAGTATGTGCAGGAGGGTTTTCTGACACAATATGTGGATAGGCCGACAAGAGGTGGGGCCACATTGAATTTGGTACTGGGTAATGAACCGGGCCAAGTGTTAGATTTGTTTGTGGGAGAGCACTTTGGAGATAGTGACCACAATTCGGTGTCTTTCACTGTTGCAATGGAGAGGGATAGGGCCATACGGCAGGGCAAGGTTTATAATTGGGGGAGGAGTAATTATGATGCGATTGGGCAAGAATTAGGGAACATGAGATGGGAACAGAGATTGTCAGGGAAAGGCACAAATGAAAAGTGGAGCTTGTTCAAGGAACAAATACTGCATGTCCTTGATAGGTATGTCCCTGTCAGGCAGGGAGGAAATGGCCGTGTGAGAGAACCATGGTTCACGAAAGAGGTTGAATGCCTTGGTAAGAGAAAAAAAGAAACGTATGTAAGGATGAGAAAACAATGTTCAGTTGGATCGCTTGAGGGTTACAAGGTCCTTGGCGGGTCGGATCAAGGAAAACCCCAAGGCTTTTTACTCTTATGTGAGAAATAAAGGAATGATCAGGGTGAGGTGAGGGCTGGTCAAGGACAGTAGTGGGAACTTATGCATGGGTCAGAAGAGATAGGAGAGGTATTGAATGAATACTTTTCTGCAGTGTTCACCGAGGGCTATGTTTGTGAGGATGAGAGTGTGATACAGGCGGGTAGGCTGGAGGACGTAGATGTTCTGAGGGAAGATGTATTGATATTGACATTGATAGGATGCAGAGCTAGGCTGAAAAATTGGCCCCTGGGCCAGATGGGATATATCCTAGTATTCTTTGGGAGGCAAGGAATGAGATTGCAGAGCCTTTGGCTTTGATCTTTGGGTCCTCACTGTCCACAGGGATAGTGCCAGAGGACTGGAGAGTGGCGAATGTTGTTCCTCTTTTCAAGAAAGGGAATAGAAATTACCCTAGTAATTATGCGTCGGTTATTCTTACTTCGGTGGTCGGTAAGTTAATGGAAAGGGTCCTGAGGGATAGGATTAATGACCATTTGGAAAGATCTGGCTTAATCCGGGATAGTCAACACGGATTTGTGAAGGGTAAGTCTTGCCTCATAAATTTGATTGAACTCTTTGAGGAGGTAACTAAGTGTGCAGATGAAGGTTGAGCAGTTGATGTCACATACATGGATTTCAGTAAGGCGTTTGATAAGGTTCCCCATGGTCGGCTCATGAAGAAAGTAATGAGGTGTGGGATAGAGGGAAATTTGGCCAATTGGATAAGTAACTGGCTATCACATTAGAAGACAGGTGGTGGATGGAAAATTTTCAGACTGGTTACCAGCGGTGTACCACAGGGATCAGTGCTGGGTCCTCTGCTATTCGTGATTTTTATAAATGACTTGGAGGAGGGGGCTGCAGGGTGGGTCAGTAAATTTGCTGATGACACCAAGATTGGTGGAGTAGTGGATAAGGTGAAGGGCTGTTGTAGGCTGCAAAGAGACATTGATAGGATGCAGAGCTAGGCTGAAAAATGGCAGATGAGTTTAACCCTGATAAGTCCGAGGTGACTCATTTTGGTAGGACAAATTTGAATACGGATTATAGAGTCAATGGCAGGGTTCTGAGGAATATGGAGGAACGGAGAGATCTTGGGGTTCATGTCCACAGATCTCTGAAGGTTAGAACCGTGAAGAAGGCCCATAGTGTGTTCGCGTTTATTAACAGGGGGCTTGAGTTTAAGAGCAATGTGGTTATGCTGCAACTGTACAGGACCCTGGTGAGACCACATTTGTAGTATTGTGTGCAGTTGTGGTCACCTCATTATAGGAAGGATGTGGAAGCATTGGAAAAGGTGCAAAGGAGATTTACCAGGATATTGCCTGGATGGGTGAGTAGTTCTTATGAGGAAAGGTTGAGGGAGCTAGGGCTTTTCTCATTGGAGCGAAGGAGGTTAATAGAGGTTTCTAAGATGATTCAGAAACTATTTCCTTGGGTGGATGTAGCTGTTACAAGGGGGCATAAGTGTGGAATGGACTGCCTGCTGTGATAGTGGAGTCGGACACTTTAGGAACTTTCAAGCGGTTATTGGATAGGCACATGGAGCACACCAGAATGACAGGGAGTGGGATAGCTTGATCTTGGTTTCAGACAAAGCTCAGCACAACATCGAGGGCCTGCTCTGCTGTACTGTTCTATGTTCTATCAGCGAATTCCACCCCTGATGACCATTTTAGCTCTCCTGTTACTTTCTCAAAAGTGGCGAAAATGACTCTATGACACTTTCTTCAATTTTGAGAATTAATCTAGAATACTTGAGAATAGTTCTGAGGTGGGGAGCTAGCAGGTGCTACCCAGTAGAGAGAGATTTTCCCTTACATCTTTCAACTGGAGCTGCTCACTCCATTTCCAGGTTTCAGAGCTGGAATTATCTTTTCCTTTCTTGTGCTTTGTTTTCTCTCTCCTTTTCCCTCTCCTGAAATTCTAGCTATATTCTGAGCATTTCCAGCTTGAATTTGGTTAGGGAAGGGATTCGGAGTCATGGTTGAGACCTTCATCTACCTGTTATATCATATATGTGAGGTCCATGCGTTCTACCAACAACTGGGTAATTTCACTTCACTTTACTTGGTAACTTTAACTGTACCTCAAAGTTGCACTGTACTAAGGGATGTGTTAGTTTGCCATTCAAATCTCCTTGTTTGACCCACATCTGAACATCAAAAGTTGCCATCTTCTTAATGTTAGGGAAACAGAATTTGCTGCGGTACGTTACTTGTGTTTTGAAATTCATTCCAGTCACTGGGTTTTTCCTTTTGGTTTTCAGTTGATTATTCTATTCATGTCAATCTTGAATTCTGGTTAAATTCAAATGTGTGATCCTGGTTTTGAACTCCCAATTTCTGTTATGAACAGGAAGGGGTGGGGTGTTAATTTAGACAGTTCTAATTTCTCCTCTCACCACATGTCCGTAAACCGAAAGATGTTTTGATTTGTTTTTCTCTTTATAAACAGTTTTGGTGTAATCTAATTTTCTCTTAACAACCCCACAGCAAACCTGTGATAGGATGAACTCAAAGTGTTAGTTTATTTGTACAAAATGCTTCACAATATTTGCAATGTCTCCCTCATATTCATAGAGTAAGGAGAGGGAGAGAGAAAATAAAAATTTACATTACAAGGACCACAGAGAAAAGAAGTATTATTTTACATGGGTTCCAGAGTCCAGGATCAAAGTCCAATCAAGAAGTAATTCACTTATCTGATGGTGTTGATTTCATACAAAGAGATCATTCTTGTAGGCAACGATACAGACTTCCAGCAGGGCAGGATGGGGCCAGGTGTCAAACCTGGCCGAGAGCTCCTTCAGTGTGGCTTCTAATCAGATGTTAAACAGCAGACTGAGCTTTGCAGTAAGGCAATATTACTGGTTCCACAAGCCAGAGGGCCATGACAGATAACTCCAACCTCTCCGCACTGTCTTTGCCAAAGGATATATATCCCTCGTCTTGGTCCGAGATTGTAAAATGTTTCAACCATCAATAATTAAAAGGAAGGTTGTGGCACCCTTTGTCTTAGCAATCGAGCAGACTCCTGTTGGGCAGCCTGAGTTATGAAATGCAAATGGTCTTTGTGTTGCTCTCTTTGAATTTGGCCTGTGCAGTCCCCATGTGATCCTTAATAGCTCCTCAGAGATAACAAGGGCTTCATTTGTTCTGGGGTCACATTTTCAGCCATTTTAAGGATCGTTGTTCAGTTTTTAAAATTTTAGAAATATCCATGAGGATATCGATATGCATTTTATTAAACTATAGTGTGAGGTCTTAGTTCCTCAAAAGATGTTTGAAAGAAAGTGCGGAGAAGAAGCTAAAGAACATTAAGGCAGAAAAATCTAGGAACACATTTGCTAAGTGGATAAAATCATCAGTACCTCAACTCTGCTAGTTTTGTGGCAGCTCAAGAGATTGTGAAAGCCGTTCACAGATGGTGAATATAAAAACAAAGATGCGATTATTCAAAAAATTAAAGCCATACAAATTATCTGTGAAGACCGTGAGGGACAGAACAATGAAAAAGGCCACAGATTTTACCAGTCAGGAGGTTAAGATGAGAAATTCAGCTCCAGAGTTCTCTATTGCTTGTGATAAATCATGTGACATTAATGTTGTTGCACTGGTTACTCGTCTCCACAGGCATGTAAATTCCAGAGCACTAAAAAATTGACTTAAAATCTCTTAACACGAAGGGAGAAGATATTTTCTCAGCTATTATTGACTGTTGAGAAAAGGAATATGTATCAACAATGTAACCTCAGTCGCTCCTGATGGGTGCAGAATATGTGAGGGACAAACTAGGGTTTGTTGCTGTTGCTGAGTTCATGGAAATGATGTCCTTGGTCATAAAGATAGTTAACAAAATAAAGGCATAAATATTGAACCAACCAACTGTTCTGTGAACTTCTTAAAGATGTTGACCGAGGTTCTCAGTTTCTGAGACTAAGTGTTGATGCCAGCACAGCATGGAATTCGTGGACTTTCACGACAGCAAAACGGCGCAGAACCTGGATCAATTCAGCAACTGTGGAGGGGCTAGCACCAGCACCACGTGGAACACAATCGATTCTAATGAAAAACAGTGCAAGATTCGCCCGGTTTGTGATTGACACTTGGGAGGCTGACAAGCTGCAGCCGCATATACACATTATAATCGCCACACACTCATTCCAGCTAACAATATGGCACTGGTTCTGCTGGAACACACCCATTCAGCTGATGAGTCGGCTGGGGTCAGAGGGCACCTAGGGGGTTGGCCTGGGGAGACACCCATAATACCTGTGGCCCTAAGTTCACAGTGGGCTGTTAGTGGCATGCGCAGCTGCATGGCTGCCTTTCTGGCTGTGGCAGCGGTGTTCCGTGTCCGCCTATCCCGATCCCACAGCCTACCTCCTGGCCAGTCCCTGCTACTCCCCCCGTCCCTAGCAGAAGCCCCCCCACCTGGCCAGTGGCACAACTGTCAGCAAACTGTGGCGAAGTTGGACACTTTCAGTGCTCCCTCTATCTCCTTCAGCAGCCAAGACACCGGTTTCACGATTTTTAAATGCAGAAGGAAACCGAGCTGTGGGGAACTCGGCCCATTGGAGGAGGAGCATCGCGGAGGCTCCGAAGAATACTGGGTCAGGCCTACTAATGATATGCAAACAGTGTCTACCGTAAGTGTGTCAAATCGGCGCCTGCTGCGATTTTAGCATCGCTTATCGCGATTTCTGTGTCAGCCAATGGAGAAGCCCGCCCGTTAACTGCCACTATGTGGACATTCTCCACAACAAGGTATGCTTTTGCATGCTTTCAACCTGTTTTGAAGAAATGAAGAAGTTTGTGCAAGAATGGGCTGTGACTTTGCAGAATTAATAGATCTACAATATTGCTGAATTTTTGCTTCTTGACTGACTTCACAGCACAGCTAAATGTTCTCAACAGAAAAATACATGAGGTGGGATTCTCCATTTCTGAAACTATCGGCTGGATTCTCCAATATTGAGACTAAGTGCTGATGCAGGCGTGGAAACCGTGGCGTTTTACTACAGAAAAAAACGATGCAACGGCTGCACCGATTCAGCGACTTCAAATGGGCTCGCGACATCCCCACGTGGAACGCAATCAATTCCTTGGAAAATGGTGCTGGATTCGTCGTTTCTGTGATTGGCGCACATGAGGCTGACATGCCGCAGCCGCACTTAAATGGTCCTCTCCCCCACACACGTCCTCGTCAAGAGGATGGATGGAAGAAGAGCAGCACCACGGTTCAGGGACGCTGAGCTGGACACCCTCCTGGACGTCATTGAGGAGAGATGGATGACCCAATACTCTGGCCTGGGAGGAAGGCCGGCAGGTGGCAGAGGCGGCCAGCACTGTGGCCAAAGTCGTCCGGTCTGGCATGCAGTGACGGAAAAAACTACACAAGCTCCTCAGGGTGGTCAGGATGAGTCGGCTGCTCCATGTCCCTGGCACAACCCCGCCCCCCCCCCCCCCCCCCACACACACACATCCATGGGGGGATGGTCAAACCCCCACCATGCCCTACATGCCAGCACCCATGCCAGCCGCCATGGCTGGGTGCCCTGGTTACTGAGGCCACCATCTACCCAACATCTGAGCTGCATGTGTTGGACCGTCTAACGGTGTTGTTCTATGTGTGTGTGTGCGTGTGTTTCGGGCCTCCCAGGAGAAGGCCACGCACAACCACCAGGAGCTGGAGAAGACCAGAGGGGGATCACCAGAACTGCGGCCCCTGACCATGCTCGAGCAGAGGGCACTGGATGTGGTCAGCAGCCCGGACTAAAGGAAGGTCACCGAGATGGAGTTCAGTGGCGGGCGAGGAAGTGAAACACTGCTTAGTTGCAAATCCCCATGACACATGTTTGGACACTGCCCCCCTCCCCCAACCTCCTCAACCCACATCCCCTCAGCCCAAACCCCTCAGCGCCCTCACCCCTCACTCCCTGAACCCCCCCCCCCCCCCCCCCCCCCCCCCGACCTCCAGCCCGCTGTCTAATCATACATGTTGTCTTGTGGCTTAGAGGACCCACCGGAGATGGGGCCAGTCCAGGGTCATCCTTCTCTCCTCCACAGTTTCCAGGAGTGTCTCCAGTACAGCGTTACTGAACCATGGCACTGCTCTACTTCCAGTCATCTTGTTGACTGGGACGGTGTGTGTCGGGGAATGGATCACTTAAATGCGACTGCGATGTGTGAGTCTCATGTGCGGCAATCACGGACCCGGTGCCGTTTTGCATGGAACCGGTTGCGTTCCATGTGGCGATGGTGCTAGGCCATTTTGAGTTGCTGAATCGGTGCAGCTGTTGTGTCATTTTTCCTGTCACCACTGTTACCACTCTGGCTTCAGCACTTATTCTCAAAATTGGAGAATCCAGCCCCCGGAGTCCAGGAAAGGGGAGAGAGGCTGATGTATTGGCCTTTGCCTCCCTGATAGCCCGGAGATGGATTGATGTATTGACGGAGCCGCTGAGGAAGTGGGTGCAGGTGAGCGACCTTGTTGAATTCCTGAGGTTGGAGCAGATCAAGTTCGCACTGCGGTGAACAGTAAAAGGGTTCACCTGGACGTGGAAGCCGTTCATTGATTTCTTCAAGGAAGATTGAGGGGTCAGCATGGGTGGGGGGAAGGTAGGATGTGGTGGGGTATTGGTATCAGGGGAATTTGGGAATCTGTGGTTGTTCTTCTGATATTTTGTGAATATATTTAAAAAGCTTTGAATAAAAATAGTCAAAAACATTTGCTGGAAATGGAAGTCTGATCCAAGGCCACAATGATGATTATATAAGCAATTGATATTTGAACAAAAGCATTTGCAAATCTGACTGATTTAGACAGTCAAATGAAAGTAAGTTATTGATAATTATTCTTTAAATCTGTCCAAATCAATTTCAATACGGATGATTCGGAAACTGGCAAGTCCACATATTACAATTGTCATGGTCGAGATGGGAAAGATATATATATATATGTATATATGTACATTTATCATCTGGATCGGGTCGGAGAATCGGCGGGGGGTGGCGTGAATCCCGCCCCCGCCGGCTGCCGAATTCTCTGGTGCCGGGGATTTGGTGGGGGCGGGAATTGCGCCATGCTGGCAGCGCCCCCCCCAGGCAATTTTCCGACCCACGATGGGCCGAGTGGCTACCTGTTTTCGACGGGTCCCGCCGGCATATGTTACACCAGGTATTTGCTGGTGGGATCTGGCTGCGCGAGTGGCCTCCGGGGTCCTCGGGCAGGCGCGGGGGGAACTGGCCCCGGGGGGTGCCCCCACGGTGGCCTGGCCCACGATCGGGGCCCGCCGATCCGTGGGCGGGCCTGTGCCACGGAGTCACTCTATTGTTCCGCATCGGCCGCTGTGGTCCTCTGTGATGGGCACGTGGAGATGAACCCCCCCAACGCATGCGCTGGGATGACGCCAGCACATGCGCCAACTCACGCCGGCCGGCGGATGCGCTTCGGCACCGGTTGGCATGGCACAGCGGGGGCGGCCTGACGCCAGAGTGGTTTACGCCACTCCTCAGCCGGCCCCCCCCGCCCCGCCGGGTTGGGTAAAATCCCGCCCCTTGTCTCTGATCAGCTCCACCAGAGAGAAAGAGAAAGACAGTTCACAAACTCCGACTGCTCCTTAGGGGGCCAGGGCAATTCTGATGTGACTACATTTTTTTTGGACAGTAATTTGACTGATTTCAGTTGACCAAAACCCAAATGGGTACCAGTGTTGGACAAACATTTGCTGCATGTTTGTGTCTTCGTCATCGTGTGATAGGTGTTTCTGCTGGTTGTGGAAAAGCGGCATGGATTGAGACCTGGCCTTAAACCATCCCCAGACTCATAACAATTTGACTGTTCAACTTGTGCAGTGTTTGTGTTTCAATTATGGTGCAAATATTTTAAATAATTATAAATAAGTGTCAATCTGTTACAACAATAGTGTTGGAATGTGTTTTACCATTTGAAAGAAGCTCTATTTATATATAGTCATAGGAACATTCTGATTGGTCTTTGGTTGCTATGCATTCTAATATGTATTGCCATAGTGTTGTGATGATATGCATAAAGCAATTCTGTATATAATGTTGTACACGACCTCCGACCAGCAGGTGGCAGTGTAAGTCCACCGTGTGGCTCGGTGCCTCGAGGCAGTTGGGAGTAAGTCATGTTGGTGGATTGACATAGTTTGCAGAAGCTCTATAATAGTAAGTTAGTGTTAGTAGTTTGTTATTTATTTATTCCAGTTATCTTTACTACACAGTTGTTTCAAAACAAATTATTTAAACTAGATGTTCTGTCGTGCATCACTCATATCAGCCAGTCTATAGAACATGACAAATGTGAGATTTGAATAAAATTATTTTATGTCTCATACAATACAAAAAAAATTATAAAGTCATTTTTTTGTGTGCTGTTAGAACTTGATGTGGAGATGCCGGCGTTGGACTGGGGTGAGCACAGTAAGAAGTCTTACAACACCAGGTTAAAGTCCAACAGGTTTGTTTCAAACACGAGCTTTCGGAGCACGGCTCCTTCTTCAGGTGAATGGAAAGGCTTGTTCCAGAAATGTTTATATAGACACAGTCAGAGATGCCCCGGAATGCGAGCACCTGCAGGCAATCAAATCATCAAAGATGCAGAGAGAGAGGTAACTCCAGGTTAAAGAGGTGTGAATTTTCCCAAGCCAGTTCAGTCGGTAGGCCTCTGCAAGTCCAGGCTTGTTGGTGGGGGCCGAATGTAATGCGACATGAATCCCAGATCCCGGTTGAGTCCGCATTCATGCGTGCGGAACTTAGCTATAAGTTTTTGCTCAGCAATTTTGCGTTGTCGCGTCTCCTGAAGGCCTCCTTGTAGAATGCTGACCCGGAGATCAGAGGCTGAATGTCCTTGACTGCTGAAGTGTTCCCCAACTGGAAGGGAACAGTCCTGCCTGTTGATAGTCGCACGATGCCCGTTTATTCGTTGTCGCAGTGTCTGCATGGTCTCGCCAATGTACCACGCTTCGGGACATCCTTTCCTGCAGCGTATGAGGTAGACTACATTGGTCGAGTCGCACGAGTATGCGCCGCGTACCTGGTGGGTGGTGTTTCCACGTGTAATGGTGGTGTCCATGTCGATGATCTGGCATGTCTTGCAGAGATTACCCTGGCAGGGTTTTGTGGTGTTGTGGTTGCTGTTCTGAAGGCTGGGTAATTTGCTGCAAACAATGGTTTGTTTGAGGTTGCGCGGTTGTTTGAAGGCCAGTAGTGAGGGTGTGGGGATGACCTTGGCAAGATGTCCATCCTCGCTGATGATGTGTTGGAGGCTGCGAAGAAGATGTCGTAGTTTCTCCGCCCCAGGAAAGTACTGGACGACGAAGGGTACTCTGTCAGTGGTGTCCCGTGTTTGTCTTCTGAGGAGGTCGGTGCGGTTTTTTGATGTGGCGCGGTGGAACTGTCGATCAATGAGTCGAGCGCCATATCCCGTTCGTACGAGGGGTTGGGGAACACTTCAGCAGTCAAGGACATTCAGCCTCTGATCTCCGGGTCAGCATTCTACAAGGAGGCCTTCAGGAGACGCGACAACGCAAAATTGCTGAGCAAAAACTTATAGCTAAGTTCCGCACGCATGAATGCGGACTCAACCGGGATCTGGGATTCATGTCGCATTACATTCGGCCCCCACCAACAAGCCTGGACTTGCAGAGGCCTACCGACTGAACTGGCTTGGGACAATTCACACCTCTTTAACCTGGAGTTACCTCTCTCTCTGCATCTTTGATGATTTGATTGCCTGCAGGTGCTCGCATTCCGGGGCATCTCTGACTGTGTCTATATAAACATTTCTGGAACAAGCCTTTCCATTCACCTGAAGAAGGAGCCGTGCTCCGAAAGCTCGTGTTTGAAACAAACCTGTTGGACTTTAACCTGGTGTTGTAAGACTTCTTACTGTGCTCACCCCAGTCCAATGCCGGCATCTCCACATCATGGCTACCATTGACACCGCAAACTGCCGGCTCAAAGTGGAGAGGATCTCCAGGAAGATCGCGCATATAGACACTGACATTCAGTTTCTACAAAGATGCAAAAAAGCAGACAAGATCCCGAAAGGACTACAGATCAAAAACCCACTCAAGTCGACTTACAACACAGACTACGCTGAAAGACTCTGCCACCGCACCTCTGTCACACTCCTCAAACACCTCGTACACCAACTCTACAGCAGTCGACGCAACCTGGAAACCAAGAGAGAGGCCATATTCTCAACTTGTGCTCAGGACACAGCAGACCAGCTGCGGAACACCGCCAAACAGATGAGACAGCAATACTATGCCACCTACATGCACACCAAGAACAGGAAGCTTGAGAAACTTGGCATCACCACCAGCAGCAATCAAGCTTCTCCCGGTACAACAGTCGAAAACAATACAGGGAAATCCATTGTCAACTTGTCAGACTACACCCTTCAACCAGACGAAATCGAAGTCCTCAGCAGAGGGCTCAATTTCTGCACCACCACCAAAATGGACCCCATCAGTCTCGCGGCAGATACGGAGGAATTCATCAGGCGAATGAGGCTCCGGGAATTCTTCCACAGACCCCAAGAGGCCGACAGCGAACCCAGGGACACGACCAATGAACCGGAACAGCAGACAGCGAGATCTGCAGTGCAGCAACCGAAAAGGAAAGAGTCAAATTGGACCCCTCCGGAAGGCCGCTGCCCTAGACTCGACATGTATGCTCAAGCCGTCAGAAGTTGTGTCAATGCCAGATTCATCACTCGCAATCACAAGGCAGCCTCAAACGTCACCCAAGCACAACGCAACGCCATCCGCACTCTCAAGACCAACCGCAACATCGTCATCAAACCAGCAGACAAAGGAGGGGCCACCGTCATACTGAACAGAACAGACTACTGCAAAGAAGTATACCGACAACTCGACAACCAGGAACACTACAGGCAGTTACCCGCGGATCCAACCAAGGAACACATCCGCCAACTCAGCAGACTGATCAAGACCTTAGATCCAGACCTTCAGAACACCCTACGTGCTCTCATCCCACGTAATCCCCGCATTGGAGATCTCTACTGCCTCCCGAAAATACACAAGGCCAACACACCAGGCCGTCCTATCGTTTCAGGCAATGGGACCCTGTGTGAGAACCTCTCTGGCCACATCGAGGGCATCTTGAAACCCATCGTACAAGGTACACCCAGCTTCTGTCGCGACACGACGGACTTCCTACAGAAACTCAGCACCCATGGACCAGTTGAACCAGGAACATTCCTCGTCACAATGGATGTCTCGGCACTCTACACCAGCATCCCCCATGACGACGGCATTGCTGCAACAGCCTCAGTCCTCAACACCGACAACTGCCAATCTCCAGACGCAATTCTGCAACTCATCCGTTTCATTCTAGACCACAACGTCTTCACCTTCGACAACAAATTCTTCATCCAGACGCACGGAACAGCCATGGGGACCAAATTTGCACCTCAATATGCCAACATCTTCATGCACAAGTTTGAACAGGACTTCCTCACCACACAGGACTTTCAACCGATGCTATACACCAGATACATCGATGACATTTTTTTCCTTTGGACCCACGGCGAGACATCACTGAAACGACTACACGATGACATCAATAAGTTCCATCCCACCATCAAACTCACCATGGACTATTCTCCAAATTCAGTTCCATTCTTGGACACACTCGTCTCCATCAAGGACGGTCACCTCAGCACCTCGCTTTACCGCAAGCCCACAGATAATCTCACGATGCTCCACTTCTCCAGCTTTCACCCGAAACACATTAAAGAAGCCATCCCCTATGGACAAGCCCTCCGTATACACAGGATCTGCTCAGACAAGGAGGAGCGCAACAGACACCTACAGATGCTGAAAGATGCCCTCGTACGAACGGGATATGGCGCTCGACTCATTGATCGACAGTTCCACCGCGCCACAGCAAAAAACCGCACCGACCTCCTCAGAAGACAAACACGGGACACCACTGACAGAGTACCCTTCGTCGTCCAGTACTTTCCTGGGGCGGAGAAACTACGACATCTTCTTCGCAGCCTCCAACACATCATCAGCGAGGATGGACATCTTGCCAAGGTCATCCCCACACCCCCACTACTGGCCTTCAAACAACCGCGCAACCTCAAACAAACCATTGTTTGCAGCAAATTACCCAGCCTTCAGAACAGCAACCACAACACCACAAAACCCTGCCAGGGTAATCTCTGCAAGACATGCCAGATCATCGACATGGACACCACCATTACACGTGGAAACACCACCCACCAGGTACGCGGCGCATACTCGTGCGACTCGACCAATGTAGTCTACCTCATACGCTGCAGGAAAGGATGTCCCGAAGCGTGGTACATTGGCGAGACCATGCAGACACTGCGACAACGAATAAACGGGCATCGTGCGACTATCAACAGGCAGGACTGTTCCCTTCCAGTTGGGGAACACTTCAGCAGTCAAGGACATTCAGCCTCTGATCTCCGGGTCAGCATTCTACAAGGAGGCCTTCAGGAGACGCGACAACGCAAAATTGCTGAGCAAAAACTTATAGCTAAGTTCCGCACGCATGAATGCGGACTCAACCGGGATCTGGGATTCATGTCGCATTACATTCGGCCCCCACCAACAAGCCTGGACTTGCAGAGGCCTACCGACTGAACTGGCTTGGGACAATTCACACCTCTTTAACCTGGAGTTACCTCTCTCTCTGCATCTTTGATGATTTGATTGCCTGCAGGTGCTCGCATTCCGGGGCATCTCTGGCTGTGTCTATATAAACATTTCTGGAACAAGCCTTTCCATTCACCTGAAGAAGGAGCCGTGCTCCGAAAGCTCGTGTTTGAAACAAACCTGTTGGACTTTAACCTGGTGTTGTTAGAACTTGAAACATTGCTGGGCTAACAATGTGTCTCCAGCTGGCCACCTGATGGCTTGTAGTAGTTTCAAAGTATCAAATGTCATGGGGATGGGGAGCCTGGTCCAGCTAACTCCGAACAAAGGAAAACCTTTGCAGATCATAATCTCGCATAACAGGGGTGGCACGGCAGCACAGTGGTGTGCACTGCTGCCTCACAGCGCCGAGGGCCTGGTTTCGATTCCGGCCCTGGGTCACAATCGGTTTGCACATTCTCGCCGTGTCTGCGTGGGTCTCACCCCCACAACCCAGGATAAGTGTATTGGCCACACAAAAGTGCCCCTCAATTGGAAAAAAATATTGAGTACTCTATAAAATTTAAAAATGTTTTAAATTGAAAAGAAAAAATCGTCCATAATGGTGCTGATGGTCAAAGCAATAGCAGTTCCAACACAATTGTTTTGACAAAGAGAGCGGACGTTACTTTAACTAAACACTAGAGTCTCCAAAAACAAAAAGAATCCTGACTCCCATTAAACCTCAAGATTCCAGTCATTCTGTGTCAAACATTGAGGAGGTGTGTCACATGACCTCCCACAAGCTGCACTGTGCTATCATCTGTTGGAACTGAATTCGGCAGTTACTGTTTTGACTTCTAAGGTGAACAAAACTACAGTCAACAGCTTGGGATGTATACCATCAAGCCGCCGGCAGCAGAAAGAACTTTGACTCTCATCAAACCTGCAAACTGCTGGACGTGTGCCTCCCAACTGATTCATTCTACATGCTTTCTCCCGTTGTAGGAATCTTGCTCTGGGAAGACTACAACCAGCCAGCCTCCCCACGGAAAGAACATTCCAGTTGACATCTGATTCTGAACTTTAGACACATGTAAAACCCATACTTGTATTTTACTACAGTCGTGCCTTAAACCCTCTTCCTTATCCCCCATTTATTGAATGAGTATGAAAAGGGATGGACATTGCAAAAGACCTCTCACCTGCGTGTGTGCATAAAAATAAACCAACACTTTTAATTTCATCTTACCTTGAGTTTGTTGTGCAAGTAATTAATCCAAGATTGGAACATTTCCTTTTTTAAAATAAATTTAGCGTACCCAATTCTTTTTTTTCCAATTTAGGGGCAATTTAGCATGGGCAATCTACCTACCCTGCGCATCTTTGGGTTGTGGGGGCGAGACCCACGCAAACACAGGCAAACTCCATGATGCACTCACAATTGCACACAGAAACACAAAATGGTACAAAAGAGGCTTTATTACCGTGAGATGTTATTCCCTCAAGTGGAGCTGTAAAATGGCAGCTCAGGAGACCTCATGTGTATTTATACTGCTCCCTGTGGGCGGAGCTAGCCGGCAAGGGCTTACCGACCAACTATGCAGGGGCTTACCGACAAACCTGTAATAACAGGTACTATTGTACATCCCCTAATATAGGCACACAGATATATATACAGTGGTGTTATCACACTCCACATGGCCCGGGGCCGGGATCAAACCCGGATCCTCAGCGCCATGAGGTGCTAACCAGTGCACCACCATGCCGCCCTGCAACATTCCAAATTTAAGAGTTGGGGAAAATATGCCGCCATTTATAAAGAGTGAAATCAGAATTTTAAAAACACCTTTCTGTTTACGGAAAGATAGAGAGTGAAACATCAGGGCAGTTTAAATTGACCCTCCTTCCTGCCCATGCAGTTTGAAAAACAATTGAATAGTTAATTGATATCTTAAATTCAGCGTAATCTAATTTTTCTGTAGGGTAATTTTCTTTTTCCTCAGTTCAGCCTTCTTGCTCAAAGGATTTGGTTTTTAAATTTATTTTCCCGACCAATGATAAAATTCTTTCTATAATTTGAACAGTGTAACTTAATCAAGTCTGACATGACTTAACACTACCGGTATAAACAGAAATGCTGAGAACACTCACCAGGCCAGGTAGCATCTGTGGAGAGAACAGGTGAATTAATGTTTCAGGTATAGATCTTTCCCTAGGACAGAAAGAATTATAAAAAGGAATAAAATAAAAGAAGGAGGGCAGGAAACACATACTTTAAAATAAATTAATTTTGGGATGTGAACCTTGCTGGCAAGGCCAACATTTCATAGAATTTACAGTGCAGAAGGAGACCATTCGGCCCATCGAGTCTGCACCGGCTCTTTGAAAGTGCACCCTATCCAAGGCCACACCTCCACCCTATCCGCATAATCCAGTAACCCCACCCAACACTAAGGGCAATTTTGGACACAAAGGGCAATTTAGCATGGCCAATCCGCCTAACCTGCACATCTTTGGACTGTGGGAGGAAACCGGAAAACCCGGAGGAAACCCACGCACACACGGGGAGAACGTGCAGACTCCGCACAGACAGTGACCCAAGCCGGGAATCGAACCTGGGACCCTGGAGCTGTGAAGCAATTGCGCTAAACACCATGCTACCGTGCTGCCAGGTTTGTCCAACCCCCAACTCTCAGACCATAACCCGGCCCCGAGACCTCTGTATCTGGCCTGCAGTCTCACTCTTAAATTACAGGTAAATTGAATGATCTGTAAGAATCTGTTTGTGCAATCAGATACTTATCCTTTCCTGCTTTTGCAGCAAATTTGGGAGAGAAATGGTCTCTGATTGGATGAGTGGTGAGTGTTGTGAAGAAGATTGGCTGCTCCTTTGTTTTCAGAGCATGTGCTCTTTCACCCTCCTGGACAGGCACTGGCACCTGAAGGAGCACAGGGTCAAGATAATGGAGCGAGTGGGGAGGAGGCAGAAAGAAAAGCAGGCAGAAAGAAAGCAAGCAAGTTCTTGAGAGATGAGCTGTAAGCAGTGTTGCAAGTAGGAAGCAACGTATGCCATCATTTGGGAGGAGGTTAGGAATGTCCACTGAGTGACTGGAGGTCGGGTAGGCCCGTAGTGGTTAGAGGTCAGGTAGGCCCGGGAGTGTTTGCATGTTAGGTAGGCTCGATAGCATTCTGAGGTTGGGTCGGCTCGGGAGCATTGGAGGTCAGGTAGGGTCAGGTGTGATTGGGGGTCAGGTAGGCTTCTCAAATGAACTGGAAACATACTGCTGCAGCCATTTTTTCTGACACACTTTTGGAATTCTTACTTCTCTCTGCCCTTCGCACTTCTACTATCCCAGTTTAGGGGCGCGGTACTGTGGCCGCGTTGCGCTTAAGCCAGAGCACGATGCAGCGGGTAGATTCTGGGAGAGGCCTCTCGCCGGCTTTCCGGCAGCCTTCACGCCTTGTAGGATCTACCCAAGTCCCACGAGGTGTCGGAGCACGCCAAAGAGGGGTGAAACCAAACGGGGCGCACCTAAGTGAGGTTTAAACCTACTTAGGCTAGTTCGCCCGATATCTACCGGCCTCCCCAGCGAGGCTGTAGCCAGACACCGTTCAGTACTGAACAACACAAATGTGAACCAGGCAGAACGATACCCAAGGGGTCTCCCGGACCATTGGAGATCACTGGGTGGTTAAGGATAGTGTAGTGTGCCTCCCTGGCCCTCCTCCTGGAACACAGGGACATTGGCACTGCCCATCTGGCACCTTGGCACTGCCAATATGGCAGGAGCACTGTCCGGGTGGCAACACAAGTGTGTCCTGGTGGATCAGGTCCCAAGGGACTATCAAGGGAGGGTGGAGTGGAGTTTGAAAGGGGGGGCATGGCAGGCAAGGAGGGATCCCTGGGAGTTTGGAGGGGGTGACGGGTACTGGTCCTAGAGCGAAGAGGCCTGTAAGGGGGTGTAGGGGGGCCTGAAGAGGGGGGACACCCAAGGACCCCACAGCAGGGTGTCCTAATTTGGGGGAGGTGTGGGATAGTGCCCATGTGTGTGAGGGAGGGTGACATTTTCCATGGGTTAGAGATGTAGGGGACGCTTAAGCTCATTTAGTGATCAGGCACCCTTTCAAAATGGCGGAATGATCTCCGAGTTCAACTCGCCCGGTAAGAAACTCCCTAGGGTCCAAAAGAGCAACTTCTGGTGTGATTCACAGGCCTTTTTGCACTTGTGCGAGAGCATGACAAGTCCGGTAAATAGTAGGAGAGGCCAAAAATGAGAGCTGCGCCAGGTGCCAATCCGTTCGCGATGCAATCGACCCACACCCGTAGGCAGAACCAGATCCTGCTGTCGCGTGGTGAAAAACCAATAATCACCACTTCAGCCCTAGCTCAATACAAATAACGGGAGCCACCCATATCCAACGGCCTTCCATGAGCCAGCGGCATCCCCAGCAAGTGGTCACACTGGCACTGATTAGTTCTCCTTTGTAACAACATGAACCTGGTGGAAAGACTGATGTGGGGACCCGAGAACATGTGTAGCCATCTTTGCTCTTAGGTAAATGTGGTGATATGTCGATGGGCTGTATCATTGTTGGATGGTGTGCAATCTCAACCAGCATGTGGAGGTACAGACACACCATGCAGTCTCTGGACCAAGATCATGTGACCTGTGACTCCAGAATACAGGGAGATGAAGTGTTGGCTAGTGTAGGCTTGAGAGATGAACAGACACTTCCAACACTGATGAAGGTTCAACTCAATTTTATTAACTAACTTCTAACTAACACGATGACTGTGGGTCTAAGTGATGCTAACTTAAACTAGAGACCTAAGCCTTGTCCGAACCAGTTGATTCTCTCAGCACGTGGTGTGAGTCTGTGCTGGGCTGGGTGAGTTCTTGTTGCACTGAGAGGCAGCACCCAGAATGAGCCGGAACCGTGGTGCCCTCTGCCTTTATAGTGTGTGTATTCTAATTGGTGATTGGCTGCGGTGTTTGTACATGTTGATTGGTCCCTGTGTGTGTCCATCAGTGTGTGTCTGCACCATGATATACTAGTGTATATTATGACATCCCCCTTTTATAAAAATTATTTGATATAGGCATGTGCTAATAAATAGTGTGGGTGTGTGGAGAATGTACCTAGCTACGTGTGAGGTGCGAAGACAAATGTACAAATCTATATACAGGGAACAAGACTATTTACACAGGAAGGTGCCTTGTGCAGATCACTACCATGAACTGGAACAACCAACGAATCTATTTACAAATCACTGGAGAACGAATGCAACAAGGAAGGATATATAAAAAAAAGTCAGAAGTCCACATGTGTACAGAGTTCATAAGTTAAGTCTCTGAGGTGGGCGACAAACTCTGGTTGACCGTCTCAAGGGTGGGGCAATGGCTGGCGCATCAGGAGCCGGGAGGGCTGCAGCACAGTTAGGGGCAGGCACAGTGACCGGAAGCGCCACACAGTCCACGCCGGGATCAGTAGCAGAGCTGGTCAGAGGATCCCGTGACGACTCTGGAACAAGGCGAAGAGCACGGCGGTTGCGGCGCCGAATGGATCCATCTGGTAAGTGGACCAGGAAGGAGCGGGGGACCCACCTGCTTTAGAACAACAGCAGGCGCAGACCAGCCACCATCCGGGAGGTGGATGCAAACATTGTCACATGGATGGATGTCGGGAAGGTCAGCAGCCCGTGAGTCGTCGTAAGTTTTCTGCTGGAGTTGAGACAGGTGCATGCAGTGGAGCACGGGGACATAATCGAGGTTGGGAGTGGGAATCGATGGCACCGTCGTCCTGAGGGTGCGATTCATTAGCAGCTGAGCAGGCGACAGGCCAGTGGAGAGCGTGGCGGAGCGATAGGCTAACAGAGCAAGATGGAAATCTGAGCCGGCGTCGGTGGCCTTGCTTAGTAGCCGCTTAACTATGTGGACCCCTTTTTCCGCCTTCCCATTGGATTGGGGGTACAGGGGACTGGATGTGACGTGCTCGAAGTTGTACTGTCGGGCGAAGCCGGCCCATTCCTGGCTCGCGAAACAGGGGACATTGTCTGACATGACTGTCAGCGGAATGCCATGGCGGGCAAACGTCTCCTTACACGCCCTGATCACAGCCCAGGATGTGAGATCGTGTAGCCTGATGACCTCCGGGTAACTGGAGAAGTAGTTGATGATGATGACGTAGTCCCTGCCCAATGCGTGGAACAAGTCGATGCCCACTTTGGTCCAAGGCGATGTGACGAGTTCGTGAGGCATCAGGGTCTCCCGTGGTTGGGCGGGCTGAAGACGCTGGCAGGTAGAGCAGTTGAGCACTACATTGACGATGTCATCGTTAATGCCCAGCCAGTAGACAACTTCTCTGACCCTGCGGCGGCATTTCTCGATTCCTAAATGGCCTTCATGGAGTTGCTCCAACACTAGCTGGCGCATGCTTTGTGGAATGACGATGCGATCCAATTTCAGGAGCACCCCATCGACAACCGCCAGGTCATCGCGGACATTGTAAAATTGCGGGCATTGCCCCTTGAGCCACCCGTCCGACATTAGATGCTTCACCGGCTGCAGAAGTGGATCAGCCGCTGTCTCGCGTCGAATTTGCATCAGTTGTGCATCCAAAGCTAGCAAATAGGAGGCTGCAAGCTGAACGTGAGCATCTATTCGGCAGACGAAGCCGTCGTGATCACATGGAGTTGTGATCGACCTTGAGAGGGCATCGGCAATGGCAAGGTCCTTGCCTGGGGTATAGACCAGTTGAAAGTCATACCTGC
Organism: Scyliorhinus canicula; assembly: GCF_902713615.1. Classification (NCBI taxonomy): domain Eukaryota; kingdom Metazoa; phylum Chordata; class Chondrichthyes; order Carcharhiniformes; family Scyliorhinidae; genus Scyliorhinus; species Scyliorhinus canicula. The sequence goes on from NC_052147.1 coordinate 136,795,136, forward strand.
GCAGCTTGAGTAGGATACGCTGGAGGCGAGGCGTCATGTAATTCAAGTCCTTTTTGATAATATTTACAAGCGGGTGGTGGTCGGTTTCAACCGTGAACTGCGGAAGTCCATAGACGTAGTCGTGGAACTTGACGACTCCAGTGAGAAGGCCGAGACACTCTTTCTCAATTTGTGGGGCTCTGTGGGGGTCACCGCCCGTGACGCATATGCAACGGGGGCCCATGACGAGGCCTCGTCTCGTTGCAGGAGCACGGCACCAATCCCTGACTGACTGGCATCAGTAGAGATTTTGGTCTCTTTGGTCGGGTCGAAAAAGGCCAACACTGGGGCCGTGGAAAGCTTGGCCTTCTGCTCCTGCCATTCACGCTCGTGAGCGGGGAGCCATTGGAAATCTGTGGTTTAGCGAAGCAGGTCTCTGAGGGCCGTGGTGTGTGAGGCGAGATTCGGGATGAACTTCCCGAGGAAGTTCACCATGCCCAAGAACCGGAGGACCGCTTTCTTGTCCTCAGGCGTCTTCATGGACGTGATTGCTGCAATCTTGTCCTCGTCCGGACGCACCCCCTGGTGGGAGATGTGATCCCCCAGAAACTTGATACTTGACTGGCTGAAAGAGCATTTGGCCCTATTGAGGCGGATGCCGTGTTTGTGGATGCGCCTGAAAACGCGCTTAAGGCGGCCAATGTGTTCCTGCGGGGTGGTTGACCAGATAATAATGTTGTCGACATATACCCGGACGGCGTCGATCCCCTCCATCATCTGCTCCATGATCCGATGGAAAACTTAGGATGCAGAAATGATGCCGAATGGCATCCTGTTGTAGCAGAACCTGCCAAAGGGTGTGTTGAACGTACACAGCTTCCTGCTTGACTCATTAGACATTAGACATTAGAACAGTACAGCACAGAACAGGCCCTTCGGCCCTCGATGTTGTGCCGAGCAATGATCACCCTACTCAAACCCACGTATCCACCCTATATCCGTAACACACAACTCCCCCCCTTAACCTTACTATTAGGACACTATGGGCAATTTAGCATGGCCAATCCACCTAACCCGCACATCTTTGGACTGTGGGAGGAAACCGGAGCACCCGGAGGAAACCCACGCACACACGGGGAGGACGTGCAGACTCCACACAGACAGTGACCCAGCCGGGAATCGAACCTGGGACCCTGGAGCTGTGAAGCATTTATGCTAACCACCATGCTACCGTGCTCCCCGAGATCCAACTCATCTAGTTGGATCTGCCAGAAACCCTTTGAGGAATCCAGTTTTGAGAAGAGTTTGGCGTGGGCCATCTCGGACGTGAGCTCCTCACGTTTCGGAATCGGGTAGTGCTCCTGCATGATATTCTGATTCAGATCTTTAGGATCAGTACAGATCCGCAGCTCGCCGGACGGTTTCTTGACGCAGACCATGGAGCTTACCCAGTCTGTGGGTTCCGTGACTCTAGAGATGATGATGGAGTCAAGTTGCGCCCTGAAGTCTGCGTCGGAAGATGCAGACACATCGCTTGAAGAGAGAGAGTGTACTCTCTGCACTAAGTGGAGCAGCTTGCATGCCTGCGTACCAAGCAAAGAGGCTTTTGAGGCAGCAACAATCTCAAACGGGAGAATGGCTGTGTGAACACGATATGTCACCTCAAGGCGGCAGGAGCCGCTGGCAGCGATGGCATTGCCATTGTAATCCAGCAATTTACACGCAGATGGCAGGACAGCAGGCTGTATGCAGAGCTTGCGAAAATAAGACGACGCAATGAGATTGGCAGAAACGCCAGTGTCCAGGTGGAACCTGACAGGGGACCAGTTGACCGTAAGAGTGGCACACCACTCATTATCCTGGTCGACGCTGTGGACGTGGACGGGATTGGTGCCACGCTTGGGGGACATCCTGTTCGTGGTAACAACGCCAGTTTGGAACGGGACCTGTGGGTCATCGCAGGCACAGCCGGAAGCAAGGTCTGGAGTAAGTTCATTGATGGCAGGCTGGATAGCCCTGACGTCTCTGTGGGGCTGGGTGGACCTCCTAAAAACAGCAGGCAGGGAAGATCTGCACATTGTAGCATAGTGACCTTGTTTGCCACACTGCAGGCAGCGGCGGGACTTCGCGGGACATTGCCGCTTTAAGTAGGCGGAGCCGCAGTTGCTGCACGCCGGAGCGTCGGGACGTTCGTCGCGCCACCGCGCATGCAAGGGGCGATCCAGCGTGGTGTGCACCTGCGCAAAGCGGTCCATGACGACACCATGCTCGCTGCGTGTAAGCGCGGGACTCCGCGAAAAGCGCGCAAAATGGCCACCATCGTTCAGATCCAAAGCCTGAAAAGATTTAATCATTTCTGGATTTAATCAACTTCTGGTAACATGAAGCGGTGGCTAGTGTAGGCTTGAGAGATGAACAGACACTTCCAACACTGATGAAAGTTCAACTCAATTTTATTAACTAACTTCTAACTAACACGATGACTGTGGGTCTAAGTGATGCTAACTTAAACTAGAGACCTAAGCCTTGTCCGAACCAGTTGATTCTCTCAGCACGTGGTGTGAGTCTGTGCTGGGCTGGGTGAGTTCTTGTTGCACTGAGAGGCAGCACCCAGAATGAGCCGGAACCGTGGTGTGTGTATTCTAACTGGTGATTGGCTGCGGTGTTTGTACATGTTGATTGGTCCCTGTGTGTGTCCATCAGTGTGTGTCTGCATCATGATATATTGGTGCATATTATGACAGGAGACACATCCGGCTATCTGGATTGTGTGTACCATTCCAGGGCAACCCGAGTCCCTGCCTGTCTGCCCACCGAGCACCTATAACCCCGGCTGAACGTGGAGGCCTCTGGCCATCCTGCTGAAGGCTATTGCTAAAAGGGAATTGGCAATCGTAGTTAAGTCACCACTTCTCACATCCCAAGTGGATTCCCGTCGGTATCGTGACAGTTAGCAATGAGGTTATTGCAGCATCCCAATCAGACCGTAATGCCTGGACACTGCAGGAGGCAACACAACACACGCAGCAGCCAAGATCCGACACCCAGCGACTGGGTCCCAGCCCCGGGACATTGTAACAGCTGGAGGATGGGTGACTGTAATGGGGAGGGAGCCAGCTCCAGGTCCAGGTAACGTTATGTGCGGGTGTCAGGGGTACAGGGTCTGGGGTACGGTGAATGGGTGCCCCTGCTGCGGTCGGGTGTGTTTGGACAGGGCATGCCAGGTTTGGGGGATATCAATGGAGGAATGGAAGGTTCCAGCGTGGAAGACGCCACTGTTTGTCAGTTCTGATATGTTTGGTACTCTGGATCCGTGGAGACTGTGTTTACCTCAGCAGTAACACATACAGGCTACCAACACTTGAAATAGTACAACACTATTTTATTAAGCTAGAAACAGTTGAACATACTTTCACTGTGTTAGATTAAACTAAAAGACCTATGCCTATCCTAACCAGTCTATGCACTCAGCACATGGTGAAGATCTATGCTGCAAGCTGTGAGCTCTGTCCTTCTGAGAGGCTGCAACCCGAATGAGCGGGAAAACTGATGCCCTCTGTCTTTATAGTGAGTGTGCTCTAACTGGTGATTGGCTGTGGTGTTGTGTGTGTTGATTGGTCTTGCTGTGTGTCAATCAGTGTATGTGTCTGCACCATGATATACTGGTGTATATTACGACATCCACCCTTTTATAAAAAAATGTATGTTTCTGGCAATACATAATGTGTGGTAAGAATGTTCCTAACTACGTGTGGAGTGCGAAGACATATTTACAAGAGCTATGTACATAAGAACTAAGCTATTTACATGAGAAGGTGTCTGGTGCAGATAAACAGTATGCAACAAAAGAGTAACGAGATCAACATTATATACAAACCAGGGAAATGATCAAACAAAGCAACGAAACAATTCAGAATCCATAATTCGAAAAGTTGATAAATTTGGTCTCTGAGGTGGGTGACGTATTCTGGTTGACCGCCTCAAGGGTGGGTCGTGAGCCGCCGGTTCAGGAGCGGGCTGGACTACGTCAGAGTCGGGGGGGAGGCAGAGTTCTGCATAGTCCATGGCAGGGTTGTCATGACGGCGAGGCAAGACCTGAAGATCACGTGGCGAGCGTGGAACGAGACGAAGGGCACATCGATTGCGGCACAGAAGAGAGCCATCCAGTAGACGAACCAGGAACGAGCGGGGGGGCCACGTGCCGGAGGACAACAGCGGTTGCAGACCAGCCACCATCCGGAAGATGGACGCGGTCGTTGTCATCGGGAGCCAGAGCAGGGAGATCAGCTGCACGAGAGTCATGAGCCGCCTTGTGATGCGCACGAGATGGCTGCATCCGGCGAAGGACCGGAACGTGGTCGAGGTCTGGGACATGGATGGACGGCACCATCGTCTTCAGGGTGAAATTCATGAATAGTTGGGCTAGCAACAGGCCAGTGGACGGCGGGGCGGAGCGGTAGGCCTGCAAGGCAAGGTAAAAATCAGACCCAGCATCGGCAGCCTTGCATAGGAGCCTTTTGACGATATGTACTCCCTTCTCTGCTTTTCCGTTAGATTGGGGGTACAGGGGACTGGAAGTTACATGGGCAAAATTGTACCGCCTGGCAAAGTTGGACCATTCTTGGCTGGCGAAGCAGGGGCCATTGTCGGACATAACCGTGAGCGGGATGCCGTGTCGAGCAAAGGTTTCTTTACATGCACGAATGACTGCAGATGAGGTGAGGTCCTGCCACTGTATCACCTCCGGGTAATTCAAAAAGTAGTCCACGATTAGGACATAGTCTCCACCCAGCGCGTGGAGCAGGTCGATGCCCACCTTGGTCCAGGGTGACATGACCAACTCATGGGGCTGCAGGGTTTCACGTGGTTGGGCCGGCTGGAATCGATGACAAGTGGGACAGTTGAGCACGGTGTTGGCTATGCCCTCGTTAATGCTGGGCCAGTACACTGCCTCTCGGGCCCATCGGCGGCACTGCTCCACTCCAAGGTGGCCCTTATGTAGCTGTTCCAGGACAAGCTGGCGCATGCTATGCGGGATGACAATGCGGTCCAGTTTTAGAAGAACCCCGTCTACTACCGCCATGATCATCTCTGACATTATAGAATTGAGGGCATTGGCCCTTGAGCCACCCGTCCGTTAGGTGGCGCATGACACGCTGTAGCAAGGGGTCGACAGCCGTCTTGCCACGAAATTGGACGAGGCGTTCATCCGAGGCAGGTAGATTGGAGGCCGCGAATGCCACATGGTCGTCAACCTGGCAGACAAATCCCACTGGGGCACATGGAGTGGTGACTGTCCTGGAGAGAGCGTCAGCAACGATGAGTTCCTTGCCTGGGGTGTATACCAGCTGGAAGTCGTATCGGCAGAGCTTGAGAAGAATACGCTGAAGGCGAGGCGTCATGTCATTCAGGTCTTTTTGTATGATATTGACCAGCAGGCGATGATCTGTCTCGACGGTGAACTGAGGGAGGCCGGAGACATAATCGTGGAATTTAACGACACCAGTCAGCAGGCCCAGGCACTCCTTTTCAATCTGCGCTTGGAGCTGCTCAGTGGGGGTCATCGCATGTGATGCATACGCAACGGGGGCCCATGACGTGGCCTCATCACGTTGAAGGAGCATTGCTCCAATGCCGGATTGACTGGCATCGGTAGAAATTTTGGTCTCCTTGGCTGGATCAAAAAAAGCTAAGACCGGGGCCGTGGTCAGTTTTGCCTTGAGTTCCCTCCATTCGTGTTCATGGGCAGGGAGCCGTTGGAAGTCTGTCGTCTTCCTGACCAGGTTCCTGAGAGCCGTGGTATGAGAGGCGAGGTGAGGGATGAATTTCCCTAAGAAGTTGACCATGCCCAAAAAGCGGAGGACCACCTTCTTGGCCTCCTGTGTCTTCATAGCTTTGATGGAAGCTACCTTGTCCGCATCCGACTGCACACCCAATTGGGAGATGTGGTCCCCGAAGAATTTAATTTCTGTCTGACCAAAGGAGCATTTGGCCCTGTTGAGGTGGAGGCCATGCTCATGTATTCGTCTGAATACGCGCTGGAGGCGATTAACATGCCTTTATGGTGGACCAGATGATTATGTCATCGACAAAGACGCGAACACCTTCAATACCTTCCATCATCTGTTCCATAATCCTATGGAACACTTCTGATGCAGAGATGATCCCAAACGGCATCCTGTTGCAGCAATATATTCCAAAGCGGGTATTAAACGTGCAAAGTTTCCTGCTGGATTCATCGAGCTGGATTTGCCAGAATCCCTTTGAGGCGTTCAGTTTGGTAAAGAGCTTGGCGCGAGCCATCTCACATGTGAGCTCTTCGCACTTGGGAATTGGATAGTGCTCTCTCATAATATTGCAATTGAGATCCTTGGGATCAATGCATATTCTTAGTTCGCCGGAAGGCTTTTTTACACATACCATGGAACTGACCCAGTCGGTCGGTTCTGTGACTCTGGAAATCACTCCTTGGTCCTGGAGGTCCTGCAGCTGCTGCTTGAGGCGGTCCTTAAGAGGTGTTGGTGCGTGCACCACAGGCGTGGCATTCGGTTTTAATAAAATTTTGTAGGTGCACGGGAGCATGCCCATGCCCTTGAAGACGTCGTGGTATTGGTTAATGATGGCGTCGAGCTGCACCCTAAAATCAGTGTCCTGAAAGGCAGACGCATCAGCAGGAGAGAGAGTGAACCCTTTGAACCTGGTTCAACAGCTTGAATGCCTGTGTGCCAAGCAGGGAGGCTTTCGAGGATCCCACGATTTCAAAGGGAAGGATAGCTTTGCGTGACCTGTGCGCCACTTCAAATTGGCATGAGCCACTGGCAGCAATGGCATTGCCATTATAATCTAATAGCTGGCAGGCTGATGGCAGGATGGCTGGCTTGACACAAAGATTTTGGAAGTCAGACCGCGCAATGAGATTGGCGGAGGCACCGGTGTCCAGGCGGGATCGGATTTGGAACCGGTTGACCGTGAGGGTGGCACAGCACTCATCGTCCGGATCGATGCTGTAGACCGGTAGAGGCTGGACTTTTTGCTTCGGGGACACCCTGTTTTTGGTAATGATACCGACTCGAAAAGGCGCCTTCGGGTCCTAAGTGTCAATATCGGACAACAGGTCAGAGTCGGGTCCGGTGACCGTGGGTTGAATGGTGCGGACAGCCCTGCGAGGCTGGCTGGAGCGACGAGAGTTGGCAGGCTGAGCAGACCTGCATAAAGCAGCATAGTGGCCATGTTTGCCACATTGTAGGCAGCGTCGGGATTTGTCAGGACATTGCCGCTTTAAGTGGGCAGAGCCACAGTTGCCGCACGTTGTAGCGTCAGTACGCTCGCTGCGCTACCGCGCATGCACGGTGCGGTCGTACGTGGTGCGCGCCTGCGCAGTGCGTCCGTCGACGTCGCCGTCCCCTCGTTCAGTGCGCGCATGCGTGGGAGTCGGCGAAAAGTGCACAAAATGGCCGCCCTCATCAAGGCTGAAGCCCTGGAGTTGCTTGATTGCTTGGACCCGTTCTGCCTCGTGGGGACCTTGCCACGCCGTTTCAGCTGCTTGGATGTGTGAATACCAGTTATGGTGTGTTCATGCAGCACGCAGGTCTCGATGGCAATCGCTAGGGTGAGCTGCTTTACCTTGAGGAGCTGCTGGCATAGGGGGTCCGACTGAACACCGAAAACGATCTGGTCGCGTATCATGGAGTCAGAGGTGGACCCGTAATTACAGGACTGCACAAGGATGCGGAGGTGGGTGAGAAAGGACTGGAAATGTTGCAATTGGTTCCCTCATTCAGGTCATTTAGCTTGTTGCTTCACAGCGCTAGGGTCCCAGGTTCAATTCCCGCTTGGGTCACTGTCTGTGCAGAGTCTGCACGCTCCCCCGTGTCTGCGTGGGTTTCCTCCAGGTGTTCCGGTTTTATCCCACAAGTCCCGAAAGACATGCTTGTTGGGCTTTAACCTGGTGTTGTAAGACTTCTTACTGTTACTGCAGTTAGACAGAGCCTTGGTGAGACCACACCTGGAGTATTGCATGCAGTTTTGGTCTCCTTTCCTCGGGACAGCCAGCGGACCCCAGCGTGCAGAAGTAGTTGATGATGATCACTGCCCAACTCATCACACAGAGCTGTAAATATTCGTAAATTCAATGGACGGGCCTTGATAAAATTAATTGTTTTGATCGCTTCCTTCAAAATGGTCATGAGATCAGCAGGCATTTTCTTTTCAGCTAACGCCCTATGGATGCTGCAGTGAATGGATGTTGCTGGTGGAGCCACTGCTGTAACATGCATAACAACTCCATGATGTTGCCTAACATCGCACATGCTCCACCTTTGCTAGGCCCTGCACATTTTGCTCAATCAATCCTATTTTGAATTATGAAAGTATTCAACATGTCAAAAACAGCGTTTTCAGTTGAGCGTGAGGGTAACAATTTACAAAAGAGAAAGTCCTCATGTATCTTTCCATTGTGTTCATAACTTACATTGATGAGCAGGTTTGAAAGGTTTGCAACGTCCAGTGATTCATCCAGTTGAAGTGCATTAAATCGACTTACTTGTATTCCTGTTATTAGCTGATCACTCATGTTGTGGGCCACCTCATCGATTCTGTATTAGACTACATTATCCAACATTGAAATTATGTTAATTTGCTTGCAGGACTTTTCTTTTTCTTATATTATTCAAGGATGTTTGTTGATTTTTTTTCCATGGACCACCTGCAGTACTCTCGCGGACCACGAGTGGTATGCGGACCAGAGGTTGGGAACCACTGCCGTAGAATGAATGCAGTGGAAGTTGAGTCAGCTGATACCAGGCTGGGACTGTCACATGAGGAGAGATTGATTTGACTGGGACTGTATTCACTAGAGTTTAGAAGGATGAGAGGAGATTTGATTGAAACGTATACAATTCTAACAGGGCTGGACAAACGAGGTGCAGGGAGGCTGCTTTTCCTGGTTGGGGGATCTAGAACAGGGGTACAGCCTTAGGATACAGGGTGGACCATTTCGATCTGAGATAAGGAAACACTTCTTCACTCAAAGGGTAGTGAACCTGTGGAATTCTCGAACACAAAAGACTGTGGAGCCAAACCACTGAGGGTATTCAAGAAAGAGACAGATTTAAAAATGTTTTTAATGGTATCAGGCGTATGGGGAGAAAATGGGAATATGGCATTGATATTGAGCATAAGCCATGATCCTATGGAATGGCGGAGCAAGCTCGAATGGCTGAATGACATACTCCTGCTCTTAGTTTCTATGACCCTGTCAAGTCCCCTCAGGATCTTTTATGTTTCAATAAGATCACCTCTCATTCTGTTAAACTCCAAAGGGTATAGGCCCAACTTGATCAATCTTTCCTCACAGCCCCTTCATCTCAGGAATCTGTAAGTGAACCTCCTCTGAACTGAAACTTATGCACTCACCTTCCCTTGCAGTAAATGCAACATTCTATTTGCCTTCCTAATCACTTCCTACACCTGCATACTAACATTTCTGATTCATGTACTAGGACACCCAAATCCCTCTATACTCTTGAGCTCTGCAGTTTGTCTTCACTCAAATAATATGCTGCTTTCTTATTTTTCCTGTCAAAAATGAACAAGTTCACATTTTCCCACATTGTACTTCATTTGATACATTTTGCCCATTCACTAATCTATGAAAATCCCTTTGTAGACTCATTGGGATTTAGCGGCCACATTAGCCGTGGATGCAAATTCAGTCATGGTGGGTAAAATTCACGAGAGGCCAAAATCGGGATGAGCGCTGGTACGATTTTGCATCGCGATTGTCCCGGACCCTCCCCAATGATGCAATCAGGATTACGTCCTTTTTTGAAACTTTGTTTTAAATTTAAAGTGCCCCATTCTTTTTTTTTTCAATTAAGGGGAAATTTAGTGTGGCCAATCCACCTACCTGCTCATTTTTGGGTTGTGGGGGTGAAACCCACGCAGGCATGAGAATGTGCAAACTCCACACGAACAGTGCCCTGGGACCGGGATTGAACTTGGGTCCTTGCCACCGTGAAGCAGCAGTGCTAAAGATTTGCACCCTTGAATCCATTATACTATGCTTAACGTAATTATCATTGCATCTTCAGCCGTCATTGAATCTTCCCACCCACCAGGCATGATGTCACGCTGGCACAAATTAACTCTTTTTAAAAATGGGAACCAGGTGCCATGACCTCTGAGACGGAGCAAGGAGGTGAGCACCACTGTCTCCACAAGCACTAGCGAGTCCAAAGTGACAGATCCTGCTGGCTGGCTCCAGGGGTGGTGGGGGTGGCAGAAACTTTCGAGTGGTTGTCAAGGAGTCTTAAGTGTAGATGCATGGCCTGAGTAAGAAGGGTGCCTATTAACTTTGCCTATCCCTGAAGCAGAAGCAATTGTGCCCTCTAAGATTCCTGAATCTCATGCTCGTCAAGCTCATTGGCCATCAAGAATTAACAATGTCGGAGACATCCGGTGGTGGCCATGGTGTGAATGGTCGCACATTTAGTAACTCACACTCATCGCGGTGTTTTTGGACCTTTTCCCTGGCTAACGGGTGGATGTGTTGAGGAAAAAGGTGCAGGAGAGGTGGAAGGAGAGGGTGTCCCATTAGTGGATGGAGTTCTTGACCAGGTGTGGTTTTAAAAGAAAGGAACAGTAGCGAGAAGCTGTACCTGCAACACAGGGGAAGATGGCGGAAGGTCAGGGATCGGCCCTACCATCTCAGTGCTCAATGGAGCAGCTGGTGGACTTCTTGAATGAGAGGAAGGAGACTCTGGAGGACCTGGCAAGGATGGTGGACCCAATTAAGGCAGGGATCGACCGCCTGGAAACAAGGCTGGAGGCTCAGAACCAGGCGATGCAGAGAGTAAAGGAGACAGTGGGGGAGCACGAGGAGCAGCTCACCTTGATGGTGGCTGAGTTGGGGTGATGTGGGATACTCAGAGGCGGCTGCAGGAGAAACTGGAGGATTTGGAGAACTGGTCCCGGAGGCAGAATCTGAGGATCGTGGGACTGCCGGAGGGCAGCGAGGGAGCGAATGCTGGCTCGTACGTGGCTCAGATGTTTGAGAAGCTGATGGGAGAGGGGACATTTGAGCGACCTTTGGAGGAGGACTGGGCACACAGGGCGCTGATAAGGAAGCCGCAGGGGAACGAGCTGCCAAGGGCGATGGTGGTGCGGCTGCACCAGTTCCTGAATAGGGAGCAGATCCTGAGGGGGGCAGGCAGATGAGGCAATGTATCTGGGAGAGGAACAAACTCCGAGTGTAGCAGGACCTGGGTGCAGAGCTGGCCAAGAGAAGAGCGGGGTTTAATAAGCTGAAGGCTGTCCCTGTTTAAGAGTGGGGTGAAATTTGGAATGCTGTACCTGGCTTGCCTATGGGTGACTTATAATGGTCGTGAACTTTATTTTGGGATGCTGGAGAAAGCAATGGAGTTTGTCAGGGACAATGGACAGGCAGGAGAAGGAGGACATTGAACTTTGGAGGAGGTGTTCGTTTTCTAATCCTTTTGGTTTGTTTTCTATGAGGGCCATTGTCCTTTGTTCGAGCGTGGGGATTGGGGATTGCTCTTTTCTTTGTTTTTGGGTTGGCATTGTTGTTTGCACCGGGACAGTGCAAACAACACTGTACAGGGTGTGGGGGGGGGGGGAAATCAGTGGGGGTATAGGATGCTAGGCACAATAGGCAGGGGCTATCAGGCTAGCTAGGCGGGCTAGTTCACGGAAGCGCAGTGGGGGGGGGGGGGGTGAGCAGGATAGGTATGTGGCGGGGGGAGGGGGGAACAGATGACAGGGGAGGGGCTTTTAAAAAGTGGTATGGGGAGGGTCGGTGATGGTAGAATCTGAGGGTGGGCCTGAGGGGGTGTGGGACGCGGGCTGGAGGCTGGCCCAGGAGGGGATATGGTTGATCGGCGGGGGGCGGGGTGGGGGGTTCCCCCTGACCAGGCAGAACTAGGGGGCATAGCCTCAAAATAAAGGGAAGGAGATTTAGGACTGAGTTTCGGAGGAACTTCTTCCCCAAAGGATGAGAATCTATCGAATTCCCTGCCCAGTGAAGCAGTTGAGGCTCCTTCATTAAATGTTTTCAAGATATAGATAGATAGTTTTTTGAAGAATAAAGGAATAAAGGGTTATGGTGTTCAGGTGGGAAAGTGGAGCTGAGTCTACAAAAGATCAGCCATGATCTCATTGAATGGCAGAGCAGGCTCGAAGGGCCAGGTGGCCTACTCCTGCTCCTAGTTCTTATGTTCTTATGATCACATGGAATGTGAGAGGGTTGAATGGTCCGGTCAAGAGCGCTCATGTATTCGCACATCTTAGGAGTCTAAAGGCGGATGGCCTTTCTGCAGGAAACGCATTTGAAGATTGGAGATCAAACTAGGTTTAGGAAAGGTTGGGTAGGGCAGGTATTTCATTCTAAATTAGACTCAAAGATGAATGTGGTAGCAATATTGATTAATAAACAGGCAGCCTTTGAAGTGGGGAGCATATTGGTAGATTCGGGAGGGAGGTATGTTATGGGGGACTTCCGGAGGCGACCATGGAGTGAGCTGTCACACATTTGGCTGCTCCTGCTCATGGTGGTCATTTTGTGGGCTTTACGCTGGTTTGCTGGAGCTGCAGTCCAGAAGTAATCGGAAAAGAACAAAACAGGTGGTGGGGTCGAGTGAGGAGCGGAGAACGCATGTGGAGATGACGGATGGACAGGGTTGAACCCCAACAGCTCAGTAGTCGATGGACCAGTTGATGAGCTTCTTAAATGAGAAGTTCACCCAACAGAGGAAGGAGAGTGCGGAGGACCTTACCCGGGCGGTGGACTCGATCAAGGTGGTGGTTGACCACGCGGAGATGAAACTGGTGGCCCAGGGACAGGCAGTCCAAAGTTTGGAGGAGCAGGTGGGGGAGCAGGAGGAACAGTACACCTCGATGGCAGCAGAGATTGTGCTGATGTGTGACCAGAGAAGAGACTGCTGGAGAAAGTGGAGGACCTGGAAAATCATTCTCAGACGCAGAACATTCGGATTGTGGATCTGTCGGAGGGAATCGAAGGATTGGATGCTGGTGCGTATGTGGGGAAGATGTGGGAGAAGGTGCTTGGAGAAGGTACGTTTGACTGACCGTTGGAGGTGAATCGGGGCCAGAGGGCACTGATGCGCAAGCCCCAGGGAGGTGAGCCACCGAGGGCGATGGTAGTACGATTACATCGGTTCAAAGAACAAAGAAAAGTACAGCACAGGAACAGGCCCTTTGGCCCTCCATGCCGACCATGCTGCCCATCTAAACTAAAATCTTCTACACTTCCGGGGTCCGTATCCCTCTAGTCCCATCCTATTCATGTATTTGTCAAGATGCCCCTTAAATTTCACTATCGTCACTGCTTCCACCACCTCCTCCGGCAGCGAGTTCCAGCACCTACTACCCTCTGTGTAAAAGACTTGCCTTGTACATCTCTCAATCTTGCCCCTCGCATCTTAAACCAGTGCCCCCAAATTAACCCCTCTACCCTGGAAAAAAGTCTCTGACTATCCACACTATTTGTGCACCTCATAGTTTTGTAGCTCTCAGGTTGCCCCTCAACCTCCTTCGTTGCAGTGAAAATAAACCAAATTTATTCAACCTCTCCTCATAGCTCATGCCCTCCATACCAGGCAACATCCTGGTAAATCTCTTCTGCACCCTCTCTAAAGCCTCCACATCCTTCTGGTTGTGTGGAGACCAGAATTGAACACCATACTCCAACTGTGGCCTAACTAAGGTTCTATACAGCTGCAACATGACTTGTCAATTTTTTACTCAATGCTCCGGTCAATGAAGGCAAGCATGCCGTATGCCTTCTTGACTACCTTCTCCACTGTTGCCCCTTTCAGTGACCTGTGGACCTGTACACCTAGACCTCTCTGACTATCAATACTCTTGAGTGTTCTGCCATTCACTGTATATTCCCTACCTGTATTGGACCTTCCAAAATGCATTACCTCACATTTGTCCGGAGTAAGCTCCATCTGCCATCTCTCCGCCCATGTCTCCAAATGATCTAAATCCTGCTGTATCCTCTGACAGTCCTCATCGCTATTCGCAATTCCACCAACCTTTGTGTCGTCTGCAAATTTACTATTCAGACCAGTTACATTTTCCTCCAAATCATTTTTATATACTATGATCAAGGAATGTATTATGACGTGGGCCAGGCAGACGAGGCGATGCACTTGGGAAGATGTCAAGATCTGGGTGTACCAGGATCTGGTAGCAGAGCTTGCGAAGAGGAGGGCAAACTTTGATGACGTTAAGTTGGCCCTTTACAAGAAGGGTATAAAGTGTGTCTACTGTACGGCTCGTCTATGGGTGACCTATGGAGGTTGGGAGTTGTACTTTGGCTCGGCAGAGGAGGTAGCGGATTTTATGAAGGAGAATAGACTGGCAGGAGAAGGAGGACCTTGAACTTTGACTGAGGAGAACTGAACTAGTTCTGTAAACTTTGGGTTTACATTGTTCGGATTTATTCTGGGGGTTTTGCTTGTTTCTTTCAATTTATTCGGTCCTGTTTGGGGTTAGGCTGATATATGGTAATTTGTTAAGGGAGGAGGGGTGGGTCTTTGGGTTCAGACCTTGGGAGGGATGCTTTGTTTGTTTTTACTTCTTGCCTGTGGTGAATGTGATTCACACCGGATTGTAATCTGTATATACATGTGTCTGTATTATAAGTGCAGTTGCACTACCTGTCCTCCAGGGGGAGTAGCTCTGGGAATGCTCGAGTTGTACGGGGCCTCTCCCTTGGCTCTGCCCAGGACTCCTCCCCCGGAAGCTGCTGTATAAAAGGTCAGTGCCACATGGTCAGCCGGCCAGTTCACCGAAAGTTCAATGGCTAATAGGCTGGCTCTGTTGTGAGTATATTAAAACTGCTATTCTAATCCTACAAGCACGTGTCCGTAGAATTGGTGGTTCCAACAATTTAATATACTCAGGAAACAGTCAAAAAAAATCATGGAAGCAGCCCTCAAGCCCGGACGCCTAGAACTCGACCCAAAGGATGCAGAGGGTAAGGAAATTTTTTCCCACTGGCTGAGATGTTTTAAAGCCTACCTGGCAGAAGCCAGCACCGCCGGAACAACGGAGGAACAAAAACTCAGCCTACTGCACGCGAGGGTAAGCCACAGAATCTCCACACAGCTAAATCCGGCCGGTTCTTACACCGCAGCGCTGGCAATATTGGACAAAATGTACATTAGGCCCATTAACGAGGTTTATGCACGCCACGTGTTTACGACCCGCCGTCAGCGGCCTACAGAAACGCTAGCCAAGTTTGTAAGGGAATTGAACAATCTTTCCAATGACTGTAATTATCAAGCCGTTACCGCGGCTGAACATAGGGAGCTTGCTGTGCGGGACGTTTTCGTGGCGGGCCTTAGGTCTAACTATGTGCGCCAAAGACTGCTAGAAAATGGGGCCCAGGACTTAAACACTACTATGGAGGCTGCTACCACTATGGAAGTTTCCTTCCGCAGCCTCACCTCGTTTCCCGCGGACCCCGCGACCTCATCGTGGACCCCCGACCAACAGTCCCCCCCAAGCCTGTGCCACACGGCCCCCCAGCTACCGCGCTGCCAAAGCCAGTTACTCTGCTGCCCAAGCCAGCTACTCGGCTGCTTCTGCCTGCCATTTCTGTGGCCAAAGCCAGCACCCGCGGCAGCACTGCCCGGCCCGTAACGCGACCTGCAGCAGCTGCGGGCGAAAAGGACACTATGCCAGAATGTGTCTGGCGAAGAAAGCCCCAGCCTCTAACCCTCCCATGGCTCAAAGCATTCGTTCCCTGAATTCACAGGCCTGCAGGCCCCGAAATGCTGCAGCCTGTATGCCGACTCCGCCCCCACCCGACATGTGCGACTCATGGGGGCGGCCATCTTGGCAATCCTCCTCCATGCGGCCGGCCATGTGCGACTCATGGGGGCAGCCATCTTGGCAATCCTCCTCCATGCGGCCGGCCATGTGCGATTCATGGGGGCGGCCATCTTGAGATCCATCCCCTTCAAACTCTGAAACTCACCTCGACGACTGCGAACTCAGAGGGCAGTCATCACGGGGCCACTCCAGCACAGCTGATCGAGCCACCGACTACCCGCAACTCAGCGCAGTCACCCTGGATCAATCCCGCCCCAAGCACCTACGAAGTTCGATGGCGGAGGTCCAGATCAACGGGTACAGCGCGCCATGCCTCTTTAACTCCGGGAGCACCGAGAGTTTTATACATCCAGAGCTGGTAAGACGCTGTTCGCTTGCTATTTTTCCGGTGAGCCAAACTATCGCCCTCGCTTCGGGCTCCCACTCAGTCCAAATCCAAGGACGCACCGTTGCTACGCTCACAATTCGAGGCGCTAGTTATTCTAAATTTTAACTTTATGTCCTGCCCGACCTCTGCGCGCCACTCTTATTAGGCCTGGATTTCCAGTGCAACCTCAAGAGCCTCACCCTCAGCTTCGGCGGGCCCCTGCCCCCACTCACTATCTGCAGCCTAACCACGCTGCGCATCTCCCCCCCTCCGCTCTTCGCCAACCTCACTCCAGATTGCAAGCCAGTAGCTACTCGCAGCAGGCGATACAGCCTACAGGATAGGGTCTTTATCCGATTGGAGGTCCGACGGCTGCTCAGTGAGGGGATCATAGAGGCCAGTAATAGTCCCTGGAGAGCTCAGGTGGTGGTCGTCAAGACCGGGGAAAAATTTTGCATGGTCGTCGACTATAGTCAGACCATAAATCGCTTTACGCTCCTAGACGCGTATCCCCTCCCCAGAATTGCAGACATGGTTAATCAGATCGGCCAATATCGGCTATTTTCCACGGTGGATCTGAAGTCTGCATACCACCAGCTCCCAATCCGCCCAGAGGACCGCCACTACACGGCATTCGAGGCCGATGGCCGCCTCTTCCATTTCCTCCGGGTCCCTTTCGGCGTCACTAACGGGGTTTCGGTGTTCCAACGAGCAATGGACTGAATGGTAGACCAGTACGGGCTGCGGGCCACGTTTCCGTATCTGGACAATTTTACCATCTGCAGCTATGACCAGCAGGACCACAACGCCAACCTCCACCGTTTTCTCCAAACGGCACAGAAATTAAATCTCACTTATAACAAGGAGAAATGCGTTTTCCGCACAGACTGGCCATCCTCGGCTACGTCGTGGAGAACGGAGTCCTGGGCCCAGACCCGGACCGCATGCTAGAACTCTTAGAACTCCCCCTCCCTCATTGCCCCAAGGCCCTCAAATGGTGCTTGGGGCTCTTCTCATACTACGCCCAGTGGGTCCCTCAATATGCGGACAAAGCAAGCCCACTCTTTAAGGCCACACGATTTCCCCTGTCAGCTGAGGCGCGCCAGGCCTTCAGCTGCATCAAGGAGGACATCGCCAAAGCAGCCATGCGGGCGGTGGATGAATCCACTCCCTTTCAGCTTGAGAGCGGCGCCTCAGAGGTAGCTCTAGCAGCCACTTTAAATCAGGCAGGGAGGCCCGTTGCATTTTTCTCCCGTACCCTATCTGCTTCAGAACTCCGACAATCCTCAGTCGAGAAGGAAGCACAAGCCATCGTGGAGGCTGTTCGTCACTGGAGGCACTACCTCGCATGTAAGAGGTTCACCCTCATCACCGACCAACGATCGGTTGCCTTTATGTTTGACAACTCGCAAAGGGCCAAAATAAAAAATGATAAAATCCTTTGGTGGAGGATCGAACTCTCCACCTATAGTTACGATATTAAATATCGACCGGGGAAGCTCAACGAGCCCTCGGATGCCCTATCCCGCGGGACATGCGCCAGCGCGCAGATCAGCCGTCTGAAAGCCATCCACGTTGATCTCTGCCATCCAGGGGGTCACCCGGCTCGCCCACTACATCAGAGCCCGAAACCTGACTTTCTCCAACAAGGATGTAAAAGCGGTCACCAGGGACTGCCCGATCTGTGCAGAGTGCAAACCGCACTTCTATAGACCAGACAGGGCCCACCTGGTCAAGGCTTCTAGGCCCTTTGAACGCCTTGCGATCAATTTCAAAGGGCCACTCCCCTCCACTAACAAGAACATTTATTTCCTCAACATCATCGACGAGTTCTCCCGACTCCCTTTTGCCATTCCATGCCCTGATATGACCTCCCGCACAGTCATGAGGGCCCTGCTACGTGCACAGCGACCGGGGTTCGTCCTTTATGAGCTATGAGCTGCGTCAGTACCTGCTCAACAAGGGCATCGTCTCGAGCAGGACTACCAGTTACAACCCCAGGGGGAACGGGCAGGTGGAGAGGGAGAACGCGATGGTCTGGAAGACCGTCCTACTGACCCTCCGGTCTAAAAAACTCCAAGTCTCCCAATGGCAAGAAGTCCTCCCAGACGCACTCCACGCAATCAGATCCCTCCTCTGTACAGCTGCAAATCAAACCCCTCACGAGCGACTCTTCATTTTTTCTAGGGGCACTACCACGGGAGTCTCACTTCCGGCGTGGCTGAGGACACCAGGCCCGGTCCTCCTGAGGAAGCACGTCAGGGGGCACAAAACTGACCCCCTTGTTGAAAAGGTGCATCTCCTCCATTCCAACCCCCAGTACGCATTCGTGGAGTTCCCGGATGGTCGCCAGGGCACAGTATCCCTTTGCGACCTGGCACCCGCTAGATCGAGCCCCCCTCTACCCCAGCTGAGGAACCCCTTACCCCGTTCCCTATGCTGCCGCCACCTCGCGCCCCCGATTCTGCAAGCTCACCCCACCGGTTCCACGCGCCAGAACCAGCCCGCCCCCAGTCTCCGGTCGAGCCAGAGGCGTATGAAGTTCGGACGAGACCCGCCCCGGAGTCTGCCATCGTACCCCAGCTCTCAACACCCACACAGCCACCGCAAGAGGCTGCAACCCCGGTGCTCCGCAGATCGAAAAGAACAATTCATCCACCGGACAGACTAACTCTGTGAGCCACCACCCCCACTGGACTCTATTTTTTCACAGGGGGTGAATGTGGTGAATGTGATTCACACCGGATTGTAATCTGTATATACATGTGTCTGTATTGTAAGTGCAGTTGCAATACCTGTCCTCCAGGGGGAGTAGCTCTGGGAATGCTCGAGTTGTACGGGGCCTCTCCCTTGGCTCTGCCCAGGACTCCTCCCCCGGAAGCTGCTGTATAAAAGGTCAGTGCCACATGGTCAGCCGGCCAGTTCACCGAAAGTTCAATGGCTAATAGGCTGGCTCTGTTGTGAGTATATTAAAACCGCTATTCTAATCCTACACGCACGTGTCCATAGAATTGTTGGATCCAACATTGCCTTTGTTTCGATTGTTTTGACTGTTTGCATTAAAAATGGGGGGAGGGGAACCAGTGGGGGGTAAGATGCTAGATGCCATGGGCGGGGGCTGCCAGGCTCGCTGGACGGGCTAGTTCATGGAAGCAAAGTGGGGAGTGAGCTGAAATCTGATGTTGGGGGGATGGGAGGGGGACGGGGAGTGGGGGGGTTGGGTAGGGGTGGGAGGAGTAGACTGCTGATGGGGAGGGGACTTTCAAGGTGGAAGAGGACGTGGTTGTAGAGACAGTAGTTGCCCGAGGGCGGGCCAGGGGATGTGTGGGACATGGGCCGAAGACTGGCCTAGGAGAGGTTATGGTTGATCGGCAGGGGAGAGGGGCGGAATGCCCCCCCAACCAGGCTGGTCACATGGAATGTTCGGGGACTGAATGGGCCAGTCAAAAGGCCTATGTGTTCGTGCACTTGAGGCAACTGAAAGTAGACGTTACTATGTTACAAGAGACACATCTGAAGGTGGGGGATCATATTAAGTTAAGGAAGGGATGCTTTGGGGAGGTGTTCCAATTGGGATTAGACTTTAAAACGAGGGGGTTGGCAATCCTGGTCAATATGAGGTGCCATTCGAGGTGGGGAATATAGAGGTGGACCCGGGGGATAGATATATAATGGTTAGTGGGAAATTGGAGGGAATGGCCGTGGTGTTGGTATGTATGCCCCAAACTGTAATGACATTGAGTTTGTTAGATGGGTGCTGGGGAAGATCCTGCACCTGGATTCATATTGACTGATTCTGGGGGGAGATTTTAACACGGTTCTGGATCCAAGGCTGGAACGGTTGAGCTCCAGGTCTGGGAAGGTATCAGCTATAGCAAGGGAACTGTGGGGGTTTATGGAGTGCATGGGGTGGGTTCAACTGTGGAGATTTGGGAGGCCAAGGAGTGAGGAGTTTTCATTTTACTCCCATGTGCACAAGGTGTATTCCCGGATAGACTTCTTTGTGCTGGACAAAACGCTGCTGGCTAAGGTAGTAGATGCTGAATATTCAGCAATTGTGGTGTCAAACCACGCCCCACACTGAGTAGATCTGCAGGTTAACAAAGGAAAGGCTCAGCGCCCACAGTGGAGGTTAGCTGTGGGGCTGTTAGCGGAGGGGGAGGTGTGTGAGCGGGTAAGGGAGGCCATTTGGGGATATATAAAGATCAATGACACAGGTGAGGTTTCAGCTGGGATGGTGTGGGAGGCACTGAAGGCGGTTATTAGGGGGAACTCATCTCAATTTGGGCTCACATGGAGAAAGCTGAGCGGGTGGAGTTGGACAGGCTGGTAGGCAAAGTTTTATAGGTGGACAGGAGGTATGTGGAGTCTCCGGATGACAGGCTTCTGAAGGACCGTCAGAGACTGCAGCTGGAATTTGGGCTCCTGTCCACAGGTAAGGTGGAGGGACAGCTAAGGAGGGTAAAGGGGGTGGTCTATGAATATGGGGAAAAAGCCAGCAGGGTCCTGGCACATCAGCTGAGGAAACAGGAGGCAGCAAAAGAGATTGGGAAAGTAAGCGATAAGGGGAAGGTGGTCTTGGATCCAGTGGGGATGAATGATATGTTTCGGGAATTTTACGGTGGATTTTATAAATCGGAATCCACAGTCGGGGAGGAGGGTATGAAGTGATTCCTGTGCGGGGAGGGGGGGGGGGGCTGGAGTTTCCAAGGATAGATGAGGAGTTGGTGGGGGGTTTGGGAGCCCCGATTGGACTTGGGGAGGTTATGGACAGATTGGGGGCTATGCAATCGGGTAAGGCCCCGGGACCTGACGGATACCCGGTTGAGATTTTGAAAATTTTTCTGAGCTGCTGGGGTCGCTCCTGGTAAAGGCATTTAATGACTCCAAGGAACTGGGAGTGCTCCCCCCAACATTATCGCAGGCATCGACCTCCCTTATTTTGAAGCGGGTTAAGGATCTGGAGAGTTGTGGGTCGTATAAGCCAATCACCCTGTTAAATGTAGATACAAAATTGCTGGCAAAGATCTTGACAATGCGCATAGAGGATTGTGTTCCGGGGGTAATATGGGAGGACCAGACGGGATTTGTGAAGGGACGACACCTGACGTCCAACATAAGCCGGCTCCTAAATGTAACAATGGTGCCTGCGGAGGGGCGCGTGGTCGAGGTGGTGGTGACCATGGACGCAGAAAAGACCTTTAATCGGGTGGAGTGGAAGCACCTGTGGGATGCCCTGGGAAGGTTTGGGTTCAGACAAGGATTTGTGGATTGGGTCCAGTTGCTATATCAGGCACCGGTGGTGAATGTAAGGACCAACCGGGTTATGTGGAGCTGAACGACACGGGGGAGGTTTCGGCGGCCACTTTGTGGGAGGCATTGAAGGCAGTAGTGAGGGGGAGTTTATTTTGATACGGGCACACAGGGATAAGATGAAGCAGGCGGAGATGGAGAGGTTGGTGGAGGAGATCTTGCAGGTGGACAGGAGGTATTTGGAGGCCCTGGAGGCAGGGTTGTTGAGGGAGCGGCAGAAACTGCAGTTGGAGTTTGGGCTATTATCTACGGGGAAGGCGGCAGGGCAGTTGAGGAGGGCGAAGGGGAAGGTCTATGAATACGGGGAAAAGGCAAGTAAGATGCATTAATTGAGGAAACAGGAGGCAGCGAGGGAGATCGGAAAAGTGAAGGATAAGGGAGGGAACACGGTCTTGGACCCGGTGGGGGTGAATGGGGTGTTTGGGGATTTCTTCAGGAGACTGTATGAGCTGGAATTTCCGGCTGGGCTGGAAGGAATGAGGCGATGTTTGGAAGGGTTGGAGTTCGCGGGGATAGAGGAGGACCTGGTGGAGGAGCTGGGGGCCCCCATTGGGCTTGTGGAGGTGGTAGACGGTCTTGAGGATATGCAGGCGGGCAAGGCCCCGGGCCCAGACGGGTTTGTAGTGGAATTTTACAAAAGGTTTTCATGAATCCGGGAGCCTCTGCTGGTGAGGGCGTTTAACGAGGCAAGGAGTGGGGTGTGCTCCCCCACAATGTTATTGCAGGTCCCAATCTCCTTAATTTTAAAGAGGGACAATGATCTGGAACAGTGTGGGTCCTATAGGTCGAATTTGCTACTAAATATGGACGCCAACGTATTGGCCAAGATCGTGGCCTCGAGGATCTAGGACTGCGTGCTGGGAGGACCGGACGGGGTTTGTCAAGGGGATGCATCTGTTGGCCAACATTAGGAGATTACAGATGTGATAATGATGCCCCCCAAGAGACGGGATATGGAGGTGGTGGTCGCCATGGACGCGAGAAGGCCTTTGATCGGGTGGAGTGGGACTATATGTGGGAGATTCTGGGGCGGTTTGGGTTTGGGCAGGGTTTTGTACAGTTCAGCTGCTGTACCAGGCACCAGCACTGGCACCGGTGGCGAGTGTGCGGACAGACCGGGTGAGCTCGGGGGATGAGGCAGGGATGTCCACTCTCCCCATTGTTTTTTGCTTTGACTATTGAGCCATTAGTATGTGGGTGTGTGGAGCACAGGGGCTGACGGTATGCGGGTGACTTACTGCTGCATATTTCAAACCCGTTGGAAGGTATTGGGGGAATATGGGGATATTAGAGGAATTTGACTGGTTCTCAGGGTAGAATTTGAATATGGGGAAGGGCAAAGGGGCAGGAAAAGAGGCTGGGGGAGTTGACATTTAGGGTGGCGGGGGGGAACTTTCGATACTTGGGCATTCAGGTGGTGCGGCGGTAGGAGCAGCTGCACAAGTTGAATTTGGCTCAGTTCGTGGAAAAGATGTAGTGGGACTTTATGAGGTGGGATGTGTTCCTGCTGTCATTGGCGAGAAGGGTGCAGACAGTGAAGATGACGGTCTTCCCGAGATTCTTGTTTGTGCTCCAGAACCTCCCGATTTTTATTCTCAAGGCTTTTTTTTATGAGGGTGAATGTGGTGATTTCAGGGTTTGTTTGGGCGGGTAAAGCCCCGCAGGTGAAGAAGGTGCTGCTGGAGCGGGGTCGACGGTGAAGGTGGTTGGCTCTCCCGCACTTCATGAATTATTACTGGGTGGCGAACGTAGTGATGGTCAGGAAATGGGTAGTGGGGGAGGGTTCGGTATGGGAGCAGATGGAGGCAGCCTCATTTAAAGATACGAGTTTGGGGCACTGTTAACAGCGCCTCTGCCGTTCTCGCTGGTCAGATACTCCACAAGCCCGGTGGTGGCGGCGGCCCTCAGGATGTGGGAACAGTGGCGGCAGCACCTGGGGCCTGAGGGAGCCTCGGTTCGGGCACCATTTGTAGAAATCACTGTTTTTTTCTGGGTGGTGGGGGGGGGGGGGGGTTGTTGGATGGGGATTTTGGGGATATCAGCAGGCGTGGATTGAGCGGTTTGGGGATTGTTCATTGACGGCGTCTTTCTGAGCTTGGAGGAATTGGAGGAGGAATTTGAACTGCCTGTCGGGAATGGGTTCCGGTATTTGCAGGTGAGGGACTTGTTCGGAGGCAGGTATTGTCACCAGCTGCCCTAGGGGTTGCAGGAATAGGTGGTGTGAAGAACAGGGGTAGGAGAGGGGTGGGGAAGGTGTCGGAAATTTATAAGGAACTGATGGACTGGGAGGGAGCCCCGATAGGGGTAGTGAAGCGTAAGTGGAGGAAGAGTTGGGTCGGGAGTTGGAGGCTGGGTTGTGGGAGGATGCCTTCAGGAGAATTAATGCATTGTCGTTCTGCACTAGGCTCATCCAGTTTAAGGTGGTCCACTGGGCATATATGACTGTGGCCAGGATGAGCAGGTTCTTTGAAGGGAAGGAGGATAGGTGCATGGATGGGCCCGTGAACGATGTCCACATGTTCTGTGCATGTCCGAAGCTTGGGGGATTCTGGCAGGGGTTTGCCGATGTTATGTTGCACTCCTGAAGGTGAAGGTGGTCCCGAGTCCAGGGGTGGCGATCTTTGGTGTATCAAAAGATCTGGGAGTCCAGGGGGCGAGAGGCCGATGTCTTGGCCTTTGCCTCCTTGGGAACCCGGAGACAGATATTGCTAGAATGGAGGGAGTCAGGGAGTGACCTGGAGTGTGGGTGAGTGACCTGGCAGGGTTTCTCAGGTGAGAGAAAATAAAGTTCGCCTTGAGGGGTTCTGTGGAGGGGTTTGCCCGGAGGTGGCAGTCGTTTATCGACTTCTTCGAGAAAAGTTAAGATGTCAGCAGTGGGGGGGTGGGGGGGATGAGTTGGGTAATGTGGGGGTGTGGGGGCGGGTGAGTGGGGTGTTTTGTTGAGTTGGTTATGAACAGCCCTGTTGATTGTATTTGGGTTGTGTTTATTGTGATTATGTCTATTGTGCTAATATTTAAATGCCTCAATAAAATATTTTTCAAACAAAGAAGTTAACGATGTCTTCAAAGTCAAGTAATGGGATGAATACACAGGATTCAAGGCTAAAAGCTTGGGTACACAGCATCGAGAGGCATTCGGTTTGTTTATGTGCCAGACTATAATTGCCAGTGAGGATCCATTAGCCCCCAAAGCGGATATCACTATCTAATTGATCCTGCCTATTGGGGATATGTGATATATTCCTTCTGTGACATAGCGAATAAGGAATGGGAGAAACAGATGGGAGGCTAAAGCGACTCTGACTGGGCGAGAGCATAGGCCGGGGCCAATCATACAATGGAGCTGGGAGGGCACCTCAGCTTTAAGTGAATGGTAGCTGCCGGATAAGGTGTGTGACTGGCTGCTTCCAAGACTGGGAAGCCAATGAGTCAAGGGAGGTACTCATATTATCCGGTTGCGACACCAACCTGACTGTCTCTCGCTCGCTCATTCCTCACAGATCACAGAGTGATGTCACTATAGAGCCAGTGGAGCCTGCTTTTCTTCTTCTTACAGTGCTGGAGGAGCACAGACTTGGGCAGCAATGCATGCTGGCACCCAGGGAAGACGCAGCGGCTGGAAACCAGGGGGCGGAGGGCAGGCTCAGGGATCAGAGGCTGCACCAGTCGCACAGGGGGCACAAAGGCGCAGGAGATGGAGGGTGTACAAGATCCGATTGTGCTTCATGGAGGTGTCAGACAACATGTGCCGTAGGAGACTCACTCGGGAGACTGTGCAGTACCTGTGTCACATCCTTGCCAACTTAGCACCATGTGAAAGCAGACACATGCTCCCTGTGGCCATGAAGACCAAAGCAACCCTCAACATTTACATAATGGGGTCATTCCAGGGCTCCACGAGTGACCTGTATGGTCTCTCACAGGCATCCACACATAAGTGCATCCGTGAGGTCATGGGTGCACTCCATGCAAGGGCTTTGGACGTTATTAATTTCGACCTGGACCAGACCCAGCAAGATGAGAGGGCTACAGGATTCAACACCATAGTTGGTCTGCCACAGGTGCAGGGGGTGATTGATGTCACTCTGCATGCCCAGTGCCATTCGGAGGTATCCTTCATAAGCAGGAAGGGGTTCGACTTAATGTGACCAGCAGATGCGATTCATGCACCTGTGTGCACATTTTCCAGGGAGCGTGCATGACAGTTACATCCTCGGGCAATCACAGATCCCTGGCATTTCTGAGGTCACTCCAGGCTGCAGGGATGGCTTGTAGTGGACAAGGGATAGCCCATAAGGTCTTGGATGATTGCGTCACTGCAGAGGTCAGAGACTGCAGCATTGGAGCTCACAGTGCCACCCAATCTCTGATAGAGCGGTGCATCGGCCTCCTGAAGATGCACTTCCACTGTCTCGACAGGCCTCCAAAGCCTCCAGAGGATCTCCATCATTATGGTGGTTTGCTGTGCCCTACGTAACCTGGCTCTGCAGCAGGGCTACGACCATTATGAAGAAGAAATTGAGGGGCAGCATGTGGCTTTGGAAGAGGAGGACGTTCAGAAGGGAACTGAGGATGAGGCCAGTGAGGATCCGGAGGATGGAAGCCAGGCGAGGGTGCGCGTGGGCGTAAGGGCGAGGGACGCCCTCATCGCCTCCCAGTGCCTGGAGTTAGCTGACAGCATGTTATCTGACAGCGCAACACTGCACTTCCCGCTGCTAACAACACTGTGCTCCCTATGTGACATGGGGTTGCAGAGGTCTTATTCGTCAGGGTTCTGTCTTTGGGGAGTCCTTGAGTGCCTGCTGTTCAGTGAATGATTGAGGGTGATGGCGAATTTCAGTGAGGAATGGTCTGTAATGCTTCTCAGCTCTTGCTTTTGTCTGATTCCTATATGTCTGCTGCCAGCATTCCGACTCCCCAGCCCATATCTGAGTAAGGTTCGATCTTACATTCCTTTGTCCCATTGCTCTCGAGGTGGATGAGGGACGAGAATCTAGGGTTCACTGAATCATTCAGGAGTTCTATCACTGCAAATGATGCATTCGCAATGAATGCGCCTAACTGTCTACCTGACATTAGGGTCCAGTGAGAAGAACTGAGTCCAAATGGGGAGGCGCGCTATGCCACTAGGAGAATGCTTGAAGAATGTGAGGCGTTAATGTGGTGAAGAACAATAATATTTAATTCTGTGACGTGTGCAGGTGTTACAAGTGATGATGACCCCCAACTACCTGTGCCTAACTTCACCCATGCACACGCTGTGCCCCTGCAATTCCTTACACTGGTGAACCCTCCTACCATGTCTTGATGTGTTCCCAGGCTGCACATCAGACATGGAAGTGGCCTGCTGCATTCCACGCCCGGTTGCCTGAGTGCCCATCGCGGGCGTCCTCTGGAGGGCTGGAGCCTGGAGGCCCCTGGCCTACTTCAGATGGCACTGATGTGGCCGTATCACTCTGTTCTACCTGCTGTGCCTGAGTTGCACCAGTCTCTGGAAGGGGGGAATTCAGATTGGCTGGTCACTCCTTCTATGCAGAAGGCACCGGGATGTGCTCCAGCAGACTCTCCTCCCTCCAGGTGTTTGTAGGCCCCAGGGTTAATCCATGGGATGAAAGGGCAGTTGGGAGTGAGCTCCAGAAGCCTCAACGTCATTTGGCGCTGTCAGTCCTGGTGGCTCATGTCTGCACCATGCAGTTTAAGCCCTCAACCATGGTCCTCAGGGACTTAGCTATGGTTCAGAGTTCTCCCAAATTGGATCTAACCTCTTGCCCCAGGCTTTCCACTGTGTACGTCACCCTTAGTGTTGGCCTGGGTGCCACGCATTGCTGGCAACACTTCTTGCAACAGAATGCTTTGGGGCTCACCCATTCGACCTTGTAGTCACAGGAGTGTCACAGACAACGTCTCCTGGTATTCCCAGCTCTGCCTTTGCATCTCAAGCAGCTGAGGGACAAACGTCTAGAGGCACAGCCCTCACTCGGGCATAGATGTGTCCTGGGACCCAGGAGACCTCTGATTGTCCGATCCCTGGGATTCTCTTGTCTCTACCTGGTGTTCAGAAACTGTGTGGTGTTCAGCAGGTAATGACTCAGAAGTCTGCCTAAATTCGTCCATCTAGGTATGTGCCTCTGCGATGGTGAATGGTGTGGGTGATATCTCCTCCAAGTTGATGTAGAGGGTGGGAGGTGGGACAATGCTGGTAGATGGGCCAGGCTCTTTCGTTGATGTTCCTGCCATGCAAGGGACATGGGTTTAGTACATGGCCTGGTAAAGGGTTTGGACTACACAGAACTCACTTGATATTGATCATCTGGATGAAGGTGCAGTTACTCTTCACTTTTCTCTCGCAGGCCCACCTCACTCTCAGTGCAGGCCTGGTCCTGCTCCTCCCCTGCAAGCTCCATGGCCCTCTCCTTGTACAAAATCAGGATCCTCAGCTCGGGCATCCCACCGCCCATTTTCTCTCACTTGTGATGGTTGTGGGTGAGCTTCTGCTGCAGGAACACAAATGGCAGGTCAGAGATTCATGACCCACCTGGCATGTGTGGGCACTGCACCTAAGCAGGGAGGAATTCTGATGAGGCGTGCCGGTGGGGTTTGACGATGCTGATGGGAGGTCAGGTCCTGGGGCTGTGCACAATGTGATCGACGTGCTATTTCAAAATGTGACGGAAGGGTGGTGTGCAGACAGGAGACAGGGAACACTTAACCTAGCTGATCGGGGTAAGTCATTCATCTTTTTTCTGCATTTCACACATTGGTCAAGCTGCTGGCACTGACCAGTGTTTCCACTGTCTCCCTGGTGGCATTCATCACCTTACTAGAGGGCCTCCTCGCAGTCCAAAGGTAAATTGTAGCCTGTCTCTCCTTGATGGCATCCGGCAAATGGCTGAGAGTCCCCTCCGTAAATCTAGGAGTTAGTTCCCCAGCTGCCATCCCCCTCGCCTGAATGAGAGCAAGTGCTGTGGAGCTGTTTAAATGCAGCATACCTTTCATTTAAATGCTCAGATGATTCCTGGGGTGGTCAAATCAAGCATCTCATGTCTCAGGTGTGGCATTCTTCATGTGGGAAAAAACATTTTTTCAAAGTGCCTGAAAATTGCGGTCGAGATTGCACCACCGGTGACGGTAGGAATTGCACACATTTTCTTGTCGAAAATGAGACTTTTGGTGGAGTTTTCTTGAAAAATTATTACGTGTCATTTCGGGCGCAAAAGTTGGTGCAATTTGCTTTGGCAATGGCGGCTCGTTCCAGATCGTCAAGCACTTCCCCTACACCACACCTGACTCACCAGACATCTGAATTGGCCACCTCAGGGATCAGTTGAGCACTGCAATCAAGGGGGAGCTGCACTTAATTGGATCCTCAGCACTCATTCTCAGTCAAGCTAGGAAGATGGTAGCAAAAAGAACCATGCCTCGGCTTTCGGAGGGGTCCCTCACCTGACTTTTCGATGCTGTGGAGAGGCAGGCCACGATATACCCACATGTTGGCAGGAAACCCCTGTGCAATGTGACCAATCCTGCCTGGGAGGTGGTGGCAGTAATAGGGAGTGCAAGCAGCGGGACCTGGATACCAAAAGAAGATGAATGATCTCCTACGCACCGGAAAGGGGTGTTTCCACCTGTCTCCCCCTGGCATTATTCATCCGTCACCCCGAATGTCACTGTTAACCCACTTTCTGCCACTTCGCAGCTGCACCTCACCTCCTAGCATCATCAACAAATACAAGCCCTGCATCCCCCCCCCCCCCCCCCCCCCCCAAGGCAATCCTGATCACAACCCTTTTCTGCCTAGGTGCAGTATCCACACATGCCAGTTCGGCACATAATATCCCCTTTGTGTTCCCGCAAAGAACGATAGCCCACAATAGAAGGAAAAGGGAGAAGATGGGCAGAGCCATGTCCAAGCTCAAAATCTTCACTCCCTTGAAGGAACAGGCCATGTAGCTTGCAGGGGAAAGCCAGGAGCGTGCCATCATCAACAGTGAGTTTGGCCTGCGCCAGACAAGTGAGGATTCACTGCACTTTTATCCAGATGACTGGCCTTAAGTGAGTTGTTAAATGTCCAGACCCTTGTCCATACCATTTACTAAAACTAAGTCCCCTGTGTTATGTGAGAATCCCTTTAAGAATGGGTGTTTATAAATGGGCATGTTTATAAATATCTGTAGTGAGAGTACCTTTAAGAAATAGATATTTTTTATTGCAGTGATGTCAGAGAGTGGGTGGAGCTGGGCGGTCTGTCAGCTTTTTACTTTTGTTTTTGAGCAGACAAAGCAGGTGTATTGCTGTTCTCACTGCCATCAAAAGACTATCGATGGATCATTTGGTGAATTCAGAATTATAAATGTTCTCAGTAGTGAATGTAAACCTAATGTGCTTCTGTTAATAGGTGTTTCTTTTGGCTTCTGGATGTTGCTTGGGATTATTCAGGATTACTTAGTGTAGTATTCTTTGGGGGTAGTATTTGAATTGATGGTTGCTAAGATGCTCACTGTATATTTTAAAAGGTTAACTTGAGTTCATAGAATAAGCATTGTTTTGCTTCAAAAAATACTTTTCCATTTCTGCTGTATCACACCTGTAGAGTGGGCGGTTTGCGCCCATACCACAATCTAGTTTTTGGGATTGGAGATGGTCACACGCAGTACCTTACGGACAGAGACTAAAAGCAGACTGTTAGATTTCGCAAAAAAATTGTAGTTAACATTACCTGACAAAATGCGAAAAGATGAGGTAATTATGGCGATGGCTAAGCATTTAAAGTTGCCTGAGAGACAGTTTGACTCATTGGAAATGGCAGAAATTCAGTTACTTAAACAAATGGAACATGAGAAAGAATTAAAGCAGCTTGAATACGAAAGAGATTGAGAGGAAAAAGAAACAGAAAGGGAGATACAGATCAGGGAAAAAGATAAAGAGAGAGAGTTTGAACTTCAGAAAATAGCCATGAAGCATGACAGTCAGTTAAAATTGGCAGGCATAAAGGGAAACGTACAGTTGGGTGATCGTGGTGACGATAGTGAGAAAGAGCGTCAAAGTCGAAGGATTGGTGGGAATCTATTTAAATATGTCCAAGCATTGCCAGGGTCTGATGAGAAGGAGGTAGAAGCCTTTTTCATTTCATTTGAGAAGGTGGCTAAACAAATGAAATGGCCACAGGACATGTATTACTGATTCAAACAAAGCTGGTAGGTAGGGCGAGTGAAGTGTTTGCATCACTGCCGGAGGAGATATCTGGGACAGATGAGGAGGTGAAAAAAATCCATGTTCGGTGCATATGAACTAGTGCCTGAAGCCTACAGACAAAGGTTTCAAAATTTAAGGAAAGAACCTGGTCAAACATACATGGAATTTGAAAGGATCAAACAGAGTAATTTTGATAGGTGGATAAGGGCTTTGAACATAGACAAACGTATGAAGCTCTCAGAGAAATTATACTTTAGGAGGAGTTTAAAAATTAAATTCCTGACATAGTGAGAATTCATGTGGAAGAACAGAGGGTTAAAACTGTGAGATTGGCAGCAGAAATGGCAGATAATTATAAATTAGTTCATAAATCAAAGTTTGGTTTTCAACATCAGTTTCAGCCTGTGAGGGAGAGAAACTGGGGACATGAGAAATACTCAAGTGGTAAAGGTACAGGTGATTTGAGGAGAGATAATAAGGAGAGTGTACCTCTGATTACAAAAGAAATCCAGGAGGGTGGAAAAGAAATGAAAACTTTCAAATGTTTTCACTGAAATAAACTAGGCCTTGTAAAGTCACAGTGTTGGTGGTTGAAAAAAAGCACTGGGAAGGCTGATGTGGTAAAACAGGATGAGAGAGTGGGGTTTGTTAAAGTGGCAAAGGAAAGCCCAAGTTAAGCGAAGGAGGTGCAAAAGGATGTATAGTTTGATCAAGAGGTGATTGATAAGAAGGTGCCAGATCTCTTTAACGAATTTACTTGTGTGGGTAAAGGTTACTCATGTGTATCAGGAGGAGCAGGTAACAAAGTCACAATTTTAAGAGATATGGGAGCTAGTCAATCCTTAATGGTAAGAGATGAAGAGTAATGTAGTTTGGGAAGAACGTTGCTGGAAAAGGTGATAATATGTAGAATTCAGGGTGAGAGACGTAGTGTTGCATTATATAAGGTAAGGTTGGAAAGTCCAGTGAAGAGTGGTGAAGTGGTAGGAGGAGCAATAGAGAAAGTATCTTGTCCAGGAATACAGTTTATCTTGGGTATAGGTATAGCTGGATCGCAGGTTGGAGTGATGCCTACTGTGGTTGATAAGCCAGTGGAAAATCAGACAACTGAATTGTTGAAGGACAAATATCAAAGAACAAAAAACAAAGAAAAGTACAGCACAGGATCAGGCCCTTCGGCCCTCCAAGCCGTGCCGACCATGCTGCCTGACTAAACTACAATCTTCTACACTTTCTGGGTCCGTATCCCTCGATTCCCATCCTATTCATGTATTTGTCAAGATGCCCCTTAAATGTCACTATCGTCCCTGCTTCCACCCCTCCTCCGGCAGCGAGTTCCAGGCACTCATTACCCTCTGTGCAAAAAATCTTGCCTCGTACATCTCCTCTAAACCTTGCCCGTCGCACATTAAACCTATGCCCCCTAGTAATTGACCCCTCTACCCTGGGAAAAAGCCTCTGACTATCCACTCTGTCTATGCCCCCCATAATTTTTTAGACCTCCAGCAGGTCGCTCCTCTACCTCCGTCGTTCCAGTGAGAACAAACCGAGTTTATTCAACCGCTCCTCATAGCTAATGCTCTCCATACCAGGCAACATCCTGGAAAATCTCTTCTGCACCCTCTCTAAAGCCTCCACATCCTTCTGGTAGTGTGGCGACCAGAATTGAACACTATACTCCAAGTGTGGCCTAACTAAGGTTCTATACAGCTGCAACATGACTTGCCAATTCTTATACTCAATGTCCCGGCCAATGAAGGCAAGCATGCCATATGCCTTCTTCACTACCTTCTCCACCTGTGTTGCCCCTTTCAGTGACCTGTGGACCTGTACACCTAGATCTCTCTGACTTTCAATACTCTTTAGGGTTCTACCATTCACTGTATACTCCCTACCTGCATTCAACCTTCCAAAATGCATTACCTCACATTTGTCCGGATTAAACTCCATCTGCCGTCTCTCTGCCCAAGTCTCCAAGCAATCTATCCTGGGATTTTTCTGGATTGTGTACTAACAAGTTTGCAAAGTCATAGGTGAAGACAAGAGGATAAATCAAAGAGTGAAGATGAAGTTGAAGTGCACTTATCAGAAACGATTTTTGATCAGATGGTTGAAAAAGAACAAGAACAGGTGGAGGATGAGGCGGATATTTTTAGTTCAGGAAAATTGGTGGAGTTACAATAGAAAGATGTAGAAATAAAACAGATGTATCAGGAGCATACACGGAAGAGGAATCTGAGTGTATACCAGACTGTTATTACTGTAAAAGTAATGTCTTGATGAGAAAATGGAGACCTTTACATATGCAGGCGGCTGAAAAGTGGGCAGAAGTTCATCAAGTAGTATTGCCGGTAGGGTATAGAAAGGAGGTGTTGCAAGTTGCACATCTTTCTATTGTACCAGTGGGAGGTCATTTGGGAATAAGGAAAACTCAAGCTAAAATACAAAAAAACTTTTATTGGCCTGGACTACATAAAGATGTAAGTTAAATTTTGTCAATCATGTCACATATGTCAAGTGCTATATAGGGAAATCTCAAGCAGTGATAAAACCAACGCCCTTAATACCCATTCCAGCATTTGAGGAACCTTTTACAAGGGTCCTACTTGATTGCGTTGGACTGCATCCTAAAATGAAAAGTGGGAATCAATATCTTTAGAATATAATGCATGTGTCTACAAGGTTTCCAGAGGCCATTCCAGTATGTAATATTACAGCTAAAAGGATTGTGGAGGAATTAATTAAATTCATTACTAGATATGAACTACCCACAGAAATACAATCGGATCAAGGTCAAATTTTACCCCAAGGTTATTGAAAGAAATAATAGATAGCTTCAGAATAAAACAATTTAAATCAACTGCATACCATCCAGAATTGCAGGAAGCGTTAGAAAGCTGGCATCAGACATTAAAGACAATGTTGAGGGCTTATTGTCAAGATTATCCAGAGGATTGGGATAAAGGAATTCCATTTGCACGGTTTGCAATTAGGGATGCACCTAATGAGTCAACCAAATTCAGTCCTTTTGAACTAATTTTTGGTCATGAGGTAAGAGGACCACTTAAATTGATTAAGGAAAAATTGGTGAGAAATCAGAAATTACATTATTGGATTACGTGTCAAAATAGAGCAGGTGAATTGGCTGGACAACGTTTAAAAGTTGCACAAAATGTGATGAAACAGGTAGCGGACAAGAAATCCAAAGTTCGTAGTTTTGTCAGTGGAGATGAAGTTTTAGCATTGTTAGCGGTGGTAGGTGAACCTTTAAAAGTTAGGTCTTGTGGACCTTATGAGATTGAACGGAAATTGAGTGAGGTGAATTATGTGGTTAAAAACACCAGAGAGAAGGAAGACTCACCGAGTGTGGCATGTGAATGTGCTTGAAAGGCACTTTGAAAGGGAAGGAGAGAAAAAGGAGGAGGTTTTAATGATTCTAACTCAAAGTGACAAACCAAATCCAGATGACTGCGAATTTGACATACCTCAAATTAATTTGGAAAACGAGGATGTTCTTAAAAATTTGGATAAATTGTTGAGTTACGTTCCAGAGGAAAAACGGACTGACCAGAAAGAGTTATTGCTATCACATGGGAAGTTTGTGGAGATAAATTGGGAAGTACTAAAATGGCTATGCATGGTGTAGATGTGGGAAATGCTGTTCCAATCAAACAACATCCATGTAGACTTTACCTTTTAAAATTGTCACAGGTTAACAAAGAGATTGAGAGTATGCTTCATAATGGCATAATTGAAGTGGGTTGCAGCCAATGGAGTTCACCCATAGTGATGGTACCTAACCAGACGGTACCCAACGGCTGTATGTGGACTATAGAAAGGTTAATGCAGTTTCAAGAACGGACTCTTATCCTATCCCACGTTTGGAGGATTGCATTGAGAAAGTGGGACAATCAGCTTTTATTTCCAAACTGGATTTACTTAAAGGTTACTAGCAGGTACCTTTATCTGAAAGGGTGAAGGAGATTTCAGATTTTGCGACTCCAGATGGCATATACCAATTCAAAGTTATGCCATTTGACATGAAAAACGCACCAGTCACATTTCAACGGTTAACTAACAAAGTTGTTTCAGGATTCCCCAATTGTGCGATACATATCGACGATCTGCTAATTTTCAGCCAGCATGAAAAGAACATTTAAAACATCTGATGGAGTTATTTGATTGACTTCAGGAGGCGGTTTGGTGATAAACGCAGCCAAAAGTGAATTTGGAAAGGCCCAAGTCATTTTCCTTGGCCATACAATCGGACAGGGTCGAATGGTCCCACGGGACATGAAAACAAAAATTGTTGAGGAGTTCTCGATACCCTCAAGACAAAGGGAAATAATGCAATTTCTTGGCATGAGTGGATTTGATCGAACATTTGTGGAAAAGTTTTGTGGCGTGATTGCTCCACTGATGGACTTGCTGAAGAAACTTCAAACATTTCAACGGACAAACTTCCGGTGGCGACCTTGGAGGAATACGTCGCACATTCGACAGCTCCCGCCTGAAACGGACTTTCGGGCTTTCTTTCTCGACTTTTCTCGGACTTTATGGGATGGATCGGAGAAATGGACAATCTTAAGAAGGATTCCCTCTTCGATGTATGGCTAATTGGACTAGAACTGGCCGTGTGAAAAGACTCAGCCCTGATAGAGTGAAGCAGTTGGAGCTGGTATCGCGGCACAGCATGGCGGAGGGTCAGGACCAGGGAGCGGTGGCTCAGTGGTCTAAGGAGCAGCAGATGAACTTCTTTAAGGATTGTTTCACTGACCTGAAAAAGGAAGGCTGCAATCGATTAAGTGGTATTGAATCAGGCGGCCCAAGGGAAAGTGATACAAGAAATTGAGCTGAAGTTGTCCAGCCAAGAGGACTATCTAACCGTGCTGGAATATAAGGTGGAGGTGTTGGATGAGAGCCAAAACAGAATGCAGGAGAAGTTGGGGGACCTGAAGAACAGGTCCAGGAGGCAGAACTTAAGGATCGTTGGCTTGCCTGAAGGAATTGAGGGGTCGAATGAGGGAGCATATGTGGCGAGCATGCTGGAGGCGCTGTTGGGACCCGGGGTGTTTTCACGGCCCCTGGAAGTGGACGGAGCGCATCGAGCCCTTGCAAGGAAGCCTTAGGCAAATGAGCCACTGAGGGCCAAGGTGGTGCGTTTCCACCATTTTTTGGACAAAGAACCTGTCTTGCGGTGGGCCAAGAAGGAGCGGAGCAGCAGATGGGAGAACAGTGAGGTGCGCATCTACCAGGACCTGGGAGCGGAGCTGGCCAAGAGACGTGCTGAGGTTAACCGGGTGAAGGCGATCCTCTTTAAGGGGGTGAAATTCGGGATGCTGTATCCAGCGCGGTTGTGGGTTATGCACAAAGACCGGCACTTTTACTTTGAGGCACCGGACGATGTATGGTCTTTTATCAAGGAAAAGGAGTTGGAAGCGTCTTAAAGGACACTTAAGTCTTGAAGGAGTTATGTGACAGCGGTTTGTAATTTTTGTAATTCTTGTATCGGTTCAAATATGATTGTATGTGGTTCTGGGTTAAGTATTGGGCTGGGGTGGTGGTTTGAGGGTGCTTTGTTTTTGCAGAGATTGTATGCGGAGGGGAGAGGGGGGGGGGGGGGCCCGAAGTTGGTGCTATTTTGTGGGAGGTTAGTTCTGGTTTCAAGCGATTGTTTCTGCATCGGTTTATGTTGATGCATTTTACTTGAGGTTGTTTACTTACTGGGGACTGCAATGATTTTAAATGGTTTATGCATGTCGGGAGAGGGGTTTGAACGATAGGGAACCAGACTGTTTGACACCAAGGAGGGGGGCTGTCGAGGTCAGCATGGGTCAGCTGACTCATGGAAGAGTGCTGGGGGGTGCACATGTGCTAAAATGGTGCTTGACATAGAACATAGAACAGTACAGCACAGAACAGGCCCTTCGGCCCTCGATGTTGACCTGGTGGATTAGGTTACGGGGGTTGTTGTGGGTGCTGGGGGGGGATTTGGGGGGGGCAGGGGAGGGAAGGGGGAGGCTGCTTCGCTGACAGAGGAGGAACTATTATCAGGGAACAAAAGGGAGGTCGAGGTGGTTGCTGCTTGTGGGGGAGCTCGGGGAAGCAGGGGACGCGGGCTCTGGGCTGACCAAAAAAAGATTATGGCTAGTTGGCGGGGAAGGGGGGTTGGCCGTCAAAAAGGGCTTGTGTTTTCGCGCATTTAAAGGGTCTGAAGGCAGGTGTAGCAATGTTTCAGGAGACACATCTAAAGATTATTGATCAGACGAGATTGAGAAAGGGGTGGGTTGGTCAGGTGTTTCACTCTGGGCTGGACTCACAGACCAGCGGGGGTAGCGATATTGATCAACAGGCGGGTGGCGTTTGAGGATAGAAGAATTGTGGCAGATCAGAGGGGTAGATATATTATGGTGAGTGGGAAGGTGGAGAGTGTACGGGTGGTGCTTGTAAATGTATACGCCCCAAACTGGGACGATGTGGGATTTATGAGACCGGTATTAGGCAAGAGCCCGGACCTAGAGTCTCATGGCTTGATCATGGGGGGGGTACTTTAACACGGTCATTGATCCCGATCTCGACCGGTCAAAATCCAGGACTGGAAGGAGGCCTGCCGCGGCGAAGGAGTTGAGGGGTTTCATGGAGCAGATGGGGGGGGGGGGGGGGGGGGGGGTATACCCGTGGAGATTCGACCTGCTGAGGGCAAGGGAGTTTTCAATTTTTTCTCATGTCCATAAAATTTACTCTCGCATTGATTTTTTTGTTCTAAGCTGGGCACTAATTTTGAAGGTGGCGGGGACGGAATATTCGGTGATTGCAGTCTCTGATCATTCCCCGCATTGGGTAGATTTGCCGTTGAGTGAGGAGAAAGGGCAGCGCCCGCTCTGGAGACTGGATGTGGGGTTGTTCGCGGACGAAGCGGTCTGCGGGTGGGTGAATAAGTCCATTCAGAATTACCTGAATACAAACGGGTGAGGTATCAAAAGTGGTGGTTTGGGAGGCTCTGAAAGCAGTTGTAAGAGGGAAACTAATTTTGATTCAGTCCCACAGAGAAAAGGTGGAGTGAGCAGAGAGGGAGAGATTAGTGGAGGAGATACTTCGAGTGGATAGGAGATATGTGGAGACCCCGGACGCGGGCTCTTGAGGGAGCGTCTGGAACTACACGCAGAGTTTGAGTTGTTGACCACGGGGAGGGCGGTGAAGCAGTTGAGGAGGGCAAGGGGGGGCGTCTACGAATATGGGAAAAAGGCGAGCAGGACGTTGGCGCACCAGCTTAGGAAGAGAGAAGTGGCCAGAGAGATTGGGGGAGTAAGGAATATGGAGGGTAACATGGTCTTGGACCCAGGGGGGTGAACGATGTTTTTAAAGAATTTTTTTGCAAACTATATGAGTCGGAACCCCTGCCTGCTGCAGAAGGGACAAGGCAGTTCCTGGATCAGTTGAGGTTTCCGAGGGTGGAGGAGGACCTGGTTGAGGGGCTGGGGGCCCTGATTGAAGCAGAGGAAATTGTTAAAGGACTATAGGGCCTGCAGTCGGGCAAGACTCCGGGGCAGGACAGTTACCCGGTAGAATTCTATAAGAAGTTCTCAGAGGTGTTGTGCCCACTGCTGATGAGGACCTTTAATGAGGCTAAAGAAAGGGGAATCCTCCCCCTAACGATGTCGCAGGCCTCGATTTCACTCATCCTTAAACGAGAAAAAGGCCCGGAGCAACGTGGGTCATATAGGCAGATCTCGCTTTTGAATATAGATGCCAAGCTGCTGGCTAAAATTTTGGCCACAGGATAGAAGACTGTGTCCCAGGGATGATAGGGGAGGACCAAACCGGATTTGTTAAGGGTAGACAGCTCAATGCTAATGTTCAGAGGCTTTTGAATGTAATTATGATGCCCTCAGAAGAAGAGGAGGTAGAGGTGATGGTTGCAATGGACGTGGAGAAGACTTTTGATCGGGTGTAGTGGGAGCATCTTTGGGAGACGCTGGAAAGGTTTGGGTTTGGTGAGGGCCTCATCGAATAGGTGCGATTGCTCTACCAGGCGCCGGTAGTGAGTGTGTATACGAACCGGCTGAGGTCGGGGTACTTTAAGCTACACTGAGGACCGAGGCAGGGGTGCACCCTCACCCCGTTCACTCTGGCTATAGAGCTGTTGGCCATGGCGCTGAGAGCGTCAAGGAAGTGGCAGGGGCTGGTTCGGGGGCGGAGAGTGGAGCACCGGGTTTCGCTGTACACCAAGGTTCTGCTCTTATACATCTCAGACCCGGTGGAGGGGATGGAGGAGGTTATGCAGATCTTGGAGGAATTTGGCAGGTTCTCGGGGTACAAATTGAAAATGGGAAAAAATGAATTATTCGTAATCCAGGCAAGGGGCAGGAGAGGAGACTGAAGGAGCTGCCACTCAGGATGGTAGAGAGGAGCTTTCGCTACCTGGGAATACTGGTGGCTCGGAAATGGGAAGCATTACACAGGCTCAACCTAACCCGGCTGGTGGGGCAAATGGAGGGGACTTTAAAAGATGGGATATGCTTCCGCTATCGCTGGCGGGGAGTGTGCAGACCGTGAAAATGGCGATGCTCCCCAGATTTTTGTTTGTCTTTCAGTGCCTCCCCATCTTCATCCCGAAGGCCTTTTTCAAGCAGTAAACAAGATTATTTTGGGCTTTGTATGAGCGAATAAAACCCTGCGAGTGAAGAAAATGTTGTTGGAGTGCAATCGGGGGGGGGAGGGTGGGTCGGTGCTGCTGAACTTCTGCAACTACTACTGGGCGGCGAATATAGCGATGATTAGGAAGTGGGTAATGGGAGCGGATGGAGGTGGCGTCATGCAAATGCAGCAGTTTGGGAGCACTGGTAACGGCACCTCTGCCATTCTCGCCGGCCCGTTTCTCCACTAGCCCGCTGGAGTGGTGGCATTGAGGATCTGGGGGCAATGGAGGTATAAGAAGGTGGAGGGTGCGTCAGTCTGGACCCCGATTTGCAATAAACACAGGTTCGCACTGGGCAGGATAGAGGGCGGGTTCTGAAGTTGGCAGAGAGCAGGAATTAGACGGATGGGAGATCTATTCATAGATGGGAGTTTTCCCCATCTGGAGGTGCTGGAAGACAGGTTCAAGCTGCCGCCGGGGAATGGTTTCAGATATTAACAAGTCCGGGACTTTCTGAGGAAACAGGTATTGGCTTTCCCGCTGATCCTGCCACAGGGGATACAGGACAGTAGTGTCCGGTACCTGGGTGGGGGAGGGGAAAGTGTTGGATATATATCAGGAGTTGTTGGAGGCGGAGGAGACCCCGGTGGAGGAACTGAAGGGTAGGTGGAGGGAGAGCTAGGTGGGGAGTTAGAGGCAGGTCTGCGGGCGGACGCCCTAAGCAGGGTCAATTCCTCCTTGTCACGTGCCAGGCTCAGTCTAATACAGCTTAAGGTGGCACACCGGGCACACATGAAGGTGGCGAGGATGAGCAAGTTTTTCGGTGTAGAAGATAGATGTGCGAAGTGTGCGGGAAGCCCAGCAAACCATGTCCATATGTTTTGGGCATGCCCGAAGCTTGGAGGATTCTGGTAGGGGTTTGTCAAGGGAATGTCCAAGGTGCTAGGCACGCGGGTGGTGCCGAGTCCAGACATAGCGATCTTTGGAGTGTCAGAAGATCCGGGAGTTCAGGGAGTGAAAGAGGCCGACGTTTTGGCCTTTGCCTCCCTGGTAGCCCTGAGACGGATCCTTTTAATGTGGAGGGACTCGAAGCCCCCGAGTGTGGAGACTTGGGTCACTGACATGGCTGGGTTTCTCAAGCTGGAGAAAATAAAATTTGCCTTGAGGGGGGTCAATGCTGGTGTTCTCCCAGAGGTGGCAGCCATTCGTCGACTTTCTCTGGAAAATGTAAATGTCAGCAGAAGCAGCATTCTGAAGGGGGGGGGGGGGGGGTGCGGCTAGGTGCAATATGGTTAAGGGATGTATAGAAGGGGTTGGGTGGGAAATGTCTAGTTTACCATGTTGATGTTTATGTTATTATTTTGATTGTTATTGTTATAAAAACTTTGCAAATGCTTCAATTAAAATATTTTAAAAAAAAGGAAATTTCAATGGACAGCGGAGTTTCAACAGGCATTTGAGTGCCTGAAAGCTGTGATAATTGCAAGGGACTATGTGATCAGATTGAACTAAAGTATCTGACTTGAAAGAGAAATGCCGAGGCGTAGAGAAATGGACGGATTGTGCAGAGACCTTCTTTTTCAAAGAGACTGTCAATTGAGAAGGATTTCAATTGAAGGAAGAATGAAAAAAAAATGGACTATATTATTATACGTGTTTGCGTGTGTTGTTTTTTTTAAACAATAAAGTACATTTACTGTGTGCATTTCTTAAAGGCTGGTAAAAGGTGAAAAATGAAACCATCTTGAAGTTGATGTTTTTTTTTCTTGGGGGAGGTGTCATGTGAGAGTACCTTTAAGAAATGGGTGTTTATAAATTAGTGTGTATATAAATATCTGTAGTGAGAGTACCTTTAAGAAATAGGTGTTTATCACTGCAGAGAGTGGGTGGAGCTGGGCTGTGTGTAAGCTTTTTACTTTCATTTTTGAGCAGACCAAGCAGGTGTACTGCTGTTCTCTCTGCCATCAAAAGACTATCTCTTGATAATTTGGTGAATTCAGAATTATAAATGTTCTCAGTAGTGAATGTAAACCTAACATGCTTCTGTTTCAAGGTTTTTTTAAAAGTCTTCTGGATGTTAAAAGGACAGCTTACGGATAACTTAGTGTTATATTCTTTGGGGGTTGTATTTGAATTAATGGTTGCTAAGATGTTCACTGTATGTTTTAAAAGGTTAACCTGAGTTCATAGAAAAAACATTGTTTTGTTTTTAAAAATATTTTCCATTTCTGCTGTACCACACCTATAGAGTGGGCTGTGTGCTCCCCATACCACAATCTATTAAAAGTTGTGGGTCAGGTGAACTCCATGATACACTTTGGGGTTCTCTAATTCCTGGCCCATAACACCTGTCCTCCAGAAACACCATCCAATGAGGCCAGCAACAAGCAGGGCTCTCCTTGCAACCTTGGACAGCACCTTGGAGGAGATCTCCGACAAAGGAAATTAGTATTTACAGAAATAGTTCTGGGTTAATTAATAGGATTAAAGGCGGACACATTTTTAGGACCTGATAATCTGCAATCCAGAGTATTTAGGAATTGGCCCAGATCCACTGGTGGTCTTTTTCCAAAATTCTTTGGACTCTGGAACGGTTCCAACAGATTGGAGGGTAGCGAATGTAACCCTGCTATTCAAAAAGGGAGATAGAGTTAAAGCAGGGAACTATAGACCAGTAAGCCTAGCATCGGTAGTAGTGAAGTTGCTGGAGTCCATTATCAAGGATTTCATAGAACATTATTTGGAAAGCAGTGGTGTAATCAGACAAAGTCAGCATGGATTTACAAATTGAAAATTATGCATGACAAATCTACTAGAATTCTTTGAAGATGTAACTAGTAGAGTTGACCAGGGAGAACTGGTGAATGTGGTTTATTTAGACTTTCAGAAGGTTTTTCGACAAGGTCTCACATAATATGTAAAGTTAAACGGCATGGGATTACGGATAGTGTCTTGAGATGGATAAAAAGCTGGTTAGCAACTTGGAAGTAAAAAGTTGGAATAAAAGGGTCTTTTTCTGATTGACAGGCAGTGACTAGTGGGGTACCGCAGAGATCTGTGCTAGGATCCCAACTGTTCAGATTATATATTAATGATTTGGATGAGGGAACTAAATGTATTATCTCGAAATTTGCAGATGATATAAAGTTGGGTGGGAGGGTGATCTGTGAGGAGGATGCAGAGATGCTTCAGCGGCATTTGGACAGGCTGAGTGAGTGGGCACATGCATGGAAGATGCAGTATAATGTGGATGAATGTGAGCTTATCCGTTTTGGTTCCAAAAATAGGACGGCAGATTATTATTTGAATGGGTGTAAATTGATGCAATTGTACAGGGCATTGGTGAGGCCACACCTGGAGTATTATGTGCAGTTTTGGTGTCCTTATCTGAGGAAGGATGTTCTTGCTATGGAGGGAGTGCAGTGAAGGATTCACAGGCTGATTCCTGGGATGGCAGGACTGCCATATGAGGGGAGACTAAATCGATTATGATTATATTCATTGGGGTTTGGAAGAGTGAGAGGGGAACTCATAGAAACTTACAAAAGTCTGACAGGATTAGACAGGATAGATTCAGAAAGAATGTTCCCT
Source organism: Scyliorhinus canicula (assembly GCF_902713615.1). Taxonomy (NCBI): domain Eukaryota; kingdom Metazoa; phylum Chordata; class Chondrichthyes; order Carcharhiniformes; family Scyliorhinidae; genus Scyliorhinus; species Scyliorhinus canicula. Next base: position 136,838,098 of record NC_052147.1, read on the forward strand.
GTGGTGGGGCGAGTCCAGAACTAGGGGTCATAGTATGAGGATAAGGGGTAAATCTTTTAGGACTGAGGTGAGGAGAAATTTCTTCACCCAAAGAGTGGTGAATCTGTGGAATTTGCTGTCACATGTCAAAACTCTGTGTAATTTCAAGAAGAAATTAGATATAGTTATTGGTGCTAAAGGGATCAAGGGATTTGGGGGGGAGGAGGTGGGGGGGGGGGAAGGCGGCACCAGGGTATTGAACTTGATGATCAGCCATGATCATACTGAATGGCGGAGCAGGCTCAAAGGGCTGAATGGCCTCCTGCTTCTATTTTCTATGTTTTGTCATGTGAGAGTACCTTTAAGAAATGAGTGTTTATCAGATAGTTGTAGTGCGTGTACTTTAAATCTCACCTGAAGAAGGAGTTGCGCTCCGAAAGCTCGTGTTTGAAACAAACCTGTTGGAATTTAACCTGGTGTTGTAAGACTTCTTAGTGTACTTTAAAGAAATGGGTGTTTTGTGAGGGCCACAAAGAATTCAGCACGAGTCTTCAGGATACAAAGAAATAACATTTATTTGCAATAACATATATATACAACAGCAGCAACTTCCCTTGCTGCTCTCTCCTCTCTGCAGGTTCCAAACTGGCCAGCTCTATTTATGCAGGGAGTCTGCTAATGATTTCTCCGCCCCCTTTATTGGGGAAGCTCATACTCCCATAGGATTGTGGGATTGCCATTAGTCCCCAGCCAGTGGTAAGCTGGCAGGTTATAACATCCCTCCAAGGAATCCACCGAAGACCCTGGCAAAAGAGGGCGTCGGACCCATTTTGCCGTAGGCCTGACACCATTTGCACGAGGCGCTGGATCGGGCGGCATTTAACGAGACGGAGACCGGCGCTTCCGTGATGAACGGCGTAACGGATGTACATCCATGGCCTGTGGGCCTAAGGGTTCCCCCTCTGAGGTGTCTTGTGTCTCCATCTCGGAGACAGATTCTGCTGCCTCCGTCATCTCGGCGTCTCTATCTCCACGTGGTTCTGTCACGACCTGCGCAGGCTTTGAGTGAGGCACCAGAGGAAGATTGTGAGGAATACTTTCCATTGTGTCTGGTCTCTGTGGCTGCAGAAATGAGCTCCTGGGGCAGGGAATCTTTGGAAGGGATAGTCTTCTGGACCGAACGTGGTCTACATGTTTGCGCTGGAGATGACCCTCGGCTTGCACCTGGTAAGAGATAGGGCCCGTTTGGCGAAAGATTATGCCAGGGACCCACTGGGCACCACCAGCAAAATTCCGAACCAACACTGGGTCACCGGGCGCAAACTGCCGAATCGGCCGATGCCGAGAAAAACCATGTCCCTGCCGTTCTTGTGTGCGGCGTACTTTTGCGCCAATGTCCGGGAAAACCATGCTAAGGCGGGTGCGAAGTCTCTGGCCCATTAGGAGTTCTGCGGGAGCTACCCCAGTCACCGCATGGGGGGGTGGTCCTATATGAAAACAAAAAACGAGCCAGTCTCGTGTCCATCAACCCGGAAGACTGCTTCTTTAGGCCTCGTTTTAATGTCTGCACTGCGCGCTCCACCAACCCATTTGAAGCCGGGTGGTAAGGGGCAGTACAGATATGGCGTATGCCGTTCATCTTCATGAACTTCACAAACTCCTCACTTGTGAACGGAGTGCTGTTGTGTGTGACCAGCACCTCGTAGAGGCCATGCGTACTGAAAGACAAACGCATCTTCTCGATTGTTACGCAGGACATTCTGCCTGCCATCTTATACACCTCTAGCCATTTAGACTGGGCGTCAATTAATAGAGGAACATGGATCCTTGAAAAGGGCCGGCGAAATCCGCATGCAAGCACGCCCAAGGCCGCCCTGGCCATTCCCAGTGATGTAGGGGCGCGGCTGGCGGAAGCTTCTGATGCTCCTGGCAAATGGAGCAGTTTTGGGCCACCTTCTCAATGTCGGTGTCGAGGCCTGGCCACCAGACATAACTCCGGGCCAACATTTTCATTTTGGTCACACCTGGATGCCCATTGTGCAAGTCTCTCAGTATCAGCTCCTGTCCTTTTTCCGGGACAATCACACGCGTCCCCCACAAAAGGATGCCGTTTTCCATGCTGAATTCGGACAGCTTGGAGGAAAATGCCTGCAACTCGCCTGGGAGCTGTCTATGCTGCCCACCAAACAGGACTATGTGCCGAACCTTTGACAGGACTGGCTCCGTCTGGGTCCACTCACGGATCTGTGATGCCGTGACAGGCAACATGTCCATAAAATATGAGGTTGCAACCACATCACCGATCGTGGGGGCCGGTTGATAAAGGCAATCGGCTCAGAGCGTCGGCATTCCCTATCTGGGTTCCTGGTTTGTGCTCCAGAGAATACTCGTATGCAGTGAGCAACAAAGCCCAGCAATGGATCCGTGCAGAAGCAATGGGCGGTATTGGCGTATCCTCTCTGAAAAGTCTCAGCAGAGGCTTATGATCAGTCACGATAGTGAAGTCGCGGCCATACACGTACTGGTTTCACCGCAAAGACCACTGCCAGGCCCTCCTTCTCGATCTGCCCATACTTTTTTCCGCTGCAGTCAATGTACGGGAGGCGAAAGCTATCGGCCGCTCGGCCCCGTTCTCCATCTTGTGGGACAGGATGGCCCCAATACCATACAGGGATGCATCACATGTGACGAGCAAAGGCTTTCCAGGATCATAGTGGGTTAGTAACCCAGACGACGACAATTGTTTTACCCGACGGAAAGTGGTTTCTTGCGGCTGACCCCAAACCCAGGTGTGATTCTTCTTTAACAGAAGGTGCAACGGGGCCAGCGTAGTTGCCAGATTGGGGAGGAACTTCCCATACTAGTTTACGAGGCCGAGAAACGAACAAAGATGCAAAGTGTCAGTTGGGGCGGGGGCCTGTTGAATAGCGCGCACCTTCTCTGTGACGGGGTGCAAACCTTCGCGGTCCACCCGATAATCCAGGTAGACTACTTCCTTCGCCTGAAAGACGCACTTTGTGCAACGTGAATGGACTCCAGCCTCCGAAAAGCGTCTAAGGACAGCCTCCAAATTTTCCAAATGTTCCTGCTCCGACGTCCCTGTGATCAAAACATCATCTAAGTAGACAGCAACACGCGATAAACCTCTCAAAATGCCCTCCATAACGCGTTGAAAAATAGCGCAGGCAGAGAATACTCCAAAGGGCAAACTATATTCATACAGGCCCCGGTGTGTATTAATCGTTACATATGGCCGGGAGGCAGGGTCCAGCTCCAACTATAGGTAGGCATGACTCATATCTAATTTTGTGAACGAGAGTCCACCTGCAAGGCACTGGGTATTGGTCGAGTCGGGAAGCCGTATTCACTGTAAGTTTATAGTCGCCGCACAAGCGAACTGTGGCATCTGGCTTCATTACAGGTACAATTGGTGCTGCACAGTCAGCTAAACGGACGGGCCTGATGATACCCAAAGTCTCCAAACGAGTGAGCTCCACTTCTACCTTCTCGAGCAAGGCGTAAGGCACCGGGCGCGCCCGGAAATAGCGCGGCGTGGCTCCTGGTTCGACTTGGCTACGGCCCCTTTTATTTTCCCCAAACCGGGCTGGAATACATCTGGGTATCATCCTAACACCTCAGTCAACCCTCCAGAAACTGTTTGGAGGATGTGCTGCCACTGCAACCGCAAATCGCGCAACCAGTCCCGACCCAACAGGCTGGGCCCATGGCCGCGCATCAAGATAAGTGGGAAACGCCCCTCCTGGCGTTCATAAACAACAGGAGTCATCGTAGTTCCTGCAATGTCCAACGGTTGCCCCGTGCAGGTGGCCAATCTGGCCTGTGTGTCGGTTAATGTAAGGGTCTGTATACCCGGCTTGATGCGGTCGAATGTCCTGTGGGCGATCACGGAGACCACTGCGCCAGTGTCCAACTCCATCTCAAGTGGGTGATTATTGACTCGTACTGTCACTTTAATGGGGGCCACACGGGGAGCTGCCACACAATGCAGCTGCAGTCAGTCGTCCTCCGTCTCCACATCCTCAGGAATAGTCGCCGCAGATTCATTTAAATGAAAGGTACGGCCCCTGGATTGGCCCCAGTTTCAGTCGGAACGGCGGCGCCTCTGGCGCCCCCAGGACTGGCGTCCACGACGGGGTCGGCGCCTACAAGTCTGACACGGACATGGCTCCTCATCCATTCGTTCTGGAGAAGGCTCCCTTAGGGGAGGAATGTCCGACGGCTACTGGCGTTGATCCGGACGTCGCTTCGCCCAAGGTACCGCAGGGGTGCAGGGGGATGCTTTCGGATGGAAGGGGTTGCACCCCAAGGCATGCACCTTCATTCCCTGTAGTTCCTGCACTCCTCATTCTGCGCTCTCTCGGGACAATACTATTTGAATGGCCTATTGAAAAGTCAATGTTGGCTCGGCTAACAACTTTGTCAGGGTGGCTGCATTGTTAATACCGCAAACCAAACGGTCGTGTAACATTTTTGACAAGATCTCACCATAGCCACAGTACTCCACAATCCTGCGTAGCCTGGATAGAAAGTCAGCAAGGGATTCTCCTGGGGTCCTCTCAGCGGTATTAAGCCGGTAACATTGGACTATCGTGGATGGGGTTGGGTTAAAATGTTGCCCCAACAAGTTCACAAGTTCATCAAACTTTTTGGTGTCCGGCGCAGCTGGGTACGCAAGGCTCCTAATCACCCTAAATGTATGTGTACCGCAGGTGGTGAGCAATATGGCCACCTGGCGCTCGTTTTCGGTGATGTTGTTTGCCCAGAAATAGTAACGCATCCATTGTGCGTACTGGTTCCAACTTTCCAGCGCAGCATCAAAAACATCCAAACGTCCATACAGAGGCATGGTGTAATTGAAAACAATTTCCAACCTGTATCCAACAAAAATCCAGGGAGGTGGCTTCAGCAGTGTAGACAGCTATTCACTTTAACCCTCGTCGCAAGTTTTCTGAGGGCCACAAAGAACCCAGCACGAGTCTTCAGGATACAAAGAAATAACATTTATTTACAATAACATATATATACACAACAGCAGCAGCAACTTCCCTTGCTGCTCACTCCTCTCTCTCCGCTGGTTCCAAACTGGCCATCTCTATTTATGCAGGGAGTCTGCTAATGATTTCTCTGCCCCCCCTCATTGGGGAAGCTCATACGCCCATAGGATTGTGGGATTGTCATTAGTCCCCAGCCAGTGGTAAGCAGGCAGGTTATAACAGGGTGTTTATCAAATAGCTGCAGTGATGTCAGAGTATAGGTGGAGCTGGGCTTTCAGTCTGCTTTTACTTTCGTTTTTGAGCTGGCAGCTGCAGTGTGTGTGTTAGTTTCATTTTCAGAGTTGGAGCTGCATCCAGCCAAACAAGGTGTAATTTTGATCTCTATCTGCATGAAAAGAATGCCTTCAGATCACTTGCTAATTTAAAAGTAATTATTGCTCTCAGTAGAGAATTTAAATCTGCTGTCTTTATTAAAGAGGGTATTTGTCTTTTGGATGTTTCTAGGAAAGATTAAGGGTTACTTATCGAGTACTCTATTCTTTGGGAGAAGTATTTGAGTTGATAGTTGCAAAGATGTTTACTGTGTGTTTATAGAATGTTAACTGGATTCATAGAATAAACATTGTTTTGTTTTAAAAGTACTTTAGACCTCTGTTGCATCACACATGCAGAGTGGGCCCTTGTGCTCCCCATATCACAATCTATTAAAAGTTGTGGGTCAGGTGAACTCCATGATACAATTTGGGGTTCACTAAACCCTGGCCCATAATAGTTTCTACCCAATTCTTCAGCACAAGAGATATTGCCGGCATTGCTGGCACCCAAGCCATCACTACGGGAGTGGCGACCGTAGTTGAATGCCTGAGGCAGCGCATCAGAGCCATGAGTAGCAGAGTCCAAGGCATGTATCTGTCTGTGAGAACCATGGATGAGAGTTTTGAGAGCCATTGCTGAGGTGCTCCAGAGCTTGGTCCAAACACAGAGGGCCATTGCTGAGGGCTTCAACACATTGGTGCAGATAATGGTGAGTCTCCAGGACTGGCAGCCCCAGGTGACGTAGAGGCTTCTGGAGCGCACTCCAGCTGCCCTTCCATTCCATGGAGACACCCAGGGGCTCCTAAGCACCCAGAGGGAAGAGGGAGTGCTGGAACCTATCCCATGGCCTTCCACCTAGGAGACTCTGGCAGTCTCCAGCCCTTCTGAATCCCCCTTTTCTGACTCAGGTGTATCTCAGGAGCAGAAGGCAAAACAAGATGCTGGTGGTCCTCCAGGCGGCTCTCGTGGTGCTGGCGGTGCTCCTTTTGGTAAAGATGCATATTCTGGTCCAACAATTGAAGAGGTTGATTAAAAGTAAACAGCTTTAATAAACAATCATAGCAACACTAGTGACAGCCAAAGGTCAGCCAGGTCCCTCCAGCTCCAGGCCTTCCAGAGGACACCCACTATGTGTATCTCAGGTTACAGAGCGCAGAAGGCAGCAGGCCACCTCCACCTCTTATGTGTAACCTGGGGACCCACCTAGATGTAGCGGTAAATTTTGTAAGATTAAGGAGTTCTAGGTGTACAGAATGGGCAGGGGTGAAGTTAGGCTCGGGTAGTTAGGGTTTAATTGATGCAGCACTGTCACAATATACCAAATTAAAATATTTAGCTCTTCAAAGCCTTACCACTTCTCTTTTGACCCCTCTTCCACAGGAAAGGTCATCCGCACATCTAAACGCAGCTCCTTCTCCAGGCCCTCCAAGTAAAGCCGACAGTGAGGTCCAACGAAACCCTCAGTGTTGCAGTGTTAATGTAAGCCTACTTGTAACAATAAAGATTATTAAAATTAACAGCTTGTTAACCCGAGCGGGAGCCTAAAAGCCTCAGATTTTGAGGACATCTTTCATGGGCTTTTCATGCAAATGCATGGGAATTAGTTTTCTCCAGCTCTGCTGAAGACACATAAAAGTAGAGAATTTGGGTGCAGAAATGGTTCCGCTGCACATAGGGAGTCACTTGAGGATTATACTCTTATTGTCAAATGGGTTATGTTCGTTTCAATGAATGCATGAAGATGTGTAATATTATAATTGTCATGCAGTTTTTGTGCTCTACACCTCATTAGGTCAGGGCAGGTGCATGCCTGCGAATGGCCTGAGGCTCATTGATTAGATGCTCCTATGCAGAGGGGTCTAGGTGTCCTCGTGCATGAGTCACAGAAAACGAGCATGCAGATGCAGCAGATAATAAGGAAAGCAAATGGAATGTTAGCATTTATAGCAAAAGGAATTGAATGTAAAGGAGAGATTTAACAGTTTAGGCCAAAACTCTCTAGAGTTTAGAAGAATGAGGGGAGCTTTAATTGAGGTATACAAGATGCTAAAAGATATGAATAAAGTAGATGTGGAGCTGATGATTCCTCTTGGGGGGCATTTTAAAATGTGAGCTCATAATCTTAGAATAAGAGGTAGCAAATTTAAAAAAGATTTGAGGAGAAACTAAAGAGAAAATGCTGGAAAATCTCAGCAGGTCTGGCAGCATCTGTAGGGAAAGAAAAGAGCTAACATTTTGAGTCCGATGACTGTCAGCTGAAACTGTTTTTGATGAATTCCTTTATAAGATTAAAAAGTTACAGAAAGTCAAGAACAAGCTCATTAAATTATACCTGTAATAGAATTAGTATAGAACAGTACAGCACAGAACAGGCCCTTCGGCCCTCGATGTTGTACCGAACAATGATCACCCTACTCAAACCCACGTATCCACCCTATACCCGTAACCCAACAACCCCCCCCTTAACCTTACTTTTTAGGACACTACGGGCAATTTAGCATCGCCAATCCACCTAAACCCACGCACACACTGGGAGGACGTGCAGACTCCGCACAGACAGTGACCCAGCCGGGAACCGAACCTGGGACCCTGGAGCTGTGAAGCATTTATGCTAACCACCAGGCTACCGTGCTGCTTTTTTTTCCATTAATATATTAACTTAATCATATTTTTAAATTCCCTTCTAATGTTTCCTCCAGCCTCATCTCCATCAAGCACAAAGAGTTCATGGCCTTCTTTGTCAATAAGGTTGAGATAATTTATTCAGCTTCCTCTGCCAATTCCCTCTCTTCCCCAGCCAAGTGAAACTCCCCTAAAGTGAGTCCCCTTAGCCTTGATATTCAATGACTCTGCATAACCAGTGAGGAATCCCACCACAGTGATAAATACCAGAGCCATCTTACTACTTGGACCATAATAGAGCAAGCCAATGTGAGGTTCCAGAGCCTTGATCGATTCAATATGGGCTTGCAAAGGTATCCTGGAGAGTAGGGGTGTGAGGAGAAACTACTTCTCCCAAAGGATTGATAAATAAGGGGATCAGGGGTTATGGGGAGAAGGCAGGAGAATGGGGATGATAAAAATATCGGCCATGATTGAATGGCAGAGCAGACTCGATGGGCCGAGTGGCCTAATTCTGCTCCTGTGTCTTATGGTTGTGAATTTGTGGAATTCGCTACCCCAGAGTGCGGTGGATGTAAGGACAGTGAGTAGGTTTAAGGAGGAGTTGGACAGATTTTTAATTGGAATGGGTTGAAGGGTTCTGGAGAACGGGCAGGACGGAGGAGTTGAGGCCAGGATGGGATCAGCCATGATCACATTGAAGGTGTTTAGGCTCGATAGGCTCAATTGCCTACTCTTGCTCCTAGGTCATGTGTTCTAGGGAGGAGATCCTCTGGCTGATTTTGCAATCCAGCTCTTGGTCTGTAGCATTGTCGGGAGCAGATGAGGAACATAACAGCCATGATAGAATGGCGGAGCAGACTTGATGGGCCGAATGGCCTAATTCTGCTACTATATCTTATGAACTTATGATATAAAGCTCAGAAAGAAGTTGGTAGATGGACAAATGTTTGTATCGATGAGGTTTGCTGTTTGGCTTGCAGGGAATGCTAGTTTCCACAGAGGTCATGATGGGATGAGTGCAAAGTATCAGCTGAAGCATGCCTTGTTAAGGGCCTTGCGGACTTCCCAGGATGCTGGTCTGTGGCTGCAGACACCAACTGTACTGCAGGATGTTACACCTTCTCTGAGGATGCTGGGTGCTTTCCACCATCCTCTGGTGGCAACTCAAATCCTCTGTAAAGTGGCAAGTTATACAGAACACAGCACATCCCTACTCTCCAGGATACCTTTGCAAGCCCATATTGAAGGGCATACCAGATCGATCAAGGCACTGGAACCTCACATTGGCTTGCTCTATTATGGTCCAAGTAGTAAGATGGCTCTGGTATTTATCACTGTGGTGGGATTCCTCACTAGGTAGGTAGAGTCATTGAATATCAAGGCTTATGAGCATCACTTTACGAGAAGTATGACTTGGCTGGAGAAGAGAGGGAAGTAGCAGAGGAAGCTGAATTAATGATCTCAACCTTATTGACAAAGAAGGCCATGAACTCTCCGCGCTTGTTGGAGATGGAGGAAGCAATGGAAGGGAATTTAAAAATATGATTGAGTTAATATATTACAGTTATAATTCAATGAACTTGTTCTTGACTGAATGTAGCTATTTAATATTACAAAGGAATTGATCAAAAACACTACTGTTTCAGCTGACATGGCTGTCTTCACAATTGCACAGCTCCTGATCATTTTTGATGCTATGTGACTGATGATACCACCAAGAGTTTAAGATTCAGGATATATTTCCCACACAGCTGAACAATTATTAGAGTTGCACAATGAATGTTAATTCCCTCTAATTCCTTTGCTATCTCCCCTGTTGGGGTGGCACTGTGGCACAGCGGTTAGTACTGCTGTCTCACAGTGTCAGAAACTCGGGTTCAAATCCGGCCTCGGGTGACTGTCTGTGTGGAGTTTGTACGTTCTCCCAGTGTCTGCATAGGTTACCTCTGGGTGCTCTGGTTTCCTTCCACAGTCTAAAGATATGCAGGTAAGGTGGAATGGCCAGGCTAAAATGCTCTGTAATGTCCAGGGATGTGCAGGTTAGGATATGGGATTACGGGGATAGGGATATGGTGGAGTGGACACTCATAAGTAGGCACTCATAAATAACTACTTCCTACTTCCTTGGTACATCAAACTGCCAACCACCCAGCTTCCTTCCCTGACCCTTATGCTGATTGATATTGTTCAGTGTCCCTGTTCCTATAATCCTGTGTTCTGATGGGTCATCCGTCCCTTTCAAATTTATCATCACCTCCTCCTCAAAGAAAACATATTTGAGACCTCTGACTTTGCTCGCTTTCTGTGGTGATATGCCTGTAAGCAATATTATAGATGGACGGTATGTGACTTCCAACCAGTAGGTGATGGTGCAGACACACCATGCAGTCTCAAGACCGTGGTCATGTGACCAAGGACAATCAAATACAAAGAACAATACAGCACAGGAGCAGCCCCTTGAGCCCTCCAAGCCTGTGCCGACCATGGTAACTGCCGAAACTAAAACCGCCTGGACTTACGGAGTCTGTATCCTTCCATTCCCACCCTATTCATCTATTTTTCTCAATGTACCTTAAATGCTGCTATCAAACCTGCTCGCACCACCTTCCCAGGGAGCACGTTCCATATATTTACCACTCTCTGTGTAAAAATCTTGCCTCGCACATCTGTTCTAAACTTTTCCCCGCGCACTTTAAACCTATGTCCTCAAGTACTTGATCTCCTACCCAAGGAAAGCGCATCTGACTATTGTAGCCACCGAAGTTGGCCACTTCCCGACTCAAAATGGCGATTTACAAAGCACGCAGGGAAAATTGGACACTTTAAGAAAGACAAGCAGGTTGCAGAATCTCCCTGTGTATTCTGTCTGCAGAGAAAGCAGACAGAACCGAAACCAGCAGTTTTCATATTAATGAGCGATTCCCGGGAACAATGGATACAACGATTAGCTACATTTGGGACATTCTATAGCAGGTCAGACTTCTCGGCGCCAACGGGAGTCTGAAACAAAGGAGACAAACAAGCCAGGAAGAACCGCCCCGCGATCGAGGGACAGCCTCAGTATTGGGGGGATTCATACCAATCGATTGGTATGAGATCCAATCGATTGACAGTAAGCCCGGGGTCCGCCCAAAAGGGCACGAAGCCCCTGGGGCCTATAAAAGTCAGATCCCAAGTTCAGTTCACTCTCTTAGCCGGCCCTCCCAGCAGAATACCTTTGCAGCAGCTCTCTAAGAACTTGACCGTGAGGAGAGGCCTGGCCATCAGCTACACCGACAAGTAAGTGTCCAGCCAACGCATGCTACGAGAATAGACACTCCTGACCTCTTAGCCCATACCAACTGGGAAGCCTGAAGTCTCAGGACAGAACAAGAGGCCATTGTTCCCAGATCCAGTGGGTTCCCTTATCAAAGATAAGTATTGGCTCATAGTGGTAGGAATAGTTTAGTCCGCTAGTATTAGTTGCATGAGTATCAATTTACTGTGTAAATAATAAATGTGTTTGATTGAAGCTTACTAATTGGTGTATAGAGTCATTGATCTGAACTTGAACTTCGTGGTGGTATAATAAGGATACCTGGCGACTCTAGAGCTAAGTAATAAAACAGAGCCAATTGAGTGTAAAGCACACTCGCCAGAATGAGCAACACTATCCACTCTGTCCATGCCACTCATAATATTGCAGACCACTATCAGGTTGCCTCTCAACCTCTGTCATTCCAGTGACTACAGACCGAGTTTATCTAATCTCCCCTCAAAGCTAATGCCCTTCATACCAGGGAGCATCATAGTAAACTGCTCTGTACCCTTACCAAAGCATCCACATCCTTCTGGTGGTGTGGCAACCAGAATTGCACACAATGTTCCAAATGTAGCCTAAATAAGGTGCTGTACAGCTGCAACATGACATGCCAATTTTTATATTCAATGCCCCGACCGATGAAGGCCAGCATACCATATGCCTTCTTGATCGCCTTATCCACATGCGTTGCCACTTTTAGTGATCGATGGGCACGCACTCCCAGTCAGTACTCGCAAGAGTTCCACCATTTATTGTGTAATTCCTACATGCATTGGACCTTCCAAAGTGCATTACCTCACACTTGTCCGGATTAAACTCCATCTGCCATTTCTACGCCCAGGACTCCAACCAGTTTATATCTAGCTGTATCCTCTAACAATCCTCTGCACTATCTGCAACTCAACCAATTTTTGTGTCATTTGCGAACTTACTAATCAGATACATTTTCTTCAAAATCATTTATATACACCACGAAAAACAAAGGTTCCAAAACTGATCCCTGTGGAACGCTGCTAGTCACAGCCTTCCATTCAGAAATGCACCCTTCTACTGTTACCCTCTGTCTTCTGTGCCCAAGCCAGTTCTGTATCCAACTTGCCTGCTCTCCTCTGATCCCATGTGACTTCATCTTTTGTACCAGTCTGCCATGAGGCACCTTGTCAAAGGCATTACTGAAGTCCATTTTTACAATATCTACTGCCTTTCCCTCGCCTATCATCTTTGTCACTTCCTCGGAAAACTCGATCAAATTAGTGAGGCACGACCCCCCTTCACAAAACAATGCTGTCCCTCACTAATAAGTCCATTTGTTGCCAAATGTGAGTAAATCCTATCTCTAAGAATTTTTCTAATAGTTTCCCTATCACTGACGTAAGGCTCACTGGCTTATAATTTTATGGATTATCCCAGCTGCCCTTTTTTTAAAATTTAGAGTACCCAATTCATTTTTTCCAATTGAGGGGCAATTTAGCATGGCCAATCCACCTGCCCTGCACATCTTTGGGGTTGTGGGGGCGAAACCCATGCAAACATGGGGAGAATGTGAAAACTCCACACAGGCAGTGACCCACAGCCGAGATCGAACCTGGGATCTCGGTGCCGTGAGGCAGCTGTGCTAACCACTGTGCCACCGTGCTGCCCTTCTTAACAATGGAACAACATTGGCTATTCTCCAGTCCTCTGGAACTTCACCTGTAGCCAAGGAGGATACAAAGATACTGTCAAGGCCCCAGCAATTTTCTCCCTTGCTTCCCGCAGTATTTTGGTGTAGATCCCATCAGGCCCTGGGGAATTATCTACTTTAATGCTTTTTAAGATGCCCAACACCTTCCCTTTATTAATATCAACATGACTCAGAATATCTACACACTCTACCCTATACTCCTCATCTACCAAGTCCTTCTCTTTGAGGCATACTGAGGCAATGCATTCATTTAGTATCTCTCCCATTTCCTCTGGATCCATATATAGATTCCCTCCAATATACTTGAATGAACCAACCCTTTGTGGCTACCTTCTTGTCCTTTACATATGTATAAAACGCCTCAGGATTTTTCTTAATCCTGTTTGGTAATGACGTTTCATGACTCCTTTTAGCCGTCCTAACTCCTACCTTAAGTTCCTTCTTACTTGCTTGATATTTTTCAAGGGCTTCATCTGTCCTAAGCCTATCCTATCTCTAAGAATTGTTGACCTTATGAATACTTCCTTTCTCTTTTTGACATGATTCATAATATCCCTATTCTTGCCACCATTACCATTCGTCCTCACAGACACATGCCGGTCCTGAATACTTTTTTTTAATAAATATTTTTAATCTCCTCCTTTTTCGCATTTTCTCCCAAATTTGCACCCACCAACAATAACCAATAAGCAGTAACGAATGCGATATCAATCCCCATATCAACAACAACAATCCCATCCTCCCACCAACCCCCAAACAACTGCCCACATGTTAACATAAACAAATTACAAAAAGGAATCAGGAATCAACCAGAGTCTCCATTAACACATACAGTCCCCCTCTCCCAACCCTCCCAACCCCCCCCCCCCCCCCAACTAATGTTCAATGTTATCCAATTCTTGAAAGTGCATAATGAATAATACCCATGAATTGTAGAACCCCTCCATCCTTCCCCTCTGTTCAAACTTAACTTTCTCAACAGTCAGGAATTCCAACAGGTCCCCCTGCCACACCATGGCAGGGGGTGGAGAGGTTGCTCTCCATCCCAACAGGATCCGCCTTCGGGCGATCAACAAAGCGAAGGCTACAACATCTGCCTCCACACCCGTTTCCAACACCGGCTGTTTGTGGAAGCCTCCCACATGCTGGATGTTTATTTTTCCTCAAACAGCCTTACCAAGTCAACAATCTCCAGATCCTGCCCATTGCTGTTGAAATTAGCCTTCCTACACCTATCTAACACCTTCACCTGGGATCACTCGTGTTCTTTTCCATAAGCAGCTTAAAACTTATAGATTTATGATCACTGATCCTGAAATGATCTCCTACTGAAACTTCGATTACCTGGCCGGGCTCATTTCCCAGCACCAGGTCTAATATGGTCCTTTTATAGATTGTTTCAAGAAACCCTCCTGGACGCTCCTTACAAATTCTCCTCCATCCATGCCTCTAGCAGTAAGTGTGTCACATTCAATATTGACAAAGTTAAAATCACTGTGGTGATCCACTGTGTAATTGTGTGTGTGCCTGTATTAGGGGATGTACAGTAGTACCTGTGCTACAGGTTCGCCGGTAGCCCCTGCCGGCTAGCTCCGCCCACAAGGAGCCGTATAAATATGCATGAGTTCTCCTGAGCAGCCATTCTACCAGCTGCAGTCGGACGATAAACATCTAACTGTAATAAAGCCTCTATTGTACCCATTCGAATCTTTAGTAGGATTGATAGCGCATCAATTTATTACAGTTAGATTTTCCACATCATGGACATCAGGATCAAACCAGATCGCTTGCAGCTGGATCGGCACTCGCCAAATGCCAGAAAGGACTTTAATCACTGGCTGGCTTGCTTCGAGCCCTATATCAACTCAGCGACCCCTGAGCCGACGGAAGCTCAGAAAATCCAGGTTCTCTACTCAAGGTTGAGCTCCAGCGTGTTCCCGCTGATACAGGATGCCCCGACTTACGCAGGCGCTATGGAACTCCTTAAAGAAAAGAAGACGAACCCTCTATTTGCAAGGCATGTACTCGCCACTCGCGTACAACTACCTGGTGAGTCGATTGAAGACTTCTGGAGGGCCCTTATCCCTCTCGTACGGGACTGCGGCTGCCAGGCCGTCACGGCCATGGAACATTCCAATCTCCTCATGCGTGATGCATTCGTGACGGGGATTGCATCGGACCCATCCGGCAACGACTGCTGGAAGGAGCTGGGCTCGACCTACCGGAGACAAAAGCTTTAGCGCTCTCCATGATGGTCGCTTTTCGTAATGTCCAGTCCTACCCCGCTTGCCGCGCGGCCCACCCATCCTACCCCTCGTGGACCCCACAACCGACCCCCCCGACTGGGGCCGCTCCTGTACAGTATGCCTCCGCTGCCCGCCACACCGCGCACACGGGGGGGGTCCCCGCTGCTACTTCTGCGGCCAACAGAAGCACTCCCGCCAGCGCTGCCCAACCCGCGCCGCCACCTGAAAAACATGCGGCAAGAAGGGCCACTTCGCGGCGGTGTGCCAGGCCCGTGCAGTTGCCGCTATCGCGCCCGATTTCGCTCCCTTCCCCCAGCCAATCACACAATGGGCGCCGCCATCCTCTGCTCCCGGGGCCACGTGCGACCAGTGGGCGCCACCATCTTCTCCCCCCAGGTCCACGTGCGGCCCGTGGGCGCCGCCATCTTGCGCCACCCCCACAACGTGCGCACCATGGGCGCCGCCATCTTCTCCCCCACAGGTCCTTCGGACGTCGCCATCACCGCCATTTTGTCTCCCCCTCGGGACTGAACCGCTGGACCCGGGTCGCTGTCGCTCCTCAACGGACTCCTTGGACCAGTCCCGTCTTCACTACCTGGCTACCGCTTCGACGACAGTGCTGATCAACGGCCAGGCGACCTCCTGCCTACTGGACTCCGGGAGCACTGATAGGTTCATCCACCCGGACACGGTAAGGCGCTGCTCCCGCGCGGTCCATCCCGCCAACCAGCGGATGTCCCTGGCCTCCGGATCCCACTCTGTCCCGATCCGAGGTTTCTGTGTGGTCAACTTCACCGTGCAAGGCGTTGAATTCAGCGGTTTCCGCCTGTACGTTCTCCCCAATCTCTGTGCTACACTATTACTGGGCCTGGATTTTCAATGTAACCTTCAGAGTCTCACCCTCAAATTTGGCGGGCCCCTACCTCCACTCACCGTTTGCAGCCTCACGACCCTCAAGGTTGACCCTCCCTCCCTTTTTGCCAATCTGACTGCAGATTGCAAGCCCGTCGCCACCAGGAGCAGACGGTAGAGCGCCCAGGACAAGGCCTTCATCAGGTCCGAGGTCCAGCGGCTGCTTCGGGAGGGTATTATTGAGGCCAGCAATAGCCCCTGGAGAGCCCAAGTGGTAGTGGTTAAAACTGGGGAGAAACACAGGATGGTCGTGGACTACAGCCAGACCATCAATCGGTACACGCAGCTCCACGCGTACCCCCTCCCTCGCATATCTGATATGGTCAATCAGATTGCACAGTACCGGGTCTTCTCAACGATTGACCTTAAATCCGCATAACACCAGCTCCCCATCCACAAATCGGACCGTCGATACACTGCCTTCGAGGCGGACGGTCGCCTCTATCAATTTCTTAGGGTTCCCTTCGGCGTCACTGACGGGGTCTCGGTATTCCAAAGAGAAATGGTCCGAATGGTTGACCGATACGGACTGCGGGCCACGTTTCCGTACTTAGATAATGTCACCATCTGCGGCCATGACCAGCAGGACCACGACGCCAACCTTGCCAAATTTCTCCACACCGCATCTCTCCTCAACCTCGCTTACAACAAGGAGAAGTGCGTGTTCAGCACTAACCACTTGGCCATCCTTGGCTACGTAGTCCAAAACGGACTCCTGGGGCCCGATCCCGACCGCATGCGCCCCCTCATGGAGCTCCCCCGTCCCCACTGCCCCAAAGCCCTCAAACGCTGCCTGGGGTTCTTCTCCTACTACGCCCAGTGGGTCCCACAATACGCGGACAAGGCCCGCCCACTGATACATTCAATCAATTTCCCCTCACGGCCGATGCACAACATGCCTTCGCCCGTATTAGAGCAGACATAGCCAAGGCCGGGATGCATGCAGTAGATGAGACACTGCCCTTTCAAGTAGAGAGCGACGCTTCAGATGTCACCCTTGCCGCCACTCTAAACCAGGCAGGCAGACCCATGGCATTCTTTTCCCGCAACCTCCATGCCTCCGAAATTCGACATTCGTCTGTTGAAAAGGAGGCCCAGGCAATCGTTGAAGCGGTGCGGCACTGGAGGCATTACCTGGCCGGCAGGAGATTCACTCTCCTCACTGACCAGCAGTCGGTAGCCTTCATGTTCAACAACACGCAGCGGGGCAAGATCAAAAATGATAAAATCTTGAGGTGGAGAATCGAGCTCTCCACCTATAATTACGAGATCTTGTATCGCCCCGGCAAGCTCAACGAGCCCCCAGACGCCCTCTCCTGAGGTACATGTGCCAGTGCACAAGTAGACCAGCTCTGTGCCCTGCATGACAGCCTTTGCCATCCGGGAGTCACCCTGTTGTACCACCTCATCAAAGCCCGCAATCTGCCCTACTCCGTCGAGGAAATACAGACAGTCATCAGAGACTGCCAGGTCTGTGCGGAGTGCAAGCCGCACTTCTACCGGCCAGACCGCGTGCGCCTGGTGAAAGCGTCCCGCCCCTTTGAACGCCTCAGTGTGGATTTCAAATGGGCCCCTCCCCTCCACCGACCGCAACACATATATCCTTAGTGTGGTCGATGAATTCTCCAGGTTCCCATTCGTCATCCCATGCCTGTATATGACGTCTGCCACCGTCATCAATGTCCTCGACTCGATATTCGCTCTGTTCGGTTTCCCCGACTACATCCACAGCGACAGGGAATCCTCATTCATGAGCGATGAGCTGCGTCAGTTCCTGCTCAGCAGGGGTAACGCCTCCAGCAGGACGACCAGCTACAACCCCCAGGGAAACGGGCAGGTAGAGTGGGAGAACGGGACGGTATGGAGGGCCGTCCAGCTGGCCCTACGGTCCAGGAACCTCCCAGCCGCTCGCTGGCAGCAGGTCCTCCCGGATGCACTGCACTCCATCCGGTCGCTACTGTGCACTGCCACGAACAACACACCCCATGAACGTGCTTTTACCTTCCCTAGGAAGTCCACATCCAGGGTGTCGCTCCCGACTTGGCTCGCAGCTCCAGGGCCGGTTCTACTGTGTAGACATGTCCGACTCCACAAGGTGGACCCCTTGGTGGACAGGGTACGCCTGCTCCACGCAAATCCCCAGTATGCCTACGTGGAGTTCCCCGACGGCTGCCAGGATACGGTCTCGCTCAGGGACCTGGCTCCCTCGGGCACCACTCCCACTCCCACACACCTCCGTACCCACGCGCCAGCCGCGCTCCCGGCACCAGCCCCACCAGGTCCATCACTCCTTCCCCTGCCTCCTTCCTCTGCCCACGCTAGAGGATGAGGAAGATTTCGGCACGCTCCCGGAGTCATCCAGCTACTGGCCAGCACCAACACCGCCAGCACCGACGTCGTTGACACCGACACCGCCTGTACAGACATCACCACCACTGTTACGTCGCTCCCAGCGAACCGTCAGACCGCCGGACAGACTTAACCTCTGACGGGCACCGGGTTACAAGATGGACACATTTTTTTTTTCCTCCTCTCTGTAAATAATTCACAATCCTGTGTATAGTTCCACGTCACCCCTGCCGGACTCATTTTTAACAGGGGGTGAATGTGGTGATCCACTGTGTAATTGTGTGTGTGCCTGTATTAGGGGATGTACAGTAGTACCTGTGCTATAGATTCGCTGGTAGCCCCTGCCGGCTAGCTCCGCCCACAAGGAGCTGTATAAATATGCATGAGTTCTCCTGAGCAGTCATTCTACCAGCTGCTGTAGGAGGATAAACATCTAACTGTAATAAAGCCTCTATTGTACCCATTCGAGTCTTTAGTACGATTGAAAGCGCATCAATCACCTAACCTGCTGAGGGACAGGTTAGAGGGTACAGACCAATATAATGCACGGAGTGTAAGAAATATACCAGATGAGCTGAAGGCACAAATTCAGATTGAAGATTATTATATAGTAACTATCGCGAAGACATGTATGCAGGATGGTAGGGACTGGGAACTAAATATACCTGGTTATAAAGTGTACAGGAGGACTTCCAATGGCAGCCATGGTGGGAGTCGTCGCACATTTGGTGGCTCCCTCTCGTGGTGGACTTTCCGGCTAACGGCAGAGCTGAGGAATTATAAAAGCTGCAGATGGGGTGGAAAAAGTGAGTATCTCACTGGTGTATGGATTTGTGGACCAGAAGTGGTCTAAAAAGGAGGGAACAATTGTTGAAAGCTGGTGTGGAGCCTGCGGCACAGGGGAAGATGGCGGAGGATCAGGATCCTAGCTGGCTGGCCCAGTGGTCGACAGACCAGCTAGTGAGCTTCCTCCATGAGAAGTATTCCCAGCAGAGGAAGGTGAACTTGGAGGACCTGGCTAGGGTGGTGGATCCGATAAAGGCGGGGATCGACCGCATGGAGATGTGGTTAGAGGCCCAGGGCCAGAAGGTGGAAGAGGCGATGGGGGAGCACGAGGAGCAGCTTGCCTCGATGGCTGCGGAGATGGGGCTGATGAGCGATCAACAGAGGAAGCTGCAGGACAAGGGGAAGGACCTGGAGAATAGAATAGATCGCACAGGCAGAACTTGAGGATCGTGCGTCTGCCGGAGGGCAGTGAGGGAGCGGGCGCTGGAGCATATGTGGCACAGGTGTTAGAGAAGCTGCTGGGTGAAGGAGCATTTGCTCAGCCCTTGGATGTGGACAAGGTGCACAGGGTGCTTAGGAGGAAGCTGCAAGGAAACAAGCCACCGACGGCGATGGAGGTGTGACTGCACAGGTTCCTGGATAAGGAACGGATTTTGACGTGGGCCAGGCAGACGAGGCGCTGTACATGGGAAGGCAGCAAGCTGCGTGTCTATCAGGGTCTGGGTGCAGAGCTGGCCACAAGGAGGGCGAACTTCAACAACGTGAAGACGGCCCTCTTTAAGAAAGGGATGAAGTTTGGCACGTTATAACCGGCACGTCTGTGGACAACGTATGAAGGCCGGGAACTCTACTTTGGATCACCAGAGGATGCAATGGAATTTGTTAGAGACAATGGACTGGCAGGAGAAGGGGATGTTCCTATTTTGTATTTTGGTTTTCTTCTGGTTTGTATGAACTACGTTGTACTGTACTTGGGGCCGTTGCTCTGTTTTGGGTTTGTTTCGTTCTTGATAGGGGGATGGTGGGTTGCTCTTTTCTTTGTGTTCGGTGTGGATTGTAATGATTCCACTGGGAGGATAGTTGAGCGGGGGAGGCCCCGGGGAATCAGTGGGGGGTAGGATGCTAGGCGCAATTAGTGGAGGACGACTAAGCTAGCCGAGCGGTCTACCTCATGGAAGTGCAGTGGGGGGGGTGAACAGGTGGTAAGTGTGTTAATGGGGGTTGGGATTGTTATTTTGTTATGGGGTGGGGGGGGGTGTAGGATGGAGGGTAGAAGTGTGCTGACAGGGGAGGGCTGTTGAAGGGTGACATGGTGAGGGTCGATGTCGGTGGGTGCCTGAGGACGGGCCTGAGGAGGCCGCAGGACACGGGCTAGAAGCTGGCCCAGGAGGGATTATGGTTGATCGGCCGGGGGGGGGGGGGGGGGGGGGGGGGGGGGGTGGGGGGGGGGGTGGGGTGGGGTGCCCTCGACCAGGCTGATCACTCACATGCAATGAGAGAAGGCTGAATGGGCCAATCAAGAGGGCTCATGTGTTTGTACATTTGAAAAGCTTAAAGGCAGATGTGGCAATGATGCAGGAGAAACACCCAAGGGTAGCGGATCAGACTACGGTTATAGATCCAAGGCTGGATCGGTCGAGTTCAAGGACAGGGAGGGTGTTGGCGGCTACGAAGGAACTAAAGGGGTTTATAGAACATATGGGGTGGGTGGATCCGTGGAGGTTTGAGCGGCCGAGAGCAAAAGAGTACTCATTCTTTTCCTATGTACACAAAGTGTACTCCGAATTGACTTTTTCATTATGAACAGGACGTTGTTGGCCGGGGTGATGGATGTTGAGCACTCAGTGATTGTAGTGTTGGATCATGCCCTGCATTGGGTGGACTTAAGGGTGAGAAAGGAGGGGGGCTGGTGCCCGCACAGGAGTTTAGATATACGACTATTAGCGGAAGAGGTGGTATGTGTGTGGGTGTGGGAGGCTATTTGGAGGTCTGAAAAGATAAATGATACGGGGGCGGTTTTGGCAGCTACGGTATCGGAGGTGTTGAAGACAGTGGTTTTCTCGATATGGGCACATAGGGAGAAGGCGGGTGGAGATGGATAGATTAATGAGGGAGATACTCCAGGTAGACAGGGGGTACTCGGTGGTCCCGGAGGTGGAGTTGCAGAAGTTGCAGATGGAGTTTGGGTTGCTTTCTACAGGGAAGGCGGTGGGGCAGTTGAGAAAGGCGAGAGGAGCGGTGCATGAATATGGGGAGATGAATTAGTGGAGTAGATGAAGGGGGACCTTCAGAAGGTGGGATATTCTCCTGTTGTCACTGGCAGGGAGGGTGCAGACAGTAAAGCTGACAGTTCTCCTAAGGTTTTGTTCGTATTTCAGTGCCTGCCTATTTTTAAACCAAAGGCTTTCTTTGAGAGGCTGAACACGGTGATCTCTGGGCGGGTAAGACCCCTCGGGTCAAGAAGGTGCTGCTGGAGCGGGTCGAGGGGAGTGGGGACTGGCCGTACCGAATTTCAGGAACTACTACTGGGCGGCGAATATAGCAATGGTCAGGAAGTGGGTAGTGGGGAAGGGGTTGGTGTGGGAACGGGTGGAGGCGGCCTCATGTACATCTTTGCACATTAAGGGACAATTTTTGCATGGCCAACCCACCTGCACATCTTTGTACAGTGGGAGGAAACCGGAGCACACAGAGGAAACCCACATAGACACAGGGGAGATAGTGCAAATTCCACACAGTAGCCCAAGGCCAGAATTTAACCCGGGTCGCTGGCGCTATGAGGCAGCAGTGCGAACCACTGTGCCACCAGGTTGAGTGAGTGGAGAAAAATCTGGAAGATGGAATTTAACGTGGGAAAATCTGAAGTTGTTTACAGTGGCAGTAAAAATAGAAAAGCAGAACATGTCTGCAGAATTCCGAGGTGCAGAGGGATCGTGGTGTCCTAATGTAAGAGTTCCAAAATGTTGGTTTGCAGGTATAGCAGGTAATCAAGCAGGCTAATGGAGCACTCTCCTTTATTATGAGAGGAATTGAACATAAAATAAAGGATGTTATCCTTCAGTAATACAGGCAATTAGTGAGATTGAATCTCAAATACTTATTTTGATATCCTTATTTAAGGAAGAGTGTGAATGTAATGGAGGCAGTTGATCCGAGGTTTATTAGTGCAACAGCCAAAGGTAAAGACTTCATATGCACCAAGTAGGCAGGATAAGGCAGGATACGGCACCAAGGGGCAGCACGGTAGCATAGTGGTTCGCACAATTGCTTCACAGCTCCAGGGTCCCAGGTTCGATTCCCAGCTTGTGTCACTGTCTGTGCGGAGTCTGCACATTCGCTTTGTGTCTGCGTGAGTTTTCTCCGGGTGCTCCAGTTTCCTCCCACAGGCCAAAGATGTGCAGGTTAGGTGCATTGGCCATGCTAAATTGCCCTTAGTGTCCAAAATTGCCCTTCATGTTGGGTGGGGTTACTGGCTCATGGGGATAGGGTGGAGGTGTGGTCTTGGGTAGGTGCTCTTTCCAAGAGCCGGTGCAGACTCGATGGGCTGAATGGCCTCCTTCTGCACTGTAAATTCCATGAAATCTATGATAACAACTAGGTTTATGTACTCACAATACCACAATTACACTACTCCTCATCTCTCATGGTCACCCTACTCAACCTGCTCCTGGGTCAGGGTTTATATTCTGTGAAGTTCCTCCCAATTAAGGGGTAGGCTCTGCCCCTCCCCCCCCCCCCCCCCCCCCCCCCCAACCACCTGGGAAGTTTGTATTCGAAGGTGTAGGAGGGGAACTGTATACAATATAGGTTGAGGCCCCTGAGGGTGTTGTCCCAACTCGCTCGATACCTGGAAGGAATGGGTTGCCTTATGAGGATAAGTTGGACTTCCTCTTGTGGGTGACTCCAGACCAAGAGGGCACTGTTTTAAAATAAGGGGACACCATTATAAGATAGAGATGAGGAATATTTTTTTCTCTTGGAAGGTTGTGCAACCTTGGAACTCTCTGCTTCAGAAGGCAGTGTCGCGGGGTCCCTGAATTTTTTTAAGGCAGAGGTAGATAGATTCTCTTGCCTAACAAGACTCTAAGGTTATCTGGGGTGATTGGGTGTCATGTGAGAGTACCTTTAAGAAATGGGTGTTTATAAATGGGTGCGTATATAAATATCTGTAGTGAGAGTACCTTTAAGAAATGGGTGTTTACTACTGCAGTGATGTCAGAGAGTGGGGGGAGCTGGGCTGTCTGTCAGCTTTTTACTTTTGTTTCAGGCTGTGTGCGGCAGGGTGTGTTTTAGTTTTGCTTTCAGAGCTGGATAGCTGCAGTTACAGCCAGAAGGGGTATTAGAGTCTCCCTCTGTAAAGACTGTAAATTGATCCTTTGGTGATTTAAAACTAATACCTGCTCGCAGTAGTGACTTTAACCTGATGTGCTTCTGTTTAAAGTTTTTTGGATGTCAAAAGGACAGTTTAAGGATTACTAAGTGTTGTATTCTTTGGGGGTAGTATTTGAATTGATGGTTGCTAAGATGTTCACTGTATGTTTTAAAAAGGTTAACTTGAGTTCATAGAATAAACATTGTTTTTCTTTAAAAAATACTTTTCCATTTCTGCTGTACCACACCTGTAGAGTGGGCCGTGTGCTCCCCATACCACAATCTATTAAAAGTTATGGGTCAGGTGAACGCCATGATACACTTTGGGGTTCTCTAAACCCTGGCCCATAACATGGGAATATGGGAATGGATTCTCCAATTTTGAGACTAAGTTTTGATGCCACGTGGGAACAATGGTGTTTAATGACAGCAAAAACGGCACAACAGGTGCACCGATTCAGCAACTCTAAATGGGCTAGCACCATCGCTACGTGCAACGCAACTGGTTCCAAGCAAAATGCCGCCGTATTCGCCGGGTCCGTGATTGCCGCATTTGTGACTCATACGCTGCAGCCACACCTACACGATTCTTCCCCTCACATACACCGTCCCAGTCAACAAGATGGCTGGAAAGAGAGCAGTGCTATGGTTCAGAGACGCTGAGCTGGAGACCCTCCTGGACACCATGGAGAGTTGGATGACCCTGTACCCTGGCCCGGGAGGAAGGCTGCGAGGCACCCCGTTCACCGTGCCTGGGCATAGGTGGCTACGTCGACAGGACTGGCATCCAATGCAGGAAGAAACTGCATGACCTCCTTAGGGCGACCAGGGTGAGTAGGCAGCGCTATGCCCCAGGCACCAACTCCTCCCACACGTCACCCGGACCCTCCCCTTCTGGGGACGGCTGAACCCCCACCCTGCGCACATACCAGCACCCATGCCAACCGCAATAGCCGGGTGCCTTGGCCACTGATGTCATCATCCACCCAACTCCTGGACCGCATGCGTCGGAACATCTAACCCCCCACCCCCAGGAAAAGGCGTGCACAACCTCCAAGAGCTGGAGAGGACCGGAGGGGAACCACCAATCCTGTCGCCCCTCACCATGCCCGAGCAGAGGGCACTGGACGTGGTCGGCGGCCCAGAGGAAAAGGTCAGCGGCCCGGAGGAAATGGAGGTCACCGAAAAGTAGGTCGGCGGCGGGCTAGCAAGTGAGACCCTGCGTAATTACGCATCCCCATGACACATGTGTGGGCAACCGTTCCCCCACCCCCGCTGGCTAACCATACATATCATCTTGTGTCTTACAAGACCTGCCGGAGATGGGGCCGGTCCATCCGGAGACCCCTGCCCCCATTGCCAGAGCAGTTGCCCCCTGAGGCCAAGCACTGACGGGGAGAGCAGCCTGAACACCAGTCCTCTGCCCGAGACTCAGGAGACCTCGGAGTCCGGGTTGGAGGAGGACACAAACTTTCTGTCACAGCTCCACCATCTCAGAGACTATCACCTTCGTTGAGCACATGAGTGAGGAGGCTCCTGGGACACCGGGGCAGCACGGTAGCATTGTGGATAGCACAATTGATTCACAACTCCAGGGTCCCAGGTTCGATTCCGGCTTGGGTCACTTTCTGTGCGGAGTCTGCACATCCTCCCCGTGTGTGCGTGGCCATGGTAAATTGCCCTTAGTGTCCAAAATTGCCCTTCGTGTTGGGTGGGGTTACTGGGTTATGGGGAGAGGGTGGAGGTGTTGACCTTGGGGAGGGTGCTCTTTCCAAGAGCCGGTGCAGACTCGATGGGTAAATTCTATGATCTATCTGGTCCACACCAAACAGTCAGTCCTGTACAGCAGGTAGAGGTAGGAGCAACCGAGGGGCAGGACGGTTGGAGGGCAGCCCGGCCCCAGGAACCAGCTGCCGCCCTGTTGGGTCCCGGGCTCCTGGAACATCCAGTTCCAGCCACAGTGCAGGTGCAGTCAGAGACCCAGGGACTATAGGAGAGGATGACAGCCGGCTTCCAGCACCTGAAAGCGCAGGTGGACGAATCCATCCGCATGCAGGAAAAGGGGGTGGTGCCGGTCTTGCGTGCCACCCAGGTCGACAGCGCACGGGTGGCGTCCACGGTGGAGGCAATGGGGCCAACTGTGTCAGATATGGGTCAGCCTGGGGCATTCTGTGCAGGCAGGGGTCGAGGCCCAGGAGAGGGCTGTCATCAGCCACGACCGCAGTGGATAACCAGTCACCCAGCAGTCATCCCCACAGCCGGGGGTGCCCCTCAAACATGTTGGGATTACGGAGTGTGCTAGTATGAATGCGTCGTGCACACTGCCCAGGTATCGGGTACAGACGTGCATAATGTGCATCTGTTGATCGCACACCAGCTGGATGTTCATCGAGTGGTAGTTCTGTTGGTGTACAGTGGCGTGTTATCCGCCGCTGGCCGTAGGGCGACATGCATGCCATCGATCACCCCCTGGACCCGGTGAACTCCGCTGCCCGTGCATCCTGGTTGGCGAGGTCCACATGGTACTGGATGTATTGGCCTGCCTGGGCATGTAGGGCATCTGTGATGGCACGGATGCACCTGTGCACCGATGTCTGTGAAATCCCGGACAGGTCCCCACTCAGCGACTGGAAGGACTTTGTGGCTTAAAAGAAGGCAACCATCACCTTGACAGTCATCAGGAGCGGGTGTTCCCTCCCATACCCTCAAGGTGCCAGGTGTGCTATCATCTGGAAGATGTGTCTCGCTACTCATCTGCAGTCTTCGTCTGCATGCCCAGTCTGGCAAGTCCTCAAACGACATGCGGTTTTGGTAGCCGCGGGGCCTCATTTGGTGCCCCCTTGGCACCTCTTCCTCCTTGGCCTGTTGGGCGGGCCCTCCTTTCAGCCTGTGCAGCTGCCACCTGCCCCTCTGCAGCCCGGTCCTCTGCTGCAGCCTCCGCCTCATCTCTGAATGGCCTCTGCTCACGCTGCCACTGCAGAGCTGCAGCCATGCCACGGCGGCCAGTATCGCGGGTTGATGTCCGAAAGCCATTGTCTGGAAGGGGTGAAAGGCCAACATGTTAGCATTGCACATACACCCTGCCGAGCCAGGTACCATGGGCTACCACCACACATGTCCCTCCCCACAACCCGGCCCCGTTGGTGCCCCCGATCCTGGTGCCCGTCCCTGCTGCCAGGGGCACCATTAGCTGACACTGCCCTCACTGGTGGCTGCTGTGGGTGTGGCCCTGAGTGGTGCCCCGGTGGGTGGCTGTCAGTTCGGTGGGGTGTTCAAGGGAGGGGGATGCGCTGTGGTGGGGGGTGGGGTGCGGGAGTGGGCGCACCCATACGGCCGGTGTCACTGCATAGAACCAGGGGCCGGGGTGGGTGGTCAGCAAAATGGCCACTGTAATAGCGGTCGGTGCCTGGGCACAGCCCCAATCCTATGGGAGGGGTTTCCCTGCTGCTCGACCCGCCCTCCCCCCGTCCCTGTCAGGGGCCTCCTTGCTGCTACCAGCATGGCCGGTCTCCGGGCCAGCTGCCCGCCATCACTCCACGCCATTTCCTACCTCCTCTCTCTTGCTCAGCAGCCAGGATGGCAGGATCACTATTTTTATAACCACAAATGAACCATGCAGTTGGGAAATCACCCGTCAGAGGCAGTGAATCGCGGAGACCCCGGAGCATCGAGTGTCAGGCCCACGAATGATATGCCTACTGTGCTTTCAGCCTGGGCGGCGAGCGCCGCATTTACGCCATTTTGGGGGTGCCGGAGTATCACGATTTGGCATCAAACCAGCGACTACCACAATTTTGGCATCAAGAGCTATTCTCCGCCCAATCGCGTTTCACGATTTTGGCGTCGGCAAACGCAGAATCCAAGCTATGGAATTTGAAGCACAAACAGATCGACCATGATCTATTGAATGGCAGAGCAGGTTCAAGGGGCCAAATGGCTTACTTCTGGTCCTATTTTATATGTTCGCACCAATCAGAATCCACTTGCCAACCATTCAGCACTCTATTCTCATACAGTATAAATTTGTTGTTTTCTTTGGATTTGGATTCTGGAGAGAAGCCTGAAGAGTGCAAGACAAAAATATGTATTTCTTTTTCAGCAATACTCAAGTCAAACAATATATTTATCACATAATATATAAATTGAAAAGTTATGCTGATATGGAAAGGAATTACAATTTTTGAAGAGAGATGTTATTTTGCTAAATTATTCCAAAACTACTGAGGAACTACATTGTTATGCGTATTTATGCATATATATCCAGAGGACCACATCACTTCTTACTGCACGACAGCTCATGTGCCAAAACAACAGTATATCTATCATTCTGCACACACATGCAAAGATGTGAAACATTTACTTGATGAAAACTCCAGTATCTATGTCCAAAAATGTGATTATTTCAGACACCTAAGAACCACAAGACTGGTTTTAATTTTAATATTTTTAAAATCACTCTAGCTAACATACATTACTGAAGATGTAATTTATATAAAAGTTGGGATAAACAGATTGCCCTGTATTTATGTGCCACCATCATTTATAGAGATTAAAATGTCTGAAACATTGTACCAAGGCCAAGTTATGCATTTACAGAGATTTTGTATGATGCATATTTAAAAGTTTTTAAAATTACTCCACGCAGCCCACATTTTCTTGTTACTTCTGGTTTAAACAGTTACAGCAAAGTTACACAAGTTGGTGTAAACCAGAATGTATACTCTTACCAAGTTTGAGTTGGAACTTGATACTAGATATGGGGTGGAATCTTCTGGTCCCACCAGCAGCAGAAAGCTTGGCGGACAGGAGGCCAAAATTCTGTTTCCCGACGACAGGATAAATTTTCGGAATTCTGCTCTTGGCACTGTAAACGAAGGGCTTAAGACCACAAGACTGCTGCCTCACAGCTTCAGGTTCAATTCCGGCCTTGGGTGACTGCCTGTATGGAGTTTGCACTTTCTCCCCGTGTCTGCATCGGTTTCCTCTAGGTGCTCCAGTTTCCTCCCACAGTCCAAAGATGTGTATGTTAGGTGGATTGGCCATGATAAATTGATCGTATTGAACTGTAGAGCAGGCTCGAGAGGCTAAATTACCTACTCCTGCTCCTAGTTTTTACATTCCAAGAAATTACTATTCTGTCTAATTTCATCTTTCAGCTCTTGGTCTGTAGCCCTGTCGGTAACAGCACCTCAAACATAAATTTGGTGTTCTTGATTAATAACGCATTTTTTCATTAAAAAGGGGATCAGGGTTATGGGGAGAAGGCAGGAGAATGGGGATGAGGAACATATCAGACTTGATGGGCAAATCGTGTAATTCAGCTCCGATACAGAATCATAGGATTTACAGTGCAGAAAGAGGCCATTCGGGCCATCGAGCCTGCACTGGCGCTTGGAAAGAGCATCCTACCTAAGCCCATGCCTTCACCCTAACCATAACCCAGTAACTCCACCTAATCTTTTTGGACACCAAGGGCCAATTTAGTGTACCCAATCCACCTAAACTGCACACCTTTGGGTCGTGGGAGTGAGACCCACCCACGCAGACACGGGGCGTTAAATCCTGCATGTTTATGATCAGTACTGAAGGGCAGCATGGTGGCGCAGTGGTTACCACTGCTGCCTCATGGTGCCGAGGACCCAGGTTTGATCCCGTGTCACTGTCTGTGCGGAGTTTTCACATTCTCCCCGTGGCTGCATTGATCTCACCCCCATAACTGAAAATGATGTGCAGGGTGGGTGAATTGGCCACGCTAAATTGCCACTTAATTGGGGAAAAAAGAATTGGGTGCTCTAAATTTCTGGGGGAAAAAATGTTTATGATCAGTTCCAAGGGGTTCCCACAATGCCTACATTTTGACCCACTCCCAGATGCCAGTTTTCTGAAGGATCTTGGTGATTCCAGGCTGGCCTCTTGGGAATAAGAGATATTCCCAGAAGACCTGGCTCATGATACCAGTTTACTATCTACAGAGTGTTGTTGCAGTGAGTTACAATGTCAAGCATGCCTCCAGCAGGTCCACGAACAAGCAGATGATAGGCCTACTAAAGATAAGGTCCAGATTTTTGGCCCAATCAAGTGGGGCTCTCCAATACTAAACACACAGTCTGTTCCGGATTATTATTGTTTGCTGCACTCTGCACATCTCGTGCAACAAAAGGAAGATGTTTTGTGTTTTGGCTGAAGGGAGAACAGAGATGTCTCTTTCGCCAATGAGGACAGTGAAGGGGAATGGAACTGACAAGACCAGGATGTTTCTAAGCCATGCAGAGGTTTTTGCAAGGGTGTGACACGCCCATGACAGTTTGATAGCTGACAAATTATATGCAGAGTAAGTTGCTAAGATATTTCCTTTACATTTTCATTTTCTATCTGTTGGCTGGAAGGCTCCAGTTCCTTTTTGGTTACAGACAAAGAACAAAGAACAGTACAGCACAGGAACAGGCCCTTTGACCCTCCAAGCCTCTGCCGATAATGATGCCTGTCTAAACTAAAACCTTCTGCACTTCTGGGGTCTGTCTCTCTATTCCCACTCTATTCATGTATTCATCAAGATGACTCTCAAAAAGCTGCTATCGTATTGGCCTTCCACCACCTTCCCAGCAGTGTGTTCCAAGTACTCACCACCCTCTGTATAAAAAACTTGCTTTGCACATCTCCTCTAAACTTTACATTACATATGATAGCACTGTGGCACAGTGCTGCCTCACAGCACCGAGGACCCGAGTTCGATCCGGCCCCAGGTCACTGTCGATGTGGAGTTTACACATTCTCCCAGTGTCTGTGTGGGTCTCATCCCCACAACGCAAAGATGTGCAGGGTAGATGGAATTGGCCAAGGTAAATTGCCCCTTAATTGGAAAAAAAGAATTGGATACTCTAAATTTCTAAAATAAAACTTTGCATTACATTACTTCACATTACAGTTTGCTCCGATGTATCTTGATTTATGGTAGTTGACTTCAACTGCATTACTAATGTCTGCCCTGCTGATGGTTTGATCATTTACATGCATCAAACTGTGTTGATAAACAGAGCCCTGCAGTTAACTGTGTGCATTAGAACAGTGTCTTTCAAACTTGTTTGCTCATTTTTACCAACCAGCCGTCCTTCGTGACCCACACCGGCTGAACTTCACCATCTGCCATTTTCGTTTACCTTTGATGTGACAGGTGAGCCTGCTTGGTCCTCACGATCTCACTTGGTTTGTTATTCAATGCTACATTTCTGGTAAGAACTTCAGCTGATGATTTAAGATCTCACTGCACCCTTTGAAAAAAATCAAGAGGATTGTCCTCAAACTTGCAATGCTCCATGCTGAAATGCCTTTGACATTTTGAGGGTTTTAATTTTTCATTTGCCAGTAATAAACCCATACCTCAAGAAATCATCTTTTCATGCTTTGTTCCTGTTTTCAGCTTTTTCTTCATCGATTGTTCACCAGAGTCCCCGGAGCTCACACCAACACAGCTGGCAGCTACAAAGTGGAGGAATCTCTCTCGCGCCCAGAGCACGTGACGTCAGTGTAAGGGGCATGTGAGCTCCTCTCTGCCACTGCTCCAGGCAGGAAGACCAGCGATTTTTAAAAAAGAACCTGCCCCTGGGTCAGTGCTCTGACATCAGGAGGAGACATTCTGCCTCGCTGGGCTCCGGGCCTGCGCGTTGCTGAGTGGGCATGCATGCACGAGATTGCCGGCATTCTGAAAGACTGTCGCGGCCGCCGTTTTTAAAAGTCGGTCGAGGCCGTAGGTCACTTCTTCCCGCGATCAGGAATGCTGCGACCGATAGCCCTGCGACCCTCCCGACACCCGTTCCTGACCCTCCCCATGCGGGTTGCGACCCTGACTTTGAAAACGACTGCATTCGAATGCGCACAGCAGAATCTTCTCTTGCGACCTTGGGCACCTGTAAGTAAAATTGAGATTTTATCCACACCCTGACAATGTCTGTGTGCATGGCAACTTTGAAGCAATATCATATCTAACCTTGGCAAGGGTGCACTCATATCACTCTCACACCTGCTCCCAAAGAGGGGGTAGGCCTGGCAGAAAGCTCTTACCAGATAGATGGATCCAAAGGGAGGAGCAGAATGAGACCACCATTTTGGCCCTTGAAATTTTCCCTTCATGCAGGTTTACCAGGTAAGGTCATGTTCCTGGTTCCAAAGAAACCCCATTTCCCTTGACATCTTTATGATGCCAAGAAGTTGGAATTACTTTGGAGTCCATTAACAGAGTGCCCCACCTGCGCTGTGAGTTGCTGAGCATCAACCACAACCACTCCATCCCCTCCAATCGCAGAGATTCAGCCCTAGATGTCCTTAGTATTAAAGCAAGATTATTATCCATCATTGTGGTCACCCATCTTTCCTGCATGGACCTTGCAGAGTCCTGTTAGAGCTGCTGATACTTCACATGGATTGCCTCATGATCCTCCGGTCTTTGGCACAGTTCAGAACACAGCTTATTCTACTCTCTCTCACCTCCTGGTCTAAGACCTCGCTCCTTCAATGATATCCAATGCACTTTGGCTGCAAACCCTTTTTGTGAGGTCGACTGCACCCTTGATAAGGAGACAAAGACGTCAAACCAATCTCCATGTGAGTACTGAAAAGGTTTCAGTCAACTGCACACACACACCTCGAAATCTTACACTCAAAGCCAACTTGCAGTTGCACCCTCCTCGGTCTCACCTGCTGGAGGCGATAGGGTCAAAGGCAAAGGGGAGGTGGAGCAGCAGGGCACCCTTGGAATATCCTGGAATGAAGCACGTGAGGTATCTGGCTGGTGCCCGTCCTCCCTGTTGCTGCCTGATGGCACCTCCCTGATTCCGTGAGGCGAAAGAGCAGGAGTCTCCAATGTTATACTGCACCAATGGCTAGAGTGACAAGAATGCAGGTGTGAGCAAAGATCTGGAAGCCACTGTGCCTTCTGCTGGACTTAGTCTCCAAGATGGAAACCACCATTTCCACTGAGGCAGCCAAGTGGTCTCATGCCAGAACCATGACATCAGACAGAACAAGGACAGACAGCTCCAGCCTTCGGTCCAGTTTGTGCATGGCCTCTGTCAACTCTGCCCCATGTTCTCCTGCCTGTCTTTGCATATCCATGCATGTTCCTTAGGGCCGAGTCCATC
Organism: Scyliorhinus canicula; assembly: GCF_902713615.1. Lineage (NCBI taxonomy): Eukaryota > Metazoa > Chordata > Chondrichthyes > Carcharhiniformes > Scyliorhinidae > Scyliorhinus > Scyliorhinus canicula. The sequence continues at coordinate 136,870,815 of NC_052147.1, forward strand.
ATCTGCATGAGACTGAGCAGGGGGCCTGGTTTCCAGCAGTCCTCAGAATGTCAAGCACTCAGCTGTCACTTCCTCCGTCAGTTGTGAACCCGGGTATGCTATGTGCTCACCAGATTGTGACACTGAGCCTGTGCTAGAACGTGGATCACCCGAGGTGACAGTATCTGCACTGGTTAAGGGCATAGGTGAATACCTTGATAGATCTTCTGTAGCATCTTCTTCTGAGTTGGGGTTCAAGAGGGAGCTGTAGATGGTCTGTGTTGTTGATCTCCCCTTTTCTTACTCGTACCTGGAATAGAGAGAAAACAATTCAATGATTGCCTCATCAGGCTCCTTAATTATACCAATATATTACTCTGGCACAACTAACAACTGCGGGCTGGATGCATCCACACTACCTTCGGTGCAGGATACAGTCCTGCTCCTCCCCGAATATCTTGGTGGCTTTTCCCTTCATCTGTGGTGAGGACTTGAATGGCTGGAATGCCTCTTCCCTTCTTAGCCCTCTTCTGCTTATTGTGGCCGTCTTGTTCTGCAGAAAGACAAAACAATTGATTGTCATCCCAATGTTTGTATGAGCAGTTCAGGAGCATACACGCTCATGGCAGAATAACAAGCAGGATGTCCTGCAACCACTTTGTGAGGGTTGTAAAGAATCCAGCAGCAGTTTGTAGAGTCAAACAAAAAGTAACTTCATTTACAACAGTATTTACACAGCACCAGTGGTTCACCACTGGTTCACTCTCGAGCTGGTATCACATTGGCCAGCACTATTTATACAGCTGAAAGGTTAACAATTTTCCCGGCCCTCTCACTGGGGAGAGCTCATATTTCCCAAGATACATGGGATAACCATCTTCCGCTAGGTGCACGGCCTGAATTATGACGTGCATGACCTGTGGGTCTCCCCCTCCCCCACCTCCTTCTTTTCCCGAGTCTAGCTCAGTCTTCGCTCCCTTCGCCATCCCTCCCCACCCCAGTTAGTTGCTAGTCATGAACAGGCCCTCGATGCAGCTGGTGAATTGTCTCCATGTATTGTGGAAACCTTCTTCCTATCCTCTGATGGCAAATTTTATTTCCTCCAATTTGAGGAATTCCGCCAAGTCAGACAGCCAGTCCGCGACCTTGGGTAGTGCTGCTGACCTACAGCCAAGCACGAGTCTCCGGCGGGCATTCAGGGAGGCAAAGGCTAGGACGTCTCCCTTATCCCCCAAAAGAGCTCTGGATATTCTGGCACCCCGAAGACCACCACTAGTGGGCATGGCTCTACCCTCACTCCCACAACCCTGGACATGGCTTCAAAAAGGCAGTCCAGTACCTGACAAGTTTGGGGCACCCCAGACCATGTGGATGTGGTTGGTCGGGCCTTGCTGTCACCATTCACATTTGTCTTCCACCTCCAGAAAAAACCCTCTCATGCGTGCTCTGGTCAAGTGCACCCTGTGCACTACCTTTAGCGGTGCAGTGCTTCGATCCAGAGTTCCTGTCCCCTATCTCCATGACCAGCTCCTCCTCCTCCTCACCTTTCCAGTGTCTCGTCCAGCAGAACCCTCACCTCCTCTAGCAGTCATCTGTACATGTCAACACAGTTACCGTTCCCTAACTCGCCCAATGCCAGCAGTCTGTCCAGTAGGATATATCTTGATGGCTGAGGGAACATTGTGGTCTCCTTGCGGAGGAAATTGCTCAGTTGTAGGTCTCAAAACTCATTCCCTTTTGGGAGCTGAAGCTTTGTTAGTTGCCCCAGGGTCGCTAATCCACCTTCCAGGTACAGGTCCCCTCCTGTCATACTTGTCTCCATGCTCATAAAAGATTTCCTGTGTGCGGCGGAGCTGGTTCACTGCTTTCCCAGTAGAGAGCAGGTCAAATTCCATTTGTAGTGTTTTCCTCTCCACCAGCAGTCCCATTGTCAAGGCCATGCAGACCGTCGATCCATTTACAAACATGGAGCCGAACAGCATTGCCTAGCCTGTATGCTATTATTTCCCCCCATGATCACTGCCTTTAGTGCCTTCCAGAATGTGGCCAGAGAGACCTCCCCATTTTTGTTGCAGGTTACATTTCCGTCGATGGTTTTGACATTTTTTTTTGCAAACGCCTTGTCAGCAAGGAGGGCTGTGCCCAGCCTCCATGGGGGGCACTGTGCCCAGCCTGTTTCCAACCTCACATCCACTAGTGTTGTGTATGGTCGGAGATTAAAATTGTGGACTATTCCGTCCTTACTACCCTGGAAGCACTGATTTACTCACTACAACGAAGTCATGACAAAGAAGTCGATACGGAAGTAGACTTTGTGAACGTGGGAGAAGAGAACTCCTTCCGGGCCAGCGCAGAAGTATGGCGACTAGGGGATTTTCACAGTAACTTTATTGCAGTGTTAATGTAAGCCTACTTATAGTAGTTAGACCTTATAAAAGGTTAATGTAAGCCTACTTGTGACACTAATAAAGATTATTATTAAAATCTTCTCCCTAACAGTGTTCAGTTCTTTTGCCATTCCCGATTTTTCCCCTGAACTGGGGGTTAGATTTGTCAGTCATTGGGTTATGTACACAGTTGAAGTCTCCCCCCATGATGAACTGGTGGGAGTCGAGGGCAGGGATTTTTAAAATGAATTTGGCGTCATCCCAGTTTCGGGCATATGTATTTACAAGCACCACCAGGACACGGCAACAATCAAGGGTCGCCCCCCCCCGGGTCGTCACAATGTTTGTCGCTGAAAACAGTGTGGCTGCCTTCCTAGTTCTTGTTCTACACAGCTTTTTATTACCCTCAGTCAGTACATCTCCCTCAGGTATGTCTTTTGAAGGAAGATGGGCGAAGACTTTGGATCTTTGCACTGCTCCGTTCAGTCCCCTCAGTTCCAGGTGACTATTCTGTCTGATGGGGGAGGGTTCCGTTCCCCTCACCCCCTGTGGGGTCAGCCAATACTTACCACATGGATGTGCCCCTGCAGGGCAGGGTTTCCCTTTGTTCATGGGCCATCCAGGATGGCCACAATTGTCTTCCTCTTTCCTGATGTCTCCATGTACGACCTATTGTGACCAGCATTCTACCTTCCCCCCTCCTAATCCCTGCCCCCACCCCCCAAGACCATCTACCCATGCCGTCCCCTCTACCCTTTCCCACAATTCCCCCCCATATCTGCCTCCCTCACCCCCTGCTCCCCTAAATTTCTGTTTTGCCCCAGATTCTGCCAGGCACTCCCCACTTTAGGGAGATATGTTGGGCCCTCCTCTCTTTTTACTCCCGTACACAAGCCTGCTCGGCAGTGTGGCACCCCCCCCCCCCCCCCCCCCCGCCCCGCCCCACACCCCCCAGAGCAGCTCATTTTATACTCACCCCGTTTGGTTCCCCCCCCGCCAGTTTACAGGAAGAGCCTTTACCCTCCCCACCTCTTAGATCATGTAGGTTTTAAGAAACCTATTAAAGGTTAAGAGTTCTTGATTGTCTCTTATTGATGCCTTACAAGTCCATTCTTTTGGATGAACTTGTTTGCTTCCTCTCACGTGTTAAAGTAATGTACTTTTCTCAATGTGACCCATAGTCTCGCTGGGCACAACATACCAAACTGTACTTTATTTTTAAATAATGGCACTTTAGCCCATGAAATTCTTCCCGGCCCTTGGCCAGACCGGTTCCAATGTTTTGGTAAATGCGGATTATGTGTCCTTCCCACCTACGCAAGCGTGTGCCCCTTGCCCAGCTGTTAAAAATTTTTTATTGAAGGCATTTTCAATATAGAACATAGAACAGTACAGCACAGAACAGGCCCTTCGGCCCTCGATGTTGTGCCGAGCAATGATCACCCTACTCAAACCCACGTATCCACCCTATACCCGTAACCCAACAACCCCCCCCCCCCCCCTTAACCTTACTTTAACACTACGGGCAATTTAGAATGGCCAATCCACCTAACCCGCACATCTTTGGACTGTGGGAGGAAACCGGAGCGCCCGGAGGAAACCCACGCACACACGGGGAGGACGTGCAGATTCCGCACAGACAGTGACCCAGCCGGGAACCGAACCTGGGACCCTGGAGCTGTGAAGCATTTATGCTAACCACCATGCTACCGTGCTGCCCCAGTTATATATACATAACTAAGAAATTCAAAAGCCAACCATGGCAACAGGAAACAAACCCCTCCCTCCCTACATGCCCCCCCAACAAACACCCCCCACTCACCCCACTGCCACCCGCCTCCCTTTTCCAGTTTTTCACCCCCCACCCAAACAGGAAAAATCAAATCCTCCCCTTCCCCCGATGTTGACGACTCAATACTCCTTAAAGAAGTCAATGAAGATCTTCCACCTCGAGGTGAACCACTCCTTCGCACCTCAAATGGCGAACCTGTTCTTCAAATGCAGGAACTCTGGCAAATCGCTCACCCATACCCCTTCCTTCGGCAGCTCAAAGTCCCACCAGCACAGCCAAATCAGTCACCAGGCTATCAGGGAGGCAAAAGGCAACACATCGGCCTCCCTCCCCACCTATACTCCCAGATCCTCCAACATGCCAAATATTGCTACCTCCGGACTCGAGGCTACTTCTATCCCCACAATCTTTGACATTACGTCCAAAAATCCCTTCAACCTTGGACACGCCCAAAACATATGCACATATCGCCCCTACCCCCGCAAACTGCCCGCACCTATCCTCTACCTCTGAAAGAACCAACTCCTCCAGGACACCATCATGTGGGCCCTGTGCACAACATTAAATTGGGTAAGGCCTAGTCTTGCACACGAGAGGACACAATCTATAGGTGTGCGGATGATACAACTGTGGTGGGCCGTATCTCAAACAATGACGAATCAGACTACAGGAGGGAGATAAATTACTTGGTTGCATGGTGTACTGAAAACAACCTCCCTCTAAATGTCAGAAAGACCAAGGAACTGATCATCAACTTCAGGAAGCATAGCATAACACACACTCCCGTCTGCATCAATGGCTTTGAAGTGGAGATGGTCGATAGCTTTAGGTTCCTGGGGGTCACCATCACCAACAGCCTGTCATGGTCCACTCACATTAATGCGACAGTCAAGAAAGCCTAACAACGTCTCTACTTCCTATGGAAGCTAAGGAAATTTGGCATGTCTGCATTGACTCTCACAAACTTCTAAAGATGTGAGATAGAGAGCATCCTATCTGGCTGCATCACAGCCTGGTATGGCAACTGCTCGGTCCAAGATCACAAGAAACTGCTGTCATGTGAGAGTACCTTTACTAAATGGGTGTTTATAAATGGGAATGTTTATGAATATCTGTAGTGAAAGTACTTTTAAGAAATGGGTGTTTACTACGGCAGTGATGTCAGAGAGTGGGTGGAGCTGGGCTGTCTGTCAGCTCTCGCTTTCGTTTTTTGAACAGGCTGCAGGATACGTTTTAGTTTTGTTTTCAGTGTTGGAGCTGAAGCCAGACCAAGCAGGTGTACTGCTGATCTCTCTGCCGTCAAAAGAATATCTCTTGATCATTTGGTGTATTCAGAATTATAAATGTTCTCAGCAGTGAATGTGAATCTAATGTGCTTCTGGTGAAAGGTGTTTTAAGTCTTATGGAAGTTAAAAGGAAAGCGTAAAGCATTATTAAGTGTTGTATTCTTTGGGGGTTGTATTTGAATTAATGGTTGCTAAGATGTTCACTGTATGTTTTAGAAAGGTTAACTTGAGTTCATAGAATAGATATTGTTTTGTTTTAAAAAATACTTTTCCATTTCTGCTGTACCACACCTGTAGAGTGGGCCGCGTGTTCCCCATACCACAATCTAGTAAAAGTTGTGGGTCTGGGTAACTCCATGATACACTTTGAGATTCTCTAAACCCTGGCCCATAACAAATTGGGGGTCTCGTCCGGGATAAAAGCCTGTCTAGTGGATTGGCTTAGTGAACTTAAAGACAGTGAGGGGTGAGCATATTGTGGTTGCTTATCAGGTGTGGTATTTTAGTTCAAGTAGAGAGTGTGTGGTGAACAATGGCTCTTTCAGAGGCTCTCAAGTTTTTGGGCTTGGAGATGGTCACACGCAGTACCTTGTGGACAAAGACTAAAAGCAGACTGTTAGATTTGGCAAAAACATTGCAGTTAACATGACCTGACAAAATGTGAAAAAATGAGGTAATTATGGTGCTGGCTAAGCATTTAAAATTGCCTGAGATACAGTTTGACTCATTGGAAATGGCAAAAAGTCAGTTGCAAATTAAACAAATGGAACATGAAGAAGAATTAAAGCAGCTTGAATACGAAAGAGAAAGCAAGGGGGAAAAAAGAGAAAGAGATAGAGAGGAAAAAGAAAGAGAGAGAGAAACAAATAAAGAGGAAACAGAAAGAGAGAGAGAGAAAAAGAAAAGGAGAGAGAAGAAAGGAGAAAAGAAAGAACAGCCCAGGCAGAACAAAAAGAAAGAGAAAGGGAGGTACAGATCAGGGAAAAAGATAAAGAGAGAGAGTTTGAACTTCAGAAAATAGCCATGAAGCATGACAGTCAGTTAAAATTGGCAGGCATAAAGGGAAACGTACAGTTGGGTGATCGTGGTGACGATAGTGAGAAAGAGCGTCAAAGTCGAAGGATTGGTGGGAATCTATTTAAATATGTCCAAGCATTGCCAGGGTCTGACGAGAAGGAGGTAGAAGCCTTTTTCATTTCATTTGAGAAGGTGGCTAAACAAATGAAATGGCCACAGGACATGTGAGTATTACTGATTCAAACAAAGCTGGTAGGTAGGGCGAGTGAAGTGTTTGCATCACTGCCGGAGGAGGTATCTGGGACGGATGAGGAGGTGAAAAAAATCCATCTTTGGTGCATATGAACTAGTGCCTGAAGCCTACAGACAAAGGTTTAGAAATTTAAGGAAAGAATTTGGCCTCACGGTAGCATGGTGGTTAGCATCAATGCTTCACAGCTCCAGGGTCCCAGGTTCGATTCCCGGCTGGGTCACTGTCTGTGTGGAGTCTGCACGTCCTCCCCGTGTGTGTGTGGGTTTCCTCCGGGTGCTCCGGTTTCCTCCCACAGTCCAAAGATGTGCGGGTTAGGTGGATTGGCCATGCTAAATTGCCTGTAGTGTAAGGTTAATGGGGGGATTGTTGGGTAACGGGTATAGGGTGGATACGTGGGTTTAAGTAGGGTGATCATGGCTCGGCACAACATTGAGGGCCGAAGGGCCTGTTCTGTGCTGTACTGTTCTATGTTCTATGTTAAACATACATGGAGTTTGAAAGGGTCAAACGGAGTAATTTTGATAGGTGGATAAGGGCTTTGAAAAACGACCAAACCAATGAAGCTCTCAGAGAAATTATACATTTGGAGGATTTTAAAATTCAATTCCTGATGTAGTGAGAACTCATGTGGAAGAACAGAGGGTTAAAGCTGTGAGGTTAGCAGCAAAAATGGCAGATGATCATGAATTAGTGCATTAATCAAAGCTTGGTTTCCGACATTAGTTTCAGCCTGTGAGGAATAGAAACTGGGGACATGAGACATACTCGAGTGGTAAAGGTAAGGGTGATCTGATGGGAGATAATAAGAAGAGTGTACCTCAGATTAAAAAAGAAATCCACGAGGGTGGAAAAGAAATGAAAAATGTCAAATGTTTTCACTGTAATAAATGAGGACATGTAAAGGCACAGTTTTGGTGGCTGAAGAAAAGCACTGGGAAGGCTGTTGTAGTAAAACAGGATAAGACAGTGGGGTTTGTTAAAGTGGTAAAGGAAAGCCCAAGTGAAGCGAAGGAAGTGCAAAAGATTGTACAGCCTGATCAAGAGGTGATTAATCAGAAGATGCCAGATCTTTTTACAGAATTTACTTGTGTGGGTAAAGTTTACTCATGTGTATCAGGAGGAGCAGGTAAAGAAGTCACAATTTTAAGAATGGTAAGACATGAGGAGTTATGTAGTTTGGGAAGAATGTTGCCAGAAAAGGTGGTAATATGTGGAATTCAGGGTGAGAGGAGTAGTGTTCAATTATATAAGGTAAGGTTGGAAAGTTCAATGAAGAGTGGTGAAGTGGTAGTTGGAGCAATAGAGAAACTATTTTGTCCAGGAATACAGTTTATCTTGTGTAATTATATAGCTGGATCACAGGTGGGAGTGATGCCTACTGGGATTGATCAGCCAGTGGAAAATCAGACAACTGAATTGTTGAAGGACGAATATCCTGGGATTTTTCCAGATTGTGCAGTAACAAGGTTGCAAAGTCATAGGGTAAGACAAGAGGATCAATCAAAGAGTGAAGATGTAGTTGAAGTGCACTTATCAGAAACAATTTTTGATTTGATGGTTGAAAAAGAACAAGAACAGGTGGAGGATGAGGCGGATAATTTTAGTTCAGGAAAATTGGCAGAGTTACAACAGAAAGATGTAGAAATGAAACGGGTATCAGAAAGCATACACGGAAGAGGAATCTGAGTGTATACCAGAGTGTTATTACCGTAAAAGCGATGTTGTGATGAGAAAATGGAGACCTTTATATATGCAGGCGGATGAAAAGTGGGCAGAAGTTCATCAAGTAATATTGCCGGTAGGGTATAGAAAGGAGGTGTTACGAGTTGCACATGAGGTACCAGTGGGAGGTCATTTTGGGATAAGGAAAACTCAAGCTAAAATCCAGAAACATTTTTATTGGCCTGGACTACATAAAGATGTAGTAAAATTTTGTCAATCATGTCACACATGTCAAGTGATAGGGAAACCTCAAGCAGTGATAAAACCAGCACCCTTAATACCCAATCCATAATTTGAGGAACCTTTTACAAGGGTCCTAATTGATTGCGTAGGACTGCTTCCCAAAACGAAAAGTGGGAATCAATATCTTATGACGATAATGGATGTGTCTACTACATTTCCAGAGGCCATTCAAGTATGTAATATTACAGTTAAAAAGATTGTGGAGGAGTTACTTTAATTCTTTACAAGATATGGACTGCCCACAGAAAAACAATCGGATCAAGGATCAAATTTTACCTCAAGGTTATTCAAAGAAGTTATGGATAGCTTAGGAATAAAACAATTTAAATCAACTGCGTACCATCCAGAATCGCAGGAAGCATTAGAAAGGTGGCATCAGACATTAATGACAATGTTGAGGCTTATTGTCAAGATTATCCAGAGGATTGAAATAAAGGAATTCCATTCATACTGTTTGCAATTAGGGATGCACCTCATGAGTCAACCAAATTCAGTCCATTTGAACTAATTTTTGGTCATGAGGTAAGAGGACCTACTTTAATTGATTAAGGAAAAATAGGAAATTACATTATTGGATTACGCGTCAGATTTTAGGGAACGATTAAATAGAGCAGGTGAATTGGCGAGACAACATTTCAAAGTAGCACAAGATGTGATGAAACGGATGGTGTGCAAGAAATCCAAAATTCATAGTTTTGCCAGTGGAGATAAAGTTTTAGTATTGTTACCAGTGGTAGGTGAACCTTTAAAAACTAGGTTTTGTGGACCTTATCAGATTGAAAGGAAATTAAGTGAGGTGAATTATGTGGTGCAAACACCAGATAGAAGGAAATCTCACCGAGTGTGTCATGTGAATATGCTTAAAAGGTATTTTGAAAGGGAAGGAGAGAAAAAGGAGGTTTTAATGATTCTAACTCAAAGTAACAAACCAAGTCCAGATTTCTGTGAAATTGACGTACCTCAAATTATTTGGAAAACAAGGATGTTCTTAAATATTGGGATAAATTGTTGAGTTACCTTCCAGAGGAAAAACACACTGACCAGAAATTAAGTGTTATTGATATCACGTGGGCAAGTTTATGGAGATAAATTGGGAAGTACTAAATGGCTATACATGATGTAGATGTGGGAAAGGCTGTTCCGATCAAACAACATCTAGACAGACTTAACCCTTTAAAATTGTCACAGGTTAGCGAAGAGATTGAGACTACGCTTAAAAATGGCATAATTGAAGTGAGTTGCAGCCAATGGAGTTCACCCATAGTGATGGTACCTAAACCAGACAGTACCCAACAGTTGTGTGTGGACTATAGAAAGGTTAATGCAGTGATAAGAATGGACTCTTATCCTATCCCACATTTGGAGGATTGCATTGAGAAAGTGGGACAATCTGATTTTACTTCCTAACTGGATTTACTTAAAGTTTACAGGCAGGTACCTTTATCCGAAAGGGCGAAGGAGATTTCAGCTTTTGTGACTCCAGATGGTCTGTACCAATTCAAAGTTATGCCATTTGGCATGAAAAACACACCAGCCACATTTTAACAATTAACTAAAAAAGTTGTTTCAGGATTACCCAATTGTGCGGTATACATTGACGATCTGGTAATTTTCAGCCAGACAGTGACAGAACATTTGAAACATCTGATGGAGTTATTTGATCGACTTCAGGAGGCGGGTTTAGTGATAAACCTAGCCAAAAGTGAATTTGGAAAGGCCCAAGTCACTTTCATTTGCCATACAATTGGACAGGGTCGAATGGTCACACGGGATGTGAAACCAACAGTTATTGAAGAGTTTTCATAATCTCAAGACAAAGGGAAATAATGCAATTTCTTGGCATGAGTGGGTTTGATCGAACATTTGTGCAAAGGTTTTATGGCGTGATTGCTCCACTGATGGACTTGCTGAAGAAACGTCGAAAATTTCAATGGACAGCGGACTTTCAACAGGCATTTGACTGCCTGAAAGCTATGATAACCAATTCCCCAGTGTTGGAGAAGTACAAGGGACTCTGTGATCAGATTGAACTAAAGTATCTAACTTTAAAGGAAAATGCTGAGGCGCAGAGAAATGGACGGACCGTGCAGAGACCTTCTTGTTCAAAGAGACTGTCGATTCAGAAGGATTTCAGTTGGAGGAAGAAAAATGAAAGAAAAAAATGGACTATATTATTATACCTGTTTGCATGTGTTGTTTTTGAAATGAAAAAGTATATTTACTGTCTGCATTTCTCAAAGGATAGTGAAAAGGTGAAAAATGAAACCATTTGAAGTTGATGGTTTATTTTTTTTCTATGGGGGAGATGTCATGTGAGAGTACCTTTATGAAATGGGTGTTTATAAATGGGTGTGTATATAAATATCTGTAGTGAGATTACCTTTAAGAAATGGTTTACTACTGCAGTGATGTCAAAGAGTGGGTGGAGCTGGGCTGTCTGTAAGCTTTTTACTTTCGTTTTTGCGCAGGCTGCATTTTAGTTTTGTTTTCAGTGTTGGAGCTGAAGCTAGACCAAGCAGGTGTACTGCTGTTCACTCTGCCATCAAAGGAGCTGAAGCTAGACCAAGCAGGTGTACTGCTGTTCGCTCTGCCATCAAAAGACTATCTTCTTGATCATTTGGTGAATTCAGAATTATAAATGTTCTCAGTAGTGAATGTGAACCTAATGTGCTTCTGCTGAAAGGTGTTTTAAGTCTTCTGTATGTTAAAAGGAAAGCGCAAAGCATTACTTAAGTGTTGTATTCTTTGGGGGTTGTATTTGAATTGATGGTTGCTAAGATGTTCACTGTATGCTTTAAAAAGGTTAACTTGAGTTCATAGAATAAACATTGTTTTGTTTTAAAAAATACTTTTCCATTTCTGCTGTACCACACCTGTAGAGTGGGCCGTGTGCTCCCCAAACCACAATCTAGTAAAAGTTGTGGGTCAGGTGAACTCCATGATACACTTTGGGGTTCTCTAAACCCTGGCCCAGAACACTGCAGAGTGGTGAACTCAGCCCACACAAGCTTGCCATCCCCGCAATGATTCTGTATACACCTCCTGCTGCCTCAGGAAGGCAGACAGCATTATTAGAGACCTCCCCCACCCAGGCATTGCCTTCTTCCAGACCCTTCCAAGGTACAGAAGTCAGAAAACCCGCACATCCAGACATAGGAACAGCTTCTTCCCCACAGCTACAAGACTCCTCAATGTTTCCACCTCGGACTGATCTGTTCCTTGTAAGAACACTATTCTCGACTCCCTGTGCTGCTCTTGCTCATGTATTTGCTTTGTTTCGCCTCTTGTTCCACACTGTAACCAATCACTGTCAATGTACCATTTGGCAATGTACTCTGTTGATTGTTCTCTGTCGAGTATTCTACTGTGTACATTCCCACGGCCGCAGAAAAATACTTTTCACTGTACTTCGGTAGATGTGACACTAAATCAAATCAAACAATCAATCAATCAACCCTCTGCAGAGCTTCATTCTGTACTCCGGCCCCCAACGCCACTCCCAACTCCTCCTCCCATGTATGCCTGACCTCCTTTACAGGTACACTCTCCCTCTTCATCAACTCCCCATACATGTCCGCAACCCTGCCCTCCCCCGTTTCATCCTCGGACAGAAGCTTATCCTGGAGCACGGGGGGCAGCAGCATAGGGCTTCCTCATGCAGTCCTGAACCTGCAGATACCATTCCCCTTCGGCAACTGGTATACCTCCTCCAGCTCTTCCAAGTCGACAAACTTCCCTTCAACAAACAAATTCCTAAAATATTCTATACCCACCTGCCACCATCCCTGGAACCTCGCATCCAACCTGCCGGCACAAACATAAGATTATCGCAAATCGATGCCCACAGAGCCATGCCTTTGAATCCAAAGTGCTGCGGCCACTGGTTCCAAACTCTCAGTGCTAATACCACCAGACTCTTGGAGTACCTGACCAGTAAAAATACAAGGGGCGCCAAGAACAGTGCCGCACGTGGGTTCCCTTATACGAGGCCGCCTCTAAACACCCGAAACAGACTGCTCCTCCATCGCCTATTGTAATATATGTTGACCAGCAGCAGTTCAGGAAGTTTGGCAATGCTAACCCCTGCCCCATTGTTTCCTCTCCAGGAACACCGTTCCGCGGAGCCTTACCCGCCCACACAAACCTTAAAATCATCCCATTAACCTTCTTAAAAAAGGACTTGGGCACAAATATCGGGAGGTTCTCAAACACAAACAAAAACTTTGATAACTCCATCATCTTGACCGTGTGGTCCTGGCCCGCCATCAACACTGACAATTCATCCCACCTCTTAAAGTCTGACTTTATTCCCTCCACTAAACACTCCCAAGTTCAACTTATGCAGACACACTGAACTCTGTGCCACCTGCATCCCAAGGTAGTGAAAACTTGCCCCAACCAATCGAAGTAGCAGTTCCCCCAAACACCTCTCCTGTCCTCGTGCATTAATTGGGAATACCCGGCTTTTCCCAGACTAACCTTGTACTGCAAATAGCAGCCACATTCCCCCACATTCCATGCTTCTGTTAAAGCTTACCAGGTCCAAAATACACAGAACGACATCCGCGTTCAAAGAAACTCAACTCTGTGTTTGACACCCCCCCCCCCCCCCCACCCTGCTCAATACCCATGCAAGGCACGGTGGCACAGTGGTTAGCACTGCTGCCTCACAGCTCCAGGACACGGGTTCAATTCCAGTATCGGGTGACTGTCTGCGTGGAGTTTGTACATTATGTCAGTGTCTGCCTGGGTTGGCTCCTCGTGCTCCGGTTTCCTCCCACAGTCCAAAGAGGTGTAGGTGAGGTGGATTGGCCATGCTAAATTGCCCGTAGTGTTCTAAAGAGTAAGGTTAAGGGGGAGTTGTTGGGTTACGGGTATAGGGTGGATATGTGAGTTTGAGTGGGGTGATCATTGCTCGGCACAACATCGAGGGCCGAAGGGCCTGTTCTGTGCTGTACTGTTCTATGTTCTATGTTCTAACACCAATCCCTCCAAAAACCGGCTCATCCTTTCATCCACCACCGGAGGCTCTGAATTACACAATCTCCAGTTAAAAGCATCAAAAACCCCGTTCACCCCTTCCGGCTCCAATACCATTGTGTTTCTATCATCTCTCTCCCTCCCAATTTTCTTCATTGCCGCCTGCTTCCTCAACTGGTGCATTAGCTTTCTACCCGTACTCATATACTGCCCCTCTGGCTCTACGCAATTGCCCCACTGCCTTTCCCGGGCCTCACGGTAGCATGGTGGTTAGCATCAATGCTTCACAGCTCCAGGGCCCCAGGTTCGATTCCCGGCTGGGTCACTGTCTGTGTGGAGTCTGCACGTCCTCCCTGTGTGTGCGTGGGTTTCCTCCGGGTGCTCCGGTTTCCTCCCACAGTCCAAAGATGTGCGGGTTAGGCGGATTGGCCATGCTAAATTGCCTGTAGTGTAAGGTTAATGGGGGGATTGTTGGGTTACGGGTTATGTGGGTTTAAGTAGGGTGATCATTGCTCGGCACAACATCGAGGGCCGAAGGGCCTGTTCTGTGCTGTACTGTTCTATGTTCTATGTTCTAACACCAATCCCTCCAAAAACCGGCTCATCCTTTCATCCACCACCGGAGGCTCTGAATTACACAATCTCCAGTTAAAAGCATCAAAAACCCCGTTCACCCCTTCCGGCTCCAATACCATTGTGTTTCTATCATCTCTCTCCCTCCCAATTTTCTTCATTGCCGCCTGCTTCCTCAACTGGTGCATTAGCTTTCTCCCCGTACTCATATACTGCCCCTCTGGCTCTACGCAATTGCCCCACTGCCTTTCCCGTGGACACCAGCCCAAACTCCATCTGGAGCCTCTGCCTCTCCTTTAGTAATGCCTCTTCAGGAGCCACTGAATATCTCCGATCACCCTCAGAATGTCCTCCATCAACCCCGTCTTCTCAGCCTTCTCCACCCTCTCCCAGTGTATCCGAATTGATATAATTCCCCCCTTTATCACCGCTTTCAACGCCTCCCACGGCGAGGCGGCGGAAACCTCTCCCATATTATTCTGTTCCACATAATTCCAGATGGCCATTATCACCCTCTTGCAATCAGTCTCCTCCAATAACCCGGTGGTGAATGTGATTCACACCGGTTTGTAATCTGTATATACATGTGTCTCTATTGTAAGTGCAGTTGCACTACCTGTCCTCCAGGGGGAGTAGCTCTGGGAATGCTCGAGTTGTAAGGGGCTTCTCCCTTGGCTCTGCCCAGGACTCCTCCCCTGGAAGCTGCTGTATAAAAGGTCAGTGCCACATGGTCAGCCGGCCAGTTCACCGAAAGTTCAATGGCTAATAGGCCGGCTCTGTTGTGAGTATATTAAAACCGTTATTCTAATCCTACAAGCACGTGTCCGTAGAACTGTTGGTTCCAACAATTTAATATACTCAGGAAACAGTCGAAGAAATCATGGAAGCAGCCCTCAAGCCCGGACGCCTAGAACTCGACCCAGAGGATGCAGAGGCTAAGAAAATTTTTTCCCACTGGCTGAGATGTTTTAAAGCCTACCTGGCAGAAGCCAGCACCGCCGGAACAACGGACGAACAAAAACTCAGCCTACTGCACGCGAGGGTAAGCCACAGAATCTCCACACAGCTAAATCCGGCCGGTTCTTACACCGCAGCGCTGGCAATATTGGACAAAATGTACATTAGGCCCATTAACGAGGTTTATGCACGCCACATGTTTACGACCCGCCGTCAGCGGCCTACAGAAACGCTAGCCGAGTTTGTAAGGGAATTGAACAATCTTTCCAATGACTGTAATTATCAAGCCGTTACTGCGGCTGAACATAGGGAGCTTGCTGTGCGGGACATTTTCGTGGCGGGCCTTAGGTCTAACTATGTGCGCCAAAGACTGCGAGAAAAGGGTGCCCAGGACTTAGACACGACTGTGGAGGCTGCTACCAGTATGGAAGTTTCCTTCCGCAGCCTCACCTCGTTTCCCGCGGACCCCGCGACCTCATCGTGGACCCCCGACCAACAGTCCCCCCCAAGCCTGTGCCGCACGGCCCCCCAGCTACTGCGCTGCCAAAGCCAGTTACTCTGCTGCCCCAGCCAGCTACTCGGCTGCTTCAGCCTGCCATTTCTGTGGCCAAAGCCAGCACCCGCGGCAGCACTGCCCGGCCCGTAACGCGACCTGCAGCAACTGCGGGCGAAAAGGACACTATGCCAGAGTGTGTCTGGCGAAGAAAGCCCCAGCCTCTAACCCTCCCATAGCTCAAAGCACTCGTTCCCTGAATTCACAAGCCTGCAGGCCCCGAAATGCTGCAGCCTGTATGCCGACTCCGCCCCCACCCGACATGTGCGACTCATGGAGGCGGCCATCTTGGCAATCCTCCTCCATGCGGCCGGCCATGTGCGACTCATGGGGGCAGCCATCTTGGCAATCCTCCTCCATGCGGCCGGCCATGTGCGACTCATGGGGGCGGCCATCTTGGGATCCATTCCCTTCAAACTCTGAAACTCATTTCGACGACTACGAACTCAGAGGGCAGTCATCACGGGGCCACTCCAGCACAGCCGATCGAGCCGCCGACTACCCGCAACTCAGCGCAGTCACCCTGGATCAATCCCGCCCCAAGCACCTACGAAGTTCGATGGCGGAGGTCCAGATTAACGGGTACAGCACACCATGCCTCTTTGACTCCAGGAGCACCGAGAGTTTTATACATCCAGAGCTGGTAAGACGCTGTTCGCTTGCTATTTTTCCGGTGAGCCAAACTATCGCCCTCGCTTCGGGCTCCCACTCAGTCCAAATCCAAGGACGCACCGTTGCTACGCTCACAATTCGAGGCGCTAGTTATTCTAAATTTTAACTTAATGTCCTGCCCGACCTCTGCGCGCCACTCTTATTGGGCCTGGATTTCCAGTGCAACCTCAAGAACCTCACCCTCAGCTTCGGCGGGCCCCTGCCCCCACTCACTATCTGCAGCCTAACCACGCTGCGCCTCTCCCCCCACCTCCGCTCTTCGCTAACCTCACTCCAGATTGCAAGCCAGTAGCTACTCGCAGCAGGCGATACAGCCTACAGGATAGGGTCTTTATCCGATCGGAGGTCAGACGGCTGCTCAGTGAGGGGATCATAGAGGCCAATAATAGTCCCTGGAGAGCTCAGGTGGTGGTCGTCAAGACCGGGTAAAAATTTTGCATGGTCGTCGACTATAGCCAGACCATAAATCGCTTTACGCTCCTAGACGCGTATCCCCTCCCCAGAATTGCAGACATGGTTAATCAGATAGCCCAATATCGGCTATTTTCCACGGTGGATTTGAAGTCTGCATACCACCAGCTCCCAATCTGCCCGGACGACCGCCACTACACGGCATTCGAGGCCGATGGCCGCCTCTTCCATTTCCTACGGGTCCCTTTCGGCGTCACTAACGGGGTTTCGGTGTTCCAACGAGCAATGGACTGAATGGTAGACCAGTACGGGCTGCGGGCCACGTTTCCGTATCTGGACAATGTTACCATCTGCAGCTATGACCAGCAGGGCCACGACGCCAACCTCCACCGTTTTCTCCAAACGGCACAGAAATTAAATCTCACTTATAAAAAGGAGAAATGCGTTTTCCGCACAAACAGACTGGCCATCCTCGGCTACGTCGTGGAGAACGGAGTCCTGGGCCCAGATACGGACCGCATGCCTCTTAGAACTCTTAGACCTCGTAGAACTCCTCCTCCCTTATTGCCCCAAGGCCCTCAAACGGTGCTTGGTGTTCTTCTCATATTACGCCCAGTGGGTCCCTCAATATGCGGACAAAGCCCGCCCACTCTTTAAGGCCACACGATTTCCCCTGTCAGCTGAGGCGCACCAGGCCTTCAGCTGCATCAAGGAGGACATCGCCAAAGCAGCCATGCGGGCGGTGGATGAATCCACTCCCTTTCAGGTTGAGAGCGACGCCTCAGAGGTAGCTCTAGCAGCCATTTTAAATCAGGCAGGGAGGCCCGTTGCATTTTTCTCCCGTACCCTATCCGCTTCAGAACTCCGACACTCCTCTGTCGAGAAGGAAGCACAAGCCATCGTGGAGGCTGTTCGTCACTGGAGGCACTACCTCGCAGGTAGGAGGTTCACCCTCATCACCGACCAACGATCGGTTGCCTTTATGTTTGACAACTCGCAAAGGGCCAAAATAAAAAATGATAAAATCCTTTGGTGGAGGATCGAACTCTCCACCTATAGTTACGATATTAAATATCGACCGGGGAAGCTCACCGAGCCCTCGGATGCCCTATCCCGCGGGACATGCGCCAGCACGCAGATCAGCCGTCTGAAAGCCATCCACGTTGATCTCTGCCATCCAGGGGTCACTCGGCTCGCCCACTACATCAGATCCCGAAACCTGCCTTTCTCCAACGAGGTGGTAAAAGCAGTCACCAGGGACTGCCCGATCTGTGCAGAGTGCAAACCGCACTTCTATAGACCAGACAGGGCCCACCTGGTCAAGGCTTCTAGGCCCTTTGAACGCCTTGCGATCGATTTCAAAGGGCCACTCTGCTCCACTAACAAGAACATTTATTTCCTCAACATCATCGACGAGTTCTCCCGATTCCCTTTTGCCATTCCATGCCCTGATATGACCTCCCGCAAAGTCATTAGGGCCCTGCATAGTGTCTTCACCCTGTTCGGTTTCCCCAGCTACGTGCACAGCAACTGGGGTTCGTCCTTTATTTTATTTTTTTGAAATAATTTTTATTGAAAAATTTTGAATTTATACAACAATGACGCACCATAGTAAAATACCAAAAATAACAATAATATTAACAATCATAAACATTCACCCCCACCTCCATGAACAACACAGCATTTTAACAACAATGCAAATTAACACAATATAAAGTTACAGAATAGACACGACAATAAGGAACACCCCCCCCCCCCCCCCCCCCCCCCCCGCCGCCACCCCCCCGGGCTGCTGCTGCAATTGACCAAGTTACCTATCTTTGAGCCAGGAAGTCCAGAAAAGGCTGCCATCATTTATAGAACCCTTGTATTGATCCTCTCAGGGCAAATTTGACCCTTTCCAATTTTATAAATCGCGCCATGTCACTGATCCAGGTCTCCACACTTGGGGGCCTTGCATCCTTCCACTGGAGCAGAATCCTTCGTCGGGCTACTAGGGACGCAAAGGCCAGAACACCGGCCTCTTTCGCCTCCTGCACTCCCGGCTCTACCACAACTCCAAAAATCGCAAGTCCCCACCCTGGTTTGACCCTGGATCCAACCACCCTCGACACGTCCCCGCCACCCCCTTCCAGAATTCTTCCAGTGCTGGGCATGCCCAGAACATATGGGCGTGGTTCGCTGGACTCCCCGAACATCTGGTGTACCTGTCCTCACCCCCAAAGAAACTACTCATCCTAGTCCCGGACATGTGGGCCCGGTGCAGCACCTTAAATTGGATGAGACTAAGCCTCGCACATGAGGAGGGAGAGTTGACTCTCTCCAAGGTATCCGCCCAAGTCCCGTCCTCTATCTGCTCCCCAAGTTCCTCCTCCCATTTAGCCTTCAGCTCCTCCACTGACGACTCCTCCACCTCCTGCATTAGAACATAGAACGATACAGCGCAGTACAGGCCCTTCGGCCCTCGATGTTGCACCGACATGAAAAAAAAACTAAAGGCCATCTAACCTACACTATGCCCATATCATCCATATGCTTATCCAATAAATTTTTAAATGCCCTCAATGTTGGCGAGTTCACTACTGTTGCAGGTAGGGCATTCCACGGCCTCACCACTCTTTGCGTAAAAAACCCACCTCTGACCTCTGTCCTATATCTATTACCCCTCAATTTAAGGCTATGTCCCCTCGTGCTAGCCACCTCCATCCGCGGGAGAAGGCTCTCGCTGTCCACCCTATCTAACCCTCTGATCATTTTGTATGCCTCTATTAAGTCACCTCTTAACCTTCTTCTCTCTAACGAAAACAACCTCAAGTCCATCAGCCTTTCCTCATAAGATTTTCCCTCCATACCAGGCAACATCCTGGTAAATCTCCTCTGCACCCTTTCCAAAGCTTCCACGTCCTTCCTATAATGAGGCGACCAGAACTGTACGCAATACTCCAAACGCATTACCTTATAGATGTCAGACACCTTCCCCTCTCCGACCCACACCCTCCGAAAGCACTCTGTCCATCGTCCACCGCGACGGCAGCAGAGGGAATCCCTCTACCTGTCGCCTAGCAAACGCCTTTACCTGCAAGTATCTGAACATGTTCCCTTGGAGAAGGCCAAATTTATCTTCCAGTTCCCCCAGGCCCGCAAACCTCCCGCCAATAAACATGTCCCTCAATTTGCTGATGCCCGCCCTTTGCCACCCCCTAAATCCCCCATCCTTGTTCCCCGGGATGAACCGATGGTTGCCACCCAGTGGAGCCTGCATCGACCCCCATGTTTCCCCCCGATGCCGTCTCCACTGTCCCCAGATTCTTAGGGTTGCCGCCACCACCGGGCTCGTGGTAAACCTCTTAGGGGAGAGCGGCAACTGTGCCGTTACCATGGCACCCAGGCTCGTACCTCTACATGAAGCCATCTTCTTTTCCACGCCGCCCCTCCCCCCTCCATCACCCATTTACGCACCATTGACACATTGGCTGCCCAATAGTACCCCAGAAGGTTGGGCAGCGGCAGCCCGCCTCTATCCCTCCCTCGCTCCAGGAACACCCTCTTCACTCTCGGAGTCCCATGTGCCCACACAAAGCTCAAAATACTGCTAGTCACTCTCCTAAAGAAGGCCCTGGTGATAAAGATGGGCAGGCACTGAAAGAGGAACAAGAACCTCGGCAGCACCGTCATTTTGACGGACTGTACCCTCCCCGCCAACGATAATGGCAGCATGTGCCACCTCTTGAACTCCTCCTCCATCTGATCTACATGTCTGGTGAAGTTAAGCTTGTGAAGAATCCCCCAGTCCCTGGCCACCTGCACCCCTAGGTACCTAAAGCTCTCCCCTGCCCGCCTAAGCGGGAGCCTACCAATTCCTCCCTCCTGATCTCCACCTCGCTCTTGCCTAAATTTAATTTATAACCTGAAAAGGTCCCAAACTCAGCTAGCAACTCCATCACTCCCGGCATCCCTCCCACCGGGTCCGCCACAAGCCTCTCCACCTCTCTGAATCCCTCACCGCCATCGCCAGCGGCTCGATTGCCAGTGCAAACAATAAGAGGGACAGGGGGCAACCCTGCCTGGTCCCTCGGTAAAGCCGGAAGTACTCCGACCTCCTCCTATTCGTGGCCACGCACGCCATTGGGGCCTCATATAGCAGCCTTACACATCTAATGAACCCTTCACCAAATCCAAACCTCCCCAACACCTCCCATAGGTACCCCCACTCCACTCTATCGAAGGCCTTCTCCGCATCCAGTGCCACCACTATCTCTGCCTCCCCCTCAATCGCTGGCATCATGATGACATTGAACAATCTCCGCACATTCGTGTTCAGCTGCCTTCCCTTCACGAAACCTGTCTGGTCTTCGTGCACAACCCCTGGCACACAGTCCTCTATCCTGGTGGCCAGGATTTTTGCCAGGACCTTAGCATCCACGTTGAGGAGAGATATGGGCCTGTATGAACCACACTGCTGGGGGTCCTTGTCCCTCTTTAAAATTAACGAGATCAGCACCCGCGACATCGTCGGAGGCAAAGTCCCCCCTTCCCACGCTTCATTGAGTGTCCGCACCAGCAAGGTACCCACTAGGTCCACAAACTTTTTATAAAATTCGACCGGGAACCCATCCGGCCCAGGTGCCTTCCCTGACTGCATCTGCCCGATCCCCTTAACTAGCTCCTCCAGCTCAATCGGCGCACCCAACCCCTCCACCTTCTCCTCCTGCACCTTCGGGAGAGCAAGCCCGTCAAGGAACCTCTCCATTCCCCTCCACTCCCCCTTTGGCTCTGACCGGTACAGTTCCCCGTAAAAGTCCTTGAAGACCTCATTCACCTCTACCCCCTTCCGTACCACATTCCCACACTTGTCTCTCACTCCAGCAATTTCCTTAGCCGCATCCCGCTTGCGGAGCTGATGAGCCAGCATCCTACTCGCCTTTTCACCATGTTCGTACACTGCCCCTTGTGCCTTCCTCCACTGTGCCTCCGCCTTTCTAGTGGTCAGCAAATCAAATTCAGCCTGCAGGCTGCGCCTCTCCACCAACAGTCCCTCCTCTGGTGCCTCTGCGTACCTCCTGTCCACCTCCAGCATCTTTCCCACCAGTCTATCCCTCTCACTCCTCTCGTTCCTCTCCCTGTGTGCCCGGATGGATATCAGCTCCCCACGAATCACTGCCTTCAGGGCTTCCCAGACCATCCCCACCTGAACCTCCCCCGTATCATTCACCTCCAGGTACCCCTCAATACTTGCCCGGACCCTCCTACACACCTCCTCCTCCGCCAACAACCCCACATCCAACCGCCACAACGGACGTTGGTCCCGCACCTCCCCCATCTCCAACTCTATTCAATGCGGAGCGTGGTCGGAGATTGCAATGGCCGAATACCCGGCCTCCTCCACTCTCGGAATCATTCCCCTACTCACCACGAAGAAATCTATCCGAGAGTAGACCCTATGTACGTGGGAGAAGAAAGAGTACTCGCGTGCCCTCGGCCTCACAAATCTCCATGGATCCACCCCACCCATCTGATCCATAAACCCTCTCAGTACCTTCGCCGCCGCCGGCCTCCTACCCGTCCTAGAGCTGGACCGATCCAGTGAAGTATCCAACACCGTATTAAAGTCCCCCCCCCATGATCAGATCCGGGACCCGTCCCAACATGTGCCTCATAAAGCCTGCATCGTCCCAATTTGGGGAATACACACAAGCCAGTACCACCTTCTCTCCTTGTAGCCTGCCCCTAACCATAACATACCTACCCCCCTTATCCGCCACCACCTCCGATGCCTCAAACAACACATTTTTTCCCCACCAGAATCGCCACTCCCCGGTTCTTCACATCCAACCCAGAGTGGAAAACCTGCCCCACCCATCCCTTCCTCAGGCGGACCTGGTCCGCCACCTTCAGGTGGGTCTCCTAAAGCATTGCCACATCTGCCTTTAGCCCTTCAGGTGAGCCAGTACCCTCGACCGCTTCACCGGCCCATTCAACCCTCTCGCATTCCAGGTGACCAACCGGATCAGAGGGCATCCCGCCCCCCCCCCTCCCCCGTTGACTAGACATAGCCCGTCGACTGCCCGCCCCAGGCCAGCACCCCATGCCCGACCAAGTCCCCACAGCGACAACACCTCTCCTCTTTCCCCCCAGCCCCCACCAGCTCCTTCCTGACCCTACCAGCAGCAACCCGGTGTTCCCCCTTCCCCCCCCCTCCCATCCCCCCCAGGCTAGGAACCCTCCCAGCCGCGAACCGTCCTCCATTGTACTTCCATGGGTCAGTTAACTTCTGCTGACCCCGGAAACTCCCGCCAATAACCCGACCCCTCCCAAAGTGGGATCATCCCCCAATCTATCCCTCCTCCAGGCACCGCTCTAGCGCGGGGAAGAACCAGTTAAGGCCCCGCCTCCCCCGTCACCGTCTCCGCCCCCTAGCCCCGCAGCGCTGGAAACCAGAGGAAAGCCCGCGCTTTCGGGGTTCGTCCCTTATGAGCGACGAGCTGCGTCAGTACCTGCTCGACAAGGGCATCGCCTCGAGCAGGACTACCAGTTACAACTCCAGGGGGAACGGGCAGGTGGAGAGGGAGAACGTGACGGTCTGGAAGACCGTCCTACTGACCCTCCGGTCTAGAAAACTCCAAGTCTCCCAATGGCAAGAAGTCCTCCCAGACGCGCTCCACGCAATCAGATCCCTCCTCTGTACAGCTACAAATCAAACCCCTCACGAGCGACTCTTCATTTTTTCTAGGGGCACTACCACGGGAGTCTCACTTCCGGCGTGGCTGAGGACACCATGCCCGGTCCTCCTGAGGAAGCACGTCAGGGGGCACAAAACTGACCCCCTTGGTGAAAAGGTGCACCTCCTCCATTCCAACCCCCAGTACGCATTCGTGGAGTTCCCGGACGGTCGCCAGGACACAGTATCCCTTCGCGACCTGGCACCCCCCTACCTCCGCTGAGGAACCCCTTACCCCGTTCCCTATGCTGCCGCCCCCTCGCGCCCCCGATTCCGCAAGCTCACCCCACCGGTTCCACGCGCCAGAACCAGCCCGCCACCAGCGCCCCCAGTCTCCGGTCGAGCCAGAGGTGTATGAAGTTCGGATGAGACCCGCCCCGGAATCTGCCATCGTACCCCAGCTCTCAACACCCACACAGCCACCGCAAGAGGCTGCAACCCCGGTGCTCCGCAGATCGAAAAGAACAATTCATCCACCGGACAGACTAGCTCTGTGAGCCACCACCCCCGCTGGACTCGATTTTTTCACAGGGGGTGAATGTGGTGAATGTGATTCACACCGGATTGTAATCTGTATAGACATGTGTCTGTATTGTAAGTGCAGTTGCACTACCTGTCCTCCAGGGGGAGTAGCTCTGGGAATACTCGAGTTGTATGGGGCTTCTCCCTTGGCTCTGCCCAGGACTCCTCCCCCGGAAGCTGCTGTATAAAAGGTCAGTGCCACATGGTCAGCTGGCCAGTTCACCGAAAGTTCAATGGCTAATAGGCTGGCTCTGTTGTGAATATATTAAAACCGCTATTCTAATCCTACAAGCACGTGTCCGTAGAATTGCTGGTTCCAACAAACCCCACATCTAACCTGCACTGCGGCCACAGAGCCTGCTCCTCACTCATCAGTACCCACTCCTTGTCTCGAAAGGTATACAGTTTCGTGATTATTGTCTGTGGTGGATCTCCTGACTTGGACTTTTGCTGGAGCGACCTGTGGGCCAGGTCCCTCTCCGACAATTTCCTGAGCATCTCTCTGAAGTATTCTGTTGGGTTCCTGCCCTCTGGTATTCTCAGGTTCTGTCGAAGGGCCCTATTCTCCTGATCGTCGACGTTCCCCTGGAGCACTTTCTGGGTTGTTAACAACCTAGCCACTTCAGCTTTGAGCGAGGCGATCTGCTTACCCTGTTCAGTGGCTGCTTTCTCCAGGTCCCACACCGTCGCTTCCCGGGTCTACAGTCTTCACTCCGTTCTGTCTATCGCCTCCTTTATGGGGGCCAGGACAGCTTCTATAGCTGACCTCATGGCTGACATAAGGTCCTCTTTCATTGAGTCCGTGTTCCTGAGTCCGTGTTCCTGGAGTTCTATCGAGAGAAGCTCCATCAACTGCTCCATCGACGGTTGATCCGGCGTTCATGTTGGCCATCCTGCTTGGTTCACCCTGCTGCACTCCGTTTCACCCCCCCTGTCCACTCGTTCTGAGGTTGCGGCTTTCCTTTCATGACTTTCCGGTTTTTTAAGATCTGCGGCAGGTTTGATGGCATTTTGGTTGGTTGGTTGTTAATTGGGGGGTGAGTTTGCCGGGGCGGGGGGGGGGGGGGGGGGGGGGGGGGGGGGGGGGCTTCATTGCATTTTTGTATCCATTTGATGGGTTAAAAAGGACCTGATAAGAAGTTTTCAACAGAGAGCCAACTTTCTTTTTTTTTTAATTGGTATTTTATTCCAAACTTATTTGGAAAGAATAAAACATAAATAATCCAGGGAACACACTCCCCAATGCACAGTTTTACCGTCTGTACAAATTTTTCCCCTTTTTCACCCCATGGCAAAATGGGTCTATATGATCCGCATTCCAGCGGGTCATTATCCTTTTTTGGGTATCAGCGAGATTATGGCCTGCGCTAGCATAGGAGGAAGAGTGCCCCTTGCCAGCGAGTCCGCGAACATGTCCCTCAGGTGTGGGGCCAGGGCTGGCTAAATCTTTTATAGAAGTCCGCCGGGAACCCGCCGCCCCCCGCCATCTGCCCTCCCCCACGACTGGTAGTTCCAGTCCGTAGAGGAACTGTTGCATCCCCGCGCTCCTGCCGGGGGCCTCGGAGGTGTACAGTCCTCGGAACAAGGTCTCGAATGCCTGATTGACCTCTTTTGGTTCTGTTACCAGTCTGCCTCTGCTGTTCTTTACCTGCACTATTTCCCTCCTGGCTGCCTGCTTTCTCAGCTGGTGAGCCAGTAGGCGGCCAGCCTGGTCCCCATGTTCGTAGAACGGCTCCCATGTCTGGCGGAGTTGGTACACTGCCTTCCTATTGGATAGCAGGTTAAAGTCCATTTGCAGCTTTTTCTTCTCCACCAGCAGCTCTATGGTCGGGTCCTCGGAGTACTTTCTGTCGACCTCCAGAATGGAGTCAACCAGCTGCAGCCTGGTTCCCCCTCTCTTCCCTATCTCTGCATTCCTTGTAAGTTACAATCTCTCCTCTAATCACGGCCTTCAGTGCCTCCCAAAACGTGAAGGGTGAGACCTCCCCGTTTTGGTTGTTACTAAAAGTGATTGCCTGTGGCCCGCGTAGATTTTTGTCAGAAGGCCTTGTCGTCCAAGAAGTCCATATCCAGCCTGCATGTGGGGCGCTGGGCATAGCCCGTCTTCAACCTCATGTCCATGAAATGTGGAGCGTGGTCGGAGATGACAATTGCGGAGTATTCTTTTCACCGGGCTGTCAAGTTACGTTTCAGGTAACAATCCTGGTGGAGGGTTTCTGACCCGCTGGTCCTGCGGGATCACCCATACTTACCTGGTGGACACACCCCCGCACTCTGGGGTTTCCCTTTGTCAGGGGGCCGTCCAAATGGCCGCAGTCGTCGCTCTCGCCACGAGGTCGGGCCCCTGCGCTCCCAGGTTTCCCTTCACTCAGGAGGCACCGAACATGGCCGCCAACTATGTTAACGCCACATGGGTGCGCCCCTGCACTCCGGGGTCTCCCTCTGCCAAGGGGCCCGCCCAAGTGGCTACTTGTCGCGCCATCTTAGTTCCTCGCCTTTCTCCATGCCTGCCGAGGCCTGTGTTTGTCTCGTTGCCTAGCGTTATCTGTCTTTTTGTTTCCTTTCTGTTCTATGCGTCCCTCCTGTCCCCATTTCCCCCATCCCCCCCGTGTTCTCCCCCCACTTCTGCCCTTTCCCTCCCCTTTTGGCCAGGCATTCCCTCTGCCCTGAGAGGTGCGCCGCAGCCTCCCTTACAGTCTGTCTTTCTGTGCTTGCCCTCCTTGTTAGTACGGTGGCTCCACTCCCACTGCTGGTCTAGCTCTGGCCCTGTTTTACCTATCCATCTCCACCCCTCATCTCACCCCTTTGCCTGCTTTCCCTATTCTCGCTCCCCTTTCCCTGTTTCTGCTCCTCAAACTGAGAGAAGAGACAAACCCGAAAAAGTACAGTCCCGCGCAAAAACATAGTCCATATCATAGTCTTTGTTTTCGGTCCGTCCTCCACTCTCATTCCCTTTCATCCTCTGTCCCTGCCGCTTTCATCGCTGCCGCGTCTGTTCTCCCTCCAGGGTGTTTGTGGGGTGCTGAAGTAATGTTCTTTCCCCTGGTATGTCACCCAGAGTCTGGCCGGGAATAGCATGCCAAATCGCACAAATTTTTGTGGAGCGCTGATTTAGCTCTATTGAATTTGGCCCTCTTTTTTGTCAGGTCTGCCCCAATTTCCTGGTACACCTTGATTCTATGCCCTTCCCACGAGCATGACTTTGTCTGACAGGCCCACCTCAGTATTTTTTCCCGGTCCTGGAATCGGTGCAGCTCCGCAATTATCGCCCTCGGCAGCTCCCCGGCTTTGGGTCCAGGCCGAAGCGACCTGTGTACCCTGTCCATCTCTGGGGGGTTTGGAAAGTTCACCCTCCCAACTATCTTGCCCAGCATTTGGGCAATGTAGCCCGTTGGGTCCATTCCCTCAATCCCCTCTGGCAGACCCATGATTCGGACGTTTTGTCGCTTGGACCTATTTTCCTGGACCTCGACCTTCCGTTTAGGTTCCCCTGGGCCGCCACGAACCTCTTTACCTCAGTTCTCCAAGGCCACAATCCTGTCGGTCTGGTCCGTTGATGCTTTATCCAGGTCCAGGATCGTTTTCTCCTGGGCCTCCACCTTCCATCCCATGCCTTCTATCGTGTGTTGACGGGTGGCTATCGCTTCTGACATTACCTCCTTCATCACCACCGGGATGTCATAGTCTGCTCCTGTTCCTCCATTCGTGTCGCCGATCTTTCCCCCTCTTGGTTCGCCTGGGTCACTGCTGCTTCTGACTTCTCACCGTCCTGTCGATCTGTTGTTCGCAAGCATCCTCTTTTCTTCTCGCACTGTTGGTGCCTTTTGCATTCGGGTGGGTTTTAGGAGGCTTTTTGGGCCAAAATCTCAAGTAGATTTATTGTGTTGGGACCGACTGGGAGGAGAGCAACCTGATGTGTGTCCGCTCAGCATATCGCCACCACTGAAAGCTCCACCGCACTGCTCTTCCTCCATCCTAACCCCTCCCCTTTCCACCACCATCTCATGTTCTCCACATTTGCTGCCCAATAGTAGTGCAGCAAGTTCGGTAAAGCCAACCCCATTTCTGCCTCTAAGCAGGGCTCTCTTCACCCTTGGTACCTTCCCTGCCCATACAAACCACGGAATGCCTGCATCCAACTTCGTAAAAAAGGCCTTTGGAATAAAAATTGGGAGCATCTGAAATATAAATAAGAACCTTGGCAGGACGTTCATTTTCACCACTTTAACCCTCCCAACCAGCGACAGATGCAGTGTATCCCACCTCCTAAAGTCCTCCTTTATCGCCTCCACCAACTTTGTTAAGTTCCATTCAAGCAGCGTCGCCCACCCCCGGACATTCCCCCTGACACTCTGCCTTCCGCACTGTGCCCCAGGCTGCATCAGGGCCTGACACCGGGGAGGGCCTCTAACTCCGCCACCCATCCCTGCAAGCAGGGATACCAGTAACTGCCGCTGTCCATTCCAGCAAACCTATGCCCTATTTCTAACTCACAAACTACAAATATAAATTATTTAAACTATCTCTATTTCCTAACCTATGTAAAAAGGACAAGGAGCAATCCAGAGTTGGATAATTAATATTTATGACATAGACTGTGATGTTCAGGGCATGATTTCAAAATTTGAAGATAATATGATGATTGGAAACATTATAAACTGTGATGAAAATAGACCTGATCTTCAAAAGAACATAGACATATTGGTGAATTGGACAGACAGGTGGCAGAGGATGTTCAATGCAGAGAAGTGTGAGGTGATTCAATTTGGCAGGAAGAATATGGAGACACACTATAAAATTAAGGGAGAAACTCTAAAAGGAGGTACAGGAACAAAGGAACCTTGATGCATATTTACATAAATTATTCAAGCTTGCAGGGCATGTTGAGAGAGAAGTCAATAAATTAGAGAGTATCTTTGGTTTTTTTAATAGAGGCATTGAGTGCAAAAGTAAAGAGGTCATGTTGAACTTGTATAAGACAACAGTTAGGCCTTATCTGGAGTACTGATCCTGAGGGGAGCATGTCCCACCTCTTCAAGTCCCTTCCATTTGCTCTACCAACCGGGATAGATTAAGCTTATGCAGTGCCTCCCATTTCCAAGCCACCTGGATTCCCAGATAGCAAAAGCTCTTCCCTACCATTCTAAGCGGTAGCTCTCCCAGTCTCTCCTCCTGCCCTCTAGCCTGAATCACAAACATCTCGCTCTTCCCCATGTTCAATTTATATGAACACGAGAAATAAAACAAAAACTCTTTTGCCCTCGGCCGTGTAAACCTCAATGTTTCTATACCCCTCCCCCCCATCTGTACCATAAAGCTCTTCAATTCCTTTGCCACAGCCGGCCTCCTCCCTGACCTGGATACTGACTGGTCCAATTCAAGTTAGAGTCACATAACTTGATCAATGACCCCCCCCCATGATCAAGTTATGTGACTCTAACTTCAAGACCCCTTCCCCCCCCTGCATCAAATCCCTGCAAGACAAAGCACCCTTCAACCATCACCACAGCCCATCATTTCACTCAGAACGACATTCAATCTTTTTCCTTCAAAAAAACAGTACAGTATTACGAACCACCGCTACAAAACGTCCCCGCAGCTTAAATGTCGTTTAAATCGCCTCCAGCTTCTTTTCTTTAATGAATGTTCATACATTGTCCGGCACCTCAAAATAAAAGTCCCGTTCCTCGTGCGTAACCCACAGCCACACTGGGTACAGCATCCTGAACTTCAGCCCCTTCTTGAAGAGGGCCGCTTTTGCCCGATTGAACCCAGCCCATCTCTTGGCCAACTCCACTCCCAGGTCCTTATAAATACGCAACTCACAGTTCTCCCACTTGCTGCTCCGTTCTTTCTTGGCCCACCGCAAGACATGTTCCTTGTCCGTAAAATGGTGAAAACATACCACCATGGCCCTCAGCGGGTCATTCACACTGGGCTTCCTCGTGAGGGCTCTGTGCGCTCTAATCACCTCCAGGGGCCGAGGGAACGCCCCAGCTCTCATCAGCTTCTCCAGCATGCCTGTCACATATGCCCTCGCATCTGATCCCTCACTGCCTTCAGGGAGGCCAACAATTCTGAGGTTCTGGACCTATTCTCCGGGTCCTCCAGCTTCTCCTGCATCCTCTTCTGGTGGTCGTCCAACACCTCCACCTTGTTCTCCAGCACGGTTATATAATCCTCCTGGTTGGATAACTTTTGTTCAATCTCCTGTATCGCTTTCCCCTGGGTCTCCTGATTCAAGACTACTTGATCAATCGATGCCTTGATTGGGTCCAGAGTATCCTTTTTCAGCTTGGCGAAGAAATCCTCAAAAAATTTCACCAGCTGCTCCGTCGACCACTGAGCCGTCTCTCCTCGGCCCTTGCCCTCCACCATGCTGTCCCACGGTACCAGATTTGCTTGCTTCTCACTACCAGGACTGAGTTGTTTCACATGGCCACTTCTGGTCCAATTCTCCATACACCAGAGAGGGAATCCTCCTTACTGTAGCACAGTTCACCGATTTATCCCATAAAATCCAAGAAAAGTCAGGGGAAAAAGGTCCGAAAGTCCGTTCCAGGCGGGAGCTATCAAATGTGCGACCTACTCCTCCATGGCCGCCACCGGAAATCGATTGGACCACATTTTTGTTAGAATACCAGATGAGAAACCCCTGGACGAGAAACCCCAAACAATTTGCAATTTGTAAAACTGTGAAGAAAGGATACTTCACTCCAGGAGTGATGGCTGACCAATAGGGACCTCATGTTCTTTTTCTCTAAATTAAAGTACCAAATTCATTTTTTCCCAATTAAGGGGCAATTTAGGTGTGGGTGGTGTGGGGGAAGTCCTGCGAAACGTACATATGTTTTGGGCGTGTCCGAGGCTGAGGGGATTCTGGCAGGGATTTTCAGATGTCATGTCAGAGGTTCTGGAAGGGAGGGTGACTCTGAGATGTCTCTGAGTGACTCTGGGGCTCCCAAATGCTCCACCAACTCCTCGTCTATCCTCGGGAACTCCAGCCCTCCCAGAAATCGCTTCATGCCCTCCTCCTCAGTTGCGGGCTCCAATTTATACAATTTACTATAAAACTCCCGAAACACCAAAGTACAACTCCCGGCCCCCATAGGTCACCCATAGGCGAGCCGGGTACTATCCTTCTTGTACAGGGCCGACTTGGCCTTATTAAAACTTGTCCTCCTCTTCGCGAGCTCTGCTCCCAGGTCTTGATACACTCGAAACTCAACGTCGTCCCAAGTGCATCGCCTCGTCTGCCTTGCCCACCTCATTATGCGTTCCTTGTCCAGGAACCGATGCAATCATACCACCATCGCCCTCGGTGGCTCACTCCCCTGAGGCTTGCGCATCAGTGCCCCGTGGGCCCGATCCACCTCCAACGGCCGGTCAAACGCACCTTCCCAGAGTAGCTTCTCCAGCATCTTCCCAACATACGCACCCATACCGATCCTTCAATTCCCTCTGGCAGACCCACGATTCGGATGTTCTGCCTCTGAGAACGGTTCTCCAGGTTCTCCACTTTCTCCAGCAGTCGCTTCTGCTGGTCACGCATCAACCGAATCTCTACTGCTATCGAGGTGGACTGTTCCTCCTGCTCCTCCAACCTCTGGATCACCTGTCTCTGGGCTGCCAGTCTCCTCTCCACGCGGTCAACCACCGCCTTGATTGAGTCCATCGCCCAGGCCAGGTCCTTCGCTCTCCTTTCGCTGTTGGGTGAACTTTTCATTTAAGAAGCTCACCAACTGGTCCATCGACTACTGAGCCAATGGGGCCAGACCCTGCCTGTCCACCATCTCCGCGTGCGTTGTCTGCATCTCACTCGCCTCATCCAACTGGTTAGCTTTATCCCAGAGCATTTCTGAGCCGAAGCTCCATAAACTAAGGGTCACTCCCTTCTGCTCCTTTTTCCGACAAAATTCCTGCGACAAACCGGTGTAAAAGCCACAAAAAGACCATCATGAGCGGGGGCTGCCAAATATGCGATCACTCACTCCATGGCTGCCATCGGAAGACTTGAAGTTACACACTTCTTAAATAAAAGGAAAAATGTTTAATTCGCTAACTAAACCTGCCACTATATTCAACAAAACAACTCAATACATTTCAAAATCTGCTCATAAGTAAAGTTAGCAATCAGGGTTCCTTGCTGTTCTCTGTGCAAACCTTTGGAAAGAGACTCTTTCAGGAACAACCTGAAAATCCATCTGTCTTCTCCTCAACAGCATTTGGCAAACCGTCACTAAACAGACAGACTTTGCTCCTCCCATTAATAATATATCCCACTAAAATGTCTGTATCCCACTAAGATGTTCCATGACCTACTTAGCTTGGACTAAACACCATCCCTCATTAATTATCTACACCCCAGGAAATTTCCAAAAACATTAACAATGTTCCATTACCAATCTCTCGGTAAAGAATTAAATGGTTAAAATTAATGATGACTCATCCTACTGAAACCTTAATTACAGATTTAGCAGACATACTGCCTGAGTGCATTTGAACGCAGGGTTTTAATAACGTTGCAACAAAATATAAAATATGATAGATAACTATTTCCTACATTGATCACAGACTGTTTATCCAGTATAGATGTATGGATGAGCTGCAATTTCGTTCACTTAAGCATTGGGTTGATAAAAGCCTCTGGGCGGAATTTTGAATTTTATTTGTCAAAGTGTGGTGGCAGGTGGTTCAGGTGTCACCATTCCCACTGGCCAGAATGGCAGAAACTCACAGCCAATTCTGCATAAAACTGATTTAATTTTTACACAGGCAGGTAACTTTCCGAATCACCTGATGGGTCGGAACGGATTTGTCCACCCTCCAATAGCTGGTGGGTTCAACGGTTCTGAAACCATATATAAGCTGCAGAGCTGGGCTGAGAGGTGGCAGATGGAGTTTAATGCGGAAAAGTGTGAGGTGGTTCACTTTGGAAGGAGTAACAGGAATGCAGACTACTGGGCTAATGGCAAGATTCTTGGTAGTGTAGATGAACAGAGAGATCTCGGCATCCAGGTATATAAATCCCTGAAAGTTGCCACCCAGGTTAATAGGGCTGTTAAGAAGGCATATGGTGTGCTAGCCTTTATCAGTAGGGGGATTGAGTTTCGGAGCCACAAGGTCGTGCTGCAGCTGTACAAAACTCTGGTGCGGCCGCACCTGGAGTACTGCGTGCAGTTCTGGTCACCACATTATAGGAAGGATGTGAAAGCTTTGGAAAGGGTTCAGAGTAGATTTACTAGGATGTTGCCTGGTATGGAGGGAAGGTCTTATGAGGAAAGGCTCAGGGACTTGAGGTTGTTTTCGTTAGAGAGGAGAAGGCTGAGAGGTGACTTAATAGAGACATATAAGATAGTCAGAGGGTTAGATAGGGTGGACAGTGAGAGTCTTTTTCCTCGGATGGTGATGACCAACACGAGGGGACATAGCTTTAAATTGAGGGGTGATAGATATAGGACAGATGTCAGAGGTAGTTTCTTTACTCAGAGAGTAGTAGGGGTGTGGAACGCCCTGCCTGCAACAGTAGTAGACTCGCCAACTTTAAGGGCATTTAAGTGGTCACTGGATAGACATATGGATGAAAATGGAATAGTGTAGGTCAGATAGGCTTCAGATGGTTTCACGGGTCGGCGCAACATCGAGGGCCGAAGGGCCCGTACTGCGCTGTAGTGTTCTATGTTCTATAAACACCAGCCCAAAACGTCATATCTCTCCAGCTCACCTGTCTTCAGGAGTGTGCCAAAAAGATGTTGCCCAGCCAGAAGCAGAAGGGTACCAGCCTGAAGTAGGGGGTAGCACCCTGCTTCAGCCACCAGGGTCTCAAGGCATTTGAGCCAAAGAGTCTGGCGCAGATGTATGTCCTCTACCCGGGAGATAGCTCCAAGAATGCTAGAATGTCACATCTCTGGCCAGGATGGCCATTAACCAGGAGCTAAGTGCGGCTGACAACCGCACCCAAAGTGTCACACAGTGCAGGAAGCAGATGAATTATCTCGTCCATTCCTCCAGGTTTAGTTCTCTCTCACCTCCTTCCAGTATCAAACTCTCATCATGTGCTCATATGTCTACTATGGATCTCACACATCCATTTTTAAAAACAAATTTCCAATTAAGGGGCTACTTAGCGTGGCCAATCCACCTACATCTTTGAGTTGTGGGGGTGAGACCTACACAGACACGGGGAGAATGTGCAAACTCCACAAGAACAGTGACCCAGGGTGGAATCAAACCTGGGTCTTCGATGCCGTGCCACCATGACACCCCCTCACACATCCATTAACGGGGGACACATATTAACACTCATTCTCTCATGGACACGTTTGCATCATCACCATCTCATCCACCAAATTGTTCACATTCCATGATGTGACTCTACTAGGGGTGCTCACCACACACAAGAGATATGTATTTCACGCAACCTCTGCTCCAACCCCTCTGGCTACATGCCTTTCTCACATCTCCATGCAGGCCAAGCCGCACTCAACAACTGTGAGTGAATTCAGACTGGGGGAGGGTCAGACATGATCCTCACTCTCACCTTGACCTCCCTCCAAGTACACTACCTCCTGTGGGAGTCAGACCAGGGACCTCTGGCACCCACAGGGAAGATGAGGGTCAGGTGGATACTCCGGGGGCCTCATCCCAGGGGACACTCAAGTGTGTGCAGGTTCTCATAGTCCCCTTTGCAGGGCGGGGAAGGTGGCAAGGGTTAAGAGGACCCTGCTACAGAGCAGAGGCAGCAGCGGTGGTTTGCCAAACCTGCTTTATCATTATTGGGCAGCGAATGTGGAAAATGTGTGGCGATGGTGGGAAGGAGAAGGGGTAGAATGGGTTCGGTTGGAGGAGGAACCTTGTAAGGGGTTCAGTTTAAGGGCTATCGTGATAACCAGTGTTGCCAATGGTGCTGAGTAGGTATTCAGAGAGCCCAGTGGTGCAGTCCACGGTGAAGATTTGGAACCAGTTGAGGAGGCATTTTCGGTGGAAGGGATGTCGGTGTTAACGCTGTTGTGGGATAATCGTAGGTTTGATGCGGGGGGCATGGATAGCATATATAGGAGGTGGAGGGAAGTGGGGCTGGTCAAGGTGAGGGATTTGTATTTGGAGGAAGGGTTTGCCAGTCTGATGGACCTGAGGGAGAGGTTTGAGCTCCTGAGGGGGGATGGGTTCAGGTACTTGCAGGTAAGGGACCATGCGCGAAAGGTCTGGAAGGAGTTCCCAAAGTTACCGAGATATACCCTGCTGGAGCAACTGCTGCTTCCAAATGTGGAAGGGGAGGGTAGAATTGGAGATATATACAAGTAGCTGAGAGAGCAGGGAGGTGAGCGGGTGGTGAAGATTAAGGAAATATGGGAAGGGGAGTTGGGAGGGGAGATCAATTGGGAGCACCGAGTGATGCACTGCCTTGGGTAAACACGACCTTCTTATGCGCAAGGATGAGCCTTATACAGTTCAATGTTGTACACAGGGTACATGACTCGGGCAAGAATGAGTGGTTTCATCCAGGGGGTGGCAGATGAGTGGAGAGATGTGGGTGGGGACCAGCAAATCACGCGCACATGTTCTGGGGTTGTGAAATGTTGGAGAGATCCTGGGTGGGAGTGTTCACGGCCCTAGCAAGGATAGTAGGGGAGGTGATGGACTCGGATCCTTTGGTGGTGATATTTGGGGATTTAGGAGAAGCCGGAACTCAGAGAGGAGGAAGGCTGATGTTGTGGCCTTGTACAAACTGTATAGTTGACTGTGGGGAAGCATGTTTCCCGGAATGTTTATGTGCTGTCAGCTTTTTGATACACATTTGTAATAAAATACATTTTTTTAAAAGACAGAAGAAAGTCGGACAGGTTGAATTTGTGATGGACTGTGAACATGTGAACAATCAAAAGCATTATGCATATC
This sequence comes from Scyliorhinus canicula, assembly GCF_902713615.1. Taxonomy (NCBI): domain Eukaryota; kingdom Metazoa; phylum Chordata; class Chondrichthyes; order Carcharhiniformes; family Scyliorhinidae; genus Scyliorhinus; species Scyliorhinus canicula. The sequence continues at coordinate 136,906,778 of NC_052147.1, forward strand.
ATGTGTATTGTATAGTAAACTGAAATAATGTATATAAATAGTTTATATTTCCAAAGGAAAAGGGATGTGATGATATGCAGAAGCAATCATGTAAATAGTAATGTATACGACCTCCAACCAGCAGGTGGCCGTAGAGAACAACCATGTGATTTTGTTAACTCGAGGAGTTGGGTGATAGTCGTGATAATGGATAGTCATATTTGTAGTAGCTCTTGGATACTTTATTATAGTTAGTAGTTTTTTAAAATATATTTCTGTTATCTAACCCACACATTTATTTAATAATAAACATTTAACTAGTCAAGAACTAGACGTTCTCTTGTGCATGATTCTTACCGGCCAAGCACCAGAACGTAACACCAGGGTATTCACTCACAGATTAGCGAAGTATGGGCTGTGTAAGCACAACAAATAAGAGAATTAAAGTATGGGTAGCACCAGAGCCCAGGGAAACATTGCTATTCCTGCGATAGCAACCTGTGAACCCTCCCCTAGCCCAAATAAATTTGATTCACCCGTCATCCTATTCTTGCTCAGATACAATGGGCGCGATTCTCCCAAAGGGAGACAAAGTGCCGATGCCGGAGTGAAAACTGGAGTGTCGGAGGCCACTCCTCGTCCCCTATTCTCCCACCCCCAGGGGGCTAGGAGCGGCGGCGCGTTAATTTCACGCGCCGGGCCTTGGCGCCCGTGTCAAAGTGGTGCCACCTGAATGACGCGGCCGGCGGCGCCTAAATGACGTCACCCACGCATGCGCAGGTTGGCCAGTGCCAGCCCGCGCATGTGCGGTTGCCCAGCGCCAGCCCGCGCATGCGCGGTTGCCATCCTCCCCTCCGCTGCCCCACAAGACATGGAGGATTGATCGTGCGGGGCGGCGGAGGGAAAAGAGTGCGTCTTTCAGAGATGCCAGCCCGACGATCGGTGGGCACCGATCGCGGGCCAGACCCCTCCTGAGCACCTCCCTGGTCCTCGGTCCTCCCTCCCCCCCCCCCACAGGCCCCACACGTAGTGGTCACGCGTTATTCACGCCGGCAGCGACCAGGTGTGGTTGGCGCCGGCGTGAATCGGTCGGATTAGGCAGGCCGCTCGGCCCATCCAGGCCGGAGAATCGCCGCTCGCCGTTTCTAACAGGCGAGCGGCGATTCTCCGGGTGGCCTGTCGTAAAATGTGACACGCCATTTTGGGGGTGGGTGGGAGAATCGCGTGCGGGTGCCAGGGCGGCGTGGCGTGAATCGCCTGGCACTCCCGCAATTCTCCCACCCGGCGTGGGGGTCGGAGAATCGCGCCCAATGGCTGCCAATATCCCAATGTCTCAACAATTATAGAGGGGGTCCTTTAACATATTCACTAAAATTATTCTTGAAAATTACTGAATCTGTAGAAATATTAGTAAGTTATAATTGTTTGAATACTGTCCATTACTGTCTCAAATGTTACGAATAATGTAATATAAGTTCTGAAATGATATGAAAGGTACATTCGACAAGATTGAAACAATATCGTACCTGAGACCAGGGCCGGGATTCTCCCCTACCCGGCTGGGCGGGGGGGTCCCGGCGTAGCGGAGTGGCGGCAACCACTCTGGCGTCGGGCCTCCCCAAAGGTGCGGAATTTTCCAAACCTTTAGGGGCTACGCCCGCGCCGGAGTGGTTTCCGCCACGCCGACTGGCGCCAAAACCGGCGCCAGCAGCCTTTGACGCCCGGCGTCGGGGCTGGCCGAAAGGCCTTCACCGGTTAGCGCATGCGCCGGTGCGTCAGTGGCCACTGATGTCACCACCGGCGCATGTGCGGTAGGGGGGGTCTCTTCCGCCTCCGCCATGGTGGAGGCCGTGGCGACGGCGGAAGAAAAAGAGTGCCCCCATGGCCCTGGTCGTGGGCCCCGATCGTGGGCCAGGCCACCGTGGGGACAACCCCCAGCGTCCGATCGCCCCGCGCACCCCCCAGGACCCCGGGGGCCCACTCGCGCCGCCAATCCCGCCGGCACCAGAGGTGCTCCAATTTCCACCGGCGGGAGAGGCCTGTCAGCGGCGGAATTTCGGCCCATTGCTCCCGCCGATTCCCGGGTGGCGGAGAATTCCAGCTACGGCGGGGGCGGGATTTACGCCGGCCCCGGGTGATTCCCCGACACTGCGGGGCGTCGGAAAATTCCGCCCCAGATGTGACATCGGCAGTTTGAACGTGGGGCAAAAGTCATGGGACAGTTAATTAATTTGGAGTAATTGATTAATGTCTAATTAACCAATCGCATGTTAAGTGACTGACACTTTCCTGAACGAATCGAGAGGGTCTCAGCTGAGAATTAGAACCAATGAAACTAAGTAAGATCAGGATTCTGTTAAGAATGTGATCCGTCTAACTGATTAGCAGAGAAATTATAGCCATTGGAGGATAAACATTACTTTTAAAGGCCCTTGTTGAAATGAATTTTAATTTTGTAAATCTGAAGTCACATTTAACTTGAAGATTGTGCTTTCACTTATTGGTGCTTCAAGGACGTTGAGCGACATGGGAAAAAGCATTTTCCAGTTAATTTTGTGTGAATGTACCAAAATGGTGAGCCAGCCAGGAGGATACGTTGTATCTCTCGCTCACAGATAAGTCAGTTCGGTTAAATGAATGCAAAGCAAAACTTTATTTCTTAAGAACACATTTTGGGGCAGTACGGTGGTGCAGTGGGCTAGCCCTGTTGCGTCACGGCGCCGTGGTCCCAGGTTCGATCCCGGCTCTGGGTCACTGTCCGTGTGGAGTTTGCACATTCTCCCCCTGTTTGCGTGGGTTTCGCCCCCACAACCCAAAGATGTGCAGGCTAGGTGGAATGGCCACGCTAAATTACCCCTTAACTGGAAAAAATGAATTGGGTACTCTAAATTTAAAAAAAAGAACACATGAGCAAGAGATAAGACAAATCATTTCATGGCCTTTCCCACCGCCCTTGTACAGTAACCTCCTCCAGTCCTGAAACTTTGCTTTGAACCCGGGCCCATATTCTATAATTTCTTCTCCAAACCACCACTTCCTCCCCTCTCTACCATCCTCTTTACACTCTTTCTTTTTGTTTTAGGTCCTCCTTAAAGTTCACTTGTCTCTCCAAATATCTAATTCTTTGTCACAACATCCTCATTACTCTTTTGTTCCCTTTTGGGAGAATCGCACCCATGATTTAAAATTAAATCAGCTCCATTGATTTTCTTTTAGCTTCCCTACCACGTGTGCCATTCCCTCACATAAAGTGGGCAAATAAGCAAAGACAATAAGTTGTCTTTGAATGCAATTTTAATACAATATTTCATGAACAACACAAGAGCAGAATATATGTGATGAAAACAGGAAATGCTGGAGAACAAAGCTGATCTGGCAGCGTTTATGGAGAGAGAAACAGAGTTAAAGTTTTGAGTCTGTATGACTTATCTTCAGAACTCTGAAAACATTTCCTGTTTTTATGTCAGATTTCCAGCATTCACAATATTTTGGTTTTATTTTAGAGCAGATTTTGGTCATTTGTAACACTCTTGCCTCAGAACACTTGAACACAATATCTAACCTGACATTCCAGAGGAGTACTGAATGAGTGTTGCCCTTCCAGAGTTGCCATATTTTCAAGAACATATTAAACTGATGCACCATTTTTCCTCTCAGGTAGATATAAAATATCATATGGCAGAATAAAGGAGAACAAAGGAGTCCTCCCAATGTCCTGACCAGCAGTTATCACCTAAAAAAATTATGATTTTGCAGCATGCAAATTGGTTGCCATGTTTTCAACATTAACTACACTTCAAAATACTTAATTGGCTGAAAAGTGCTCGGGGCATTCTGAGGTTGTTCAAGGTGAATAATAATGCAAGTCTTTATTTGTTTCCCAACCCTCAGAGATTCTTTATTCCTTTGGAGGAATTTATTTCATGTCCCATATTTCATCTTCCCTAATTTATCTTATGGAGAATTATAGGCGCACATATGCAGATAGTGTGTGTTCAATTTTGGTCTGTCTTAATTCCACCAATATTCATTATGAGGGATTTAAGAGTACCTTATCGACTCATTCCCTTTACTACATTTCATAAATTTTCAGTAACTTTGTAAGATATAATCTCTTACTCCTAAAACTATGGGTGGAAATTGCACAGAGTGCTGGATGTGGCGAGAAAAGCAGTCTGAAACTCACTGGTTTCACACCTGTCTTTTTTAGCCAGATTAAATGGCTTGACCTGACTGCGTTGCTAGTGGGGAACGGGGAATATCTCATTATGAGATCTCCCTGGCGCAAATCCCGTTATTGCCTTCTCGCGAAAGTTCGGCCAGAATGGGATTCGTGTCTACAGTGAATGGGGCTGGTCTATCGTCCCCTTTATTTGCTTTTATTTCTTATAATTCTTTCCACCAAAGATTGTTTAAAATTCATTCATGGGACATGAGTGTTAGAATTATTGCCCATCCTTAATTGCCCTTGAGAAGATGGCGATGAGCCATCCTCTTGAATTTCTTCAATCCATGTGGTGTAAGTACACCCACAATTCTGTTTGGGAGAAAGTCCCAGGATTTTGACCCAATGGCAGTGAAATAACAATATGTAAATGATGTATTACGTGGAGGGGAACTTGCAGGTGATGGTGTTCCCATGTGTCTTCTGCCCTTGTCCTTCTATGTGGTAAGAGATCATGGATTTGAAGTGCTGTCAAAGGAATCTTGGTGAATTACTGTAGTGCATTCTTTAGATGTGACACACTGCTGTCCATAGGTACTGATGGTGAAGGGAGCGAATGTTCAGACTTTTTGTCCTGAATGAATGTTGTTGGGTGGAAACATTCCATCACATTTCTTGACCTGTGCCTTGTAGGTGGTGGACAACTTTAAACAACCTCAAGAGGAAAGTTACTCCCTGCAGGAATACCAGCATCAGGGCCGGGATCCTCCCCTACCCAGCGGTGAACCACTCCGGCGTCGGGCTTCCCCAGAGGTGCAAATTCTCCGCACCGTTAGAGGCTAGGCCCACGCCGGAGTGGCTCCCTCGCCACCGGCCGGTGCGAATGGCCTTTGGTGCCCCGCCAGCCGGAGCCGAAAGGCCTTCGCCGGCCGGTGGAGGTCCACGCATGCGCCAGTGCGTCAATGGCTGCTGACGTCATACCGGCGTATGCGCAGGGGAGGGGGTCTCTTCCCCCCCCCCGCCATGGTGAAGGCCATGGCGGGGCGGAAGAAAAAGAGTGCCCCCACGGCACAGACCCGCCCGCCGATCGGTGGGCCCCAATCGCGGGCCAGGCCACCGTCCGGGCGGCCACCGTCCGGGCACCCCCCGGAGCCAGATCTCCCCCCCCCCCCCCCCCAGGACCCGGGCACCCGCCCGCGCTGCCAATCCCGCCGGCACCAGATGTGCTTTGATTCCCACCGGCGGGAACGGCCTGTTAGCGGCGGGACTTTGGCTCAGCGCAGGCCGGAGAATCGCCGCGGGGGACCCGCCGACCGGCGCGGCTCCCACCTCCACCGACCCCGGGTGGTGGAGAATTCGGGCCACGGCAGGGGTAGGATTGACGCCGGCCCTGGGCGCTTTTACGATCCCCTGGGGGTTCGGAGAATTCCTCCCCAGATCTCAAAAAAATTATTGGGCCAAAATATTTATGTTGATGATCCAGTTTAAATTTCTGGTCAATTGTAACCCGCAGGATGTTGATGGTGGAAGATTCAGCAGTCGGCACACCGTTACATGCTGAAGGGTGATGATTAGATTCTTTCTTGTTGGAGGTAAACATTGCCCAGCACATGTGTGGTGTGATTGTTATATGCTAGTTATCAGCCCAAACTTGAATGTTGTCAAGGTCTTGCTGCAGGTGGGCAGAGCTGGGCAGAGGCTGTTGCATTATCTGAAGAGTTCGGAATGGAACTGAACATTGTGCAACTGTCAGCAAACATCCCCACTTCTGAGTTTCTAAGATGGTCCAGGTTAGGAAATGTTCAGAAGAACTCCTGCAGTAATGTTAACAATGTTAACTCCTCTAACAATGACAACCATCTTATTTTGTTTTGTCATGATTCCTCCAGAGCGTATTGCTAGAATCCCACTGACTTCAATTTCACCAGATCCCATTCTTGGTCAAATGTTGCTTTGATGTGAAAGGTAGTCACTCTCATCTTACTTTATTATACAGCTTCCAAAAATGTTGAGTAGCATTAAACTTTAATTGGGCCATAAATACAGCTTATTATAACAATATTAGGCGGGAACTGAAGAACCTAGATTGGGGGAGGATGTTTGAGGGTAAATCAACATCTGACATGTGGGAGGCTTTCAAATGTCAGTTGAAAGGAATTCAGGACCAGCATGTTCCTATGCGGAAGAAGGATAAATACGGCAACATTCGGGAACCTTGGATAATGAGAGATATTGTAGGCCTTGTCAAAAAGAAAAAGGAGGCATTTGGCAGGGCTAGAAGGCTGGGAACAGATGAAGCCTATGTGGAATATCAGGAAAGTAGGAAGGAACTTAAGCAAGGTGTCAGGAGGGCTAGAAGGTGTCACGAAAAGTCATTGGCAAATAGGGTTAAGGAAAATCCCAAGTCTTTACACACATACATAAAAAGCAAGACGGTAGCCAGGGAAAGGGTTGGCCCACTGAAGGATAGGCAAGAAAATTTGTGTGTGGAGCCAGAGGAAATGAGCGAGGTACTAAATGAATACTTTGCATCAGTATTCACCAAAGAGAAGGAATCGGTGGATGTTGAATCTGGAGAAGGGTGTGCAGATAGCCTGGGTCACATTGAGATCCAAAAAGACAAGGTGTTGGGCATCTTGAAAAATATTAAGGCAGATATGTCCCCAGGGCCTGATGGATCTATCCCAGAATACTGAAGGAGGCGAGAGAGAAAATTGCTGAGGCCTTGACAGAAATCTTTGGATCCTCACTGTCTTCAGGTGATGTTCCAGAGGACTGGAGAATAGCCGATGTTGTTCCTTTGTTTAAGAAGGGTAGCAAGGATAATCCAGGGAACTACAGGCCAGTGAGTAGGAAAATTACTGGAGAGAATTCTTCGAGACAGGATCTACTCCCATTTGGAAGCAATATGGACGTATCAGTGAGATCATCGCTACCAGACGGATGAGCCAGCAGAAACAGAGCCACTTCTTCCACCCAGCCACTCAAGATCCGGACAAAGGCCTTGTCCATCTGCATAGAGCCAGTTGCCCTGAAGTTAAGTATATGTTATTGTAGTTTTTAGGTGTAGTCTTTGTTGTAAATAAACCATCTTTGAACTTGAACTGACTAACTGGTTGTGTAGTCCTTTGATCGATATCCAGTAAAGCTTTGTGGTGGTATCATTTGATACCTGGCGACTCTAAAGAGCATTATTATTAAATGGCAACATTATTGGTGACTCTGGTGGCAATTGGCAACTAATATAACTATGTAAATGCTTTTTAAAAGTCAAAATTGTACCCGCCCCTGCCCACACCCCGTGGACGCGGCAGCCTGTCAAAATCTTCAACATCCGAGTAAGACTTTTTGGCTAAAAGAGCGTAATAGATAACAGCACAGTTAATGCTTTAACAAATTTTACCTGAACAAGGAGAGTGAGACCTGCACGAACAAAGGTCGCAGCCAGGCCCACTCTGACATGAGGAAAGTAAAGATACTTATACACAAAAGAATCCCATCACCCCACAAGTGATACATTGATAATTGCTGAGCCTTTCTGTTGGCTTACACAGAGACAAAAGGTACAATTCCGATACAAAGGAGGGGTGATCAGATGACATCAATGTCTACTGCAGTAATTCGACAGCAATACAAAGGCTGCGCTAATTGACTGATGTCACTGGCGTCGATGATACTGTTAATAGATAAACGGTGTGTGTGTGTCACAATACAAAATGGCTTGATCGTGTCAAGAAACCGATTAAACTCCAGACAATGTAATCAATTTATAGAGGGCCATCTGTCTGCCTGAATTAATGAGGTAGCTTAAGCAATTTACAATGAGACACTTTAAGACTTTATGTCAAGTATCCCAGCATTCCATATTAGGTTTCTACATTCCCTCCTTTTGTCATGTATTTATGACAACACTATTCTGGTATCATCCTTTTCAATTCAGTCAGGTATGGGTTTTCTGGGGGTATTTCAACAGTTAGGGCCATTATGGTGGGCAGGGGATCTATGGTCTTGGTGCAAGTTCCTCCTTTTTCTGCAAGCAGGAAATCTAAGGCCATGCTATTTTGTAGGGCTATCATTTGTGTGGCAACCATTTCAGACGTGATTTTGTCCAATGCCCCTGCAGTGGGAACAAAATGACAAAGAAATGCCCTGTTTCTGTGCTGGCCCTCCTGCCTCGGGAATGCACAAGCCCATATTGTAAGGCATTATCCTAATAGTGGGGCTATTCATTTGCATCTGCTTCCTTGGAATTGCCATCACCCCACAGGTGATACATTGATAATTGCTGAGCCCGTAAAAGATTGTCTTCTAATTCAGCATTTTTATTGTTGAGCCTGATATTAAAAATCCCCTGAATTTCCATATCTGTCCATTAGCATGGGCCAGTCCAAAGGCATACCTTGAATCTGTATAAATATTTATGGTCTTGCCAGTGGCTAATATACAGGCTTGTACAAGGGCAAACAATTCAACTTGCTGTGCTTAAAAATTATCTGGAAAGGTAGCTGCCTCTATGGTTTCATGGGTGACACAATAGCATAGCCAGCGCAGCATCTTCCTTTCTGATTTCTGAGTGCTGACCCATCTACAAAATATGTTAACTCTGGGTATGTCAGGGGTAACTCGCCGAGGTCTGCGCATGGCTTAGTTACTAGATGGATAACCATCTCACAGCAGTGAGGTGTGCCGTCTTCAGTGTTGGGTAGTAGGGTAGCAGGGTTGAGGATTGTACATTGTTTAATAGTTTTTAGAATTTAGAATTTAGAACAGTACAGCACAGAACAGGCCCTTCGGCCCTCGATGTTGTGCCGAGCAATGATCACCCCACTCAAACTCACATATCCACCCTATACCCGTAACCCAACAACTCCCCCTTAACCTTACTCTTTAGAACACTACGGGCAATTTAGCATGGCCAATCCACCTAACCCGCACATCTTTGGACTGTGGGAGGAAACCGGAGCACCCGGAGGAAACCCACGCACACACGGGGAGGACGTGCAGACTTCGCACAGACAGTGACAGAGACAGACAGTTAGGTTAGTGTTTGTCAAAAGTTCTACTTCGTACCTAATTGTCCGTGCCAGAGTCAGGTGCTGGGTTGCGCATTTAGTGAGGAGACTTTTGACTGAATGGGGCACACGTAGAGTGGTCTGGTGATTCAAAGTGATTGCTTGGGCTCTAAGTTACCCCAGACAAAATAGGGTCATCATTGTGGTGTATGGGGTCGGCTGGGAACTGAATCTCTATTCCTTCTGTTGAGCATTTAATGGTACTGTTCATTTTGCAGAAGAGATCTCTGCCACATAGACTGACTGGGGCCTCTTTAGATAATAGGAATGTCTGTTCCTCACCATAGCCGTTAACCTCCATGGGTAGTGGGGCTGAAAGTGGTAGTTGGTGTGGTGTGCCTGACACTCCGGTAATTGTTAGGTAGTTGTTTGAGCAATCCTTTCCCACTTGATGTTCACTGCTTAGTATGGAAAAAGTGCCCCCGGTATCTACCAAAAAAGGAATTTCCTCACTATTCACCTTAATCATTAATGTTGGCTCGTCACATGGACCTATAGACAACAGGGGCAGTTTTCGTTGTCAATCCTGGTGACCCTCCTTGCCCCAGGGATCCTGGTCCAAATAGTTGGCCTGTGGGCGGCCTGGTATGTGCCCACCCTCCCACGACCTCTTCCATTTTGCTGGTTCCAATTCTGTTGGTAATGGGGTTTTAGTTGGGGACAGTCCATAGCCCAATGGCCGAGTTGTCCGCAGTTGTGACAGCCCTTGTGGCTTATCTGTGGCCATTCCCTGGCCTAGTGACCTAGTTGGCCACAGGTGTGGCAGCCCTCTTTGTCTGTCTGTGTCCCACATGGCCCCCTGTCACCGAATCCTCTCCTAGGCCCGCTTTGTTTAAATTTCCCTCGACCCCTTTGTGGTTGGTGGTGTGGGTTTTGGGGAAACTGGGTGTATTCTTCCATTTCCTTTTCCAAAAGTCCAGTGGTTCGTTCAAACAGGACTGTATTTCTATTCTTAGACTCCCTACTCATTTCGTCTCAGAGCATGGAAACTACGTTAGGGATTCTTGCCTTCAGCCCAGGCAGATTAATTTAAAGGGAGATCCTAAATCAGGTCGCAGACCATTGACAATGGCACTAATAGTGAGCCCTTCTGATGCGGGTTTAGTTAGCCCAGAGTATTGTTCCATGAGTCCCTCTACCCTTTGGGCATAATCCTAGACATTTTCGTCCTTTCTCTGTGTAGTCTACATTAACTTGGACCAATTTGTCTTTTTGGGGAAGGTTTCGTGAAAGGCCTTGTAACAATCTGCCCAAAAGTTAACAGATGGCCTCGTGGTTGGTCCTGCATTTGGGCTTTCTCGATGGGTTTTAACCGGCCTTTTAGCCAAGCCTTAATGAGTATTTCTCCATCTAAAATGCTAGGTCCATGGCAGAGAACAATGGTTTTAAGTTGGTCCAGTGCTTTCTCTAATTCCGTCTCAGGGTTTTCCATTTCCTCAACCATAAGCCTCAACTCTGCATTTGTCCATGGTCTATGCGTGGGCATTGGTTGGCCATCTGAGCCACTGGGAAAATATCGTAAGGGCATTTGCAGTCCACACTGTGTATCCAATCTCATGGTGCTGGATGGTAATAGTTCCTGCTTGCCTTCTGCTCCGTTTGGCGGGGTTGTAAGTAAGCTAGCACTGTCTGATGGGAGGGGAGACGGCGGAGGCTTTCCTCAACTACGGGCAGTTGGGGCAGTGGGTGCGGGGGCAGCATGTATGATGGTGGGACTTCTAACCACATTTGCTGCATTTCTTGCTCATCGCTACTTGACCATTGCGGCGCAGTGGCTCGGCACTGAGCCATTTGTCCTGGAAATTTGTGTCCATTTTTGTCCTTATTCGGGATTGCCTCATAGGCTGGCTTCTGCACTCTTTTTTTCTCTGCGTCTTTCTGCTTCTCTCTTCCAATCCCCAAACGCCAACCTATTTACCTATTTGTTTCCTTTACGTCCTGGGTCCTTGCCCATCAGGCATTCTTCTAGGAATGAAATTCTTTCTAAGTTAAATGACCCGTCGGGCAGGAATTGCCTATTCTGCCCTTTTGTCCATTTTACCCAATTTGTTAAATGGCCTACAGATGACCGGCCACAATTCTGGAGCATGAAACAGGCTGGTGTGCCCATTGGTGGTGATTTACTTGCTCCGGTTCCCATTCTTTCAACCTGGGGTGATAGGTAGTTTAAACTCTGGTATCACTATCCCTTAGTCCAAGCTGTTTCAGTTTACAGGAGTTACAACAGTTCTTAAACAGACCTACAACTTACAAAAACGTATGTTTTAACTAATTATGCGATCAATTCTCGATCTACGTTGTTCACCACTATAGATCGAGTCCTTACTTATACAATTCTAACTTATTTAAACTTATGGCCGAATCCTTCTTGGGTGTCCCCGACAACCCTCAGTACAAATGCTGCCAACTTTGAATGTGTTCCCAACATGTGTTGCAGTATGCAAGGTTGCCCGTGGCAGAGCCTTTTACCTTTTAAATTTTTCTCTCTTTCACGTCCTCGACGTGTAGGCTGTCCGTGACAAAGCCTTTTACCCTTTTAACTGTAGAGTTACTTTCAGGACCTGTGTTTTCAAAAACCCTGCTCTCTGTCTTAATCTGCAAGAGAAAATGTTTCAAAAAAGTAACCAGGTCCTGGAGTACAGAGTCTCACTGATCGCAGAATCTGGGCCAGATGGAGCAGAATGTGCTTGACCTAGGCAACCGCTGGGAAATCCCAAAGTATAAAATTATACTTGTGGCCACTTAGGTTTTTCCCCTCAGCCGTCCACCAAGCACTTACCTTCGCCCACTCCTACTGGGGTCAGAATAAGCGATCTCGGTGAAACCTCCAAATTACTGTTGAAATCTTTAACATCCAAGTAAGACTTTAACATCCGAGCAAGACTTCTTGACTAAAAGAGCATAACAGATAAGAACACAGTTAATGCTTTAACGAATTTTACTTGAACAAGGAGAGCGAGATCTGCACCAACAAAGGTCAGAGCCAAGCCCACTCTGAGGACCATGAGGGAAGTAAAGATACTTGTACACAAAAGAATCCCATCCCCCGAGCCTTTCTATTGGCTTACACAGAGACAAAGGTATAAATCCGATACAAAGGAGGAGTGATCAGATGACATTAATGTCTACTGCAGTAATACTACAGAGATGAATATACATTAACAATACAAAGGCCGCGCTAATCGACTGATGTTACTGGCCTCAATGACACTGTTATAGTATGTGTGTCATAATACTAAATGGGTTGATCTCATCAAGAAACCAATTAAACTCCAGACAATGTAATCAATTTACAGGGGGCCATCTGTCTGCCTGAATTAGAGGTAGCTAAAGCAATTTACAATGAGACTTTTAAGACTTTATGTCAAGTATCCCATGATGCTTCAGATGGCCATGTTAGGTTTCCACAAGCCCAATAGGCATGGGAGGGACCCAGAGGGGGAGGCTCACGACGGGCCAAGCTGTACAAGCGTTACTGGTCTTTTGAGCAGGACGTACGTGCTTTTACAGGCAGTACGTGCTGCAGGAGGCTCCGGCTCAACAAGGAGATGGTGCGGCACCTGTGCCATGTCCTTGACGGCTTAGCACCATGTGAAGAGGAGGGTACCCAGTTCCATGGCCGTCAAAGTTACCGCAGCCCTAAACTTCTATGACTCAGGATCATTCCAGGGCTCGAGTGGGGACTTGTGGGGTATCTCAAGAGCTACAACCTACAAGTGCACCTGTGAAGTCATGGGTGCCCCGTTTACCCTGGCAGTTAACTATATAAACTTGGTAACAGGATTCTCTACCATCGACAGGATGCCCAGGTCCAGGGGATAATAAAAGGCAAGCATGTCGCCTTCTGCTCACTAGGCAGTCAGGGAGTGCCCTACATCAACAGAAAGGGGTTCCACTCCCTGAACATAGTGTGTGACTATTAGAGGAGGATCATGCATGTCTGTGCACCTTCCCAGACAGTGTGCATGACAGCTGCATCCTGGGGCAGTTGGACATTCCCGGTATCTTCAAGGACCACCCCAGGATGGTCGATTAGCTCTTGGGGGATAAGGAGTACCCGCTTACGATCTGGCTAATGATGCCAGTACAGAGGCCAGTTACCAATGCGGAGACCCAATCCAATGGGAGGCCCATGCGGCCACTCGGGCTGTCATTGAGTGGTGCATCGGACTGTGCAAAATATGGTTCCGATTGTTCGACCGCTTTGGTGATGCTCTCCAGTACACCTCCCAGAGGGTTGCCCCCTTTGTGGTGGTCTTCTGTGCCCTTCACAATCTGGCATAGCAGAAGGGCAATGTGCTGGAGACGGAGGAATATGACGCCTCCAAGTAGGAGGTGGTCAAGGAGGTGCCGGATTAGGAGGGGCTGGAAAAGGAGCCCAGAAAGGTCCCGCAGCTGAAGGGTGGAGGACAGGCAGCAGCTGCAAGTGTCCTGCAAGCCCGGAGAGCTAGGGGGCCCTCATCCTCGCCTGCTTCACATAGGACATGGCCTCGATCGTCATCCCACCTCCCCGCCCCCCTCGGTGACCCCAATGTCTGGGGAGATTGGGCATGGGATGGGTGCTGGACCCGTATAATGAACGAAAGTGCCTGAGGCATCATATTGGTCGAGGTGCAGCTATTTTAATGGGTTTCACAGAGTGTCCACCGTTGCACCACTCTTCCCGTGCCGTTCCATTATCACTGCCCCTCCCACACATTCTCCCTACCTACTCCGTTTCACCCCTCTTCCCCTACCCTCCTCCTCGCCCCCCCCTCCCACCCCTTGGCCCCCCCAGCCTCTCCCAGTGCGCTCTCAGGTTCCTCTGGGTGCTTAGCCTTCAGTGCACTACCGCCGCATCAAGGTCCAGAGGCTCAGCATCTAACTGGGGCCCAGCTGGGTCCTGGGATCAAACAGACTTCAAGACTGTTGTCTTGCCTGTACGTTCCTGCCTCCACCTGATGTGCAACAGCAACTGCTTGGTGCTCACCAGATTGTGCCCCAGAAGCCTGATCACAACCGTTGCCCAACCACATGTGTGACTCTGTGCTGGTGGAGGGTGATGGCAGCTGTGTTGCAACTATTGTGGTGGCAACCTCGGAGCTCTGCCCTGATGTGTTCTCATGGGAGGCGGGGGGTGTGGGGAGAACTCCGGTTGGGCCTATGCGTTGGCTGGAGGTCTTGCGGGAGACTGAACACGTGGTCAGTGCGTGGGATTGGTAAGTCTGTATGGCATTAACAACTTATGTTGATAGGTCATCTCGGTGGCGGTCAGTGGATCTACACCATGCACCGACCTCGACGTTGGTGACCGATCTGTCCTTGGCTACTTCCCGCAACCTCCAAGGCCTATTCCTCATTAGGGGGTGAGGACGCTGGGCCCTCTCCCGCCAGTGGTGGGCTAACTCGACACAAGGGCATTGTTAGCCACACGCGTGGTTGCTCACAGGAAGGGGGGGGGGTGTTGGGGTCCAGGGCAAACTCACCCAAGCGGCCCGGTGGAGGTTGTTGACCTTCTTGCGGCACTGGGTGCTGGTTGTCCTGGTCAAGTTCCCCGAACTGACGGCCGCTGGCACTTCCTCACATGCAGCGGTGGCTGCCCTGTGGTTGACCTCCTGGACCATGGGTGAACAGGACATCCCATCCAGCCTCCACTGTGTTCAACAGCCGTCCCAGGTCAGTTTCAAAGCGTGGGGCTGGTCTCAATGGCTGTGAGCGGAGTGGGGTTGGCTGTTCGGAAGTGGTTTAAGTGCTGCTGTCACTTCTTAGCGGCGGCTGGCGAACCATGATTTGCAACGCGAATCACGTGGGGTCTTGTTAATTGGACTAATGAGCACTGGGGAATTCGCGGTATTTTCTGCTCGTTATCACACTTGGAAACTGTTCCATTAAATCGCATCCTGAGTTCTTACGACAAAATCTGTCCATAAATATCGCAAGTGCCCTCTTCCTCTGACCCTGTGAGCGAAAGAACCCTCTCCATTAGAGGTGTTGACGGCGCTACAAGGAATGTCGGGAAAATCTGTTTTGCAAAGTTGTGAACTTGAAGATACTTAAATGAATCTGAACTAGAGAGCCCAAACTTTTCCATCAATTCTTCTAGACTGGCAAACCGCCCCTCCAGGAACAAATTGCATAATCTCTCCAGCCCCTTCCTTTCCCACCCCCAACCATGGCTCTAACAGGTGGTTAGCAGAGATGGGAGCCAGCTTCAACACTGACCCTAATTTAAAATATATTGTCGAAATTGAAAGTAACTTGAGCTCGTAGTATTGATGTGGACACTAGCCAAGGGGTCTTTGTACAACAGGCGTGTCCAAGACAAACTTGGGCCCAAACTTCTCCAAAACTGCAAAACGATAACCCCATCTACCATATCAAATGTCTTTACGGTGTCTAATGAAATGATTACCTCTGGATCGGGCCTCTCAGACGGGGAAACAACCACATTGAGCAATCGTCACATATTGGGATGACAATTACCGGCCTTTGACAAATCCCTTCTGATCTTCCCCAATCACCTGCAGATATGGTTCCAACCTCAGGGCTAGCACCTTGGCCAAAATCTAAGTAATGAAATAGGGTTGTACGACCCGCATTCCACAGGGTCCTTGCCCTTTCTCAATATAAGAGAAATGGATGCCTGCATCAGACTCACATGAAAGGAGCCCTATGTTACAGAGTCTTTAAACATCCCTACCAATAAGGGAACCAGCTGCCCAGCAAACTTCTTGTAAAACGCCACCGGGAACCCATCTGGCCCCGGGGCCTTACCTGTTTGCGCTCCCCCTCTCCTCCTCCCTCCCCCTGGCTCCGACCTAAATAGGTTCTTATAAAAAGTTTAAAATGTTTCATTAACTTCGTCCGGACCAGACACCAGCCCACCACTCAAGTCTCTGACCTGGATAATCTCCCAGGAGGCTACCTGTCACCTCAACTTGCAAGCCAAGACATGACTGGCATTCTCCCCATATTGAAAAGTAACTCTTCTCGAGCGCCGCAACTGGTGCACCACCTATTCTGCTTGCAAGGAGCTCTGGGGTTGGATCATTTGAATATCTGCGGTCCACCTCCGTAATGTCATACACCAACGTTTTGGGGTTCCTCTCCAGCCTCCCTATCCTTATCTGCTTCGTACGATATGATCTCCCCTCTAATCACTGCTTTCAGAGCCTCCCATGGAATGGAGGGCAAGACTGACCCCATCCCATTAAACCCCACGTACTCATCTATAGCCCTCAATATCCATCCACAAAATCCCATGTCCGCCAGTAACCCCACATCCAGCCTCCAAGCTGGCTGCAGAGCCGATCTACCTCCAATACCAAATTCACTAAATGTGGAACATGGTCTGAGATGACTATAGCCAAGTACTCGGCTTTCCTCACCCCAGGATGAAGAGCCCTTCTAATCATTAAAAAAATAAACTACCTTAGAACATACATTATGTAATGGGGAGAATAAAAATGAAAATGCCTTACTCCCATGGTGTATAAACCACCACGGAACTGGTCCGCCGTCTACTTCATAAATGCCAATAACACCTTTACCACCCATGAAGAGGCCAATGACTTTGGCCGAGACCGGTCAAATTTCAGGTTTAAAACACAATTTAAATCCTCCCCCAGAATCAACTGATGTGTGTCAAAATCCGGTATTGTGGCCAGCAATTTCCTCAAATGTTACATCGTCCCAATTTGGGGCATACACATTTGCCAGCACCACTAGCTTAGCTTCCAGTGTCCCAATGACTACCATATACCTACCTCCCTGATCCTCCACAACTCTTCCGGCTAGAAAATGGATCTTCTTGGACAATTAAGATTGCGACCCCCGGGCCCTGCTATCAAAGCCCGAGTAGAACACGCGGTTCACCCAGCCCTTTTGGAGCCGAGTCTGCTCTTTCATCCACTGATGGGTCTCCTGGAAAAGCACAATATTGGCCCTTAAATTCTTCAGACAAGAGAAAACTCTTTATTGTTTCATCGGGTTCCCCCAGCCCTTTCCATTCTCTGCGACTAGTCTGACCGGGGGTCTCTTACACAACCCCACCCCCTCCCTCTCATGTCACCATTTCCACCATGCAAAATTGTCCCATCCATACTCCAAGTTGCTCCAGCTAAGGCCCATCCAAGATGGCCATCAACCCCACTCATAAGCTGAGACAAAGAACCCCTGGTCACCGTCAGCACTCTACCCCTCCCCCCAACTCAAGAACCTGCAAACTTCCTCCCAACAAACAATAATCCCCTTTTCTCTCCCCCCTCCCACCCCCGCCCCCGCAACCAAACAAACACGCAAGGCACTTTGAAACCTGTCTGAACAGGCCTAACATTCCACAATATTGGCCCCTCCCCACTTCACTCCCATTCACTAGCTAAGACCCAACTGCTTTGAGGTCGCCCCTGCCAGGGCCCAGACCCAAAGAACAAAGACAAAAGGTAAGCTCCCCCGCTGCAAAAGAAGAAACAAAACCAAAGACTTTGCAATTCTCAACATCCCACCAAAGGCTACATATTGTCCGTTTTGCTGCCTTGCCCCCAACTTTTTTGGCCCTCTCATTCCTCCCCAACAACATGCATACTTCCATACAGAACAAAAAACCCCTAAACAACCAGAAATATATACATAATAAAGAACAAAGTAAAGCACAGCACAGCACAGAAACATGATGTGGTGAATCACAGTCTGTGTAATTCACACTGCTATTATATATGATGTACTGTGTCTATGTCAGCTCGGTATACGAGCAGTTGCGCGGCTGTGCCCATAGGGGGAGATGAGGAGTTTGTACTGGGCTCCACCCTTGGCTCCGCCCATGGCTCCTCCCACTAACCGGATGTATAAATCTTGGCAGTCGTGAGCCTGCCTGCCAATTCATCTCGTCGCAGGCAGGCTCTGTTGAAAGACTATTAAAACTACTGTTCACTTCCAACCATGTGTCGTGTGAATTGATGATCACATCAATTTAATAGTCTTTGGAAACAAGAAGAGATCGAAGAAACAACTATGGAATCAGCCCTCAAACCTGACCGACTAGAACTTGACCCGCAGGCTGCAGAGGCAAGAGAAATCTTTCAGCACTGGCTCAGATGTTTCAAGGCCTACCTGGCAGAATCAAGTACTGCTGAAACTACAGAGGAGCAGAAACTCAAGTCTACTGCACGCAAGGGTGAGCCACCGTATATCTTCTCAACTCAATAGTACCAACTCGTATACGGGGGCCTGAGCCATGCTAGATCGAATGTACGTGAGGCCCATCAACGAGGTCTACGCGCGCCATATTTTTACGACCCGCTGCCAGCGCCCCACGGAGTCATTGGAAGAATTCCTGCGGGAGTTAAAGATTTTAGCTTGGGACTGTAATTACCAGGCTGTATCAGCCGAACAGCACATGGAACTTGCCGATAGAGATGTGTACGTGGCAGGCCTCAGATCGAATTATGTGCGCCAGCGGTTGCTAGAAAAAGGGGCCCAGAACTTAGAGGACAAAGTTGAACTAGCTACCACTATTCCGCAGCCTCACATCGTTCCCCGCGGACCAAGCGGCCCCATCCTGGGCCCCCGACCAGCGACTGCCCCAGGCCTGCGCTGCGCGGCCGCCCAGCCATCACGCAACCCCAGTGTGCAGTTTTTGCGGACAGCCCCAGCACCCACGGCAGCACTGCCCGGCCCATAACGCGACCTGCAGCAGCTGCGGTCGCAAAGGACACTATTCACGGGTCTGCCTGGCAAAGCAGGCCTCCTCTCCTAACTCCCCCGCAGCCCTGAGCACTCGTTTCCAGAATCCACAGGCCCGCAGGCCCCGAAATGCTGCGGCCTGTACTCCAACTCCGCCCCCAAACGACACGTGCGACTCATGGGGGCCGCTATCCTGGCAACCTCCCTCCACGCGGCCGACCACGTGCAACTCATGGGCACCGCCATCTTGGGCGCCATCTTCCTTGCCGCCTGTCACGTGCGATCCACGGGGGCGGCCATCTTCTTCCAACTCAGAAATTTGTCTAGAAGAATATGAACTCAGAGGGCAGTCATCACGGGGCCACTCCAGCACAGCTGATCGAGCCAACGACTACCCGCAACTCAGCGCAGTGACACTGGACCGTTCGCGTCCAAAGCACCTCCGAAATTCAATGATGACCGTTCAAATCAACGGATACAGGACACCGTGCCTCTTCGACTCCGGGAGCACCGAGAGCTTCGTACACCCAGAACTGGTAAGACGCTGTTCGCTCCCTGTTTTTCCTGCATGGCAAACTATTTCCCTCGCTTCTGGCTCCCACTCTGTTCACCTCCAAGGGCCACCGTCGCGACCCTAACGATCCAGGGCACCAGCTACTCCAACTTCCAGCTGTACGTGCTCCCTGAACTCTGCGCCCCACTCCTACTGGGACTCGATTTCCAGTGCAACCTGAAAAGCCTCACACTCAGCTTCGGCGGGCCCTTGCCCCCATTCACTATTTGCAGCCTCGCCACACTAAAAATCGACCCCCCTCCACTCTTTGCCAATCTCATGCCGGACTGCAAACCCGTAGCCACTCGCAGCAGGCGATACAGCCTGCAGGACAGGGTGTTTATCAGAACCGAGGTCCATAGGCTTCTACGTGAGGGGATCATAGAGGCCAGTAACAGTCCCTGGAGAGCCCAGGTGGTGGTCGTCAAGACTGGGGAAAAATTCCGAATGGTAGTGGATTATAGCCAGGCCATTAATCGGTTCACACTCCTTGACGCATATCCCCTCCCCAGAATTGCAGACATGGTGAATCAGATCGTCCATTATAAAGTCTTCTCCACGATGGATCTGAAGTCTGCATACCACCAGCTCCCAATCCGCCCGGAAGACCGCCACTTCACGGCGTTTGAGGCCGACGGCCGCCTCTTCCACTTCCTCCGGGTTCCCTTTGGCGTCACTAATGGGGTCTCGGTGTTCCAACGAGCAATGGACCGAATGGTGGACCAGTACGGGCTGCGGGCCACGTTTCCGTACCTGGATAACGTCACCATCTGCGGCCACGACCAGCAGGACCACGACGCTAACCTCGATCGATTTCGCCAGACGGCCCAGAAGCTCAACCTCACGTATTACACGGAGAAATGCGTTTTCCGCACGACCAGGCTAGCCATCCTCGATTATGACGTGGAGAACGGAGTCCTGGGCCCCGACTCGGACCGGACTCTTAGAACTCTTCCTCATTGTCCCAGGGCCCTCAAAAAGGTGCCTGGGATTTTTCTCTTATTATGCCCAGTGGGTCCCTCAGTATGCGGACAAAGCCCGCCCACTATTTAAGGCCACACTCTTCGTTTATCGGATGAGGCTCGTCAGGCCTTCACTCGTATCAAGGAGGACATCGCCAAAGCGGCCAAGCGGGCAGTGGATGAATCCATCCCCTTTCAGGTAGAGACCGATGCCTCAGATTTCGCTCTCGCAGCCACACTAAACCAGGCAGGGAGACCAGTCGCCTTCTTCTCCCGAACCCTCTCTGCTTCGGAACTTCGACACTCCTCGGTCGAAAAGGAAGCACAAGCCATCGTGGAAGCGATACGTCACTGGAGGCACTACCTCGCAGGTAGGAGGTTCACCCTCAACATCGACCAAAGATAGGTTGCCTTTATGTTCGACAACTCTCAAAGGGGCAAGATCAAAAATGATAAGATCTTACGGTGGAGGATCGAACTCTCCACCTACAAGTACGATATTATGTACCGACCGGGGAAGCTCAACGAGACCCCAGATGCCCTGTTCCACGGCACGTACGCCAGCACGCAAGATGACTGCCTGAAAGCTATTCACGATGACCTCTGCCACCTGGGGATCACCCGGCTCACCCACTACGTCAAAGCCCGAAATCTGCCACAGTCATTAGGGCTCTGCATAATATCTTCACCCTGTTTGGTTCTCCCAGCTACGTACACAGCGACAGGGGTTCGTCCTTTATGAGCGACGAGCTGCGTCAGTACGTGCTCGAAAAGGGCATTGCCTTGAGCAGGACTACCAGCTACAACCCCAGGGGGAATGGGCAGGTGGAGAGGGAGAACGCGACGGTCTGGAAGACCGTCCTACTGACCCTCCGGTCCAGGAAGCTCCCGACCTCCCATTGGCAGGAAGTCCTCCCCGACGCGCTCCATGCTATTAGGTCCCTCCTATGTACGGCCACCAACCAGATCCCTCACGAGCGGCTATTTGTTTTTTTCCAGGGGCACTACCACGGGGGTTTCGCTCCCAGCATGGTTAAAGACACCGGGCCTCGTCCTCCTCCGGAAACACGTCCGGACTCAGAAGACTGATCCACTCGTAGAGAGAGTGCTCCTGCTCCATTTGAACCCACACTAAGCATTTATAGAGTACCCTGACAGCCGTCAGGACACTGTTTCCCTCCGGGACCTGGCACCTGCAGGATCCAACTCCGACACCACCACCGCTGAGATACCCCTCACACTATACCCCTCCCAACCCCCCGCGCCCGGCGCCCCCACGCCTGCAGTTCTGCTGCCTGTGCTCCGCGCCCCCGCGCCATTGGGTTTCCGGCGCTCCCTGTCACCAGTCAAACCAGTCGGATACGAAGCTCTGGCCGAATAACCCCCGGAGACTGCCATGGGTCCCTCGCCGACCGCCATCGCCCAGCCACCAGAAGAGGCTGCAACCCAGGTGCTTCGTCAATCCCAGAGAACGACCCGGCCGCCGGATCGATTTAACCTGTAATTTATAACCTGTAAATTGTAACTTGTAACTCGTAATTTGGATTTAGCAGACACATCACCCCCGCTGGACTCAATTTTTTTTGCAGGGGGTGAATGTGGTGAATCACAGTCCGTGTAATTCACACTGCTATTATATATGATGTACTGTGTCTATGTAAGCACGGTATACGAGCAGTTGCGCGGCTCTGCCCATAGGGGGAGATGAGGAGTTTGTACTGGGCTCCACCCTTGGCTCCGCCCATGGCTCCGCCCATGGCTCCTCCCACTAACCGGAAGTATAAAGCTTGGCAGTCGTGAGCCTGCCTGCCAGTTCATCTCGTCGCAGGCAGGCTCTGTTGAAAGACTATTAAAACTACTGTTCACTTCCAACCACGTGTCGTGTGAATTGATGGTCACATTACAGGCCCTTCGGATTTCCTAGCCTGTGCCGATCATGATGCCCTAACTAATTTTTTAAAACCTGGCCTTACTCGGACCATGTCCCTCTATTTCCTCCCTATTCATGTACTCATCCAGATGCCTCTTAAAATGTTCCTAATGTGCCTGCTTCCACCACATCCTCTGGTAGCATGTTCCATGCACCACCACAGTCTGAATGAAAATTTTTTTCCCCCTCTCACCTTGAACCTGTGCCCCCTTGTAATTGACACTTCCACCCTTGCAAAAAGCCTCCGGCTATCCACTCTGTTTATGGCTCTCATCATTTTGTAGACCTCTATCAGGCCTCCCCTCAGCCTCGGTCTTTCCAGTGAAAACAATCTTAGTTTATTCAACCTCTCCTCATAGCCAACAACCTCGAGACCAGGCAACATCCCGGTGAACGTTCTTTGCACTATCTCCAAAGCTTCCACGTCCTTCTGATAAATGTGGTGACCAGAACTGCGTGCAATACTCCAAATGCGGCTTTACCAAGGTTTTATACAGCTGCAACTGATTTCCCAACTCCTGTACGAAATGCTCCTGTTCCACCTGTGTTGCCACTTTTAGGGAACTGTAGACCTGCACGCCCAGATCCTTCTGTATGTTAATGTTCCTAAGGGTTCTGCCATTTACAGTATAATTCATACCTAGATTTGATCCTCCAAAATGCATTACCTCGCATTTGTCCGGATTAAACTCCATGTCATTTCTGTGCCCAAGTCTCCTATCTATCTATATCCTGTTGGATGCTCTAACGATCTCCAGCACTCAGCAACTCCGCCAATCTTTGTGTCATCCGCAAACTTACTAATCAGACCCCCCCACATTTTCCTTCAGATCATTTATATATACACTACAAACAACAGAGATCCCAGCATTGATCCCTGAGGAACATCATTAGCTACAGATCTCCATTCTGAAAAACACCCCTCCACCGCTACTCTGTCTTCTATAACCAAAACAGTTCTGTATCCATCTAGCCATCCTGCCCCGAATCCCATGTGATTTTAGTTTTTGTACCATACTGGAACATTCTCAAACAATCCCTTCCAATCGGCCCCCATTAAAGTCCCATTCAAACCCTTTGAATTAAGTCCCAAGTCTCTGTCTCCTCAGATGTCACAAAAAAATTATTTTTCAAGTTAGACAAAAAACTCTCAGCGTCACCAGGTACACCATTCATAAATACACGCCACTTATATAATCTCTCCGCCTTTGCCTTGTTGAAGGCAGCATGCCTCTTTGTTAGCTGTGCCCGGACATCTTGACAAATTTAGATGCTGCGTCCTTCCCACCTCACGTTTCGGTTCTCTTTGGCCCATTTCAGGACCCATTCCTTCTTCTGGAAGCTGTGAAAATGAACTATCACTGCCCATGGTCGCTCATTTGCTCAAGGTCTCGGCTGGAGTGTTTGGTGGGCCTTGTCCAGCTCAGGAGGGAAATCTGCTCATTTCTCCTCCCCACACTTCCCAACAACTTTGCAAGCATCTTGGAAAAGTACTCGGTTAGCCTCGGGGACCTGCAACCCCACGATCCTGAGGTTCTGTCTCCTCGACCTGTTCTCCAGGGACTCAACCTTCGCCCTCAGGGCCTTATTACTCTCCTTCACCATCAGCTTTGCAGGTTCCAGTTACACAATTTGGCCAATATGCCGTAAGATCCCTTCCACCCCTTCAGGATCCCTCCATGCTCTCTTTCACTGCCTCCAAAGTCCTTCCCAACTTCTCCCTCATCAGGCTCAGCGCCTCCTCAATAGTCTTTTTGAAGGTCGCCATCATGTCCCTTCCTTGCTTTTCAAAATGTTTACCAAATTGTTTTTATGAATTTGTGCGTCATTGCCCCAGTCAGTGTTTCCAATGTAATTGGACCAGCCACAATCGCTGAGATTGCCTCTACCATCTTGCCTCCCAATGACCTTCGTACTTTTTCTGGCTCCGTCGAAGGACTACCGCTTGTACCTTTCTTCCCAACAGCCTTTTTGGCAGCTTTCGGCATCCTTTTGTCTGATACAATTAGATGGATCGGGATTGTCCATCAATTTTTTCTGGGAACTGGGCAAAAAGAACCAAAAAAAACAAGGACATTGGCGGGAGCTTCCTTATGTGCAACCTTTTCCTATATGCCTTCACTGAAAGTCCAGAATTAGCTTTGTTGACAAGAGTTTGCACTGACAGACCCCAATGGAAGCTAATAATCCTATTTCTTTGTTACAGAACACCCTACATTATGTGGACATGTTTCATCACAAGTACAGATTTGAAAACAATTGTTCCTATAATGGTGATTTTAAGGATGTCTGTGCCATGTCATAACTACCTTGCAGACCTCTCACTGGAATCACCTCAGCTTATTAGCTCAGTTGGTTGGATGGCTGGTTCATGTCATCAGTGTGGGTTTAACTCCAGTACCAGCTGAGGTTGTTAATGAAGCTCCAACTTCTGGTGGTGGCTATTAGGGGAGCGGTCATGCGAAAGGTGGCTCTCATCCAAGAACATCAACAAGGCCTTTCTACACCAAAAACACAGAAAATCCCCAAAGTAACTCCCACTGACCGCACTTTCATCTAAGATGGGAAAGAATCAGCCACCCATCTGAAAAGCAAGCAGAGACTAGGGGAAGGACAAATCATTGTCGAATAATGGAGGATCGAACTGGAGGCAGACAATGAGGCAAGAGTCAACCCCACAGACTTCCCAGGGCGCTGATCGAACAAATGTAGTACTTTATCACCTCCGAACTCCAGAGACATGGGGGAGGAGATGAAAAAAGACCTCGTGGTGGCCTTCAAGACAGCAGTGATGGTCACAATGGCCCCCATGGAGGGAGGCAATGGAGGAAATGAACAAAATGGAATAGAGGCTAGAGGCCCAGATGTCGGCAACACAGGACCTCGAAAAAGCCGCCGCGGACCAAGGGGACCGGATCGCGACACTCGAGGCCATGGTGGCAAGGTCAAGACCCAGAAGGGGTTGAAGGGCAAGGTGAACCAAGAAACTGGTTGTGTTGACAAAGCGTGGGCTGCCGGAGGGAACAGAGGGGAGAAACCCCACAGAATACATTGCAGAGATGCTCGGGAAGCTGGTCGGCAAGGAGGGCATCACCAAGCCCTCGGGGATAGACTGCACCCACAGGTCGCTCCAGCAGTGGCCAGGGCTGGGGAATCATCGCAGAAGATAATCGTAAAGCTCCACAAATACCAGGATAAAAAGTGGATCCTGAGGTGGGGGAAGAGCACGAGGGGAGCATAAGTGGGAAGGACATCCCATCTGCTTGTACCACGACATTGGTGCAGATCTGGCCAAGTGCCGGGCAGAATTTAACGTGGCCAAATCTGCCCTTTACAAAAGTGGGGTGCATTTTGGCATGCTCTTCTCCTGCTAAACTGTGGATCAGATCTGACCAAGTGCCGGGCAGAATTCAACGTGGCCAAATCCGCCCTTTACAAAAGTGGGGTGCATTTTGGCATGCTCTATCCTGCTAAATTGTGGATCATGTATCAGGGCAAACAACTATACTTTGACATTACGGAGAAGGCCAACGGGTTTGTCCAGAAAAATGGACGGGTCAAGCAACAATATAGGACAATGGCGTGAACGCGGGCTGTTAGCTGAGGGGGCCTGGGGCAACCACATGCAGGGACGTGGAAGACAGGGGGAGGGGGGAGGGGGAAAGAGAAGTAAACAGTGTAAAATCTGGGAAACCAACGGTGCAGCGAACTGCTACACTAGCGAACAAGCTGGTGTATGGAGACACAGCGAGGGAGGAGGCTAAGGCGCACTTCCCCGGAGGAAGGGGGCGCCTAGCAGAAGAGGAGAAAACAACAGAATTTCAGGAGAAATGATGGGCAAGAAGGGGGAGGACAAGGAGGGGAGAGCACAATGATAGGGGGTACAGGGGGAGAAACAGAGGGGAGTAGGGGAAGGGAGGGGAGGGCAGAGCCCTGATTGCAACAGGTTTCCACACCCCCCCCCCCCCTCCCCCACCAACCACAGATAGTAACATGGAATGCAAGAGGCCTCAATAGGCCGGTGAAAAGATCCAGAGTCCTCGACCATCTCAAGTGTCTGAACTTGAAGTAGCCTTCCTACAGGAGACACGACTGCCGGTAAGGAAGGGCTGGGTGGGACAACCGTTTCATGCGTGCTTCGACATTTGGGCAAGGAGGATGGCCATTCTAGTAAACGGACAGTTTCAATCACGGTGATGAGCACAGTGACACACCCGGGGGTGATCTATTATGGTTGGCAGGGCCCTGGTCGTCTTGGTAAATATACACAACTGAACTTGGACAGCACAGAGTTCATCAAAAACAACAGGCCAAAATCCCTGACCGAGACACCCACCGACTTATCATGGGGGTCTCGAACTGCATACAGGTCTCAACAGTGGACAGATCCGACCCCAGGATGAGTCATAACAGGGATGGAAAACACCTTCATCAAGCAGATTTGAGTGGGGAGGGGGGGGGGGGGGGGGGGGGGGGGGGGAGCGGTGGTGGACCATGGAGATTCAACCACCCAAGAGATAAAGAATTCTCCTCCTTCTCCCTCATGCACAAAGCCTACAAAGCCAAACTTTTACCAAGGCCTGTAGACCACCGAACACCTGGAGTGGGACTTGGAGATTAAGCAAATCCTCAACAGACTTGACATATTGGTGGTGAGGAGGACAGGAAACAGGGGCTGGGCATAATCGTGAAATGTATTAATTCCATGCTGTCAGGGAAAGCACCTGGGCCGGAAGGCTCCCTGCAGACCTTTACAAAAGATTTGCAGCAGCACAGGCCCAGCACTTGGCAGGAGATGTTCAACGATTCAATGTCGAAGAGAGCCCTGCTGCCCATACTGGCCCAGGCCCCATCTCACTGATCCCCAAAAAGGACAAAGACCAGACAGAGTGTGGATTGTACAGACCCATCTCTCCCTTTTACACTAATGCAAAAATTCTGGCGAAAGCGCTGGTGAAATATCTGGAAAGCTGACTGCCATAAATGATCGTGGAAGATCAGACTGGATTTGTCAAGGGCAGACCGCTAACAGTGAACATCAGATGCCTGCTGAATGTAATAATGACCCCCATCTGGGGAGGGGACACCAGAGGGAGCAATGCCAAGACAGAAGGGATCTCACATGCAGCAGGTGAGAGACTGGGAAGGAGGCCATTAGCTGGAGGGAGGCAAGGGGGCAACACAGACTACCCCCACACATGGAAGACCGGGGAGGAGGATTTACCTAGCCTCCCTCGAGAACACAATATGGGAACAGGCGGCACTGGCTGCCCTGTGTCTCACCCTCTGGGACCCTTGGGGAAACACAACATCCCTCCTGCCTCGACCACATCTAGGAGCCTCTCCAGCTCCACGTCTCCAAACCTAGGGGCCGGCCTTCAGGACGCCATGGCTGTGAGCTGAGGGGGGCTGGCTGTGCAAGTTCTGTTTAAGTGCTTCTCAAGCTTGTTAGCGGGAGGCTGGCGAGCGCAGTGCTGGCGAATCGGCTGGCGAGCCGTCATTTGTGATGTGAAGCCCGTGGGGCCTCATTAAGGACCAATTAACATAGAATTGCATTGCTTGCCTTGCCGGGCCGAATGCCGGGAAGCTCGTGGCAGTTCCCACTCGCTACCACACGAGAATCACGCCTTATTCAGTTAACTTGGAATATAAAGACTCAGTGACTTCCCTTATTGAACAGAACATAACAAACTGTAAGACTGCTGCCTGGGATGCAGTGGCAGAGGCTGTCAGCTCAGGCAGCGTGACCAGGAGGACTGGCCTCCAGTGCTGCAAGGTCAATGGCCTACACCTGGCCGCATGCGTGAGTTGACATCCCCACCCCTGCAAACCTTCCCATCCCCATGTGAGCAGCCCCCCAACCCTCCATTAGCCTCCAAAACCTCCCTTCACCCCAAACCTCCCTATCATTCCTTCACACACACCCCCCACACCACTGTAAACCACGCATGTGGCTAATGATGCCCTTTCTGTGTCTCTGCAGGAGAAGCTGTCCCACAATCACCGGGAGAGGGTCCAGACCGGCGGAGGGGTGCCAGACATAAGAATCCTCATGACTTTCGAGGAACGGGCCCTGGAGGTTATTGGGGTGGCCGAGCACAAAGCGGTCACCAATGCTGTGGTCGGTGCACACCACAGAGGCGAGGATTCAATGGGCTCCACATGCAGGTCCAATCAAACGTGAGGTGTTAATGTCATACAGACTGACCCATCCTCCCACTGACCACATGTCCAATCTCCACAGGACCTCCAGCCGACGGCGACAGGCCATCCGGGGTTGTTCCCCCCCGCACCACCTCCCATGAGACCACCTCAGAGGAGAGCTCCGAGGACACCACCATCGATGCATCACAGCTGCCATCCCCACCCTCCACACCTCGGTGGGCGACATTATCGGTCAGGCTTCTGGGGCACAATCTGATGAGCACCACACAGTTGCAGATGCACATCAGGTGGAGCAGATTTGATGGGGCGAGTGGCCTAATTCTGCTCCTATGTCTTCTGGCCTCATGGTGCTGAGGACCCGGGTTCAATCCCGGATCACTGTCTGTGTGGAGTTGGCTCATTCTCCCAATGTCTGTTTGGGTCTCACCTCCACAACCCAAAAAGATGTGCAGGGTTGGTGAATTGGCTGTGCTAATTTACCTCTTAGTTGGAAAAAAAGAATTGGATACTCTAAATTTAATAAGCAATTATATGAAACATGCACCTTTTGATGGAAGTGGTCTCACAATGGGGTAGAAGAACTTGGACATAACTAATGATGAAGGAGCTTCAGTGAGAAAACCGGTATGGTGACATGGGCCTTGCATTACAATATGAGTAGGAGTAGACGAGTGGAGTTTGTAAAATGGAGGGAAATCATTTTAATGCCATTAAATCAAGTTTGTCACTGAATGAAAAGTTGGAAAAGCATTTTGCACTACTTTCTAATGCTGGATCTGAATCTGCCCTAATAAACGTTGTTTCCTTTTACAATATCTATTATCTTACAAATTATCACATTTAAATCGATCCACCTTATCCTTGATAATACTTCCAGCAGTATTATCATAAATATAAATGTTAAAGTTGGCATCAGGCGAGAAATTAAACATGTCCTGCCATCGTTTTCATTGGCTTATTATTCTTTCGTTGTTACTATTAATTGTAATTACAACCTATGCAGTCAAATTTGAAACAGGAGCAAGTTCCCTTATTTTTCTGAATGTATAATTTGCTATTTGGTTAAAAAATGTTTCAAAAAACCACTTCCACCTCGATAGTCCATTACATAGACGGAGGTTTGACATTTAAAAACATACAGTAGCAGAAAACTAATTGCGATCATTAACTGGATACATGAAAAGTTTTAACCACTCCGCTTCAGGCGCCCACGCAATTAATCAATGGGGTGCATCGAAGAATGAGGAAAGCTCAGTGTTTCAATACCGTGAGAGAAATAAAGTACAGCGTCGAGTTCACAGTAAACGTTGAACATTATTGTTATCAGTTAACTAATCTACACATTGAAAGACAGGAAACTTGTAGGTGGAAAAAACCCTTCAAACTTCATGAGGAGAAGTAAGGTTCCTATTGGTCAAAGTTTCATATCATTCTTGTGTGATTAACTTAGATTAGCATAGTTGTTGGATTTTATTTACTATTTTAGGCAGATAAAGTAATTCAATATTCGCCATTGAAAACTACCAGATAGCAAGTCCTGCACTCAAAAACCATTTTCTGGCAATCATTTCGTATTGGCAAATGTCTCTTGTCAGGCGGCTTGCGACTGACTGTGAGTCATTCTTTGATCCGGGATTCAGATAAAATTAAAAGCGGTCAAACGTGCTTGCTGGAATCAGCGAGATGTCGACACGGAGTCCGCTTAACCGTCAAGAGAAAATCTCTGCATCTATTTTGAGATATATCTATCTGAAATACAACCAGCTTTGTATTTGAACTTAAATACATATGATTGCATTTTAAGAAAACAATATACAACAGTAGTTCGAACTTCAGGCTGCAACATTGTAGATTTTATCGAAAACAACTTTTTTAAAATTAAAGTAAACGATGAACCAAATAAAATTGCAGTGGGATTTAATTTAGCGGAAAAACGTTCGGATGTGCAAAGTTAATAGAGAACACTGCCCCATTGTGGATTGAGAGTGTTATTTTTGTTACGTTATTACAAACTGGGGTTTGAAACTACGGCATATAATATTTAGTTTTAATTCCTGCTGACTAAAATTGATAATTGATAACGAATTCTATTTGAACATTTGCAATGGTTTAATATCCGGTTTTGAAAGGCTGCACGTTTCGTACGTGAATGTTGGGGTATGACCACACAAAAACTGGTGGAGTGGCAAATAGTGGGGAGTAAAGTGTTAGATTATAGGACGGTATAAATGGACTGGTGAGCTTGCCAGAACATTGACAAATGGAATATAATCCTGAAAAGTGTGCGGTGATGCCTTGTTCATCCTCCCAAAATGTAAGGAAATATGCAATGAATGATAGGACTCTGGGAAGAAGAGGGATCTTGGTGTGCACTTCCATAGATGGGCTGCACAAGTGATTAGCACTGTGGCTTCACAGCGCCAGGGTTCCAGGTTCGATTCGCCGCAGGGTCATTATCTGTGCGGAGTCTGCACGTTCTCCATGTGCTGTGTGGGTTTCCTCCAGATGCTTCGGTTTTCTCCCACAGTCCAAAGACGTGCAGGTTAGGTGGATTAGCCATGATGAATTGCCCTTAGTGATCAAAAAAAAGTTAGGAGGGGTTTATTGAGTTACGGGGATAGGGTGGAAGTGAGGGCTTAATTGCAGACTTGATGGGTCAAATGGCCTCCTTCTGCACTGTATGTTCTATCCATGAAGACAGCGAGACAGGTAGATAAGGTGGTTAAGGTATATGGGACACTTGCCTTTATTAATTGATGTGGAGATGCCGGCGTTGGACTGGGGTGAGTACAGTAAGAAGTCTTACAACACCAGGTTAAAGTCCAACATGGTCGTTTCAAACACTAGCTTTCAGAGCACTGCCATTCACCTGAGGAAGGAGCAGTGCTCCGAGAGCTAGTGTTTGAAACAAACATGTTGGACTTTAACCTGGTGTTGTAAGACTTCTTACTTTATTAATTGAGGCATAGAATATAAGAGCAGGTTATGATGGAGCTGTATAAAATGCTGGTTAGGCCACAGCTGGGGTACTGTGTGCTAATCACCATACTACAGTAAGAAAGTGATTGCACTAGAGAGGGTGCTGATGAAATGTTGTCTTGGCTTGAGCATTTCAACTATCAAGAGAGACTGGATAGGCTGGGCTGTTTTCATTGGAGCACAGAAGGCTGAAAGGAGGGTCTGATTGAGGTATATAAAACTATGAGGAGCATAGGAAGGAACTTTTTCCCTCAGCAGAGGGATCAATAACCAGATAGCATAGATTTAAGGTAAGGGGCAGGAGGTTTAGGGTGGATTTGAGGAAAAGCTGTTTCCCCAGAGGGTGGTGGGGAATCTGGAACTCACTGTCTGAAAGGGTGGTGGAGACAGGAACCCACACAACATTTAAGAAGCATTTAAATGAGCACTTGAAACTCCATATCAAACAAGGCTGGGAACCAAGTGCTGGAAATTGGGATTAGAATATATAGTTGCTTGATGGCCGGTATGGACATGATGGGGCGAACAAGAGCCTCTCTTTGTGCTGTAGAGACCACCTTATCACCCCTGCTTTCAAGGGTCCAAGGTTAAAAGAGGAAGAGGGTCGAAAACATCCTTCTCCTTCTTCGGATGGTCGTTTCCTACACACCTTTTACAGAATGGGCCCGGTGTCCAAAGTTCACGGGAAAACTGGAAACATTTCACTCCTAGTAATCAATGGCAGCACTGGGTTTGCTGATATTTGAAGCTTTGACCAAGAATCACCCGGACTCGAAACGTTAGCTCCGTTCTATCGTTACAGATGTGATCAGACCTGCTGAGATTGTCCAGCATTTTCTGTTTTTCATGTTCATATTTTGTTGTGTTTTTTTTTAAACACGTGTTTTGGATGCCGACTTTAAAATGCTTCCCGTAACGTTTACCTGCTGTCACTTGTGTCAACAACGACAGCCTGCGAGTGGGGCGGGGTGGGAGTGACTGAACGGCACGTTTGGCTGGCTGGATGTCTTTCATTTGAAGGTAAACAAAGCCGCCGTCCACCTGATCGTTGTGTGGGCGAACAAATCGAGGTAAACCTCGCGTCTTTCCTTCAAACTCCTGCTCGGCGGGGTGGGGCTGTGGAAACCCGGGCCCCACACACAGCCTCTCACCCGACACAGGCCCATTAACCCGACAATAAACAGAACATGGTTCAAACCAAAACAAAAACCACCACCACGAAACGAATGAAGCAGTTTCAGCATCTCTTACCTTCCTCAATCTTAAAGTTGCATTGCCTCGGCTGGAGCGGCGAACATCATCAATCCACGGCCCCTGAATGCGCCACACACCTCACCTTTGTCTTTAATGTGTGTTTTCTTTTGAAAGAAAATAACACCTTAATCCTTTATTAAAGTGATTTTCTTCTTTTCTCTCGGTCTTTCAGCCCTTAAAAGAGACGGGGTGTAACTGGACATCTCAAAATAAATAAATAAACGCGCGTTCAGCACAAATTGGCCATTTTATACCTCGGAAGAGAATATATATTTGGTTTCTTTTCCCGAAAACTTCATTTTGCCAAAGACTGACGTTTTTTTAAAAGATGTAAGAACTGGATCAACTCCGGGAGGGGGAGGGGGGGAAATATCTCCTTTCAGCAGTCAAAGCGCGGTTTCCATAGCAACCGGACGCCCACCGCCAGCGAACTCGCGCGAGAGCGGCCGGTGTCGTCAATGGCAACGGGCACGCGAGCAACCGGCGGCGACCAACAACCACCAGCCATGTCGGAGGAGGAGGACGGCACCTTCTACCTGCAGCGTATCCTTTGAACAGAGGACTTCTGACGGTGCGGGAGGAGAAAGGGGAGCTTTTTAACGTGTAAAATAAATTTACGGGCGTATTTCTCTCCCCCCCCCCTTTCTTTAAGAAGCGTCAACAGTCAACATGCTGCTCTTTGACCTCATATTTCGACCCCCTAGCCCCGTGAAATGTACTCGATGCGCTCGTGCGTGACTTGGGGGGGGGGGGAGGGGAGGGGAGGGGGAGGGGGAGGGGGGCAGGAGAGGGGGCTCGCGCTTAGCCCTTGCGTGACAGTCAACGGTTTTTCGCCGTTGGAACGCAAATCCGTTAAGGATTGTGCGCGTGAGCCGAATTGGGGTGGTGCTGATTGCAGATCTACATTCCAGTGACTGGCACGTTACCCTTCCTCCTCCACCACGCATTTCTGTCATTAACCCCCATTCTTTCACCATCAACACCGCCACACACACATGCGGGGCAACAAACCAGAATGTCACACTTTCATTAACTCTTATCATTAACTCATTGCAAGAAGTCTTACAACACCAGGTTAAAGTCCAATAGGTTTGTTTCGAATCACTAGCTGTCAGAGCGCAGCGCCTTCAGGATTGACCTGGGGAAGGGGCAGTGCGCTGAAAGCTAGTGATTTGAAACCAACCTGTTGGACTTTACCCAGGTGTTGTAAGACTTCTTACTGTGCTCATCCCAGTCCAACGCCGGCATCTCCACATCATGATTAACCCATTGGGCCGTTATCGGCAAGGTTGAGTTACTGCGTCTTGGTTGTGTGATAGGCGCTGGGTGATGTAAGCTGGAGCTGCTGAGCCCATGGTCCCCAGCAGCAGTCAGTAACTTCAGTAGAGGCACTGGAGTTGCTGGGGTCAATCTCCTTGGGTTAAGAGGTTGAGTGGAGTAGAGACTTGATGTGGAGATGCCGGTGTTGGACTGGGGCGGGCACAATACGAAGTTTCACAATACCAGGTTAAATTGGAGATTTGATTGAGGTACCATTCTTGAGAGTAGCTAGTGTTATAGTTGGAGTAGAAAGGTTAAGAACCAGAAAGCGTAGATTGTAGTACCCCTACAGTACAGAAGGAGGTCATTTGACCCATCAAGCCTGCACCCAAGTCTGCGTCTGCACCAAAAGAGCACCCTACCTAGGTGCACTCCTCCCTCCATCCTGCCCTAGCCCCATAACCCATAATCTGCACATCCCTGGACACTAAGAGGCTATTTTAGCATAGCCAATCTACCTAACGTGCACATCTTTGGACTGTGGGAGGAAACCGGAGCACCTGGATGAAGCTCACGCAGACACTGGGAGAATGTGCAAACTCTACATAGACAGTCACCCAAGGCCAGAATGGAACCCGGGGTCCCTGGTGCTGTGATGTAGCAGTGCCAACCACTATGCCACTGTGCTGCCCTAACAGTTTTAAAGTGATTGGCAAAAGTACCAAAGGCAAAATTAGAAAAAAACTCTTTATCCAGTGAGCAGTTATTATCTCCAATACACTGATTGCAAGGATGGTGGTGGCAGATTCGATTATGGCTTTGAAAGAGATTGGATCAGAACTTCAAGGGAAATAATTTGCCAGACTAGAGGGAGAGGACGGGGGAATGGGACTTGTTAAATTGCCCTTGCAGAAAGCTGGCAAAGGCTAAATAGCTTTTTGTGCTGTAACCCTTCTAGAAAATAGGAAAGATGGGGGTGAATGTCCCTTCAATTTCTTATGTTGCTGCGTGTATGTTGGCAAGTAGAAAAACAAATGGCCACAAATAGTACACTGTTAACAATGATGGTGTTGAATTAAGGCATTCAAGAGGACATTAGATGATTACTTGAATAGAAACAATATGCAGGGATATGGGCAAAAGGCAGGAGAATGGCACTAGGCTTTAATGCCCATTTAGGGAGCTTGTGCAGACATGATGGGCCAAATGGACGTCTGTACCATAACAATTCTGTGATTCTGTGAAGTTTGCTGTATTGTGACATGATAAAAGAATGTGGTTAATGAAAAGAAATGGACAATATGAGGACAATTTATGCCACATTTTGAATAAAATCATAACTGAAGGGGGAACCTGGTACCAGTATCTATACCCCAAGAGGTGGGTATGAATTTGGTCAAAGCTGGAGACTTTATTCAAGGCTGCCATTAGCACAGTATCACTCTAGTGGCTGCTTGGGGATGTGGGGCAATTGATAATCTTATTATTTTTCCACCTTGTGGAGAAATACATTTTTTCACCATGATAGCACAGTTGTTATTAGGAATTCACTGTGCAACTGCAGCTACATGCATGCATTTTACAGTTCTGCTATGGAGTTCATTTTCAAGTTCACGATGCCACTCTGCCAGCCATGCAACAAAGCTTTCTTGTCATGCCATTGCTTTGCCTGAAAGAAAATCCTTTGATAATTTATGCTGATGCTTCATCCGAAGCCAATTTCTTGGCAGGTTTTGTCAGTGCAGTTTTGCAGTTACCTTCCACTCAGAGATGGGGCAAGGAATCAGGTCCCAAGTCTACCTCGGCCAAATGGCTGAAAATCAACCCAGAATCAATTCCATCCTTGGGCCACTGTCTGTGTGGAGTTTGCACATTCTCCCTGTGACTGAATGGGTTTCCTCTGGGAGCTCCGGTTACCTCCCACAGTCCAAAGATGTGCAAGTTAGGTGGATTGGCCATGCTAAATTGTCCCTTAGTGTCCAAAGGGTTAGGTGGGGTTACGGAGGTAGGGTGGGCTCATGGGCCTAGGTAGAGTGTTCTTTTAGAGGGCTGGTACAGAATCGATGGGCCGAATGGCCTCCTGATTAATGATTTAATAATATGATTCTAAATCTACAATGTTGGCACCATTCGGAACCACAAATTAGTCATTGAGCAAACTGAGAAAATTTAATTATAAAATTGAACGATTACAAAAGATCTCATGTTCACTCTCAAATCCTAACAGCCAATGAAATGCAGCTCACTTCTATTTCATAGTTAATTAAATATAGCTTCGCCCTATTAGCTTCTCTTGAGTGTCATCATTGAGCTCTTGAGCCTCTCCAAGGCAGTGCAGTTGAAGCTCGATTGTCAAAATAATATCTTAAAAATGACGTCTTATAAAATTAACAATGCAATTATCAAGCAGCTGGATAGAGTTTGGCACTGCAACAATATCTGTCATAGATTCAACTCCACTTAAGTTGCCTATGGTTAGTGACTTTCTATATCAATATTTCTCTGCCCATTCGACAATTGGAAATTGGTATTGTTGGTTGCATTGTACCAGGGCAGCATTGTACAAACTTTGCCCACCGCAGAGCTTTTCCAGATTTCAATAGAAGAAGCCATGTGAAAGACCCTTCCTACTTAATGGCGTTCTTGCAAGGTATCCTTATTCATGATATTTTCCACAATGGGGAGAAAACAAATTTATCCTATCCATTCAGTTTTTATGATGACCTGAAGATTATGATTTATGTTAGCTTAAAATCTGCTAAAGCAAAATAATTTACTGTAATACTTTCACACTGAGGCTGATGAGTTATGGTGAGATTGGGAGACGAACCACCCCAATATTAAATATAGCAGTGATTGTGTTAAGGGCAGAGAGGGGTAGAATTTATGAAGTTGATAAGCAAATTTATAGATCAGTGTGCTTCCTGCTATCGTGGAAGGAGGCATTGATGGATGTTTCCAGTACATTCCCACAGCATCAACAGGAAGCGCAACCAAAGCTCCAGTTTGTTAGATGACATAAAAGGTATAGAGTAGGATTAATTGGTGTTATTCAAGGAAGAGGACTTTGCCAAGCTATGGAAATCAAGGAGGTTGTTCCGATTCTGGATGAAGTAAAAACAAAGGTGATACTAAAGGATACGGTGGCACAGTTAGCATTGCTGCCTCACAGCCGAGGGACCTGGATTCAATTCCACCCTTGGGTGTCTGTGTGGAGATTGCACTTTCTCCCCTTGTCTGCGTGTGTTTCCTCTGGGTGCTCCCGTTTCCTCTCATTGTCCAAAGATGTAAAACTGCCCCTTAGTGTCCAGGGATGATAGGTTATGGGGATAGGGTGGGGAATTTGGCATGGGTTGCGTGCCCTTTCAGAGGGTCGGTGCAGACTCAATGGGCTGAATGGCCTCATTCTGCGCTGTAGGAATTCTATGATTTAAAGTGGATAAGTCACCATGTCCCAATTGGATGCAGGGTAGAATGCTGAGGGAAGTGAGGGTAGAAATTGTGGAGGTGCTGGCCACAATCTTCCAATCCTTCTTAAATACAGGGATGGTGCCATAGGATTGGAGGACTGGAACAAGAAACGGTATGAAGAAAACTGTTTTTATGCAATGAATTGTTGAATTTTGAATGCACCCCGAGATAACATGTGGAAGCAGATTGAATTGTATATTTTGAAAGGATAAGTACTTGAAGGCGAGAACATACAGGGATGTAAGGAAAGAGCTGAGTAATGAAACTAACTAGATTGATTTTTAAAAGAGCTAGTGCAGACTCGATGGGTCAGAAGACCTTCTGTACTTTGATTGAATGCACCTCCTTCAGCTTTTTACTTAATTATGTCTCTGACTTTTATATATTTTCTGTGTTTTTCTCCCTTAATTTGATCAACTTTTCCTGTTTCTATTTCACTAACATATATTATTGCTTATTACTTCTGTTTTCATTATTATGATTTACCTCTCATCTTATTTTTTTGTGCGATCTCTTGATTCAGGGTATGTCTTTTTCCACCTCGCTCTATTTTCATGAAAGGTAAGATTTAAATTGCGTCACAGACTCCTGCACAGTGATCACAATGATAGTAGATTTGAACATATTGTTTGATGGGCCTGTGAGATAAATTACCTGAAAATTAGCTTTAATTTTCATGATGTCTAATTATATTTCTTAGTTGAGAAGCTTTTTTTCAAATAATCAGGGTTATGAAAAGTCAGTTTGAATTCTGCATTAATAAGGTAGATTGGTAATTAATTTAGATTTTAAAATGCTACAAGGTTTTAGAATCCAAAGAACCCCTGTAGTGCAGAAGAAGGCCATTCAGCCCATCGAGTCTGCACCGACCTGCTGAAAGAGCACCCTACCCAGGCCCACTCCTTCACCCTATCCCCATATCCTGCACATGATGGGCAATCCACCTAACCATTAAAAAAAATTAATTTAGAGTATCGAAAACTTTTTTCCCAATTAAGGCGCAATTTAGTGTGGCAGATCACTCTATACATGAACACACTTGCCCTGCACAGCGTTTTGGATTGTGGCGCTGAGACCCGTGCAAATGCAGGGAGAATGTGCAAACTCCACATGGACAGTGACCTGGGGACGGGATCGAACCTGGGTCCTCGGTGCCGTGATGCAGCAGTGATAACCACTGCGCCACTGTGCTGCCCCCAATCCACCTTTGGACATAGGGCAATTTAGCATGGTCAGTGTTTTGCACTTTGTGAGTTTTAGGCTACAGATTTTTAAGGGCTAGAATTTTTTTCAAAATGAAAATATTGGTGCTGCATTGGTCAACATGCTCATCGGTTGAGGTTAGCGATTACTTCAGATTCTTCTCTCTCTCTCTCGCACTCTCTCGCACTCTCTCCCTCTCCATCTATCTTTCTCCGACTCTCTGTGAACTCTCCCCAGTAGATCCTCGTCCTACATCTTTTATAACCATTATTATAGTATGTTCTTTAATTTTTATGGTATGTTCAACCTCGATAAATGTGAAATGAATCATTTTGGAAGGTCGAATTTGAATGCTGATTACGGGATTAAAGGCAGGATTCTTGGAAGTGTGGAGGAACAGAGGGATTTTGGGGTCCACATACATAGATCCCTCAAAGTTGTCACCCAAGTTGATAGGATTGTTAAGAAGGCATATGGTGTGTTGGCTTTCATTAACAGGGGGATTGAGTTTAGAGCTGTGAGATTTTGCTGCAGCTTTCTAAAACCCTGGTTAGACCACACTTGGGATATTGTGTCCAGTTCTAGTCGCCTCATAGGAAGGATGTGGATGCTTTGGATAGGGTGCAGAGGAGATTTACCAGGATGCTGACTGGACTGGAGGGCACATCTTATGAAGAAAGGCTGAGGGAGCTAGTGCTTTTCTCACTGGAGCGAAGAAGGAAGAGAGGTGATTTGATAGGGGTGTGCACGGTGATGAAAGACATGGATAGAGTGGATAGCCAGAGACTGTTCCCCAGGGCAGAAATGGCTGTCATGAGGGGACATAATTTTAAGGTGATTGAGGAAGGTATAGGGGAGATGTCAGAGGTGGTGGGTGCGTGGAATGGATTGCTAGTGGCATTAGGGACATTTAAGCAACTCTTGGACAGGCATATGGACAGCAGTAAATTGAAGGGGTGTAGGATAGGTTGATCTTAGATTAGGATAAATGGTCGGCACAACATCGTGGGCCGAAGGGCCTGTATTGTGCTGTACTATGTTCTATGTTCCATCTATTCATGTATGGAGTGATCTGCCAGGACTGTAAGCAGAACAATAATTTTCAATGTACCTTGGTACATGTGGTAATAAATAAATCAAATCAATTATTTTAATTATCTTAAATACTTCAATTAGATCATCCATAATCTTGTTCAACTGAGGTAATATAAATTTAGTCTACACATATTTTATCTTAATTTAACCTTTAACATCCTGGTGTGTTTTCTGTATTCCATCATAGGCAAATATATAATTCTTGAAGTCAGTGCTCCAGAACCATGTTGAGCCCAGTTGCCGATGTGGATGTTTACGAATTGGGGGGGGGGGGCAAGGGGGTAAATGGGTTCTTCCAATTATAGGAGGCCATGCTACAATTTTCTGGGACCAGTTTGTGGCTTTTAAGTCCAGCTCAGAGCTGCTGATGTTGCAGGGGGGCAAAATCTACCAATTCAAATAAATGCATAATAATGTTTATTTCCTTTTATTGTAGCAGCTGTTATTTCTCTGATGAGGAATGGGATGAATGTCATTTGAGAGCACACATTGGAGACTTGGAGAATAGCATGTTCTGGATCGATAGTAATGATGGGGTGGGGAAGGAGAGCGAGGGTTGCATGTCCGACCCGAAAAAGATGGCGCTGAGTACCCGAGGAAATTGAGGGAAGCACGGTAGCATTGTGGATAGCACAATCGCTTCACAGCTCCAGGGTCCCAGGTTCAATTCCGGCTTGGGTCACTGTCTGTGCAGAGTCTGCACATCCCCCCTGTGTGTGCGTGGGTTTCCTCCGGGTGCTCCGGTTTCCTCCCACAGTCCAAAGATGTGCAAGTTAGGTGGATTGGACATGATAAATTGCCCTTAGTGTTGGGTGGGGTTACTGGGTTATGGGGATAGGGTAAAGGTGTTAACCCTGGGTGCAGTGCTCTTTCCGGGAGCCGGTGCAGACTCGATGGGCCGAATGGCCTCCTTCTGCACTGTAAATTCTATGTAAAAACTGTTATTGTGCCCTGCCTGTCGACTTTCTGAGACATTCTGTCAGTAGCACTGAGCTGTTTGTGACTGAGTGGCTCACCAGACCTGAACACACTTTTTAAACCACTGGAAGACCTGTAAAGGATCGCTCAGCCATTACTTAGAAAACTGCATCATTTGGAGTAGATATCTGCATGGAGATAGTGCAGTAATTCAAGGACAGAAATAAAAAGACAGAATTTCTACCTCTGCTGGATGTTGTCGAGAAGTGGAATTTATGGTTGTCCAGAGTGAAATCCACAAAAATATCCAACATATTAATATATTAGTCGTATCCAAAAGCAGCTGTTGACTAGGATGCCAAATAGAAAAGCTGGTTGTTTAAAGCAAGTGGATTTATTGTCCAACCGATAGGCACGAGCAGAACATTATTAGTACTACTGTACAACAATGTGGTGGATGCCATTATAGATCAAACAGTGGAAATATTGATTTTGTAATTTTGGTGCCATTATTGCTGGGTGTAGGATAATAATAATCTTAATTGTCACAAGTAGGCTTACATTAACTCTGAAATGAAGTTACTGTGAAAAGCCGACTGGAGGGGAATTTAGAATATAAGCCACCCATAAAGCACAGCATGAACATAGCCTGCCGTACAACCTTGCTGTGACATCTTCCCGAGATGTACCTGTGATGCAGCTGTGAGTTAACTATCTGCATTGGAGATAGAAGTCAATTTAATTTCATTTAAGTGGATCTCACTAGCTGACAAGAGCACATAATTGGAATTTGGAATAATCTATCAATTTGGCACTTGCAGGAAATATATAATCTGCCAAATTGCTGATCATCTTATTTCATGTTGCTTCCCCAACAGTTCTGAATAATTACATTTTCTGTTGCCCACAGTGATTAGTCAGAAGAATATGGAAAAGGAGATAAGCATAGATGGTGAATTCCGATACAGCTTTAACAAAGTTTCAGATTATGCATAGGATGCTGTTATTTTGGCAGCCCCTGATGATGGATTATCAGGTTGAGGAATTCAACCTATCATTGGGTAGTGATCCCTGTATTCCACTGTTGAGGGCTGTGTTGTGACATTAGGGACAGGCTGCTGTCATGAGTCTTAACATCCTTCCTCTTTGGTGCCCTACATTTGGACACTGATCTGTTGAAGGACAGAACAATGAATGAGATTTTCTCGGAATAACAAAAGGTCAGTATTTCACAGATTAACTCCTCAGTTGCATTTCCAATCACCAGAACTTATTTTGAATTACAGCAAAACAATATAAACATTTGATCCCATTGCTGATCAGTTTGTTTTGCTCCTGTCATATTATTTTAAAAACCAACCAACCAACCAAAGAAAGAACAGAGGGCCAGGGCAGGCCATATAAAGCCAGCATCCAGCAGCAGCCAGGCAACCAGCCAAGGCACATATGGTCATTGAGGCCTGAGGCTCGACCGGCCGAGCGACAGATGAGCAG
The DNA here is from genome assembly GCF_902713615.1 of Scyliorhinus canicula. NCBI lineage: Eukaryota > Metazoa > Chordata > Chondrichthyes > Carcharhiniformes > Scyliorhinidae > Scyliorhinus > Scyliorhinus canicula. The sequence continues at coordinate 136,948,938 of NC_052147.1, forward strand.
TTGGGAGGTGCAAGGGCCAGGCAAGCACCTGCGTTGTGATTTTCTGGGAGTAGCAGCCAGTGGGGCTCCTCAGTCAGAGCCAGAGGCAAGGGCTGAAGGTGAAAGGGCTGGGCGGCAAGCGGATCAGCGAGGGTGAGAGCAGAGGCCAGGCCTGAGAGCAAGCAACAGCCAGGAAGGCAGCCAGGAGCACACACGACCATTAAGGCCAGGCCACCTGAGTGCGAGGTATGAGCAGTAGGAAGTTGTAGGGCCAGGCAGATACCAGCGGCGTGATTTTCAAGAATTAGCGAGGCGACTTGACCAGAGCCAGAGGTCAAGTCTGAGAGCGAGAGGGCTGGGCGGCAACCGGACTGATGAGGGCAAGGGCAGAGGCCAGGCCAGATAGCCAGCAGCAACTGAGCCACCACTTGCGCACGTGCAAGCTTGGGTCATCAAGGGGAGCAGTTGCATGGCGACCGACCCCTAGGCCACGGCTGAGGAGGGCAAAGAGGCCTGCTCTTTCTGAAAATTAATATAAGTTGAAATCAAGGCAGATTAGCCAATATGAAGAGACACTATGAATCTGGCAGATAAAAATGCATAAAGTTGAAAGCAAGGCAAGAGGAGAAGCTTGGCAAAGAGACAGTTTGGCATTTCACTTTAAAAGGTTTGAAGGACTGAGCAGTGCCCAAATTGCACATTCAGTCTCAACAATATCCACCAAAGGTTTTGATCACTTGCCTGATGACTTTGACTTGCCGATTTCCGTCGACAACACATCACCTGAAAGACTTGAACAAGAAGAAGTGGACTTTGAAATGGGTATGGAACGGCAAGATACTGCACAAGCTCATTGTTCCGCAGCTGAAATGAGGGAAGAAACCTACGATAAAGACACTGCCTTATGGCCAAAATTTGTTCCACTGGGTACGATTGACTACTTCACAATAAATAGACCAGAGAACATAGGTAATATGGAGTTTGTGATTTGAGGTCAGAAGTAGTTTTGAAGTCTTTATGAGACCCATTTTCTGAGGGTGAAGAGGAATGTCGTAACGGAAAGGAGAAATTGGTTGATTTGATTTTCTGGAAACCTCCAAGGTAGTTACGTTTTCAAATTATTTCTTGACCCTAGTAAAGAGAAACAGTAATTTGTCAATGGGTACACAAACTCGAGAAATATTGGAAGAGATGTCGCTGATCATGAAACTTCCAAAAGTCATATTAAGGCTATGTGTACATTCGTTCAAAGATGTAAATTATCTGGAAGAATTCTGCGATATCAGCTAAGTTTGAGAGTGTTCTTATTGGAGGAAATTGCTGAGACATGTTGTTGCCGTAGTCAAACAGCTGTCTTCTTGGGATGATGATGATGTGTCATCATTGTCAAGTCAAATAGGTAATATTTTAGCCTGCCTTGTATATCTCAATGAATTTGTTGAGCTTCACAAAGAGAATTTGAAAAGTTATCAATATTGTGGCTCAGGGAAAACCAACTTTTTAATGCTCAGAACCGATGATGACTTCATCACCATAATGGCAGAGCAGCTCAGAAACCAATTCACTAATGAAGTAAAAGATGCCAAATGTTGTTCCATAATAATTGATTCAACACCAGATGAGAGTCATCTGGACCAATTGACATTAATTTTAAGATATGTAACCTGCAACGGTGAAGTTGTATAGCAATTTCTCTGTTTTGTCCAGTTACAACCCACACTTCTGCTTGGAAATAACTGTTTTGTAAATTACTGTAAATTTAGGTTTGAACGTCAAAAATTGTCGTCGGCAAAGCTTTGATAATGTCGCAGATATGGCAGGAAAATATTCAGGTCTAAAGGCAAGATTGAACAATGCAAGCCCCTGTGCAGTATTCATCCCATGTTCCAGTCACTCCTTGAATTTAATCTACAATGCAGCAGCTGAATCGTGTGGAGTAGCATATCTTTTTTGACTTTGTTCAAAAATTGTATGCATTTTTTCTGGATTTCCAGCATTGGTGGAATGTGCTGCAATCATGCTTGAACTAGGCACATGGAAGACATTTGATGGTCAAAGGAATTTGTGACACCAGGTGATCCACCTGTGCAAATGCTGTTTTGGCTTTGAGGCTGAACTTTGCCAATATAAAGGAATGCTTATCAGACATAGCCACATCAAATTCCAAGAAACCACGTGTGAAAGCTGAAGCAAACTCCTTAGTAGAGAAGTTTTAAAAGTACAATATTGCAGTTTTTACTGTTTTGTGGAACCGCTTACTTCAATGAAGTAATGCAAATGACTGCAAAATGTTAAAACAACTTTATTGAATGCATCACAATAGTTAGCCTGAGTTAGAAGTTTTGCCATAAAAGTTTGAAATGACTATACCTCAATGGAAGCAGAAGCACTAACATTAACAAAAAATACAGGTCTCTCTGGCGGTAAGCATACTGGACACCAGAGGTTATTTTTAAATTAGAGAAAATTAAAGGGAAATAGAAAATCATTGTGAAGACTCAATGTTATTCGTGACACAATAATGGTGCAATTGCAGAGCAGAAGTGAAACTATGAAGAAAACTCTTGAATTATTTTGCGTGCTTTTTGTCAAAAGGTTGGATGAGAATGCTAAGAGCTGCTGCAGTAAGAGAATCATTGATTTCTACTGAGAGGGCAGAGACACAAATCTTTGTGAAGATAAAGTGAAACAATTCATTCATTTCTTCTGCCCTTTGAGATCACCTGCTGATTTGTACACACCTTCATGTGATGGTTTGCAGGTAACCTTTTCCAATGTAGAAACCATTCTGAAAATATATTTAACAATACCTGTCAAAAATACTTCTGGTGAACATTCTTTCTCTGCATTAAAAAGAGTGAAAAATTATCTGTGAAGTACAATGAATCAGGAACATTTGACAACTTCAGCAATCACTTTTTCTAAATTTAGAGTAGCCAATTATTTTTTCTTTTTCCAATTAAGGGACAATTTAGCATGGTCAATCCACCTAACCAGTACATCTTTGGGTTGTGGGGGTGAAACCCACGCAGACATGGGGAGAATGTGCGAAGTTCACACGGACAGTAACCCAGGACCGGGATCGAACCCGGGTCCTCAGCGTCGCAGTCCCAGTGCTGACCACTGCGCCACATGTCGCCCTCACTTCAGCAATCCTGGCGATTGAAAATGCATCCTTACAAAATTTTATATACAGTGTTATTGATGATTTTGTGAAGAAAAAGTGCAGAAGCAAAGCTATCCAGATTGACAAGGATTGCAAAAATCTGATGAAACAAGAAAATCTAAAAATAATCTGTCCCTCTACCAGACTAAATTCTGTTCTTCTAAAGAGAACATATGCTGGTCTGATATAATGGCTGCTGGTCACATGCAGACAGTTATAACTGGTGAGTAATCGCCATCCCCCATCGCTTTCAATGCTGGCCTTAACTGGGCAAAGAACAAAATCCTTCCAGGCAGTTGCCAGCAAAGCCACTGATATTAGTCTTTGACTTAACACTCCACTTCATTGGAGTATTTTCTTCTGGACTTTTCCTGGCTCATTCGATCCTGCACTGGCCTGTGCTGCAGTCATATTATTGGCTGATTTCTCCATCCTATTGCTCATCAACTAGTTCATATTTGCTCGCCTCAAGACACCAAGATCACAATATTGACCATCTCTAACCTCATGCTGAGAACAAATAGGCTTGGATTTAAATTAATCACTTACAGGCTTGTTCTCATAAGTTAAAGAGTACTAAAGCAGGTAAGCAGTAATTTTTTTGTGAGCTAGGAGGGGGGTCAGGAGGGCATTGATGTCATTGAAGTGGGTTTGACATAATTGGGGACAGGGTTGACGTCATTTGGGGTGGGCCTCCACGTCACCAGGGGGTGGTGTGTGACATGGGGGCCCCACAAAGAGGGAGAGCGTGGGGCCCAAAAAGTGCAAGTCCGTTTCTGACTGCAGTTCATGTTGTGTAGGTACACCCACAGTGATGTTTGGAACTGAATTTTGACCAGTGACAGTGAAGGAATTTAAGTCACGATTGTGAGTGCCTTGGAGGGAAGCTTCAGGTGGTGGTGTTCCCAAGTATCTGCTACCCTTGTCCTTCTAGATGATAGTTGTCATGTGTTTTGAAGGTGCTGCTTAAGGAACAGTGCATCTTGTTGATGGTACACACTGCTGCCACTGTTCATCGGTGGTGGAGGGAGTGAATGTTTGTTGCAGAAGTAGCAATCAAGCAGGCTGCTTTTTCCTGGATTGTATCGAGCTTTTTGAGTATTTTTGGAGTTGCACTCATCCAGGCAAGCACAGAGTATTCCATCACACCCCTGACCTATGCCTTGTAGAAGGTGGATAAACTTTGGGGAGTCAGGAGGGGGGTTACTTGCCGCAGGATTCATAGACACATAGAAGATAGGAGCAGGAGGAGGCTTTTTGGCCCTTCGAGCCTGCTCCGCCATTCATCACAACCATGGCTGATCATCCAACTCAATAGCCTAATATAGATATATAGAAGATTCCTAGCCTGTGATTCGCTCTTGTCAGCATTGTATTTATATGGCTGGTCCAGTCCAGTTTCTAGTCAATGCTAACCTCCAGGATGTTGATGGTGGGGGATTGAGCAATGATAATGCCTTTGAATGTTAAGGAATGGTTAGATTATCTATTTTTGGAGATAGTCATTACCTGGCACTTGTGTGGCTCAAACGTCACTTGCCATTTGTCAGCCCAGCCTGGATATTGTCCAGGTCTTGCTGTACTTGGACAAAGACTGCTTCAGTACCTGAGGAGTTGCAAATGGTGCTGAACATTGTGCAATCATCAGTGAACATCCCAACTTCTGACGTTACGATGGAAGGGAAGACATTGATGAAGGAACTCCTGCAGTGAAAATCTGGAACTGAGTTGATTGACCTCCCAACCACAAACATCTTCCTTTGTACTAGGTATGAATCCAACCAGTGGAGAGTTTTCCCCAATTCCCACTGACTCCAGCTTTGTTATGGCTTCTTGATAGCGTATTCGTTCAAATGCTGCCCTGATGTCAAGGGAAATCACTCTCTCCTCATCTTTGGAGTTCATGTTTGAAACAAGGCTGTAATGAGGCTAGGATCTGAATGGCTCCCATGGAACCAAACTGAGCATCAATGAATGGGTTATTGCTGAGTTAGTGTGATGTAGTAGCACTATTGTTGATCCCTTTCATAACTTCACTGATGATTGAGAGTAGACTGACGGGGTGGTAATTTTCTGGGTTGTATTTGTCCTGCCTTTTGTGTACAGGTCATACGTGGACAATTTTTCACATTGTTCGGTAGCGTTGTAGCTGTACTGGAACAGCTTGGTTAGGGGCACAGCAAGTTCTGGAGCACAAGTCTTTAGTAGTATTGACAGAATATTATCAGAGCCAATTGCGTATGTAGTATCCAGTGCTTTCAGATGTTTCTTGATATCCCATGGAGTGAATCAAATTGGCGAAAGACAGGTATCTGTGTATCTGCTGGGGACCTGCAGAGGAGGCCAAGATGGATAATCTACGCTGCACTTCTGGCTGAAGATTGTTCACAGAATCACAGAATTTTTGTGGTGCGAAAGGAAGCCTTTTGGCCCATCACGTCTACACCAGCTTTCCAAACGAGTATTATGACCTAATGTCATTCCCCTGCCTTTTCCCCGTACGCTTACACATTGTTTCTATTCATGTAATCATCTGATGCTCTTGAATGTCTCGATTGAACCTGCCTCCACCATATTCCAGGCAGTGCATTTCAGACCTGAACCACTCGTGTGAAAAAGTTTTTTTTCTCACATCACATTTCTTTCTTTTGCAGGTCACTTTAAATCTGTGCCCACTTGATTCTGTTATGAGTGGGAACAGTTCCTCCCTATCAACTGTGTGCAGGACTATGGATTACCAGTCCAGTGACAATATCACCACACCACCACCTCCTTAGAATGGGGAATACGAAAATGGCAGACATGTTAAACAAATATTTTGTGTCAGTTTCATGGCACATAGACATAAGGAACATGCCGTAAATTGTGGAGAACCAATCGTTTAATGCATGTGAGGAACTGAAACAAATTTACTTTTTCAAAAGGAAGTACTGGTGAAATCAGTGTACCTAAAAGCCAACAAATTTCCTGGACCGGATGGCCTACATCCGAGTGTTGTAATAAAAAAAGTTTGCCATAAAGATAGGGTGGAATTCTCCCAAACCCTTGGTAGGTTTGGTGACAGTAAACAATCATGTTGCAATTCTCCTTAATGGCAGGTGGCTCGTCCTGTGGCATAAATTCCATTTACATTAATTTCCTTCTCATGAATGCTCATTAAAACAGCTAGCCGCCAGAACCATGGACCCTCTTGTCACCAACTTGGATCAGTATTTCATCTGGGTTTGGCAGGCACAGGGGTACCCTTCCCCCTGGCTTCACAGTGTTTATCTGGACAGCACTGTGGTTTGGGACTTATGCAGCTATCTCAGCAAAGGTTGGTTACAGGGTGGTGGTGGGCAGACAAAGACAAGGGTGATAATGTGCAAGGAGTGGGGTGGGGCTGGACAGATGAAGACAAGGGGCAATAAGGAAGGAGGGCTGTTCAAGGCGTGGAGTGGGGGAAGTCAAACACTAGGGGGCTATGTGGAAGGAGAGCTGTGCAAGGAGAGGTTTGGGATGGACAAGGGCTCACAATGACAGGCAGAGGGGCAAGCACATGGATGAAGTGGACAAATAATGGAAGGCAGAGGGAAAATCGAGGGGAGGAAAATTGGAACCCGATAAGACTGGATGACATCCAGACAAACCAGGGGTTTATAATAATAATCTTTATTACTGTCACAAGTAGGCTTGCATTAACACTGCATTGTAGTTACTGTGAAAATCCCCTATTCGCCACATTTCGGCGCCTGTTCACTTACACAGAGGGAGAATTCAGAATGTCTAATTCACCTAACAAGCACGTCTTTTGGGATTTGTGGGAGGAAACCAGTGCACCCAGAGCAAACTCCGCAGACACAGGGAGAACGTGCAAACTCCGCACAGACAATAACCCAAGCAGGAATCGAACCTGGGACGCTGGCGCTGTGAAGCAACAGTGCTAACCACTGTGCTGCTGCCACATGTATTATTGGAAGGAGTTGTACGCAAATGGCAGATTATCGGGTGGGTGCTTTTTAATATGGCACAATAGAGATAGTTTGCATGAACATTAAATCGGTCGGGACTGCAGTGCTTTGTGGGGGTCATTTTTCCGTAGTCCTTGTTACAAACGCCTGGTCAGCACTCAACAGTGACTAAGAGACTGGACCAGATGCCATAACTTTATAATGTTTTTATACAGTGCGGAAAGATCGTTTTGTTCCAGGAGTGATATATAAGAAATATATGAAACTCGTACATTTTCTAAATGAAAAAAGTTTAGGAAATCAGAAGCACAAAGAGACTTAGGAGTCCGAGTTCAAGATTCTCTTCAGGTTGGCAGCACAGTAGCATAGTGGTTAGCAATGTTGCTTCACAGCGCCAGGGTCCCAGCTTCAATTTCCAGCTTGGGTCATTGTCTGTGCAGAGTCTGCATAGCGACAAAGAGTGAAATGTGATGAGAGGGCATGGAGCAGAGGTTGGGTGACTGTCTGTGTGGTACAAAGAACAAAGAAAATTACAGCACAGGAACAGGCCCTTCGGCCCTCCCAGCCTGTGCCGATCCAGATCCTTTATCTAAACCTGTTGCCTATTTTCCAAGGTCTACTTCTCTCTGTTCCCCACCCGTTCATATATCTGTCCAGATGCATCTTAAATGATGCTATCGTACCTGCCTCTACCACCACCGCTGGCAAAGCATTCCAGGCACCCACCACCCTCTGCGTAAAAAACTTTCCACGCACATCTCCCTTAAACTTTCCCCCTCTCACCTTGAAATCGTGACCCCTTGTAATTGACACCCCCACTCTTGGAAAAAGCTTGTTGCTATCCACCCTGTCCATACCTCTCAATCACCATGGTGTTTACACTTTCTCCCTGTGTCTGCGTGGGTTTCCTCCGGCTGCTCCGGTTTCCTCCCACAGTCCAAAGATGTGTAGGTTTGGTGGATTGGTCATGCTAAATTTCCCCTTTGTGTCCAAAAGGTTAGGTGAGGTTACTGGGTTTATGGGGATATGGTGGAGGTGTGGGCTGAAGTTGGGTGCTCTTTCCAAGGGCCGGTGCAGACTTGATGGGCCGAATGGCCTCCTGCACTGTAAATGAATATTTCTAGGAGGTGCGTTGCCAATTGAAATATTTTAATGAGAGCCTGTGACTCATATTTGACCTCCATTTTAAATTTTATGCTGGCTGGGCTAATTTCCTGGAACTAGGGAGAGATAGAAGGTAAAGGGAGGCAAGATGTTCCAGGTGTAGCAGATGGGTGCCTCCCCTGTACTGCTTTGGGCCAGGAAGAGCAGGACTATTTCCCGACCACCCTCCTGCTAAGTTTACCTGTAACCCATTACTGCAGACCGTCCCCACTCCCACCCTATCCTGGGCAATGTAGTCCCATGAGCCACAATATCTGACTGATCCCTACTAATTCCAGAGGGAACCAAATGTAAATATTTTCAGGTTTTCTAACAACACAAAATTGGTGGGAATGTGAGTGGTGAGGAGGATGTTAAGAGGCTTCAAGATGATTTAGACAAGTTCAGTGAGTGGGCAAATACTTAGCTGATGCAGTATAAAGTGGATAAATGTGAAGTTATTCATTTTGGAAGGAGAAACAGTGTAGCAGAGTGTTATTTACATGGTGATAGATTGGGAAAAGTTTATGTCCAAAGGAACCCGGGTGCCCTTGTACATCAGTCACTGAAAGCAACAATGTAGGTGCAGCAAGCAGTTAGGAAAGCTAATGATTTGTTGGCCTTCATTGCATAGGGACTTGAGAACAAGAGAAAAGATGTCTTACAGCAGCTGTACAGGGCCTTGGTGAGGGAAGGTATACTTGCCATAAAGGGAGTGCAGCGAAGGTTCACCAGACTTATTCCTGGGTTGGCAGGATTGTCGTATAAAGAGAGATTGGGTCGACGAGGCCTGTATTCATTGCAGTTTATAACAATGAGAGGGTATCTCCTTGAAACATGTAAAATTCTGATCGGCTGGACAGACTGGATGCAGGGATGATATTTCCCCTGGTTGGAATGGTCTAGAGCAAGAGGTTAGGGTCTTAGGATACAGGTTAGGCAATTTAGAATGGAGGTGAGGAGAAACCTTCACTCGGAGAGTGGTGGACCTGTACAATATTCTGCCAGAGAAGGCTGTGGAGGCTAAGTCACTGAATGTATTTAAGAACGAAATTGATGGGTTTCTGTACTCAAATAGTGTTAAGGGGTGTGAGGAGTATGATGTTGGAGATAGAGGATCAGGAATGATCGTATTGAATGGTGGAGCAGGCTTGAAGGGCCAAATGGCCTACTCCTGCTCCTGCTCCTATTTTCTCTGTATCTAATCCGGCCTTTTTTCTTTCCACCTTCTGCTGTCGTTCTGATCCTTCTTTTTCTCGTCTGAGCCTGCATGTTTTGGCCTCCAGTCTCCCCTTTCGATACTTCTGACCCTTGTACATCTCCGAACCCTTCTGATTTCCATCCACTAAATGGCCTCTGATTTGTTTTTCGTGCCATCACCAACTCACAAGCCTTTGGTCTGTGTCACATTTTACAGCATTGTAATGCTAGCCTACAATGATAAAGTGATTAACTGAAAAATATGTTTGTTTCCAATTAGAATATACTTTTATGGTGTAGCAGGCGATTTTCCAATCTAATTGCCAGCAAAGATTATTGGTTTTATATTGTGATGCATTGCACCAATCTGAGTAGTTATACTTTGACAGATCTCCAGTTGAAGACTGGATGAGTGAGTATTTTTTAATACTATTGTGACTGTTCATCCACTTCCTTGACATTACTAAAGTAATTTTTAAAAGTTGTCTTTCTTGAGGTTTGCGCTTTTGAAAATTTTGGAAGACTGGCTATATACTGTACGATAATGCATCTGTTACAATGTGCTATATATAATACTGCTGTCATTGTGCGAACACAATGTTACACATTCCTGAGGTAAGGGAAATATTAACTTTATTGGGAAACAACTTACTGCAACTCCATCTTGCCTTGAGGTTCAAGAAGACAGAGCAAGATTACTCCGATCATCACCTCATACATTGCAAATTAATAATCATTTAATCATTAAAAAAATCCCACCAAAGGCATTTCCCTGCACAACTCACCACTGCAACACAGCATATGATATCCAGGAATGTGCTGTCAGTCATGGTATTCCAGTATCCATGTTTTAAATCTAGCAATATTGCTCACTGCAACTTCACTTTATGCGGGACAGGCTGTCTTTAAGAAGAGCTGGTGACATGTGCTATTTGCTGAGCACAAAGGCTACTGGCACACAAATTGGAAGCCAGTTAGAACACTGGCATCTACTCGGCAATCCCTCTGCCCCCGCCGAACAGTTGAAGCTGTGTGCACCATCTACAAGATGCACTGCAATAACTCACCAAGGTTCATGAGGCAGCGCCTTCCAATCCATGACCACTTCCATCTAGAAGGACAAGATCTGAAGATACCTGGGAACTCCACCACCTGGAGGTTCCTTTCCAATTCACTCACCACCCTGACTTTGAAATATATCACCGTTCCTTCACTGTCATTGGGGAAAAATCCTGGAACTCCCTCTCTAAAGCACTTGGTGTACCTACACCTCAGGGACTGCAGTGGTTCAATAAGGCAGCTCATCACCATCTTCTGACGGTCATCTAGAATGGGCAATAAATGCTGGCCTAACCAGTGATTTCCACATCCCGTAAATAATTTTTAAAAAAATGAGACATTGCCTCACATCCTGTGATGATGTATACTGTTTCATGAGAATACACAGTTATAATTAACCCCTCGTACTGTATTCTCCCACAAGCCTCTGACTTCCATGTCTTTTTATAGGGTCGTGTGGTGTGGTGATGTCGCTAGTCTGCCTGACCAGGTCCTCTGCAACTGTGGAGGAGATTGGGGATTTGAGTCCCATGGGTAATTGGTCGGGCTCTATTGGGCAGAAGGAGAATTTGCGATGAGTAGAGCTCACCAGTCTGGTATTTATCACAATCTCTTGATGAATGCAGCAGCTCTGGTCTCTTTGGTTTTGTTGGTGACTGCTTAGATTGTGTAGGAGGGTGCTTCTGTGTGGCAGTTAGCATACATCTGTTCCCTCTCATTGTACCATTTTTGGTTTGAATGAGGTGGGACCCGGGATGTGTTGTCTATTTAGCCATTGCCATGTTAGGTCTAAACTGGCTCTCCTGGTTTGGGTTTTGGCAAATTGTGTGCTTTGTGGTGTTTGTCAGAGTTCCACAGGACACTGGCCATTCTAAGAGTTCTGGGAGGCGATATACTTCAATGACGGTACCAATGATATTTGGCTATCATCCTCCTTTTCCCTCACCAAGTCATCAGCTTGTTTATGCGCACCTGTCTTTCAGTTTCACTGTTGGCTTGAGGGTAACTGGGAGTATGGCTAAATCAGTATGATGCTGTGAACTCTTTAATATATCCATTGATGGTGGCGCAGTGGTTAGCACTGTCTGCATGGGTCTCACCCCCACAACCCAAAGATGTGAAGGGTAGGTGGATTGGCCACGCACAATTGGCCCTTAAATGGAAAAAAATTATTGGATGCTCTAAATTTATTTTAAAAAACATATCCATTGATAAACTGCAGCTCAGTGTCATGAGATTACAACATTTGAGGTTCCACATATTGTAAGTATCTCCTTCAGCGAAGTAATCACTGTTTTAGAAATGTAACCCTGTACTTTCTTAACTTTTGTCCATCTGGAGTAGTAGCCGAATATAATCCAGACTATCTTGCCTCCATTGAAAGATGTCTATCCCAAGATGATTCCATGCTCTTGATGGAAAGGAAGATGCTGTTAACGGTTCTCTTGTTCTCTGGCGATGAATAGCACAAGTAATACAATTTGATATTATCTGTGATTTTGAGAGACCCGGCCACCAAACAGAATATATTGTACTAGTTCAATATTTTGTAATGCCCAAATGTCCTTTGTGCAATCATTGAAGTACATTGAATCTTAGAACTCTCAGAATGGCCAGTCTCCTATCATAGATGAGTAAATTGTTGTGGGCCAGGGTTTAGAGAACCCCATAGTGTATCATGGAATTCACCTGACCCACAACTTTTAATAGATTGTGGTATGGGGAGGACACAGCCCACTCTACAGGTGTGGTACAGCAGAAATGGAAAAGTATTTTTTAAAGCAAAATAATGTTTATTCTATGAACTCAAGTTAATGTTTTTAAAACATACAGTGAACATCTTAGCAACCATTAATTCAAATACAATCCCCAAAGAATATAACACTAAGTAATGCTTAATAACTTCCCAAACAACATCCAGAAGACAGAAGAAACACCTTTTAACAGAAGCACATCAGGTTTACATTCACTACTGAAAACATTTATAATTCTGAATTCATCAAATGATCAAGAGATAGTCTTTTGATGGCAGAGATATCAACAGTACACCTGCTCTGTCTGGCTTCAGCTCCAACACTGAAAACGAAACTAAAACACATCCTGCAGCAAACAGCCTAAAACAAAAGTAAAAAGCTGACAGACAGCCCAGCTCCACCCACACTCTGACATCACTGATAAATACCCATTTCTTAAAGGTACATTTCTTAAGCACCCATGTCTTAAAGGTACTCTCACATGACAAAATCATTAACTACACTGAGGCATCCGCTCTGTTTATAGTATTGTCTGAGAATGGAATTCTACTCTCTGACCTGAGCACAGTCTTCATCAGATTTATGTAAAACTCTAATTTTGTACAATTGCTGAGTTGTTGCTGATAGAGTTGTGCTTATCGATGCAATGCTTTCTGTCTCTTTAACAAGGGCTACAGTATCTTGTTCAGGCCTTAAGGGGATATGGGACAAAGCATCTGTTGGGGCCTGCTGCTGTGGTCTGCAGGTAATAAAAAGTTGGGTGGGAGGGTGAGCTGTGAGGAGGATGCAGAGATGCTTCAGCTGGATTTGGACAGGCTGAGTGAGTGGGCACATGCATGGCAGATGGAGTATAAAGTGGATAATGTGAGGTTATCCACTTCTGCAGCAAAAATAGGAAGGCAGATTATTATTTGAATGGGTGATCATCAACTGCACAGCTACGTAACGTGTATAGTAACATTCTGACTGCTCACTGCTTGGCTTTGCAGCAAGGTCCACCTATGCATTGTGATATCTGGTGGATTTTTGACACCAGTTCACAGAATCACAGAATACTGGCCCATTGAGTCTGCACCGACACATAAAAGGCCCTGGCCTGCCCACCTAATCCCACTTGCCAGCACTTGGCCCATAGCCTTGAATGTGATGGCGTGCCAAGTACTCATACAGGTACTTGTTAAAGTATGTGAGGCACCTGCCTCTACCACCATCCCAGTCAGTGCATTCCAGGCCGTCACCACTCTCTGGGTAAAAAAGTTTTTCTCACATCCCTCCTAAACCTCCCACCCCTCACTTTGAACTTGTGTCCCCTCGTAACTGACCCTTCAACTAAGGGGACCAGCTGCTCCATATCCACCCTGCCCATGCCCCTCAACATCTTGTAAACCTCAATCAGGTCACCCCTCCGTCTTCTCTGCTCTCGAAAAAACAAGTATATCCAATCTCTCTTTATAACTTAAATGTTCAATCACAGGCAACATTCTGGTGAATGTTCTCTACACGACCTGCAGTGCAATTACATCCTTCCTATAATGTGGCGACCAGAATTGCACACAGTACTCCAGCTGTGGACTGACCAAAGTTCTATACAGCTCCATCATGATCTCTCTGCTTTTGTAATTTATGCCCTGATTGATAAAAGCGAGTGTCCCATTTGCCTTTTTCATCATCCTATTAACCTCCCCTTCTGGCCTCAGAGATAAATGAACAAACATACCAAGGGCCCTTTGTTCTTCGGAACTTCCCAGTGTCAGACCTTTCATAGTAAACTTCCTTGTTAAATCACTCCTTCCAAAGTGTACCACCTCTCACTTTTCAGGGTTAAATTCCATCTGCCACTTATCCGCCTATTTGACCATGCCGTCTCTATCTTCCTGTAACCCAAGACCTCAACCTCACTGTTAACCATCCAGCCAATCTTTGTGTCATCTGCAAACGTACTGATCCTACCCCTCCACACAGCCATCTATGTTGTTTATATAAATGACAAACAGTAGGGGGCCCAGCATAGATACCTGTGATATGCCACACACTAAAGCTGCCAGACACTAAAGTAATCTCTGTCTATTACTGCTAAGCCAATTTAGAATCCACCTTATCAAATCACCCTGTATCCCATGTACATTTGCCTTCTTAATAAATCCCCCATGTGGGACCTTGTCAAAGGCTTTGCTGAAATCATGTATACTGCATCAACTGCACTACCCTCATCTGTACACTTGGTTACATTGTCAAAAAATTCAATCAGATTTGTGAGGCATGACCTCCCTCTGACAAAGCCACGCTGACTAGCCCTGATCAAATCTTGCCTCTTCAAGTGGAGCTAGATTATCTCCTTGTAGTTTCCCAATCACTGACTACAGACTCACTGACCTGTCATTCACTGGCGTGTCTCTAAATCTTTCTTAAACAGTGGGACCACATTAGCTGTTCTCCAGTCCTCTGGCACCTCCCCCGTGACCTGAGAGGAATTAAAAATTTGGGTCAGAGCTCCAGCCATTTCCTCCCTTGGCTCCCACAGCAGCCTGCGACACAATTCATCCGGACTTGGAGATTTGTCCACTTTTAAGCCTGCCAATACTTCAATACTTTGGGCGGGATTCTCCGATCCTGGGGCTAAGTGTTGACGCTGTCGTAAATGCCGGAGTGTTTTACAACGGCGTCATCTGACCCGATCAGCGATCTTGCGCCGCACAGGGGGCCAGCACAGCACTGGAGAGCCTCACGCTGCTCCAGCTGCCGATACAAGCGTCAGCATGGGCGCCGTGGGTCCATGTGGGTCCGCGGCCGGCGTGAGTTCGCGCATGTGTGTTGGATGCTGTCTCCGTACCGGCCCCGACGCAACATGGCGGAGACCTACAGAGGCCGGTGTGGAGGAACATAGGCCCCCACCGGGATAAGCCTGCAATCGGTAGGCCCCAATCGCGGGCCAGACCACTGTGGAGGCTCCCCCGGAAAACAAAACTAAAACAAACCCTGCAGCCTACTCAAAAACGAAAGTAAAAAGCTGACAGACAGCCCAGCTCCACCCATTCTCTGACATCACTGCAGTAGTAAACACCTATTTCTTAAAGGTACTCTCACTACAGATATTTATATATGCACCCATTTATGAACACCCATTTCTTAAAGGTACTCTCACATGACAACATACTTATCAAATATCTTGGGATTTTCCCTACTTTTACCAGCCAGAGATTTCTCATTTCCCCTCTTTACTCTCCTAATTGATTTGTTAAGCTCCATTCTGCACTTTCTATACTCCACTAATATCTCTGCAGGCTTACTCCCCTTATACTTGTTAAAAGCCTCTCTTTTCCTTCTCATCATATCCTGAGTGTCTCTCGCCATCCATGGTTCTCTGGATTTTCTACACCTTCCTATTACCCTAGAGGGAACATATTGGGCCTGTACCCTCCCCATTTTGTCTTTGAACACCACCCCACTGTTCCTCTGTAGGTTTCCCCACAAGTAACTCTTTGCCATGGTTTGCTTGATTGAGGGCTGCGAAGCTTTCTGGTAATGGCAGAGTTCTTTCACTTGTTGCCACTGTGTATGCTATTACAGAATATTCACAGAGTCTGCTGAGGTAAGGAAAACATTAACGTTCTTAAAAAAACAATTTACTGTGGCTTCATCTTGCCATGTAGTTCAACCAGAGAGTATTCCTGTGATAATGTATACAGTGCCTCAGTAAGATATCACAGTTAGAATTAACCTCTTGCACTGTACTGCATAACAACTGAATAATAATTCCTTTATCTTTTAAAATTAAATTGATACCTAGTTAAACTAGATTAATTTACACTGCTGTTATGAAATTGATACAATTATATGCTTCTTAACTTGACTCAAATACAGAGGTTACTATTACAGAAGAAAGTGAAGGTGATTACCAATATGAAGAGGTATTACATGCTTTTTTTTGTTTGCTTTCGAATGAAATCTTTTGAAATATATATATATTTTTTCCTCTGATTGGTCAACACAAACTGTGGCTCGGGACAGAGCCTGCAGGACAATTGAATGTTCCACTTGGGGTCACCCTTAGTGACGGCAGGGAATGGGGCCAGATGTGGGAGGCCGCCTTGTCGGACTGCTTACCCATGAGGGGGGCACAGTAGTTCGCACTGCTGTCTCACAGCGCTATGGACCTGGGTTCAATTCCAGCCTTGGGTGATGGTTTGTGTGGAGTTTGCACTTTCTCCCCGTGTCTGCGTGGGTTTCTTCTGGGTGCTCCGGTTTTCTCCCACAATCCAAATATGTGCAGGTTAGGTGGATTGGCCATGATAAATTCCCCCTAGTGTCCAAAGATGTTCACATTCTCGGTAGGGTACTCTTTCAGAGTGTCGGGGCAGACTTGAAGCCCCGTCGGAATAGTTCTCGGAATGGTTCCATGAAACAGTCCCACCTTTCAGGACCTTTAGGCGTGAATGGAAAATATTCCCAATGAAGTGGTGTGAAAGGACTTTAAAATTTGCAAAAGCAATTGTGCAAATCATTTGTTTCTGACAAATGGTTACTATGGTAGTAAGTATGTGCCTCTCCCAGCTAAACTAAAATAAAGCTTTTCCTTTAAAGATGCTGGGCATAATTCTCCGTTTAGGACACTAAGGGCGTGATTCTCCATCCTCGTTGTGCTCTCGCACGAGCGAAACGAGGCTGGTGACTAGCAGGAGAGACAGAAAACGAGAATTGCATTCACGATGCAACTGGCCGCTCCCAGAAGCGAAGTCAGGATCAGGACATAACTTGGCGAGAAACCAATTATCACCACTTAAGCCCTATTTCCATTCATGTAACAGGAGCCACCCCTTATTCAATGGCCTCCTGTCATTCATCGGCCTGCCCAGGAAGGGGTCACACTGGCGGCGATTAGTATTTATTTTTAAAAAGGTGAACCTGGCAGGAAGGGCTTCTGTGGGGACCCAAGGAGGTGAGTAGCCATCTTTATTCGCAGGCAAAGAGCTTGTGTGCGCTGGGCTTGCCGCCCCAGTGGTCGGCAGGGGGTGGGGGACCCTTGGCTGGGGGTCCCTCTGCAGGGATGGGTCACCATGGGAGGGTGGGACGGAGGCTCTGTGGGGGTCAACCTGGGTGCAGCCCCTGGATCGTGTGTACCCGTTGTGGGGGCAACCCTTGTACCTGTCCGTCTACCCCACCGACAACCCATAACCCCCACCTACTGCCAAGGCCTCTGGCCATGTGCCTGAGGCTATTGCTAATAGGGAATTGGCAGTCATGGTTAAGTGAGCACTTCACACAACCCAAGTGGATTCCCGCGGGTAGGTGGACCATGTAGCATGTGGGAATCATTGCTTAGCATTCCAATCAGACTCTTATGCCTGGATACTGTGTTTGAACACTGCGGGAGGCAACAGCACACGCATCAGCCAACATCCGAACACTCCGGGGATGGGACACAGCTCTGGGGACATGTCCACGGCCGGGGGTTGGGTGAGTGCCACGGCAAGGGGACCACATCCCGTCCAGGTGACGTAATGAGTGGGTATCCGGGGTACAAGGTCTGGGGTCGAGTGAGGGGGGCCCACTGCGGCCAGGTGTGCAGGGCATCCCTTGTTGGGGGAGAGGGGGAATCAATGGGGAATTGAGGGTCCCGGGGTGGGAGCCACTGTTTTCTGCCAGTCTAACAGTCTCTCCCAATGTCTTATAGATATTGAATGCTATGGCAGGGATTTTGGAACCAGAATTTGCCCTAGCGGTGCTGCTAGTATCCCAGGAGGCCAGTCGTCGAAGACAACGGCAGTAGCAGCATCAGCAGATGCTCGAGGTGGCGGACCATGTGCCAGAACCACCTCACACCCTGAGGAGCAGGCCACTGATCAGACCATGGAGGGACCCAGAGAGGGAGTCCAAGGTGATCAGGTGTCGCTTTTTAAGCTTTTTGAAACAAATTGTTTGTTTTAAGCAGATGACAGACATCGTATGCCACAGGAGTCTTTGTCTCAACAAGGAGACTGGGAGGCACCTGTACCATGTAGCTCCACATGTAGGAGGAGGACATTCGCTTGCGGTGGCCGTCAGGGTCACCACAGCCCTGAACGCCTCAGGATCAATCCAGGGCTCAAGCAGGAACCTGTGTGGTATCGCACAGGCCACAGCCCACAGGTACATCTGACAGGTCACGGATGCCCTGTATGCCCTGGCGGAAAAATCTATCATCATTGACATGGACCAAGCCCAACAAGATGCCCTAATTGCAATTTCTCTGCCATCGCCAGGATGCCCCAGGTCTGGGGGTAATAGATACCACGCATGTTGCTCTGCACTCACAAACAGAAAGGGGTTCCACTCCCTCAATGTACAGCTCTTGTGCGACCACCAGATGAAGATCATGCACGTATGGTGGTTAGCATAAATGCTTCACAGCTCCAGGGTCCCAGGTTCGGTTCCCGGCTGGGTCACTGTCTGTGTGGAGTCTGCACATCCTCCCCGTGTGTGCGTGGGTTTCCTCCGGGTGCTCCGGTTTCCTCCCACAGTCCAAAGGTGAGCGGGTTAGGTGGATTGGCCATGCTAAATTGCCCGTAGTGTCCTAAAAAGTAAGGTTAAGGGGTGGGGGGTTGTTGGGTTACGGGTATGGGGTGGATGCGTGGGTTTGAGTAGGGTGATCATGGCTCGGCACAACATCGAGGGCCGAAGGGCCTGTTCTGTGCTGTACTGTTCTATGTTCTATGTTCTATGTATGTGCATACCTCCTGGTGAGCGTCCCGAGAGCTACATCCTGGAACAGTCAGTCATCCCCGGCCTCTTTGAGGAGCACTCCAGGATGGGCAGCAGCTGGCTCTTGGGGGATAAGGGGTATCCACTGAGGACCTGTCTAATTATGCCAATACGGAGGCCGGAGACCGAAGCAGGGACCCGGTACAACGAGGGAGGCACGGTAGCACAGGTGGCTAACACTGTGGCTTCACAGCGCCAGGATCCCAGGTTCGATTCCCCGCTGGGTCACTGTCTGTGCGGAGTCTGCACGTCTTCCATGTGTCTGCGTGGGTTTCCTCTGGGTGCTTTGGTTTCCTCCCACAGTCCAAAGACGTGCAGGTTAGGTGGATTGGCCATGATAAATTGCCCTTCGTGACCAAAAAGGTTCGGAGGGGTTATTGGGTTATGGGGACAGGGTGGAAGTGAGGGTTTAAATGGGTGGGTGCAGACTCGATGAACCGAGTGGCCTCCTTCTGCACTGTATGTTCTATGTATCAAGGCTAATGTGGCCACCCAGGCTGCGATTGAGCAGTGCATTGGATCCCTCAAGATGCACTTCCGGTGCCTCCACCGCTCCAGTGGTACACTCCAGTACACCGCCCGGAGGGTTGCCCGCTTTGTGTGATCTGTTGTGCCCTCTACAACCTCTACAGCAGGGGGCGATGAGCTGGGGGTTGGTGATAGGGAACATGTGACCAGCTCCGAGGAGGCGGAGGATGGTGAGGGGGCGCCGGACCAGCAGGAGGACAATGCCAGGGAGGAACCAGACGACAAGCCAGAGGCTGGCAGTGCTGGCGGTGAAGGTCCGGCAAGCCAGTAGGGTCAGGGAGACCCTCATACTCACCCCATTCACTTAGGCCATAGCCTTGTCCGTCACCTTCTACTTTCATTTCCCACCTTCCCTGTGTCTGTGTCACATCACTCCAGGGTGCTGGGACTGTGTCAACACCATCAGCGGATCACTGTCGAGGGCAGGTGGGTGATGATAATCCACAGAGAGCTGGGCGCCAGTGCTTTTCAATCTATGCCATAGTCTGACCCTTGCCTGTTTGCTCAGTGTTCGCTCCTACCCAGCACCCGCATGAGGTGTGCCTGGGGGGGAGCGAGGGGATGTCTGGAGAGATGCAGAGACCTGGAACAACAAGGCCCATGTGGCCATCCGGGCTGTGACGTTAACCTGGTGTTGTAAGACTTCTTACTGTACCCACTCCAGTCCAACGCCGGCATCTCCACATCATGGAGAGATGTGGCAAGGGTGCGAACGTCGGCCCACATTGTGGAAGAAAGTGGCAGACGTGTCACACTGGATGTGCTCAAGGATGTTTATTGTGTGTAACAGTTCCCCACTCTCCCAATGGTGCCCCCTCCCCCACCCAACCTCCCCTCCTCTAGTGCTAGTCATGTGCTTTGCCTTCCTAGCTTTACCACTACGTCTAGGTGTGTCCCAGGATGCACATCAGATGTGGAGGCAGCCATCTGCTTACCACGTCCCGTGGGCTTCTGGCGGGCGCCCTCTGTGGGCTCTAGGGTTGGAGGACCACGGCTCACTTATTGGTGGAACATGTCAAACCATGGCGCCCTGTTCATCAGAAGGATGGAACTCGGGAGAGCTGGTGGCCGCCGTTGCCATTTCATGGGACGGATCTGGGTTGGCACCCAGCGCACTCTTCTCCCACTCGGTGCCTATAGGGCCCTGGGGTTCACCACGGGACAGACAGGCAGCTGGTTCAGGCCCCAGCTGACCCTGTATCTGCTCTAGCTCTGCCAGTCCTGGCGGTTCCCCATGGTCTGCACCATTATATCAATGTGTTGCTCTTTTTAATGAGTGGAATACTGTCCACCAGCAGCACCAATAATGTTGCCAAATTAACTAGATATGGCAGTTATTAATGATAGTATTGCTTTTCAGAGTCTCCAGGTATCAAATGATACCACCACAAGGCTTTACCGGATATCGATCAAAGACCAAACAACCAGTTAGTCAGTTCAAGTTCAAAGATAGTTTATTTATACACAAGGATTACTTCGACATGCACCATAAAACACTACAAGTTATATTACACCTAACAACCACAATAACCTATACTTAACTTCAGGACATCCGGCTCTATGCAGATGAACAAGGCCTTTGTTCGGATCTTGCGTGGCTGGGTAGAAGAAGTGGCTCTGTTTCTGCTGGGTTCATCCGTCTGGTTGCGATCGTTGGTCTTGAACTTGTCTGTCTGGTCGTTATGCTGCACTTGGGTTGGCATAGGCCGGATCCAAGAGAGACTGAACACATGGCTGTGTCTCTTTTTATCCCTCTGGGATTTTGCGCTCTTTGGTGCGGTCCTGAGCTTTGGACCCAATAATTTGACAGACTTCAATCACTGCCTTTGATTTTGGCCAATAAAGGGCGGATACCTTGATGGCTGGGCGTATCCTGAGCGGTCATTGACCTTGGCTGTTTGGGCTTTTTTCGCAAAGGGAGTGGCGCCGGTTAGTCTGCATCTGTATCGGCTACCTGAGTACAGTCCTTTTGTTCTGGGGAAATGGGCCATTAGAATGCAAACGAGCGGGGATTGTGATGATCTGCCTTCTTCACACCTCCTCCTTGGCCCATTGTACGGCCGGCACTCTAGCCTCACCAGCTGATCCCTGCTCTCCGAGCAGGCCCTGTGCCTCCAGCCTCCATGCGTTCACAATGGCAGCTGCGATCAGGTAGATAGCAAGCATGGCTGTACTCCGAAATTCATTCTCTGCAGGGAGGAAGAAAAGAGAAGACATGATAACAAGTTGAGTATTTCCTTGCCCAACCAGATCCAACGGGTTACGTGGTGACCCTGAGTTGCACTTCAGCTCCACTTTCCACATGTCCCCCCCAAACCCACCCCACCCTTCAGCCATTCCCTCTAATATGCTCCCATCAGTGACTGGCACTGGGGTGAGCCTTTATCCTCACCATCTGTCCTTGTGAACAGGGGTATCGGTGGCTGCCTCAAACCCTGTCAGCGATATGCTCTGCGGCCACTGTCTTGCCGCTCCCTGGGGCTTACTATGGGTGTCCTCATTGGGTGGGCTGTGTTTATTCCGTCAGTAGGGGAGCACCTGGTTGTGTGGTAGAGAGGGTCACTGTGTGCCACTAATTGCTTCCATGTAGAGGCTTGTGTGTGGGCAGGTCCTACAGAGATGGATAAGGCAAGGAAGTGTGCATCTGCTGGGAGTGTAGCTGCAGTCTGATCTGAGTGCTGAGTGTGGGGACAGGATATGTAGGAGCAGAAGCACGGTGGGCAGGCAGGGCTTGGTAAGGCCTCTGCCTGAGAGAGACAGTGTGCCAGGGAGAGTGTCAAAGGCTCTGGTTTCTCCCTGCAGTGGGGCTGTGCTTCTGATCAATGCATGGAAGAGAAGCAGCACCTCGTGTGCCACTGATTTGAGCTTGGCCACTCCCATCCCATTGATTGGTCAGCTGGGTCTGACGGTTTCCAGGAGGGTGGGCCTGGGTGGGTTCCCAAATGACCACAGGCTCTGTGAACATTTACAGGATACAGTCAGCAGTAAGCAGAGTGAGGAGCCAGAGGTGTGTAACTTGTACCAAATGGGTGCATTTAAAACAAATACTGCATTTAAAACAAATACTGCAGTAATGGCAGCCTGAGCCAGGCCATCCCGATCTTGAGGGGGACACCCCAAATCCACAGAGCTGTTATCAAGTCGCTTCCCGCTACTTCTCCAGCACTGGCATCCACCCCGAACAAGCGTTACAATTTTAAACAGTTTTGAAAACTTTGCTGACCTTCTATCTCCCCCTCAGCAGCCATGGTGCCCAGTCTCCATTTGTAAGTATCCACAGTAAATCACGGCCATGTCATTTCACCTGAGAGGGGCAGAGAATTGCGGAGGCGCGGAGTATAGTGGGTCAAATGCCCTAATCACATTTAAATGAATGCAAATGCCGGTTTTGTATGACACCAGTGTGGGGCACAAACTTCGTTATCACCACCAGCGAGGGATCAGATTGTGGAAGGCCCAGATCTCGATTTTGGCCAGATGCCCCATTCTCCAGCCAATCACGATTCATATTTGCTGCGTCGTGAGGTGTAGTGATATGCATCACTGTAAATACACAAGGGGTTAATGTAAATACACGTAGACTAGATAGACACTTGAGGGAGCACCAGAGACATGACACACAGACATTCAACCAATAGGTCAGTAAGATAGATCACGACCAATGGGCATTCACGATACACACAGAGGTGACACCACCACAGGAGGTCATTACACCAACCCATATAAAAAGGACACAGCACACATGATCTTACTCTTTCCAGTGGAGACACTCAGTGTGTACACAGGGTTGATTCAACATGTCACACCCACCACCTGGATTGTAGCAGACTGGTTTGTCAGTCTGAGTAGCTATCGCAGGATTAACAGGACAGTCAAATCCAAGTAGGAGAATTGTTAACAGTTTAAATAAACGTGTTAAAGCTATCTCCAAGCCTGAACCTTCCTTTGTCAGAGTGTACATCAAGGAAGCAGCTTATGCTACGTCAAGAGCAGAACAAAACATAGTACCCATGGAGTGACCTGTTAAATCCATATTGTTACAACTCAGTAAACAGTGATAACCAGCTACGGCACCCAAGCAAGATGATGTTCGCGATTCCGGTTCCACAGCAGCTCAGGTACCAAGCAATCTCAGTGCAAACTGACGTTGGTTCAGGCAGAGAATCGAGATCTACCTGGTAGCTTCCGACCTAGATGGTGCGGCGGATGCAGAGAAAATAAAGCTTCTACTTACCATCGCGGGTCCAGAAGCAGCTGAAAGAGGCAAAACAAGAGCGACTTCCAGGCAGTCCTGGACAAATTCCAAGAATTCTGCGAGGGACATACAAGAAAAAAATGTAAAAGAGGTGCCAAAACTCACCATGAGGTTGGCTTGCAGCAGAAATCTGCAGTTTAGAATTGCAGCCCACTGCAGGGAGAATTGATAAAGGTGCTGCACATGTGCAATGGAGAAAAAGGCCCCAAATAAAGGAACAGCGATCTGAACTTGCCCAATCGCTTACTACGACCTACCGCGCCTGCTTCGTGACATCAGAGGCCCCAGACCACGCCCACTTAAAGGGGAAATGTCCCAAAACACGGAATTTAAAAAAAAAAGCCGTCAAACCCGCTTCTTTCACCTGGAACGACAGCACAATGCCTGAAATTCAATCAGTAACTGAAAGTAACCTCCGCAGAACCCTGCAACAAGCAGTTCGCACCACCCAAAGAGACGATACAGTCCTTGAAGACTATGACTCAGACCTTGAATTCTTTGGACATCACAAGCCCAATGCCAGCTCCGACACAAAATGTGATGATTTGGTCTTGGAAGACAACGACTCAGACGAAGATTTCACCTTGGGAGCTGGCTACCCCAGTGCCAGATCCGAACTGCAACTAGACGTGTTGTACATTGACGACCCCGACGACGAGTTCTTCGGATTGGGGAATCTTCAGCCCAGCATATATGACATTCCGACTCGTGAGTGCAGGATTATGCTGCGGCCTGACACCAAGAGACAGAGAGCTGTACAAGCCCACAGAGAGCGGCCTGCTGCCACACAGAGAGTGGTCCACGCACCACGAAAGGTCCCAGCCTCCACACAGAAAGCGATGAAAGACTCCATAGCGAGACAACTGTATGTCTCCACACAGAAAGTGACTCCAGTGACACAAGCCTCCACAGCGAGCTCATGGACAGGCTCCATGATAGAAGCAACGCAAGACTCCAGAGTGCAGTCCTTGCATGAACAAGAAGTGATTCGAGTGACACAAGCCTCCACAACGATGGAAGGGACGCAAGACTCCAGAGCGCAGTCCTTGCATGAGCAAGACCATGAGGGTCTAGCAACCTCCTCTGAGCAACCAGCAGCAGACGATGCAAGTCTGCCATGCTCAAGTGCACAACAAAAAGACTATGACAGTCTACTATGCTCCAGTGAACAACAAGAAGACTATGACAGTCCACATGCTCCAGTGAACAAGAAGAAGACTCTGACAGTCTACCCAGCTCAAGTGAATGACAAGAAGACACTGAGGCTCTACCCACTGTATGTGAGACAAGTGACAATGGCATCCCACTTCCCATACAAGATATGCAACGTGACAGATCCTAGCTGGAATGTACAGAGGAACTCAACGATCACAATGAGACTACTGGTGACTCCGATGACACCACGTTACTTCAAACCTCATTCGCTCGAGCCTCTCCACAAGCAAATGCATTCCTGAATGTTTTGACTCCAGATGTGGAGCATCAAGAAACCTCAACTGACTCAAGTGAACCTGAAATGACTCCGGACGGGGAGCATCAAGAAATCTCAGCTGACTCCAGTGAACCTGCAATGGCTGCAGACAGGGAGCATTGACAAGCCAAAACTGACTCGGGTGAAACAGACCAGACTCAAGACGGGGAGAATCAACAAGCCAAAGCTGATTCAAGTAAGCCGGACTTGACTGCAGATGGGGAGCGCCGCGAACTCAGTGATGGTACGCTCAAGAAAACAGAAGATGCCACAAAGCACGCTGACACGAATAACTGTGTGAAGGACTCGTAATATCCATTGAGTGTGGTCCTTGAGCGCAGCAAACACAACAACAGAACTATCCAACACAACAACACAACCTATGAAGACCACATCAATGACAATAACAAGAAGCGTACCAAAGGCAACAACGTCGACGACAAGCACGACAAAAACAACACCAATGGAACAACGACTGGTACGACATGGTACAACTCTGCCCATGAGGGACATTGTTACTGCTCAGCTCAGTACAATGACATACCATTGCAGGACGACACAGATTTCAAACGTCGCTACCACAAACATCGGTAGAAAAAAAGACTCCAAATCAGGCAACAAAGTGATTTGACCACTTCTTGATTCCTTACACACAGGGACACTGATTGCGTTCACAAGGACATGCCACCATCAACATCGCCAACTCACCAACCAAACAAGAAAGCCACTCGACCATAATAATTAATGAATTTTGGACTCATGCATATGATTTGGACTTATTGTTTAATGATCACTGTTATCATGATTTGTAAATATCATCACTTATCTACCTAGTTTGTTCAGTTTTCTTTAACCTGTACAGAAAATCTGTAACACGAGAAAAAAGGGAATGTGGTGATATGCATCACTGTAAATACACAAGGGGTTAATGTAAATACACGTGTGTTGCCCTATTATGTATTCTCATGTATTTTCTTGAATTCTGTTCAATTCCCTTTTCTTCCCATGTACTGAATGATCTGTTGAGCTGCTTGCAGAAAAATACTTTTCACTGTACCTCGGTACACGTGA
This sequence comes from Scyliorhinus canicula, assembly GCF_902713615.1. Lineage (NCBI taxonomy): Eukaryota > Metazoa > Chordata > Chondrichthyes > Carcharhiniformes > Scyliorhinidae > Scyliorhinus > Scyliorhinus canicula. Next base: position 136,975,252 of record NC_052147.1, read on the forward strand.
CAATAAACAAATCCAATCCAATCCGACTAGATAGACACCAGAGGGAGCACCGGAGACATGACACACAGACATTCAACCAATAGGTCAGTAAGATAGGACACGACCAATGGGCATTCACGATACACACAGAGGTGACACCACCACAGGAGGGCATTACACCAACCCATATAAAAAGGACACAGCACACATGATCTTCCTCTTTCCAGTGGAGACACTCAGTGTGTACACAGGGTTGATTCAAAACGTCACACCCACCACCTGGATTGTAGCAGACTGGTTCGTCAGTCTGAGTAGCTATAGCAGGATTAACGGGACAGTCGAAATCAAGTAGGAGAATTGTTAACAGTTTAAATAAATGTGTTTAAGCTATCGCCAAGTCTGAACCTTCCTTTTTCAGAGTGCACATCAAGGAAGCAGCTTATGCTACGTCAAGAGCATAACAAAACAGTGAATTTCACCCACCGTCTTGACTGTTTAAACGTTGCCATTGTTTGCTGCCATAGCACAGTGGTTAGCACTGCTGCCTCACAGGTCCAGGGACCCGATTCAATTCCAACCTCGGGTGACTGTGTGGAGTTTGCACCTTCTCCCTGTGTCTGCGTGGGTTTCCTCCGGGTACTTCCTTTCCTTCTGCAGTCCAAAGATGTGCGGATTAGATGGATTGGCCATGCTAAAATTGCCTCTTACTGTCCAAAGGTTAGGTTACAGGGATAGGGTGGAGGTGTGGACTTAAGTAGGGTGCTCTTTCAAGGGCCAGTGTAGACTCGATGGGTGGAATGGCCTCCTTCTGCACTGTAAAGTCTATGATTCTATGATGATTCTATAGCGTTCCTACATATATTTATCATACTTTATAGTTATTATAGTGGATTTTTAGAATTGCACAAAAATCTTGAATATAATTCCATATAATGGTTAGTATAGGTGATTTATTTTACTATATCTACATTTAAAATGTGTATCTTGAGACTTTGAATGAATTGTCAGATAACACACTAATTGGTTGCGCAATGATTTTGATTCTCCATTCCTTTATGCTGTCGCAATTCTCTGTTCCCGCTGCAGTGAATAGAGACTTGGCTGTGTGCCAAATTTGTCCAGCTGACAGTGGTAGCAAGATGGACTCGCAACTTACATTTCCACCCAACGTTCCACCAAGAATTGCTTCATGACCCTAGATATAATGTGAGGGGTTATCTCTGCATATTCTAGTTATCTCCTATGTCCGAGCTAGTAGCAGCATAGAATCATTTTATGTGGAATTAGCCCTCCCATTATGCCATGAATTTCACCATTTGATGATGTGTTTCTGTTTTTGTGGTTTGTTCAGGTTCCGGCTGATGATGACATCAGTATTCTAGAAGGAGATGAAAGTTTGGAGAATATCGTCAAAACAATAGAACAACAGAATGAAGATTTAAAAGCTGTAGTAAGAAGCTTTTATTGATTGCAGTGTGAATTGAGTACATAGGGGGCGATTCTCCAAAATGGAGACTTGTGTTCGCACGTCGTGAACACTGACGCGTTTCATGACAGTGCGAAACGGGCGCGGGGATGACCGTTTCTGTCACCCACAGGGGGCCAGCATGGCACTGGAGCAGTTCATGCTGCTCAAGCTTCCCTCCCCGGCGCCAAATGGGCACTGCGCCAACCCGCACATGCGTAGTTGGGCCGCACAAACACAACATGGCGCGGGGGTTCTGGGGCCAGAAGCGGTACAATGTCGGCACGGGGGGGGGGGGGGGGGGGGGGGGGGGGGTGGTGCGGGGAGAGGCCGGCCCGCCAAACGGTGAGCCCCGACGGCCCGGCCACGGAAAACGGCCCGCGACCAGCGCCATGCCAAACGTGCCGGCACAAATGGCACCAATTCTCCGCACCTCGGAGAATCACGCTCCGGCATCGGGGCGGCGTGGTGCGGTTGCGCCGATTCTCCGGCCCAGCGTGGGGCTTGGAGAATCGCTGCCATAGTTTCGTGCATTTGAATTGTTCAACTATGAAATGGGCAAACTACTAAGTATTTTGATAGCTCCAGCAGTGACATTGAACTTGAGGTTTGGAAAGCTTTTGCACAGTTTTGGGTTGGTGAATATTAATTGAGGCAATCATGCTTCAGTAATGAACATAGTTACTTTCTGACAAGTTAATGGTCAACTTCTATGTTATCATTAAGTGCAGTGAAAAGAGAGAGAGTCTGTAGTTCCATAGTGCAATACAGAACTCCAGAAATTCCCAGAGTATTTTACTGTCAAATGAAGAATTTTTCAAATGGAAAGATATTTGCTGAGTCCTCCTAACTCCTCTCCTCCCAGCTGTCCCGCCACAAACCAGCATCCACTGAAGATGCTGAATCTTCGGTTGAGCACCTAGATTATCTAGCATACGCATATAATGAGATTCCGAACGATTTGGTCGATTTTCACATGCAGCGCAAATGGCTGGTAGCATTACAAGGCCTCAAAGCCAACCTAGACGTTCACGTCTGTTAACCCGACAAAGGGACTGGAATAGTAATCCTCAACAACTGTGACTATATCAACAAAATGTACACCATTTTTAATGACAGGTTAACATTCATATCCATTGGATCTGCGAATCAGTACAACTGGACAACCCTGTTTGATAGTGAGTTGCAAATTTGTGAAAGAGTAATAAGCTGCCAGGTGGTGTGTATATTGTATGAGCTGCCTAAGACACAAAAAAGTGCCTCATCTTGTCTATAACTGGTTTTGTACAACGTGAATTGGCCAAACGGTTGGGGACATTGCTACAACCAGTTCTGAGCAAGTTTTCCACATACACCATGAGAGATTCCTTCACTTTTGCAAAGACCATATCAATGGCATATCTATGTAACATTACTCACCTATTCACCAATGTACTGCTAAAGGAAGCTAGAGCCATTATGTCGCTATATCATGGGAATCTAGATGCCAACGTCTGAATTTGTATTCACTAAACTTATGAATTCAGCAATTCATGCAGTTGAGTTGAGTTTTAACAACGTCATGTGTGTCCAATGTTACAAAGCACACTGATGTTATCTGCGAGGATATCCCAACTTGGTCCACCGGTTCGTGGGGTTGTATGGTTTTGTTTTGATTCAGTGTGAAAGACAAGTGAAACCCCAGTGAGAATAAGTAGCCCAGTCGACAGGTAGCAATTATGAAAGACTATTTATTAAAGTAAATGAAAGACAAATACACACAAACAGGACTACTCTACTCTCACAAAATTAGAAAATATGAATTGTTAAGCACACAATTTATATAGAACCAACTCCTTGTTACAAAATATATCTACAATTCCTGAACTCTGTGGGCTTCCCCAGTTCCCCAAACAATATACAAATTGAATAACTTGACAAAGAGTCATCGGACTCGAAACGTTAGCTCTTTTCTCTCCCTACAGATGCTGCCAGATCTGTTGAGATTTTCCAGCATTTTCTCTTTTCATTTCAGATTCCAGCATCCGCAGTAATTTGCTTTTATCCAAATTGAATAACCAGCTACCACACAATACAGGAATAATACACAATTCTGGGAACCATCATTTTCGTGGTTCAGCAAAGATATTTTAAAACTGCTGTTACAAAGATTTTCTGCACTACCTTGACTCTAAGACTTAGAAATTTGTTTGCTGTAAGCTTGGCCCTCAGGCTTAGTGACTGGAAACTGGCCTGTCCGCTTTCTGAGACTGCTTGATGGTAACTGTCTCTTGGCTTTTCCAGGCCTGGGCAATTATACCTTTGTTGTTCTTTGATTATGCCCTCTGTATATTTGGCTGTCTGGCCCCATCAACTTCCTTGACTATACATTAACATATGAATACCTCAGGTACCTTCCCAAGGTAAACTGGAAAAAAAAATGCCGGCTTTAAATTGAATGTTTAATTTTACAGTGGAAAAAAACAGTCCACTTAACGCAACGAACAATCAGTATTAATGAGTTTGAGAGATAACGCCCGCAAAAAAAAAAGGGATTAATTAGTGTGTGAACGGTAAAGCGAAAGATTGGGAGACTTTAAAATTGTAATGTGAGCTTTGGGATAGAAAACAGTCAAAACACTAAAAAAGCAATCTGGCAATAACAAACCTCCTGCCAGCAGGAAAGTAGGGCTAGCTCGTAAGATTATAGGAAAGGAGGATCCTCCCAGTTGCTCTGGCATGCCGATGTTCCCATATTCAGGCGATACGGAAGAGGAGGAGGATTTCAACCCTGGACCCCACCCTCATGCTCCCCGATTCTACAATTCTACTGTCCCAAGTCCTGACTCCCCCTTCTGATCCCATTACCAATGAAACTCCCGCTAACGTGTCCCCCTTAGCGCCGCGCACTCGGTCACAGACTATTGTGACGAACTGGCTTTGGATTATCTGTCACAGGCTTTGGATTATCTGTTAGCCTCGCAGGGAGGAACATGTGCTATCATAGGCCAAGAGTGCTGTACTTACATTCCAGATGGCTCTGAAAATATCACTAACCTGGCCGACCATATTAAGAAACAGGCTGCTCAAATTCAAGAAATTGGCAGTGAATTTCACGACTATAACCCGCCAGGTTGGCTAGGGTGGTTGGGTCATGGATTATTTGATTGGACCTTTAAGGCCTTTATTCTACTACTACTAATGCTACTAAGGATAGGATTGCTTGCCTGCTTGTGTAAATGCATTTTCAAACGAATCATGGATATACCTATTTAGCTAGTTGTCATGATATGACAAAAGGGGGGAGTGTGGTATTGTGCGAAGCAAATAATGGCATTATGGGAAAACTAGTCAAGTCTTCTTGGTACAATTGAATTTAAACTGACTTCACATAACCTAAGGCACAAATACAAACAGCCAAGGTCAACTTGATCTGAGAACTGGCTGACTCTAAAACTCGGATAAGGCACGTTCGGCATGAGACCAGAGCAGTCTAAATATATACGATAAGCTAAAAAACTGTCTCTTCCTGTACTTAAACAAATTTGCTCCATCTCTTAAAACAAAGACAAGATAATGATATGAGACCCCAGTCCCCTAAAGGTCAGCAAGGGGATGCCTTTGTAATGATTATTACTTATGTTTTACTTTTGATCAAATTCCTGACCAAGCTGTATTCATGTTATCTTGATCCTATAACGTATAAAAATCGTCTTATTCTTCTGTGATATGGCAGACTTGGAAGGGAACCAGCAGTTTGTACTTGACTGCCTTCCGACTTCAAGTCTCAGCCATACTGCTAGCAGTTGTAGTCCGTAAATAAAGCTTAGTTTTGCTTACCTAATGAATCATGTTTGAATCTTTCTATCACAGTCCAGAAGCGGGGAAAATATTGACTACGACATTCGGACCGGGCTGCAGAGGACCGGGCTGCAGAAGACCGGGCTGCAGAGGTGGCGGCCGCACAGATTGGAGGGCTGGCCTCACAACAGGGTGAGGGGGAGGTGCCATGGAGGCGCCACATGAGGCCCCGTGTGTACCGGTGCCACATGTTTTTTGAAGACCTGCCCGACCGGGCATGCCGACGGAGACTACGGATGAGCAGATGGACTGTGCGATGCATCTGCCAGATGATGACACACCTGGCACTGTGAGAGTATGGGGAGGACACCCGCTCCCGGTGACCATCAAGGCGACAGTCACCCTCAACCTTTATGAGATGGGGTCCTTGCAGGCGCCGAGAGGGGACTGACCAGTATCTCAAAGGCCTCGGGACACAGGTGCATCCACGCCATCACAAACGCCCTATCCACCCAGGCGGACCAGTACATCCAGTTCGATGTGGACCGAGCCCAGGATGCCCGGGCGGTGGGGTTCGATGCTATCGCCGGGATGCCCGGGTCCAGGGGATGATGGGCAGAATGCATGTCGCCCTATGGGTACCGGCGGATAACAGGCCGCTCTTCACCTATCAAAAGGGGTTTCACTCCTTGAACATACAGCTTGCCTGCGCATCATGCACGACTGCGCCCAATACCCAAGCAGTGTACATGACACATTCATCCCGGCACACTTGGTGATCCCCGACATTTTCGAGGGAGCACCCCATCCCCGGCTGCAGGTGAGCTGCTGAGTCACAGGGGTTACCATTTGCTGTTGTGGCTGATGAAGCCTATCCAGAGGCCACAGATGGATGTGGAGACCCGATACTACGACGCCCTTACAGTGACCAGGAGTGTAGTCGAGCAGTGCTTCGGCATCCTCAAGATGCGCTTCAGGTGCCTGGACTGCTCTGGAGGGGCCCTCCAGTACGAGGCTGGGAGGGTTGTCCGCATCGTGGTGGTCTGCTGCATCCTCCACGATATAGCACAGCAGAGGGGCAATGTGCTGAAAGAGGAGGATGGGGAGAAAGGGAAGGCCTCGTCTGATGAGGAGGATGCAGGGGGGGGGGTGTACGAAGAGCAGAACATGGGGCCTAGGTGGGCATGGGAGGCTGCATGACGCATCACCAGGGCCAGCGCGCACGGCATGATCTGATCGTGACATGGATCACCGACTGGGTGGGGGGGTGGGGGGTGGTCATTGCTGTCCATGGACATGGACACCACATCCCAGACCCAGACCCCTTTACCTCCCACACTAGAAAACTGCCCGCATGCATACCCCCTCCATGATACTTACCTGCGGCGTGACGAGCTGGAGTCCCTGGGTTTGCGGTAACAGCGGGTCTGGTTCATGTTGACTGAGACCATGTGCGTGTGTGGGGGATGGATTGTTTAAGCGCGGCTGCAGCGTATAAGCCTCATTTCCGCCAATCCAGCGCCGTTTTGCATGGAACCGGTCGCGTTCCGTTAGGCGATGGTGCAAGCCCATTTAGAGTCGCTGAATCGATGCAAGTGTTGCACGTTTTTCCTGTCGTAAAACACCGCTGTTCCCACGCCGGATTAGTACTTATTCTCAAAATTGGACAATCCAGCCCAGAATCTTTGACAGTATAGCATTCCCACAGTGTTGATATTGATGGGTTAGTTTAAGATTATTTGCACAAGTCTCTGGAGTCGGGCTTGAACCCACAATCTTGTGAATCTGAGGTTGAGAGTGGGGAGGATCATCAAACAAATGCTAATGTCCCTCTCGAAGCGAGCTCCACAGCAGTCAAGTAAAACTCCTGCAAAATCAACTTCAATGGACTGGACACTGTCCAGAAGGGTGAAAGGCAGCTGCAAAATCTGTTTTCAACTTTTGGCCACTTGAGATTGGCCAATATTCCAGGAAGGACAGCAAAAATGCTTCAAAAACACTGAAGTTCTCTTGAAGCATGACATTATTAATGATTTGGAGAAGATTTGCTGCAAGTCATTCAAAATGGCATCGGCTTATCCATCAAGCTGCTTCACGCTTTGAGTCACACCGTCTTAATGATCAGCAGACGTTGGCAAATAGAAAAAAAGGAAGTAAATTCTGCACTATAGGTCCTTCGTCTGTTCAAACACTTGAAGACCCAGGCAGACACTTGCAAGCCCGAGTAGATGTCATTCTTGAATCGAGGGACAACCAATGACACTGAGGCAAGGCTGATACTTCAGCCTCTTAGGAGTTATTTTTGCTTTGTTTTATTAGTGAATTACTTATTTTATGTCTGTTCTTTAGAAATTGTGCCAAATAAGGGCCTCATTGTTCAGTTATAATTTTTAGTTTTAACAAAACCTGAGCTGCTAACGCGAAACGTGCACCCCTGTTAATATGATCATTAACTCTGCAATGCTTTACTGTGTCAGCTATATTTGACTTGGAATACTGACTGGTCCTTGGAACTCACACAGAAGGCACAACTTAACAACAGCGTTGCGCCCGGCGCAGGTCTGTGCGTGCCGGCTAAATCATGGGAGACGCCCAAATCTGCATCCGGGCCAATCGGCTTGCCATATAACCGAACCCGAGTTTTGGATCTGGCCTAGAGGTGGAGAGACACCAATTGTCACCAATTAAGGTGTAATTAATGAGATGAATGAATTAATTGTCATTAATGAGATGGATGCCCTATCTAACCGGCTCCCACTAAGAGGTCATGCGGGCGCCTTTTAGCACACTTATTTAAAAGTGGGAACGTAGCGCGATGGCTGCTGAGGGGATCAGAGGAGGTGGGTAGCCATCCTTGATTTCGGGCATGCAGCATAGGAACAATGGAGCTACTGCCCCACCCCCGCTCCTGGGCTGGGCCGGTCGAGGGACTCAGCGCCTATGAGTCCCACAGGCCATCCCCCAAATCTCAGGTGGCATTGGCCCTCCTGTGGCAGAATATCCAATCCCCTCAGGGAACAGGGTGTCCAGTCTCGCCTCCACGGCATCCAGCAGCCCAGCCAGCTCGGCATCCCTGAAACTTGGAGCAGGTCTAAGTGGTGGCATGGCTTTGCACTGACCGGAGTGTGTTTGGAGGGAGTGTTTATGAGCAGCTCTCCCTTTTTCCCGGGGGGGTTGCCGGGCGCAGTCCAGACGAATCAACTGGTAGGGCAGCCATTTCACTGTGGCGCTCGTGGGGGTAATGTCCAGCACTAAGTGCTATTAAATACCGACCGCGGTCTCTCCGGCTCGGCCGTTGGGAAGCACCCAGGAAGCTGCGCCCCATACGACATTTAGAACTTCCATTAAATCGCACCCAGAATTTCATCTAATGCCACTTCAGTTTCAGTTAGCTTAGGAAGTAGTTAACTTTATTTTAAATGCTGTCATGCAAATCCCAACATAGTGCATTGTTTCTGTGACATAAATTATTGTAGTTCACTAAATAATCATATGGAGTAGGATTTGAAGTTTCAATCCTTATTCATTTGTAAAAACATAACTGGTGATGTTTCACTTGGTGCATGGCTTCTTCCTGACCTTGTTCTCAGTCAGGGTTTAATTAACCATATTTCCCAGGTTTACAAAGAATGATTCTTGTACATTTACAAAGTGCTACTGTTTAGAGTCAACTGTGGCATGCAATATTATTAGCAAATTGCAACTGACTGATGCTGTAGCTTCTGACTGAGGAATCAGCCACTTCCTGGAGATATTATTGAGCTGTAGTCCTACAGTGTTTGAAGAAGATGAATGAACAAGAAAAGTAGATTTTGTTGGGTGCTTGTTATTCATCAATTCATAAGCATCTTACACACACCCAGACTGTGAGCCATGCTGGAATAGTTTTTTTATTGGTTTGAGTTCATAAATTTCAATTCAGCTTTAGAGTCTTGGAAGTTTAAACATGAAAACAGGCCCTTTGGCCCAACTTGTCCATGCCGCCCAGCTTTTACCACTATACTAGTTCCAATTGCCCGCATTTGGCCCATTTCCCTCTATACCCAGCTTTCCCATACTACTGCGTTTGGTAGCTCGTTCCAAACACTCACCAACGTCTGTGTCGAAAAATTGTCCCTCTGGACCCTTTTGTATCTCTCCCCTTAAACCCTTGCCCTCTAGTTTTAGATTCTCCTACCTTTGGGAAAAGACATTCACTATCTACCTTATCACTGCCCCTCATTATTTTATAGACCTCTATAAGATCACCCCTCAAGTCTCCTGTGCTCCAGGGGGAAAAGTCCCACTTTATCCAACCTCTCCTTCTAACTCAAACCATCAAGTCCCGATAGCATCCTTGGAAATCTTTTCTGCACTCTTTCTAGTTTAATAATATCATTTCTACAATAGGCTCAATAATATTGCCAGGAAGTGGCTGATGCCTCAGTCAGAAGCTTTAGGTTAAAACCTGATCAACAAGCATGCAAATCATTCTGACAATTATCGTGGCAAGGGACAATGGTTAATTAGGCCAAGAAACAGTTTAACAAAGACAGATTCACTTTGTGGAATGAGTATTTGTCAAAAATGAAGAACACAACAGAAGGTGGGTGTTTGGGTATGGGAGGTAAGTTGGGAAAGAGGGATAAACTGCCGTTCTTTCCAGCTTTGCTTCTTGTACCAATCAATAACTCTTAATTATTATATCCTTCACTACTGGAGGACTCAGTTTGAAGCAGAAGTGTGAAAGTAGACAAAGCATATCTCATGGCTGAGAATATAAGCTTAGTCAGGTGCCCCATCCTAGACTAAAGTTTGAAATGAAAGACACAAGTTTTAAATCAAAGATTTAACGGAAACGTTTCTGAGGTTTTGCTGAGAGTTCCCCACTGCTATCTAATGATATTTAGTCACGTTTTTGGGCCCTGGGGAGCTTCTCACAGGTTTAGCCCCTTTGAATTTTTTTCATCACTGGGAAGCTGAACTCCGAGATCGGGCTGCCATTTTGAAAGGGTGTCCCGATCTCTAAGTGAGCTTGTCCCCCACGCATGGGCAATGTCATCCCCCACACACATGGGCATTACCCCATATCCCCCCTGAGTAAGAACACCCTGCTATGGAGTCCCTGCCCCACCCCCACACTCTCTTACAGCCCCTTACCCCCACTACCACCCAGATGCCCCTTCTTACCTGTCCTGTACCCCCTACCTTTCATACCCCACCAACTTTCATACCCCCCTCCAACCTCCTTTCATAAGCATGCCCCCCCCCTTGGGTTCTGCCCCTTGGCAGTGGCACCTGGACACCCTTGCACTGCCACCCTGGCCATAGAGGCACGTTCTCACTGTGTCTGCGTGGGTTTCCTCCATGTGCTCCGGTTTCCTCCCACAAGTCCTGAAAGACGTGCTGTTGGGTAATTTGGACATTCTGAATTCTCCCACTGTGTACCCGAACAGGCGCCGGAATGTGTCGACTAAGGGCTTTTTACAGTAACTTCATTGCAATGTTAATGTAAGTCAACTTGTGGCAATAAAGATTATTATTATTAGCAGAAGTACAGTGGAGGTTCACCAGACTGAATTTTGGTATGGCAGGATTGTAGTATGTGGAGAGATTGGGTCGACTAGGCCTGCATTCACTGGAATTTATAAGAATGCGAGGGGATCCAATTAAAATGTATAAGATTCTGACAGGGCTGGACCGACTGGATTCGGGAGTAATATTTCATCTGGCTGGGGGGTCTAGAAAAGGGGTCCCAGTCTCAGGATACATGGTAGGCCATTTAGGACTCAGATGAGGAGAATCTTTTTCACCCAGAGCGTGATGAACCTGTGAAATTCTCAACCACAGAAGGCTGTGGAGGCGAAATAATTGAATATATTTAAGGAGGAGATACATTTTTAGACTCTAAAGATGTAAAGGGGTATGGGGAGAATGTTTGGAGCATGGTGTTGAGACAGAGGGTCAGTCATGAGAATGTTGAATGGCAGTGCAGGTTTGAAGGGCCGAATGGCTTATTCCTGCTCCTATTTTCATATTTCTATGTCTGTTTTTCTAATTCATAAGCAAAACTTCAAGAGTGATAATCTCTGGTGTACTACCTGAACCACATATAAGTTATGATAGGACCAAGCAGATTATAAAAATAAACATGTGGTTCAAAGAATGATCTGGGAAGAAGGGGTTTTGATTAATGGGGCACTTGGACCAGTAATGGGGAAAGAGAAAACTTATTTTGTGATGGGCTCCATGTAAACCAAACTGTGATCAACATTCTTGCAAATTGGATAAATAGGTCTGCGGGTAGAGCTTTATGTTAAAAGATGCGGAAGAAGGGGGGTCATGTGAAGAGAAATTAAAAAATTTAAAGAGAAAAGTTGAGACAATAGAGCAGTGAGATGATTTGGGTAAAGACGAGCAGAGTAGAACAGGAAGATCATGGGCCGGATTCTCCGCTCTCCGACGCTGAAATCGCGTTCAGCCATCGGCGCCGAAATCGGGGGTGACGCCGCTTTTGCAACGCTCTGCCACCTCCAAAACAGCGTAATCCTAGAGTACGCCACACGCCATATGGACGGCCTCAGGACATCACCTGAGCCCCCCCCCCCACCGATGCTCCTACCCGACGGACTGAGTTCCAGACGGCGTGGGGCTCTCATGCTATTTTTTGTCGGAACTCGGCATGGTGGCTGTGGACTGAGTCCAGCGCCGCCACAGTCGGGGGAGAGCCGATTCGTGGGCAGGTGGGGCTTTGACAGGGGTTGGGGGCACTGGTGGAGGGTGGTCCGGTGGTTTGGATCCTGGCCAAAGGGGGGGGGGGCATTATTTGGCAGGCCGGGTCCATGCGCGGCCGGCACCATGGACGCGGTAATTCTCTGGCCGTATCGGCAACTGGAGCCGGGTGCTCTCCACTGCATGCCTGCTAGCCCCCACCAGGCAGGGGATTGGTGGCCGTTTTGCGCTGTTTTGTTCGGTCATAAAAGGCGAGCATTCCCACGCCGGCATCAGCACTTAGTCTCAGAATCGGAGAATCCATCCCCATGTGAAAATAAGAGCAGTAATAGCCTATTCTCCATATGTGACAAAACACAATGACGTGAGTGTATCTGCACTAGTGAAGGGTGTGCTGCAATGAAGTGCATAGTGTCTTGAGATGGTCACGGATCCTCTGGGCTCACCAGTGTGCTAGGAAGCCTTATCTCTTCCTCATCTGCTGCTCCATCTGCTTCAGAGACATAATTTAAATGAAACAGCTGCTCCTTCAATTAACCTCTGGATCCTTCCTTTAATCCAATGGCATTAAAGGCCCACACAGGTGCCACAGTTCACACATAGTTGAAGTAATGATGGATGCTGTCATGTGAGAGTACCTTTAAGAAATGAGTGTTTATAAATGGGTGTGTATATAAATATCTGTAGTGAGAGAACCTTTTTATTACTGTGTTTATTACTGCAGTGATGTCAGAGAGTGGGTGGAGCTGGGTTGTCTGTCAGCTTTTTACTTTTGTTTTAGGCTGTTAGCTACAGGGTGTGCTTTAGTTTCATTTTCAGAGCTGGATAGCAACAATCACAACCAGAAGGGGTATTAGTCTCTCTCTCTCTGTAATCTAAAGACTGTAAATCGATCCTTTGTTGATTTAAAACTAATAACTGCTCTCAGTAGTGACTTTAAACTGATATGCTTCTGTTAAAAGTGTTTTTTTTCAAGATTTATGGATGTTAAAAAGACAGCTTAAGGATTACTTAGTGTTGTATTCTTTGGGGGTTATATAAGAAAAATATTGGGAAGGCTGATGTGGTAAAACAGGTTAAGACTGGGGTCTGTTAAAGTGGTCAAGGAAAGCCCAAGTGAAGCGAAGGAGGTGCAAAAGATTGTACAGCCTGATCAAGAGGTGATTGATAAGAAGGTGCCAGATCACTTTAAATAATTTACTTGTGTGGGTAAAGTTTACTCATGTGTATCAGGAGGAGTAGGTAAAGAAGTCACAATTTAAAGAGATATGGGAGCTTGTCAATCTTTAATGGTAAGAGATGAGGAGTTATGTAGTTGGGGAAGAATTTTGCCAGAAAAGGTGGTAATATGTGGAATTCAGGGTGAGAGGAGTAGTGTTCCATTATATAAGGTAAGGTTGGAAAGTCCAATGAAGAGTGGTGAAGTGGTAGTAGGAGCAATAGAGAAATTATTTTGTCCAGGAAGACAGTTTATCTTGGGTAATGATACACCTAGATCGCAGGTGGGAGTGACGCCTACTGTGGTTGAGAAGCCAGTGGAAAATAAGACAACTGAAGTGTTGAAGGATGAGTATCCTGGGATTTTTCCGGATTGTGTAGTAACAAGGTTGCAAAGTCATAGGTTAAGACAAGAGGAGAAATTAGAGAGTGATGATAAAGATGAAGTGCAATTATCAGAAACGATTTTCGATCAGATGGTTGGAAAAGAACAGGTGTAGGATGAGACGGATATTTTTAGTTCAGGAAAATTGGCGGAGTTACAACAAAAAGATGTAGAAATTTGGAGTATTGCGTACAGTTCTGGTCGCCTCATTATAGAAAGGACGTGGAAGCTTTGGAGAGGGTGCAGAGGAGATTTACCAGGATGTTGCCTGGTATGGAGGGAAAATCTTATGAGGAAAGGCTGATGGACGTGAGGTTGTTTTTGTTAGAGAGAAGAAGGTTAAGAGGTGACTTAATAGAGGCATACAAAATGAACAGAGGGTTAAATAGGGTGGACAGTGAGAACCTTCTCCCGCGGATGGAGGTGGCTAGCACGAGGGGACATAGCCTTAAATTGAGGGGTAATAGATATAGGACAGAGGTCAGAGGTGGGTTTTTTACGCAAAGAGTGGTGAGGCCGTGGAATGCCCTACCCGCAACAGTAGTGAACTCGCCAACATTGAGGGCATTTAAAAGTTTATTGGATAAGCATATGGATGATAATGGGATAGTGTAGGTTAGATGGCCTTTAATTTTTGGACTTCCCATGTCGGTGCAACATCGAGGGCCGAAGGGCCTGTACTGCGCTGTATCGTTCTATGTTCTATGTTCTATGTATCAGAAAGCATGCATGGAAGAGGAATCTGTGTGTATACCAGAGTATTATTACCGTAAAAGTGATGTCTTGATGAGAAAATGGAGACCTTTACATATGCAGGCGGATGAAAAGTGGGCAGAAGTTCATCAAGTAGTATTGCCGGTAGGGTATAGAAAGAAGGTGTTGTGAGTTGCACATGAGGTACCAGTGGGAGGTCATTTGGGAATAAGGAAAACTCAAGCTAAAATACAAAAACCTTTTTATTGGCCTGGACTACATAAAGATGTTGTTAAATTTTGTCAATCATGTCACACATGTCAAGTGATAGGGAAACCTCAAGCAGTGATAAAACCAGCGCCCTTAATACCCATTCCAGCATTTGAGGAACCTTTTGCAAGGGTCCTAATTGATTGTGTAGGACCACTTCCTAAAATAAAAAGTGGAATCAATATCTTTTGATTGTAATGGATGTGTCTACTAAGTTTCCAGAGGCCATTCCAGTACGTAATATTTCAACTAAAAAGATTGTGGAGGAGTTACTTAAATTCTTTACTAGATATGGACTATCCATAGAAATACAATCGGATCAAGGATCGAATTTTACCTAAAGGTTATTCAAAGAGGTTATGGCAACTCAGGTAGCATTAGAAACAAATGAAAAAAAAATGAAAATCGCTTATTGTCACAAGCAGGCTTCAAATGAAGTTACTGTGAAAAGCCCCTAGTCGCCACATTCTGGTGACTGTTCGGGAGGCTGCTACAGGAATTGAACCGTGCTACTGGCCTGCCTTGGTCTGCTTTCAAAGCCAGCGATTTAGCCCTATGTTAAACCATCCCCCAGTGCTAAACCAGAAAGGTGGCATCAGACATTAAAGACAATGTTGAGGGCAATGAGACAATGTCAAGATTATCCTGAGGATTGGGATAAAGGAATTCCATTTGTACTGTTCGCAATTAGGGATGCACCTAATGAATCAACCAAATTCGGTCCTTTTGAGCTAATTTTTTTCATGCGGTAAAAGGGCCACTTAAATTGATTGAGGAAAAATTGCTGAGTGAGAAATCAGAACTTACATTGTTGGAGTACGTGTCGAATTTTAGGGAACGATTAAATAGAGCAGATGAATTGGCGAGACAACATTTAAAAGGTGCACAAAATGTGATGAAACAGGTAGCGGACAAGAAATCCAAAGTTTGTAGTTTTGCCAGTGGAGATATAGTTTTAGTGTTATTACCTGTGGTAGGCGAGCCTTTAAATGCTAGGTTTTGTAGACCTTATCAGATTGAAAGGAAATTGAGTGAAGTGAATTATGTGGAAAAAACACCAGATAGAAGGAAGACTCACCGAGTGTGTCATGTGAATATGCTTAAAAGGTACTTTGAAAGGGAAGGAGAGAAAATGATGGTTTTAATGATTCTAACTCAAAGTGACAAACCAAATCGAGATGACTGAATTTGACATACCTCAAATTAAATTGGAAAACGCGGATGTTCTTAAAAATTGGGATAAATTGTTGAGGAAAAAAAACGAACTGACCTGTGGGAAAGGCTGTTCCGATCAAACAACATCCAGACAGACTTAACCCTTTAAAATTGACACAGGTTAACAAAGAGATTGAGAGTATGCTTAAAAATGACATAATTGAAGTGGGTTTCAGCCAATGGAGCTCACCCATAGTGATGGCACTTTAACCAGACTCATCCTGTCCCATGTTTGCAGGATTGCATTGAGAAAGAGGGACAATCAGCTTTTATTTCCAAACTGGATTTACTTAAAGGTTACTGGCAGGTACCTTTATCCGAAAGGGTGAAGGAGATTTCAGCTTTTGTGACTCAAGATGGTATATACCAATTCAAAGTGATGCCATTTGGCATGAAAAACACCCCAGCCACATTTCAACGGTTAACTAACAAAGTTGTTTCAGGATTACCCAATTGTGTGGTATACATCGACGATCTGGTAATTTTCCGCCAGACATGGAAAGAACATTTAAAACATCTGATGGAGTTATATGATCAACTTCAGGAGGCGGGTTTGGTGAGAAACCTAGCCAAAAGTGAATTTGGAAAAGCCCAAATCATTTTCCTTGGCCATACAATCGGACAGGGTTGAATTGTCACACGGGATGTGAAATCAACAGTTATTCAGGAGTTTCCAATACCCTCAAAATGAAGGGAAATAAACAAATTCTTGGCATGAGTGGAGTTGATTGAACATTTGTGAAAAATTTTGTAACGTGGTTGCTCCACCGATAGACTTGCTGAAGAAATGTCAAAAGTTTCAGTGGTCAGCGGCCTTTCAACAGGCATTTGATGGCCTGAAAGCTTTGATAACCCATGCTCTGTGTTGGAGAATTACAAGGGATTCTGTGGTCAGATTGAGCTAAAGTATCTGACTTTAAAGAGAAATGCCGAGGAGTAGAGGAATGGAAAGATCGTGCAAGGACCTTCTTGTTCAAAGAGACTGTCAATCGAGAAGGATTTCAGTTGGAGGAAGAACAAAAATGGACTATATTATTACATCTGTTTGTGTGTATTGTATTTTGAAATTAAAAAATATATTTACTGTGTGCATTTCTTAACGGATGGTGAAAAGGTAAAAATGAAACCAGCATGAAGTTGATGGTTTAATTTTTTTCTTTGGGGGAGGTGTCATGTGATAGTATCTTTAAGAAGTGGGTGTTTATTACTGCAGTGATGTCAGATAGTGGGTGGAGCTGGGCTGTCTGTCAGCTTTTTACTTTTGTTTTAGGCTGTTTGCTGCAGGGTGTGTTTTAGTTTCGTTTTCAGAGCTAGATAGCTGCAGTCACAGCCAGAAGGTGTATGAATCTCTCTGTAATCTAAAGACTGTAAATCGATCCTGGTGATTTAAAACTAATAACTGCTCTCAATAGTGACTTTCACCTGATGTGTTTCTGTTTTAAAGGTTATTCAAGTCTTATGGTTGTTAAACGGACAGTTCAAGGATTACTTAGTGTTGTATTATTTGGGGGTTATATTCAAATTGATGATTGCTAAGATTTTCACTATGTATTAAAAAGGTTAACTTGAGTTCATAGAATAAATATTGTTTTGCTTTAAAAAATACTTTTCCATTTCTGCTGTACCACACCTGTAGAGTGGGCTGTGTGCTCCCCATACCACAATCTATTAAAAGTTGGGGGTCAGGTGAACTCCATGATATACCTTTGCTTTCTCTGAACCCTCGAGACTCGAGGTGTCGGCCCTTGTGCACGGCCCCGCCCACAGCTTGAGGACCCATCTTCCCATAAGGTCAGGGAGGCCCAGAGGTGGAGGTCTTAGACGGCCCAAGATTTACAGGTGTCGCAGGTCTTTTGAACAGATGATGGACATTGTGTGCCGGAGGAGGCTCTGCCTCAACAAGGGGATGGTGCGGAACCTGTGCCATGTCCTCGCGGACTTGATACCGCATGGAGGATTAGCATACTCACTCCCAATGGCCGCTAAGGTCACCGCGGCCCTGAATTTCTATGCCTCAGGATCATTCCAGACTTGAGCGGGGCCCTGTGTGGCATGTCCCAACTCACAGCCATGATGTCACGGATGCCCTGTTTGCACGGGCATAAAACTATATAAACTTTGACATGGACCAGACCCAACAAAGATGCCCCAGGGTTCTCCGCCATCGCCGAGATGCCCCAGGTCCAGGGGGTAATAGATGACACGCATGTCACCTTACGCGCTCCAGGTTGTCTGGGCTTGCCCTACATCACCAGGAAGGGGTTCCACTCCCTGAACATCCAGCTCGTGTGTGACCACCACCTGAACATCATACACATGTGTGCATGCTTCCCAGAGAGTGTGCACGACAGCTACATCTTGGGACAGTCAGACATCCCCGGCTTCTTTGAGGACCACCCCAGGATAGACGGTTGGCTCTTGGAGGATAAGCGGTACCTGCTGGTACCTGGCTAATGACACCCGCACGTAAAACCAATACAGCGACCACTTAGTCTGTCATTGAGCAGTGCATTGGGCTCCACAAGCTTCGGCCCCAATGCCTCTACCGCTTCGGTGATGCACTGCAGTACATCCCTCAGAGGGTTGCCCGTTTTGTGGTTGTCTGTTGTGTCCTCCACAACCTGGTACAGCAATGGGGTGATGTGCTGGAGGGGGAGGAATATGCGGCCACCTCCGAGGAGAATGAAGAGATGCCAGGCCAGGAGGGGCTGGAGGTCGAGCTGGGGAGGATCCGCAGGACCAGCTAGAGGATGAGTACAGGTGGG
Source organism: Scyliorhinus canicula (assembly GCF_902713615.1). NCBI lineage: Eukaryota > Metazoa > Chordata > Chondrichthyes > Carcharhiniformes > Scyliorhinidae > Scyliorhinus > Scyliorhinus canicula. The sequence continues at coordinate 136,993,733 of NC_052147.1, forward strand.
AGCAACGAGGTGGCCACCTCTGAGGAAAATGAGGAGATGCCAGGCCAGGAGGGACTGGAGGTCGAGCTGGGAAGGACCCGCAGGACCAGCTAGAGGATGAGTACAGGTGGGAGCAACGAGGCCCCGGCAACCCGGAGGGCCAGGAGGGCCTTCACCCTTGTTCACTACATGTCAGATATGGCCTCATCCATCTTTCCCCACCAACCCCCTCCTGCCCTCATCCCTCTGTCTTCACACCCCACCCTCACTCCGTCATTTGAAACAGAGTTTTATCCTTTTGCTCTTACTGGTCTTTTTTTTACACCCTCTCTCATCTTTGTGTTTGTCTGTCTTGTGTGTGTGTAGAGGGTGGGGTGAGTTAAAGATGGGGGAAGAAATTAGATGATAGTTAACCAGTTGTATTTGCTACCTATTTAATTATAGTTATTAGTTATTCGTAAAATGTAATTGTGTTTCAATTTACAAACCTAGTGATTGTAGTTATTGGGCAGCCAAACAGCAAAGCCTTTGTGACTTTTGCGAGAATTAATAGTTAATTTCAGTTGTGTTGCGACTCACGGTCAAGTGGGGCTAGAATTGACCATACACTAGCCTAGGGTATCGTAAAAGCAATACTCTGAGGCTTTGATGTAGCCAACTCTCTTTTTGTACTAGTTATGACTCCAGTCAGTGAAGAGCTTTCCTCCTGATTTAACCTCACTGACTTCAGTTTTATTAGAGTTCCTCTGTCCAGTGCTGCCTTGATGTCAAGGATATTGTTTCTCATCACCACCTTCTCAAATTTAACTCTTTTTTCGATGTTGCCACCAAAGCTGTAATGTGGTATTAGGAAGCAAGTTGTAAGTGAGCCACTTGGTTAGCACTGTTGTGAAGACCTTCCATCACTTTACGGATGATTGAGAGGAAGCTCTTGGGTCAGTAACAGGCTGAATTGGATTTGTCCTGCCTTTTTTTGTATTTATCCACTTTGTATTTATCCACTTTGTTGGCTAGATGCCAATGTTTTAGCTATTCTGGAACAGCTTAGCAAGAGATGTGGTAGTTCTGAAGCCGAAGTCTTTATTACAGCAAGGCGTTGTCGTGTCCATATTCAACTCATTCATTATTTTCTTGATACCGTGTGGAGTGTATCAAATTGATTACAATTTTGCTTCTGTTGGCTGTTTAAACCACAGGAGTCGTAATTATTAAGACTCAGAAGGAGGCCATTCAGCTCACCATGTCCATGTTGGCTCTTTGTTGCGCAATTCAATCAATCTCATCTCCCTGAGCTGGCCCTGCAATCTTATTTCCCTCCAGTGTCTGTCTAATTTACATTGAAATTGTTGACCATTTCCACTTTCATTACCCTTGTGGGTAGCGAGTTCCAGATTATTGCAATTTGCATTAAAAAGTTCTTGCTCACATCCCCCTATTTCTCTTGCCCCAACCCTTAAATCTGTGTCCCTCTGGTCCTTGGACCATCAGATAGTGCCTTAATTAATGCCTGCTAATTGTTCTGCCATAACCCCCTGGAGGACCATGGAGAAGCCTTCATTGATCTCCCCGTGGGACTGGTGTAGTACGAGCCCCCAGGTAGGGGCGGAGGCCTACCACTTGGGGCTCATTATAAGCAAAGGTTAAAAGTAGGCCCAGATCAGGGCCTGGTGAGATAGGTCCCAGTAGCTCGGATTGCACTGGGGTGAGATGCTGTGTTCTGAAAACCCTTGTAAATATTTGTAAATAATCTAGGTTACATTTACCGTCAGCCTTCTCTGCATCATCATATGTTCCTTGATAATTGTTTCCACTGATATTAAATTGGCTGGTCTGTCATTGTTAGGATTGTCCATATGCCCTTTCTCAAATTAGGGAAACACATTTGCTACTTTCCAAAGCTCTACACCTCCTTATTGAGGGAAAATTAGACGATTATGGCAAGCCCTTCTGCTATCCCCAACTCCAATTCCCATAGAGACCAGGCAACTTATCCACTCTGAGCATGATCAACCTTTTAATACATATCCATATTGCCTTTCAGTTTTCCTCCTTTATTCCGAGCATCTCTATTTCCTCTGAAGCTTTGTTAGCATTTTCTTCTTTACTAAAAGCTGCTACAATGCACTAATTAAATATTCTAGCCTTACTCTGCACCTTTAGCATTTTATTATGATTAGATCACTTCCTGTGGCATTAACGCCAACTGTTTAACGAATTAGAAGTTCTACTTTAAATTGTTCCTTGCTCATCTCCATTACTCATGTAAACCTTCTGACAGGACAAGACTGAGATGATTCATTCGCTAGGCACTTCTGGCTGAAGACATTTGCAACTGCTTCAGCTTTGTCTTTTGCACTCGCTTGCTGGACTTTCACCATCATGCAGTTCCTTCTCCTGTGAGTTGTTGAACTGACAGTCATCATTCATGCCTTGATGTAGCAGAATTGCAGAGCTTTCGTCTGTTGTTTATATGATCACCTAATGCTTTCATTAACAGGCTGCTTCTGCTGTTTAGCATACATATTCTTGCTATAGTTTCACCAAGGTATCACCTCATATCTTTAGATATGCCTAGTTTATGCACTCAGAGCCTGCGCATACCAGCTGGCAGAGGTATTCACAGACATCTTTAACCTATCCCTACTCCACTCCGAGGTCCCCACCTGCTTCAAGAAGACCACCATCATACCGGTACCAAAGAAGAACCAGGCAACATGCCTCAATGACTACCGCCCGGTGGCCCTGACGTCAGTTGTAATGAAGTGCTTCGAGAGGCTGATCATTAAGCGCAACACCTCCATACTCCCGGAACGCCTTGACCCACTTCAATTCGCATACCGTCGCAACCGGTCCACATCAGACACGATTTCCCTGGCCCTACACTCATCCCTAGAGCATCTCAAAAACAAGGATTCCTACATCAGACTCCTATTTATTGACTACAGCTCCGCCTTCAACACCATAATCCCAGCCAAGCTCATATCAAAGCTCCAAAACCTAGGACTTGGCTCTCCACTCTGCAACTGGATCCTTCACTTTCTGACCAACAGACCACAGTCAGTAAGAATGAACACCAACACCTCCTCCACAATAGTCCTCAATACCGGTGCCCCATAAGGCTGCGTACTTAGCCACCTACTCTACTCCCTGTACACATACGACTGTGTGGCAAAACTTGGTTCCAATTCCATCTACAAGTTTGCTGACGATACGACCATAGTGGGCCGGATCTCGAATAACAACGAGTCCGAATACAGGAGGGAGATAGAGAACCTGGTAGAGTGGTGTAACGACAACAATCTCTCCCTCAATGCCAGCAAAACTAAAGAGCTGGTCATCGACTTCAGGAAGCAAAGTACTGTACACACCCCTGTCAGCATCAATGGGGCCGAGGTGGAGATGGTTAGCAGTTTCAAATTTCTAGGGGTGCACATCACCAAAAATCTGTCCTCGTCCACTCATGTCGACGCTATCACCAAGAAAGCACAACAGCGCCTATACTTCCTCAGGAAACTAAGGAAATTCGGCATGTCCACATTAACCCTTACCAACTTTTACAGATGCACTATAGAAAGCATCCTATCGGGCTGCATCACAGCCTGGTATGGCAACTGCTCGGCCCAGGACCGCAAGGAACTTCAGAGAGTCGTGAATACCGCCCAGTCCATCACACGAACCTGCCTCCCATCCATGGACTCCGTCTATACCTCCCCCTGCCGGGGGAAAGCGGGCAGCATAATCAAGGATCCCTCCCACCCGGCTTACTCACTTTTCCAACTTCTTCCATCGGGCAGGAGATTCAGAAGTCTGAGAACAAGCACGAACAGACTCAAAAACAGCTTCTTCCCCACTGTCACCAGACTCCTAAATGACCCTCTTATTGACTGACCTCATTAACACTACACCCTGTATGCTTCAACCGATGCCAATGCTCATGTCGTTACATTGTATATCTTGTGTTGCCCTATTATGTAGTCTCATGTATTTTCTTGAATTTTGTTTAATTCCCTTTTCTTCCATGTACTGAATGTTCTATTGAGCTGCTTGCAGAAAAATACTTTTCACTGTACCTCGGTACACGTGACAATAAACAAATCCAATCCAATTTAGTGCTGCTCCTTTAGTGCATTCTCTTTTACATTTCTCTGAAACCCGTTTGGCCCCCTTTTGATAATGGAACAATGCAATATATGCTAACCATGAGGTTACAGATTGCGATAGAATACAATTTTGCTCCTGATCGTGGTTGGTCTGTTTTGAGCTGCTGGATCTGTTCCAAGTCTATCTGATTTCGTAAGAAGTCTTAAAACACCAGATTAAAGTCCAACAGGTTTGTTTTGAATCACTAGCTTACGGAGCACTACTTCCTCAGATGAATTCTACCGACAACTTTTGGTGATGGTAAAAGTCCCTCACCCTGATTACATTCTGCCTTTCCTACTCTCCATGCAACTTCCCAATGTTATTGAAGATGGAGAAGCAATGATTCATCGGCTGAGGGAGAGCAGTAGAATAATAATTAGTAGACGGTTTCATCATTTGTGTTTGGCCTGATGCCATGATTAGATTTATAAAATTTAGAATTTAGATTATGATATTTAGGAACAAAAGTAACTTCTTCATAAGAATGCCTAATTACCTGAAATGAATATTTTCTTTTTTTGCAGGCTCAGGAGGTTGATTTGTTTCCAGCGCGCCCTGTGTCCCAAAGACCAGAAGTAGTTGATGATTTTCTAAGAAATTTTCTTATCGCAATGGGAATGATGAAAACGCTTGACTGTTTTCAAACTGAATGGTAAAAATAGGTTAATCATGTGTGCACAATATTTACACAGTAAACTTTGAGTAGCTTTCTTTCATCGTCCAAGGTTTCTTATCAGAAGGCTGTGGAGGCCAAATCACTGAGTGTCTTTAAGACAGCGATAGATAGGTTCTTGATTAATAAGGGGATCAGAGGTTATGAGGAGAATGAGTATGAGAAACATATCAGCCTTGATGGCATGGAGGAGCAGACTTGATAGGCCGAATGGCCTAATTGTGCCATGGACACTAATTGACACAATCCAACCGGCCACGCTGCACCACTAAAGCAGCTCACTGCAGCGCAACCTGGCCGATGAAGCCTGGAGACCCCACTTCCGTGATCTACCTGGCTGGCCGCGCATCACAAGATCCAATGCGATCTTGCGAGATGTTGTGCTTTAAATCACGCCCACAATGGGCGGGATCACCCAGTAAGCCACACTTTAATGTGCAGATTCCCGAGGTACCTGAGGCTTTGGGATTCAACCCCTTCGCCTCAGTGACCTCAGGTGAGAACCGTTCACAGCACTGGTCCCCACAAACGGGGACTGGACAGATTGGCACTCGTGTGGGTTTCCCAGGGGATTGGAGACCTCCAGCTTTGTGCAGGGTGGTGCCCTGACACTTATGGTACCACCTGGACACACTGGCAGTGCCAGCTGGATGGAAGCCTGGCAGTGCCAAATACCCAGGTGGCACTGTCGGCTGTCATGGGCATTGCCAGGGTACCAGGTTGGCACTGCCAAGGTGCTAAGCTGGCATTTTATGTGCGGTCGGAGATTATTTTGAGAGCCTTAGAGACCAGGAAGCCATTTAAAACTGACATTGGATCGCTCATTACACTGAGCAGTTCCGGTGAGTGGAGCCCCCCACTGTACAAAACGGGGCTATGTGGGGCTTCGATCATACGTTCCCTGTTCAGGCTCCTTATTCAATGCGAGTTGCAAACTCCGGGAAACACAAGGCTAAACATGCTCGCTAGGAGACTTTGTACTGATTTGAGAGAATCATTCCCTCTGCCTTATTGTCTTATAAAACTTCATACATAACCTACATAAGCCTCATTCATATGGTGATTTGTAAGTTGGAGCAGTAAAAATTTCACTTGGTTTTCAAAGTTGCCAAAATAAAACTAATGTAGTATTTCAAATGAATATTGTTGCAGGCACTTCATTTTCAGTACTTTAGCATATTTGCCCAATCAATTGATCTATTATGAATACTTCAATTTTGTAACTGTCTTTAATAATGTGATTAAATCAACAGCTTTTAAGTTCTAATATAATTAGATGTGAAACTAGCCTTTCTTTCATATCATTGAGAGGTTGAGAACATGCTTACTTTATAAGTGAGTACTTTATTTCATCTTCATAAAAGTAAAGCAAGAGATTGAGAAATTGGGTGGGATAAAAATATAGAGGAGGTATTTAAATAATTGGCAGAAATACCGGTCCAGATGGGATGCACCCTGGATTGCTAGAGTGGAATTAGCAGAGGCTCTGGCCAAAAACTTCCAATCCTCCTTAAATATAGGCGTGGTGCCAGAGGCCTGGAGGATTGCATCTAGCACAGTTCAAAAAAGGGATGAGGGATAAACCAGGTAATTATAGGCCAATTCAGCCATCATGAAAACCTAAAGACAATAACCGTTGTGGAAATTGTGGACTTTCACGCCAGAAAAACAGGCGTGAAAGGACCACGATTCATAGCCCTGCTAGGGGTTAGCAGTGAACCATCATAAAATGAGCAGCTTTTGCTGCAGATATGGGCCTCCGCACATCCGGGTTAGAGGCCATGCATGCGTACGGCGGCGGCCAGCAGCAGCCACGCCGTGCTCCATGGTGGACTCAGACCGCAGAGCTGGACCTTAAACATAGTGCCCCCGATCGCCCGCATGCCCAACCTGGACCGCCTGCCCCAAAACTGCCCGGTCCTGTATAAGGGTCCTGCCCTCCGATTGGCCCGCCCCCAACCATGGTGGCCGTGGCCTGAATCCGCAACCGCCAGACTAGTATCTCGACCGGCAGGACCATGTTAGATCCACGCCGTCGGGCTTTGGCCGGTTGGGGGTGGAGTATGGTGGGGCGGGCCTCCAGCAATGTCCGTAAGTAGGCTATATCTGCGCAGTGTACTCTCTGAGTGTGCCGCTTTTCAGAGCCCAGAGAATCGGGGAACTGGCGCCAGTCCCAATTCCAAGCGGGGAAATGGATTCTCCTCCCTGGCACCGGCTGGGATTTCGATGTCGGGGTGCGAGAATCAACCCATGGTCTATTGGCCGGGCATCCTCCGGAATATCTACATAATGGTACGAAACTGCACACAGTGCAGGAGAGGGAATATCTGTACACAGTGCAGGAAGGAAACAAAAGGCACATGAAAAATGAAAAATGAAATGAAAATCACTTATTGTCACAAGTAGGCTTCAAATGAAGTTACTGTGAAAAGCCCCTAGTCGCCACATTCCGGCGCCTGTCCGGGAAGGCTGGTATGGGAACTGAACCGTGCTGCTAGTCTGCCTTGGTCTGCTTTCAAAGCCAGCTATTTAGCCCTGTGCTAAACCAGCCCCTGGTGCAGGAGAGTGAACTTTTGTATACAGTGCGGGAAGCAAACAAAAGGCACATGGTGCAAACTGCTTCAGTTCCAAGTGTAGCGAGAATCTGCTAATTCAGAAGTAGAAAGGCAACCACTCTGTCAAAAAAAGGAGGCAAGGGTGAGATTTCAAGCCAAATCCACAAAGTTTTGGCAATTATTTTACAAAATGCCTCAAAACATTATGATGCAATCACTTAAAGAAGCATGCAACAGTCCTAAAACATCTGAATAACATACGGAACAAACACAATAAGAGGATGATACATCAGTACACAAAGAACATCAAACTCAAGCAACAAACATTTAAGAACAGGAAGCACCTTTGCAAGTTCATCAGACACTGAGACGGTCTACAAGGATAAGGTGCAAGCTAGAAAGACTGAACTTGTGACAGACTGTAAAAGAATTCTGAACATGTAAATGGTTATGCATATCCTGCCCAATGTAATGCACGACCTCTGACCACTAGGTGGCAGTGTTCAACCACCATGACCTTGTAGTCTGGAAGTTGGGTGTAGGTCGTGCTGGAGGATAGATGTATTTTGCAGTAGCTCCACAATAGTTAATTAGTGTTAGTAGTTTATTATTTTGTTTCCCCTAGTTATCTTATTTGCAGTTGTTCCATAATATATTATTTAAACTAAATGTTCTGTAGTTCATCATTCACTTCGGCCAGTCTCCAAAACATGACAGTCGGTACCCTCGCATCATTGGAAAGATGGCACAGATGATCGATTCTTTATGCGTCTTGGACTCTTTGGGATGCAGAATAGTTCAACCCGCAGATTGAGAAGAAAGGCTTGGCAGTCACATTTGTCGCAAAAAGATTTCACCAGTATCTCTTTGGTAGATATTTTGTGACAGTGACAGACCTCAAGCCTTTATTGGGCCTTTTCAAAGAGGTTAGGAGAATCCCTTTTATTGCCTCTGGCTGGATACAGCATAGGACCTTGTTATTGGCAGCCGACGAATATTCCTCAGAAGATCACCCTGGGTTGTGAATAGCCATTACAGCGTGATGCCATGAACCGTTTCCTGCTGCCCAAAAGCCCGGCTCCTTTGCCTGTGTTTGAGAGGTCACGATGATCCTAAACTTCTGAGAAACCCTAACGTTATCGGTGAAGCAAATCAAGGCTTGGACACAAAAGGACCTGATGTTATCAAAACTAAAATATATGATCCTCAGTAGCAGGATCCAAGAACAACTTTCAGTGCTGTACTGTTCTATGACATGAACCTATCTTTCACTAAGCGTGAAGAACATAGTGTCGAGGATGATATAATCCTGTGGGGATCCTGGGTGCCTTTTTTCCCCACACAGGGCAGCTCCCAATCTTAATAGAACTGCATAATGACCGCCCCAGTTTTTCTAAAATGAAGATGCTCGCCAGGAGCTACATTTGGTGGCCCAGGATCGACACAGACATCGCAAGCTTGGTAAAACAATGTAACTTGTGCCAGGAAAAGCATAAACTTCCCCCTTTGGCCTCCCTAAACTTATGGGAGTGGCCAGGCAGGCAACGGCTGTGGGTGGATGTAGTCTTCGCCGGGCCTTTCTTGGCTTCTATGTTCATGATCTTGGTGGATGCACATCACAAGTGGATGGCGGTACATGCATAGCCTTTACGACCTCCCATGCCATGATTGAGAAACTTCAACAGAGTTTTTGTGCTCACGGCATCCTGGTAGTCTTAGTCTCCGACAATGGCATGGCCTTCATTAGTGGGGAATTCCAGACCTTCATGAAATCAAATGGCATCAAGCTCATCCGTATCCAACGGTTTGGCAGATCAAGCATGCAGTCCTTCAAAAATGTTATGACGGAACACCCGGCAACAAGGTGGGCACAGTTCGTATTAGGTCATGGAACCATTCCCCATACCATGACAGGAGTTGCCACGGCAAAACTATTGATTGGACGACAGGTTTGCATCAGGTTAATCTTTTATTTCTGAATTTGGTACTGAGGGTAGAGTCTCAATGGGAAAATCAAAAAAGAAATTGCGATGCTGAGAGAGTAGGCAAGATTTCTCTGTTTGGGAGACTATAGGCTGGATTCTCCGTTTGCCTACACTGAAATCGGGAAACGTGATAGGGCGCAGAATAGCTACTGACACCAAAATCGCGATGGGCGCCGGTTTGACCCCATATTGGGAAGCTCCGACACCCCGAAAATGGCTTAAATGTGTCGCTCGCTGCGTAGTGTAAAATTACAGGAGGCATATCATTAGCGGGCCTGACACTCTCTTCTCCGAGGCCTAAAATGGGCGGAGTTCCTGATGGCGTGGTTCATTTCTGTCTCAAAAGTCGTGAACCTGCTGTCGTGGCTGCTGAGTGAGAGAGAGAGAGGAGCTAGGAAATGGCGTGGAGTGACTGCGGTCTGCCACCCTGGACACCGGCAGTGCTGGCTGCAAAGGGAGGGGGACGCAGGCCGAGCAGCCGGGGTGCCCCCCCCAACAGGACAAGGGCGGTGCCCGGTCACCAACCGCCATTACGGTGGCCAGCTTGCTGCACACACACTGACCACCCACCTCGGCCCCTGGTTCTACGCAGTGACACCAGCCATATGGGTGTCCCACCCCCCCACCCCGCGTCCGAACACCCTGCCCAACTGGCCGCCACCCACCGGCGGACCACTCAGATCAATACCCACGGCAGCCGCCAGTGAAGGCAGTGCCAGCCAACGGTGCGGGGGAGGACACCCACTCCCGGTGACCATCAAGTTGACGGTGGCCCTGAACGTCTCTGCGACGGGGTCCTTCCAGTCACCGAGTAGGGACCTGTCCGGGATCTCTCAGACCTCGGGCACAGGTGCACCGTGCCGTTATGGAGGACCTACGTGCCCAGGTGCCTTCATACATCCAGTTCCATGGATGTCGACTCGATGAACATCCAGCTCAACTGTGACCATCAGCCGCGCAGCGTGCACTTCTGCACCCGATACCTGGGCAGTGTGCATGACCCCTTCATCCTGGCACATCCTGTGATTCCTGAAATGTTCGAGGAGCCCCCCCCCGGAGGGGTTGTCTTCTGGGCGACAGGGGTGTTGGATGGACCCAGATCGTGATATGTAGTTGGCGTTCCAGCCCCTTGGGGAAGACAAGATGACAGCATCCGGAGGTCCTGTGAGGAACAAAATATTGCCGCCCATGGGGCGCACATTGCGGGGGCGGGTCACGATGGCGGCGCCCAGTGGCCGCACGTGGTCCTGGGAGGAGAAGATGGCGGCGCCCATTGTGCGGGGGATTCCGAGGTGCTGCGATGTTCCAGCACCTCCCCTGCGGGGGTCACCTCCCTCGGGGTGCCCAGTGGCCCCAGGGCTACTCCATTGGACGGGGAGTGCTAGCGGAGCCATCCCCTGAGGGCCCCTGCCAGCTGGCGCTGCCAGTCCTGGAGGCCCGCTCTGGTCTCCACCAGGGTCTGCACGCTTGTGGCCATGGAGCAAAGGGAGTGGACCATCCTCGTCTGGGACTGCACCACATCACACTGCGACTGTGCCACCACCCTGTGGGTCTGTGCCACAGCAGGCAGTGAGTGGGCCACCTCTCTCTGGGTCTTGGTCACCTCCCTCTGGGAGTGGGCCACCCCACCCAGTGTCTGCACCATGCCGGGCAGCACCTGGGCAGTGCCGCCAACATTCCCACCCATGGCCTTCTGTGACTGGGCCATGCTGAGGAGCCTCCACTGCAATGTCCAGTTGGCTCTGGTCCATGGCTGCCTGTGAGGGGACAATCCTGTCCTGGACGTCGGCCATCGCCTGCACAGAATGCCCCAGGCCTTGGACATGCTGATCCATAGCCAAAACCGTCGCCCCCAATGCCTCTGACGCGGGCGCCACCCATGCGGTGTCGGTCTGGGTGGCACGCATGACCGGCACCACCCCGTTCCTGATCGCAGATGGACTACTCTGGGACCCGTCTGGACAGCAGCTGGTTCCTGGGGCTGGCCTCCCCTCCGACCATCCATCCCCTCGGCTGCTCCTGCCTCCATCTGCTGTACAGGATGTGTGGTGCGCACCAGATAGTGTCCCAGGAGCCTCTTCACCAATGTGCCCAACCGATTTCATAGTCTGGGAGTAGGCGACATCTGTGATGGAAAGTCAATGTCCTCCTCGGACCCGAGATCCGGGGTGTTCTGAGTCTTGGGCAGGGAGCTGCTGTTCAGTCTGCTCTCCCAGTCAGTGCTCAGCTGTCTGGGGGCCACCGGCTCTGCCACTGGCTGGGGGCTGGGGACTCCAAATGGACCGACCCCATCTCCAGCAGGTCCTGTAAGGCACAAGATGACATGTATGATTAGTTGGTGGGGGGAGGGGGGGTTTGAGGGGACAGAGGGAGGGGTGAGGGGGGTTGAGGGGTGAGGGGGGTGAGGGATGAGGGGGGTGCAGGATGAGGGGAGTGGGGCTGTGTGGGGTGAGGGAGGTGAAGGGTGCGCATTGAGGGAGGTGGGAGTGAATGGGATGTGCGATGTGTGGAACGAATGGGGTGTGGGGTGAGGTGAATGGGGCATGTGGGTGAGAGGTGAAGTGTGAGGGAAATGTGGATGAGGGGTGTGTGGGGCAAATTTGGGTGAGGGGTGTGTGGGGGGGATGTGGGTGGGGGGGATGCGGGTGTGGTGGATGTGGGGGGAATGTGGGTGTGGGGGGAATGTGGCTGAGGGGCATTTGGGGGTTGAATGGGGGCGTGGGGTTGTTGGTGAGGGGGTGTGGGGGGAATGTGGCTGAGGGTGTGGGGGGGAATGTGGGTGAGGGGGTGAATAGGAGTGAGGGAGTATGGGGGGAGGGGGGAGTGTAGGGGAAATGGGGGTGTGGGGGGAATGGAGGGTGAGGGAGTGTGGGGGGAAAGGGGGTGAGGGGGGAATGGGTGTGAGAGTGTGTGGAGGGAATGGGGGTGAAGGGGTGAATGGGAGCGTGAGGGTATGGCAGGAATGGTGGTGAGGGTGTGTGGAGGGAAATGGGGTTGAGGGGGAGTTGGGGGAATGGGGCTGAAGGAGTGAATGGGAGTGTGGGGGGAATGGAGGGTGAGAGAGAGTGTAGGCAGAATGGGGGTGAGGGGGAATGGGGGGAAGGGCTGTCGGGGGAATGTGGGTGAGGGGGAGTGAGAAGGGATGTGGGTGTGCAGGGGGAATGAGGTGAGGGGGAGTGGGGGGATTCGAGGAATGTGGGTGGGGGGAATGTTGCTGAGGGGGTGCGGGGGGAATGTGGGTGAGGTGATATAGAGGGAGGTGGGAGTGAATGGGATGTGCAATGTGTGGGCTGAGTGGGTTGTTGGGTGAGGTGAATGGGAGCATCTGGGGAATGTGGGTGAGGGGGGAATGTGGGTGAGGGGGGAGTATGGGTGAGCGGGCTTGGTGGGAATGTGAGTGAGGGAATGAGGAGGTCGAATGTGGGTGAAGGGGTGTGGGGGGAATGTGGATGAGGGGGAATGGGGGAATGTGGGTGTGGGGGGAATGGGGGAATGAGGGTGTGGGGGGAATGTGTGTGAGGGGGTGTGGGGGGGTGAATTGGGGTGTGTGGGGAAATGGGGGTGTCGGGGGGAATGTGGGTGCGAGGGGGTAATGTGGGTGTGGGGGGAATGTGGGTGCGAGGGGGTAATGTGGGTGTGGGGGGAATGTGGGTGTGGGGGGGAATGTGTGTATAGGGTGGAACGGGGTTGAGGGAGTGTGGGGAGGAATGTGGGTGAGAGGGTGTTGGGGGAATGTGGGTGGGTGGGAATGTGGGTGAGGGGGTGTGGGGGGGGAATCTGGGTGAGGGTGTGAGAGGGTGTGGGGTTGTGTGGAGGGGGGAATGGGA